>NC_136067.1:1323869639-1324469639 GCF_964261635.1 Lissotriton helveticus | reverse complement strand
CCATCACCACCCCCTTTTGTACCGCTTTTAGCCGCCATAAGTGTGGCAGGGTATGCTCAGACATGAGTCCCTTGCTCACTTTCCCACTGGATTCAAGCAAGCCGGGCTAAAGACGGCTGGAATGCCAGAAACCGGTCCTCGGAAGCTTGTTTCCGGTCCAGGAAAGACATGGCTTGGCAGTTCGGGCTGGCCTGTTCCCATGAGGCACAGGGTCAGACTGATTTGCATATAGCCAAGTCTGAACTGGGGTGGCAGAGTGGGCTAAAGAACGGTGATGGATTAAACCCAGATCTTTTGACTGGGTGTGAGTGTTTGATTGATTCATATGCTCCGTCCATCACCACCCCCTTTTGTACCGCTTTTAGCCGCCATAAGTGTGGCAGGGTATGCTCAGACGTGAGTCCCTTGCTCACTTTGCCACTGGATTCAAGCAAGCCGGGCTGAAGACGGCTGGAATGCCAGAAACCGGTCCTCGGAAGCTTGTTTCCGGTCCAGGAAAGACATGGCTTGGCAGTTCGGGCTGGACTGTTCCCATGAGGCACAGGGTCAGACTGATTTGCATATAGCCATATCTGAACTGGGGTGGCAGAGTGGGCTAAAGAACGGTGATGGATTAAACCCAGATCTTTTGACTGGGTGTGAGTGTTTGATTGATTCATATGCTCCGTCCATCACCACCCCCTTTTGTACCACAGACATCTCCTTGTGGCCCACAGACATTCTCTGGGAAAGTGCAAAGTTCCATCATTTCTGTCATTTTTACTAACCAAGCAACTTTTTCCTGGTTCTGGGCTTTTTTACTATAGAGCCAGTTCAGGCAGAAGGCTCCAGATTTGTTAATCCAAAAATGCATTTAATTTAGGTGTCTCCCACCTATAATTGCCTCGGTTTTAACATAAGCCAATGGGGGAAATACATTCTCTCGTTTTTTTCGACACCTCCCAATTTCGAAATGGTATTGTTATTAACTATTCCGATAATATCCCATCCCTTCCTGTCTCCCTGGGGTGGCCCAGCATCGATGTGGCCCTCAAGCACTTCCCAGACTCTATTTCGTGGCCCCTGACAGAATATTTATGAGAACCCCTGGGCAAGACAGTGTGGCCAGCTATATCGCCTACTGGGGTGGCTCTTTATTATGGCAACATAAGGAAAGAGCATTAGTGCTCCACCTACTGATGTTGAAAATGTATCACAAGTATTCCCTGAAAAATGGCCTTTGTGAAGCTTATAGTGAGTGTTCTGGGCGGGACAGTTCTATTCAGCCTGGGGCGCAAAAATACTGTGCCTTTCGTCCCACCTACTGATATTTCTTTTCTTTGTGGACTTGCAGAGTTCCGCATACCCCTACAGACAGTGAAAGTGCTCTTAGCAAAGGTTGCTCTGATTGTGATTACTACTTAATTAGGAAATGTAGCAAAGCTAGCTTTTTTGTCATGAAGGCTGTATTGTTTCAGTGACACCATGATGTTAGGTGCTAGGAGGCGAAGAACCGGAAAATCATGATGTGGATACGTATCTACACTAGAAATCACAGTTATTTGAAGAACCACTGTGACCCTTTAGGATGAAATATATTCCCTAGATCTTCTTCCGATATTTGTGCTCACAGCAAATAATACAGAACCTGGCTGTTGCTGTGGGATGTATGACGGTACAACGCGTGCTTTTACAACGCGTACCGTTACGATGCAGGTTTTACAAAGCAAGTCGTTACAACGACTTGCGTTGGGGGGCGCTGGATAGTGAATAGTTTAATTTACTATTCCAACTCCAGTCCCCGTGGATAGTAGGGAAGGTGTTGGATAGTAAATTAAACTATTACCTATCCTAGAGCGCCCTCCAGCGAAAGTCGTTGTAATGACTTTCGTTGTTAAACCTGCGTCGTAACGGTACTTCGTTGTAAAAGTTCCGTTGTAAAGGACATTCCCCGTTGCTGTGCCATAGCTGTGCTGTGAATAGCAAACAAAGTCCCTTATTTGTGGGGTTTTGGCGAAGGGCAGCTCAGTAAGTCAGCTTCCTGCGCAGCCCTACGCCAAAGTGAAAGGACAGGAATGCACTGTATTTATGCAATATTGTGCATTCCTGTCCTTTTGCCCTGTGCCTGTGCCGTTTGGGCAGCCTAGCACCAATGCAGGCATCCTTGTACCATGGTGCAAGAGTGCCTGTGTTGTCTGCAGGATTTGTTTTGTGCAGGAAGGGACCCCTTCGTACACAGAAACAATCCTGAGAGGTGTTTTCCTCTTTGTCTGTGTGATGCAGAATAAAAGGGGAAAAACCAGGAGAAATAAAGTTATTTCTCCTCGTAATGCCTCACCTCGAGAGGATAAGGTTCAGGTGCTTCCACAGATTTACATGCTCCGGTAAATCTAAGGAAGCGTCAAAATCCATGGGTGTCGCGTGGTAAAACCCACTGCAACACTCATGGAACTCTTACAGAGCGCAGAGTAAGGGAATGCAGCGATTTGCGCTGCCTTGCCTTACTGCAGATCGATGAGGCCATTCAAAGCCACACATAGAGGGTTTGCGTGGCCTCAATGATAGGATTGTGTGATTTGTGCTGAGAGAGCATCACAAAAAAGTGATGTTCGGGTGGTGCATGCGGCTTGTAAATATGCCCCGCAGTTCTGCTGAACACTTTGCCAAATTGAAATTACACCCTTGAAATTCGCAAATTTTGTGTGACTTCAAAGATGTGTAATTTCACACAATATTTCCCCTCAGGAGACAGAATTGAGCAGAATCTGCCTCGCCAAACCAGAAAATGTCTTCCATAAGACATTTTCTACTCAGACTGGTCACCTTGTTATGTTATGTTAAAAAGAACTTGTTACCGCGCACGGACACCAATTGGTTTCATGGCGCTCACAGACAAAGCAGAGATAGGAGCAGGGAGGTGTGAATAGAACAATTATTCATAGGCTAACTGAAAAAGATGAGTTTTTAGGAGTTTACGAAAGGCAGTGTAGTTGGGGCAAAGTCGGATAGGGAGAGGAAGGGAGTTCCAGGTAGAGGGAGCAAGAAAAGAAAAGCAAGAGCCACCATGTTTTTTGCGCTTAAATCTGGGAATGATTAGAAGGTTGTGAGAAGATGACCGAAGGTTCCTCAAGGGAAGGTGACCTTAACCCCTTGAATGCTCATGACGAGCTGAGCTCGTCATGAGCAACGGCGCTCCGGTGCTCATGACGAGCTCAGCTCGTCATGAGCCGTGGAACGCTCGCATGCGGGGATAATTCCCATGCTGTGCTGAGCGTTCCACGGGAACGGGTGTGGCCGTGTCGAGCTGAGCTCGTCATGAGCACAGGAGCGCCGTGCCTCATGACGAGCTCAACTCGTCATGAGCATGTGAGCGTTGTGCGCGCCTCCCCCCAGAACAGCGGGGGAGTATCCCCCGCAGCAAAGGGGTTAATGTATTCAATTTTGTGTTCAGTCATGTGAGAGGCCAGCAAGACTATTTTGTGAGATTTCACATAATTTTTAGGAAATTTCCTAAACGAATGTGCAATTTTGAACACTCCTTCCAGTGCATGACCAGGAAGTGCTATGATGTAGAAAAGCAAGAACAGCTTGTTAACCTAATGATTACAATTTATGGTAGTTGAACTCCATTTTCTAGCTAGATACTTTAATATGGCCTAATTAAATATTTCAGCGTCTTAAGGAATCACATCCAGCTATTTGTCTGCGACCTGAAGTCTGGCATCCTTCTGAGGTTGGTGCAAACACATTCCACTACAATGAGCATATGCGAGTGAATTCGTTGTGTGGCGCTCAGAGGCCTCGTCTTTGAAACCGTACATACAATTTAAAAAAAAGTTAACATAATATACGGTCTACAGTGCGCATTTATGACAGCACATCGTAAAGTTGTGCAAGTCGTTTAATATGGGACCACTTTCAGGCCTCTTTGTTTCCTACTCATGTAACATGTTTTACTGCCATGTAAAGCCTCGCAAGTAGGCCTCTCAGAAGTATCTTCGACGTGGACATCTCCCTAGTATTGATAGACGGTTTGCAGAGGCATCCGAATGAAGATTATAGATTGTCTTTCTTTAGTATTTAGCAGTGGCCTTCTTTCATCTATATTTTGATGCATGATGGCGCACAGAGTCTTTCAGTGCTATAAGATTTTCCGACACTGATGGGCACACCATGATTAGTAACGAGTTCGAGAGGGAACTGGAGCCCTCTATAGATTAAGGTGTGGGAAAAGGAGTAGGTACTTTGGGGCACATGCATCATTGTAGGAATTTGCGATTCCTAAATTGCGAAATAAAGGAATCGAAATTTAGGAATTGCTAAATCCTATGCATCAAGAAATTTCAAAAGTTTTAGCAATTCCTTAATTTTCTGTATTTGCGATTCCTTAATTGCGAATCGCAATTAAGGAATCACATTACATTGATTCCTATGGGCCTAGAGGCCCATAGGAATCAATGGCAAGGCATTCTCATTGCACCCCTGAAATGTCACGTCAGTACATTTTACTCACACACATGTCCCAAGGGCATGTGTGTGTGTAAAATAGAAGTTTCAAAAATGCACTTCTGTGCATTTTTAAAATTTTCGCAAATTACCATGAAGGTTGACTTCATGGTAATTTTCCCCTTCCTAATTGCAAATTCGCAATTTAAAAAAAATCATGCACAGCATTTAAGAAATCGCATAATTTGTGATTTCTTAAATGCTATAGCAATTTAAGAAATAGCTAAAAATTGCGATTTCTTAAATTGCGAAAAATGAAAAAAAAATGATGCATCCCAAAATGGTTTTTGCATTCGCAAACGGCCGATTTTTGCGATTCGCACCGTTTGCGAATGCAAAAAACAATGATGCATGTGCCCCTTTGCTTGCTATTTTCCTTGGTAGAAGGAGCAAGGCTTTAATAAAGTGAACTAGGGCCACCTAGTGGTAAGGCCAAATACTACACATGACCCTGACCTGGATTGTGAAAATCACCCACCAGTCACGAAAAAGAGATTTTGGTGCTTGTGTGATGGAAAGGGAATATGGGCTATAACACGTACATTGGACAGTGCTGGGCAAATAGGGCGCTGCTTTACCATCACAAAGTTGGAGTTCTACCTGCCAGCCTTCTCTTGGCTGGCTTTGCCTTATTTTCAAGCGCAATGCTCCCTTTTCTAGTGGAGCTTCGACTGGCTGCGTCATCCCTCTTTTCCTGCACCGCACCTCTATTCCTAGCTCACCAAGTCAGCATTGGACTGCTCACCAACTGTGTTGCATTTCTCCATTTTTGCCATCGCATTTTCCTCTCGCCTTTGACTTTTGTCATCTGTACCCACACACTCCCAAAGTTCTATATAAGATGAATATATCGGGGACATTTTAAGGGTTTTGGGGCCCTGGGCAAAGTGTATTTTGGGGGCCCCTGTTCTGAACCGCTTTGATTTTATGATCCAGTTTCAGCTCTTTCAAGCCCTCCTTTGTCAAATTCTAAATGTGTGTAGGTCTGATATTCAGGGAAAGTGATGTGTGTTTACAGTATTGCACCACAACAGCCGCTCATTAATATTTCTGCAAATAATCTGTTACACCCTCCCATTTCTCAAATGTCAGGTCCTGTATTCAGGGACGGACTGGGAACCGAAACCGGCCCTGGCAAACTGCTCAGCTGGCCTCCCTGGGGGTGGGGAAGGGGGTGCGGCCGAGCTGTTTGCTAAGGCTGATTTCGGTGGATTTTGTTACAAGGAGCTGATATTTCCGGCCCCAGTAACAAAAATGACCCCTCAGGGCCTAAAACCGGGCCCCACCCTGGCGGCCTACCAGGGAAACGCCTGGTGCCCGCTACAGCCAGTCCGGCCCTGCCTGTATTGACCTACAAGAAACCTTTTATATGGATGTTGCATGAAACATAAACACATTTGTCTGCAAAATGTCCGTAATAGACTCTCATACATTAAAACTAAATGATAGAAAAATGACATTTATAACAACCTGTTTAAAAATTATTCAAGGTCATCAGAGCTCTATCAGGTGGGGGGCTAAAAGGTTGGGGCCCTGGGCCAGAGCCCACTTTGCACAGGCCTTAAAATGCCTCTGTCATATATACACCCAAGAGTTGTTTCCTCATGTGGTCCTTTATTCCACTTCTGGGCTACCACAGGAAAGCGCTCCCCTGGCCCACTTGAAGTTGCACGATCACTTAAGGGCGGGGAGGGGGGGTCGGGGCTTTGAATAACAGGAGCCGTTTCTTCTAGGGAAGAAAAAAGATAAATCAAAGGCAAGTAAGCTGATCCAGCCGCCAGCAACAAGCATCTACTCTCAGGAGAAGACCTCGGGCATTAAAGATCGTAGCCTGCGGTGTCGCAGTTACCTGAACTTAGTACGCGAAGATCAGATGGGCGAATGGTCTGCCGACCCCATCACTGAACCAAATCCTGCCAGGATACACGAAGTTGGTTGTCACAACCAGACCATGCAGCGAGAGAGACTCTTGTGTGAAAGGAACCGCGTGCTGTGCAAAAAGCAGCGAAAGATCCAGCTCATGAAGGAGCGGGCACTACGACTCAAGGAAGAGTATAGCGGCATCACCACGGACGACGATGCTCAAAGTGAAGTCAAAATGGTCCGGCACTGGAGTAAGGCTGAAAGGAGGCAGCACCTGCAAACAGCCAAAGAGCAGAAGCAGCGGAAGGAGCTTCTGCTACAGTGCCGGATAGAAAGCCTGGCGGAAGGCAACCGAGCTGCAACCGACAACAGTAGTAATGAAAAACATCATTGAGCTCAGCCACAAAAAACTGATGAGGAAGAGGAGCAAGAAAGTCCTGGACAACTGGATCACAATACAGGAACTATTGAGCCACGGAGCAAAATCCATAGGTGGCACCACCTTGTGCAGCCTCTTGCTGTCCGTTACGACAGTATAGTGCCATGTCAAACTCGGCACTCTTAGCAGACCCGGACTAACCGTTGTGGGCACCGGGCAGTCCCCCGGTCGGCCGCAAGGGTGGGGGCCGGTTTTCGGCCCTGGGGGCCGTTTTTGTTGCAGAGCCGTTTTTGCAGCATAGCTGCAAAATCGGTCCTGTAACAAAATCGGCTGAAAAGCGGCCCTGGCACAGCGCTCGCCCCCCTCCCGCCCGGGGGGCAGGGGGGCCGGCCGAGCACTTTGCCAGGGCCGGTTTTGGTTCCCAGTCCGGCCCTGACTCTTAGACAAATCCTTTCTGGCCCACCTGAAAGGAAGTGAACATTAGTGTGCTTTCCCAATGAAAGCAACCAAACAAGCATAAAGCCACGTGACATCTAAGCTGTGTAATGCCGCCCCATGGCTTGAAAAGGTATTGACTTTTTTTGCGCAGTATATCACCGACCAAGATACCACAAGCCTTATCCACTGGAGCAGCCGAATTGTATTTATGCTATAGTGAAATATTGTTATGAGCATTAGCATAGCACATGTCCTCATGTAACGTAACGTCTAGTTCGCGCTATATAAAACTCTGCAAAAAAAATAAAAAATATATTTTTCATGTTTTATGGGACAGCGCAGTACAAAGCAGAATAGTATGCTGTTTCTAAAGAAAAGGAGACAGGTAGGTGTGCATGTGGAGAACTCAACTACTCGCTAAGGGCAGGAGATAATGTCCTCCTTTTGGAAAGAGACCCTCACGCACCCAGTCAGCTAGGTGTCAAGCTTCATCATTGGGTCTGCTCCTGGTTGGGTCAGCGCTGCAATACCCGATCAGCACCCATGATGGGGCCTTTTAGCGGAGTCCTTTTTTCCTGGCCGTTGGGTGCAGTGTGAGTGAGGGCCCTAGTGAGTGTAGATGTGAAAATGTGGGTTTAAAACAGGAGGTAGAGGTCCACTCAGAACAATTTTAATGAATGTGGCCACTCTCCTGGCTAAAAAACAAGAAATCAAAACCAAAGGCGAAGATGAACGGAATGTTGAATAATGAAAGCACTCACCCCCAGTCAACTGATCTGGGTTTCATCCATCATCATTCTTTAGCTCACTCCGCCAACCCAGGTCAGACATGGCCATATGCAAATCAGTATGACCTACGCCTCATGGGAACAGTCCAGCCCGAACTGCCAAGCCATGTCTTCCCTGGACTGGAAACAAGCATCTTGGGACCGCTTTCTGGCTAATCAGCCGTCATCAGCCAGGATAGCTTGAATCCAGTGTGAAAGTGAGCAAGGGACCGACGTCTGGGCATACCCTGCAAACTTAGGGCGAACAAAGCAAAACCAAAGGGGATGATGGACGGAGTGTTGAACAATGCAAGCACTCACCCCCAGTCACCTGATCTGGGTTTTATCCATCATCATTCTTTAGCTCACTCCGACACCCCAGTTCAGACATGATGTAAGTCAGTCTGACCCTGTGCCTCATAGGAACAGTCCAACCCGAACTGCCAAGCCATGTCTTCCTTGGACCAGAAAAAAGCATCCTGGGACCGGTTTCTGGATAATCAGCCGTCATCAGCTGGTCCTAGGATGCTTGTTTCTAGTCCCGGGAGGACCTGGCTTGGCAGTTCGAGCTGGACTGTTCCCATGGAGCACATGGGCAAGACTGATTTGCATATGGCTGGGTTCAAACTGGAATGGCATGGTGAGCAAAAAACGATGGATTTAGGCCCATATTCCTGTACTGTGGTGAATGTATGACATTATTCTGCATTCTGTCCATTAACTCTTGTTTTTGCATTTGCCACCCCGAGTGGGACTGGTATGCTCAGACCTGAGTCCCGTGCTTTCCATGCCATTGGAATCAAGCTATCCTGGCTGATGAGGGCTGAAAGCCCGAAACTGGTCCTAGGATGCCTGTCTCCAGTCCAGGGAGGACCTGGTTTGGCAGTTCGGGCTGGACTGTTCCCATGGAGCACTGGGTCAAGACTGATTTGCATATGACTGAGTTCAAACTCGAATGGCATGGTGAGCAAAAAAACAACGGTTTAAGGCCCTGATCCCTGTACTGGGGTGAATGTATGACATTGTTCTACATTCTGTCCATCAACTGTTGTTTTTGCATTTGTCACCCCGAGTGGGACGAGTGGGACGGGTATGCTCAGACGTGAGTCCTGTGCTCTCCATGCCACTGGTATCAAGCTATCCTGCCTGATGAGGGCTGAAAGCCCGAATCTGGTCTTGGGATGCTTGTTTCCAGTCCAGGGAGGACCTGGCTTGGCAGTTCGGGGGCTGGACTGTTCCCATGGGGGACAGGGTCAAGACTGATTTGCATATGGCTGGGTTCAAACTGGAATGGCATGGTGAGCAACAAAACGATGGATTTAGGTCCAGATCTCTTTACTGGGGTGAATGTATGACATTGTTCTGCATTCTGTCCATCAACCATTGTTTTTGCATTTGTCACCCCGAGTGGGACGGGTATGCTCATACTTGAGTCCCGTGCTCTCCATGCCACTGGAATCAAACTATCCTGGCTGATGAGAGCTGAAAGCCCAAAACTGGTCCTGGGATGCTTCTTTCCAATCCAGGGAGGACCTAGTTTGGCAGTTCGGGCTGGACTGTTCCCATGGAGCACAGGGTCAAGACTGATTTGCATATGGCTGGGTTCAAACTGAATGGCATGGTGAGCAAAAAAACGATGGATTTAGGCCCAGATCTCTGTACTGGGGTGAATGCATGACATTGTTCTGTATTCTGTCCATCAACTGTTGTTTTTGCTGTTGTCACCCCGTGTGGGACGGGTATGCTCAGACGTGAGTCCCGTGCTCTCCATGCCATTGGAATCAAGCTATACTGGCTGATGAGGGCTGAAAGCCCGAAACCGGTCCTAGGTTGCTTGTTTCCAGTCCAGGGAGGACCTGGCTTGGCAGTTCGGGCTGGACTGTTCCCATGGGGCACAGGGTCAAGACTGATTTGCATATGGCTGGGTTCAAATTGGAATTACAAGGTGAGCAAAAAAACAATGGATTTAGGCCCAGATCTCTGTACTGGGGTGAATGTATGACATTGTTCTGCATTCTGTCCATCAACTGTTGTTTTTGCTGTAAGGTTACAGGGTTCTGCGCTGTGAGATGAGGTCAACATGTTTCTTGCCATTACGTCTTATAGACAGCAATTCTTCGGGACCAATGTGAGCTCTCTCTACACTTTTTGGCGGTGGTTCAATGTAGTGAACAAAAGTGACCACCCATAAAGCACCCTAAAAAGTGATACCTGTAGATATAGATCATCCATCCAATTGGGGTCATTCACTCATAGCAACGTGTGCCAGCAGGTGGAGGACACTGAATAATATAGTGTTGTGTCTTCTCCGTAATGCAGTAGTAGACTTACCCCTCACTCAGCCGAAACCGGGAGGTAATGGGGCAGCACAGCCACACTGCTCCTCCCCAGGTGTGTTATCCGGTCATTCAATGTTAAGTAGGATTCCGATTCTCTTTACCGGTCTTCACATTTTTAAAGGATTTTGTAGTTAAAGGTAAGGACACACTCTCGACACACTCTCGACCCCGTGTTCTCATCCAGCAAGGACATCACCTTCAGCCACGCCACCGGACTCCACTGGACGGACCACAGCTGCGTCCACTTCAGCTTCAGAAGGACCACGATCCACCACCACCAGCAACAGGTTGCACGCAGAAGCTGGAACAAGATCACAGCCGACCAGCTCGCGACTTCCCTGAGCAAGAACCCTCCCACCGGCGCAACGAACCCCAGCCAGGCGGCCACCAACCTCCCAAAGTGGATCAGCAACTGCGCAGACGACCTCGCCCCTCTGAAGACCCCGCCTAGCAGACCCGGCAGCAAGAAAGCCCCATGGTTCACCGACGAACTGAAGAGCTCCAAGAGGAACTGCCGAGCCCTCGAGAAAGCCTGGCGCAGAGACCCAACACCGGACAACATGACTGCCCTCAAGCTCGCCACCCGAAAACACCACCAACTGATCCACGCCACCAAGAAAACTGCATTCAAGGAACGACTGGACAACATCGCACACAACAGCAAGGAACTCTTCAACATCGTTAAAGAGCTCTCCAACCCCAACGCCGGAAACAACGACATCACCCCTTCACAAGACCTCTGCAACTCCCTGGCCTCCTACTTCTACAACAAGATCGCGGACATACACAACAGCTTCAGCACTCAACTGACGCACGCCACGACCGAACCACCGCCCCCCACCACCAAACTCCGCGCCTGGACCCCGATCAGCACCGAAGACACCATCCGCACGATGAACTCCATCCACTCCGGATATCCGACCGACCCCTGCCCTCACCACGTCTTCAACAAGGCCGACGCTGTCATCGCACCCCACCTGCGGGACATCATCAACACCTCCTTCGACACCGCTACCTTCCCAGAGAGCTGGAAGCACGCCGAACTCAGCGCTCTACTGAAGAAACCATCAGCCGACCCCACCGACCTCAAGAACTACCGCCCCATCTCGCTGCTCCCATTTCCTGCAAAAGTCATCGAGAAGACCGTCAACAAGCAGCTGGCCGCCTTCCTCGAGACAAACGGATCCCTCGACCTCTCGCAGTCTGGATTCCGGGCCAACCACAGCACCGAGACTGCCCTGATCGCAGCCACCAATGACATCCGAGCCCTGCTCGACAACGGAGAAACAGCGGCCCTCATCCTTCTAGACCTCTCCGCGGCTTTCGACACTGTCTGCCACCGCACCCTAGTGCAGCGCCTCAGCAACGTCGGAATCCAGGAGAAGGCACTGGAATGGATCATCTCCTTCCTCGCCGGAAGGACACAGAGAGTCCGCCTCCCCCCGTTCAGGTCAGAAGCCACCGAATTCATCTGCGGCGTTCCTCAAGGCTCCTCGCTCAGCCCAACCCTCTTCAACGTCTACATGAGCCCCCTCGCAGCCATCGCACGCCAACACAACCTCAACATCATCTCCTACGCAGACGACACCCAGCTGATCCTCTCCCTCACCAATGACCCCACCGCCGCCAGAGCCAACCTTCACGAAGGGATGACAGACGTAGCCAAGTGGATGATGAACAGTCGCCTGAAACTGAACTCGGACAAGACGGAAGTCCTCATCCTGGGATCTTCACCCTCCACCTGGGATGACTCCTGGTGGCCCCCCGCCCTGGGCAGCGCACCCAAACCAACAGACCACGCACGCAACCTGGGCTTCATCCTGGACTCCTCCCTCTCCATGACCAGACAAATCAACGCCGTCTCCTCGTCATGGTTCAACATCCTGCGCATGCTACGTAAGATCTTCCGGTGGATCCCCACCGAGACCAGGAAGACGGTCACCCAGGCCCTCGTCACGAGCTGTCTGGACTACGGCAACTCCCTCTACGCCGGTACCACCGCCAAACTCCAGAAGAGACTCCCGCGGATCCAGAACGCCTCAGCACGACTCATCCTGGACATCCCCCGTCGCAGCCACATCTCTGGACACCTGAGAGACCTGCACTGGCTCCCGGTCAACAAGAGAATCACCTTCCGTCTCCTCACCCACGCACACAAAGCCCTACACAACCAAGGCCCCGGATACCTCAACAGCCGCCTCAACTTCTACGCTCCCACACGCCAGCTTCGATCGACCGGCCACGCCCTCGCCGCCGTCCCCCGCGTACGAAGAGCCACCAGAGGGGGAAGGTCCTTCTCCTACCTGGCCGCCAAAACTTGGAACTCCCTCCCGACCCACCTCCGCCTGACCCAGGACCACCTCGCCTTCAGGAAGCAGCTCAAGACCTGGCTGTTCGAGCAGTAGCGGACCCCCCCTCCCCTAGCGCCTTGAGACCCTCCGGGTGAGTAGTGCGCTATATAAATGCTGTGATTGATTGATTGATTAAGGCAGAGACATTCAGGGGCATATGTACAAGGGACTAACGGCCCCTTGGCGGCCCTTTTCCGATGGTTTTGCGGCAATATTTTTATCGCCATATGTACAAACTGTCGCTAACCTCTGTTAGAAGCAGTTTTCCGGTGAAAACATCCATTCTAAAGATCGCCACTTCTCTTAGCGATAATGACATGAAAGGGAGGCGTTCCCGTGCAAAAATGGCCACTAACCCCACTTTGCGAAGTTTACAAGGGGATTCCTGAGCTTTGGAGGACCAAAAAAACTGCCTCTAATTGTAGTTAGAGGCAGTTTTTTAAGACCAGAAAATAGGTGGTCCTAAAAATGAAGACACTTGGGGCCTCTTTCCAGCAGGTTTTGGTGCTGGACAGTGCTGCAAGCAATGTTGAAGCGCTGCCCTGCGACAAAACTACAGGGCAGGAATGCGCACATCAATAAGATAGTGTGCATTCCTGGGCCTCAGTCATGAAAATTGTTGCAGAGCTGCAACAAAACAGGGTTGCAACACTTTTCACTAGGCCCTTCTTGCGACACCACAGATGCACAGTATTCACGGGACAGCGATCCATGACGCAAGTAATGACAGATACGTCTGGAATCCTGACATATCTGTTTGTGCTAAAGTCACGCATTGCTGCAGTCATGTCACCAGCATGACGCAACTCCAGCAATGCATGGTGCCAGCCTATACCTGTGGCACTGCGTCACCCTGGGTACATCATACCTGATGCAGTACGATGTGGCACAAGGCTTCACAAGGTCATGCATATACCTACAAGCATCACTTTGCAAATACGGCGCAACATGGTGCTAGTTTTCCCTGGTCCATTCTTGAGGGGGTCCAGGGTGTCGGCGCAGTTGGAGATCCATCGGTGGAGGTTGCGCACTGTGGTGTCATCGTCTTTAAGCATTGGCGGAGTGGTAGTGCTGAGGGAGTTGACGAGATGTTCTTCGGTGGCCTTGATCCAGCTGCGAGGGGGCAATTATAGAGATGGTGTACGGTGGGCATGGTGAAGACGTGATGTATACAATGCTGGTCGGTCCAGGAGAGTCCGTTGGTGTGGCTGTAGTTGAAGTTGCCGCTGGCGGAGGAGACATGCTCGACCATGTTTCCTGCTATGTGGTTTGCTGCAGTGACTAGCTGCTTCAGTCTGATGTTGGGGAACTTCCCCAGGAGGGCTGGTGTTCTGGTCTCTGGGGTTGTCCAGGTGGAACTTGAATTAACCGAGTAGGATGTCCTCGGTGGATGGAAGAGCCTGGTGTGCAATGAGGTTTACAATGGTATCAGAGAATGGGTCTCCTTGGCCCGGGGGCCTGCAGATGAGGGTACAACAGAGGATGTGGTTAGGGTTGGTTCGGATTTGGAAGTTGAGGTGTCCCATGGTCACCGTTGGGTCATTATAGTGCGTGGTCAGTTGGAGTGTGCTTCTGTAGGTGATGGCAATATCTCCTCCTGGATGGTTGAGGTGGTCCTTACGGGTGATATAGTAGCCCTCAGTGATGGTGGTAGCGATGCCCGGTCCGGAGGACATGTCGATCCTTGCAGGCGATGTGGTGTCCAGGGTTGATGGCGAGGAGGGTGCTGGCTCCGTAGTGGTTCAGTGTCCGAGAGGAAGGGTCCTTGGAGCTTAACGCGGTCCAGGGGCATACGGAAGCAGAAGGGCTTGCCTAAGGCCTGTTTTTGGCATGGGAGATGTCCAATACAATACAGGCATTACATTGTGATGCCTTTACAATGCACCTCCAACAACGCAGGTGCATCTACATCCCATTCCATTACAGCTTATTGTAAGGTCAGTAATGGGGTATTTTTAAGTTTTAGGGTGGGTGTGGGTTTTGGGGGTAAAATTCGAAATTTGGGCTGTGTTTTGGGGTCAATCATGAAAATGCAGGTGAGCATTTGGGTCAAAAATGAAAATTGGGGTTTGCATTTGGGTCAAATATGATTTTTAGGGAGTGTTTTGGGGGCTCAAAGATGATTTTTAGGGTTCAGGGTTTGCATTGTGGTGCAAGGGTTAGTTTTAGGGTTGCACTCACTGAAGTGGTAATAGTAATATTTACATCTCCGCTATCCAACACCTTCCCTACTGTTACAATATGCCTAGTATTGGTATGCATTGTAATGGAATGCATATGTAATGTTATGCGTTGTAACTTCATATATACCTTTGGCACACCAGTTGTACGCTCGCTGCCATCGCCGCACTGCGGCCACCATTGAGAAGTACCTCGGGGGGAGTGGATAGTTGGGAGGTGGGAAACACTGGAAAGTACACTGGATGGGGCTTGGAGTTGGGGGGGGATGTGAGAGGGTGTTATAGATATTTAAATGAGAGAAACTTACCTTGATGCCGGTTCCAGTGTTTTCGTTGCTCCTGCTCCCCTGAGTCTGCTTCCAGGAACAGGAAGTAGGCAGCCAGGCTCCCTCCCCTAAGCCAATCACACCACTACAATGAGGCGTTGGGATTGGTAATTGACGCAAGGCCAAGGCATTCTGCAAGGGGCTGGAGGTGTGAGCATGCCCTTCATGCAGGGTGTAATGCAGCCTGCATTGGGAACAGAACAATGCACATGACTGCTTTGGGCGGCCTGAGTGGAATAACCAAACAGTCATTGTACACTTTAGAGGGCATGCCACTCCGTCCCTGCCCTGATCCTTGAGTGGAGCAGCCCTATACAAAGGTAACATAGCATGATCACATCCTGAAGTTATCAAGTGATTTTTTCCTCTTCTTGCACTGCTTGAAAGCAGTGGGGCGACCCTCTTCCGCGGTATCGGATAAGCCACAACTGGGGGTGTGTCATCCACAGGTGCTAGACCTGTGCGACTCGACCCTCGGGCCTCCTCCAATACGCGTCCCATCTTCTCCTTACCTAAACTTTGACAACAGGGCGCACTATGCTGTACTCTCTCCAAATCTGTGTATCAACCAGCAGGATCCTCAGCCAGGTGGTATTTTACAAGCCTAGGTACAGCGGTTTCCGACAAGTCCACTGGTGAACCTCCCAATGCAATTAATGCAAGAGGGCCCCTTAGGCGTGAAGTTGCAGTGCTCCTGCCACACAAGTTCGTGCAGTTCAGGGGCCTCACTCTCCACAGCATCCGGCCAGCGCAACATTATTATTAATTAAATAATTATTAAAATGGGTTTTGTAACGCGCGCAGCTACCCAAAAAGGGTTTCCCGGCACCTAGCACACAAATTGCTAGAAAAGGAGCAGTCAAGAACCATTTGCTACTAAAAGAGCCAAGTTTTAAGATTTCTTCGAAAGCTGAAATAGGACGGGTGATTCTTCAAGGACACCGGAAGAGAATTCCAGATTTTGGGGCCAAGACAAGAAACGGAGCGGCCTCCCATTCTTGCAGGTTTAAATCTGGGAATCACGAAGTCTCCGTGGGCTGTAGAGCACAGGGGACGAGAAGGAATGTAAGGATGGATGAGCTCTTGCAGATACGCTGGTACCACACCCTGTTTGATTTTAAAGATGTAACACAGGGTTTTAAATGTAATTCTTTGATCAATTCGAAGTCAGTGAAGGTCACGTAAATACGGCGAGATGGAAGCCTGTCTAGGAACTTGACAAAGAAGGCGTACTGCAGAGTTCTGAACTACCTGTTGCTTTCTCAGTACCATTTGGCAGCTACCAAGATAGAGAACATTGCCGTAATCGAGGTGAGAGGTGATGAGTGCCTGGACTACCGTGCGTTAGGTTGAGGCAGGAAGCATCCAAATGATTTTACGAAGCCACCTCAAGATCGTGAAACAGATGACAGCCACACTCGCCACTTGTTGTCTCATAGAGAGACTATCATCAATAATGAAGCCCAGATTACGGACGTGGGTGACAGGTAGGGGAAAGGAACCCATTTCCTGAGGCCAATGGTGAGGGCCCCATAGGTCATTGTGTTTGCCCAGGATAAGGACCTCAGTCTTATCCCCATTTAACTTAAAAAATGAAGGCGCATCCACTCGGTCACTTGCTGTAGGCCGCACTGAAGGGCAGATGTCGTAGTGTCTTTAGTGGTGGAAAGCGAAAAGACAATCTGCGTATCATCCGCATACGAATATAGGGAAAGACCCGCCTCTTCCACAATCTCTTCCAGGGGTCTGACATAGATGTTGAAGAGCAGGGGGCTTAAAATGGATCCCTGTGGGACTCCATGTGCTGATACGCAGATCTTGGATGATGCCTTAGCAGAAAAGACTTGAAAAGTGCGACCATCAAGGAATGAAGCAAACCAGGATAGGGCAATGCCGTCCAGCCCAAGAGACCTAAGGGCGTGATGTGATGTGATGCAGAGAGGTGCCGCCCAGCATTGGTAATCCCCTCTGTGCACCCAGTGTAGTGGTGGACGGTAGTGTGAAATGTGGACCTCCCTACGTTGCAGTGCAGGAGCGCCTCTACCATTCACAGCTCCAAGGGGCTCAAAGAGGTCTTCTCACACAGGTCATCAACATGTCTCCATGTGACCTGCCAGACTTCCCCACCAGATACGGTGATTGCTGCACCTCAATGCCTACCGCCATGGCTCATCGACTCCAAAGCTCCTCTGGATCCCACTCCAGGCTTCAGGCGCAGGTTCAGCGAGACATGCAGGCTCCTGGTGCAGGTCCAGTGAGGCATCCAGGCTCCAGACGCAGGTCCAGCAATGCATCCATGCTCCAGACGCAGGTCCAGTTACGCATCCAGGCTTCAGACACAAGTCTAGCGACACATCCATGCTCCAGACACAGGTCCTGCGAGGCATCCAGGCTCTCATCCTGGTCATCCTGGATGTTGGGTGGCTTGAGGGGGTTGTTGAGGTGTGCTGCACTTGGCCCTGGCTGCTCCATTCTGCATTTCATTGTTTCTTTTTGCCTATTGTTTATTGGAGGTGGACTGATAGGCTATTTTTTCCAATAGAGGCAAACTTGTGTTGGGCTGACTAATGTACGTTTTTTTGCCGCTAATGGGCCTTTCGTTGGTTTTCGCCCGCTAGCGCCGGAATTCCTATTGCTGCCAAGCTAATGTTAGAGGCAGTTTTCACCGCTGTTCCCGGAAGCTATCGCGATGTGGTGACGTCTTGTACATACGTCGCTAACAAGGCGATAGTTTTCAGCGGTACACTGCGGAAAAGAAAACTGCCGTCTAACTAGCGTTAGCTGTCGTTTTTGCCGGTCCTTGTACAAATGGCCCTCAATTTGTAAGATACTCCATCGGAAGAGGACAGTAATGTTCATAGTCAGCAGTGCTCCACTTCAATCTGGAGAGTTGACATTTGTAGAGGATGACCCATGCACTGTAAATTCCAGCCCAAGCAGCAATAGGCCCCTGTACCTCCATTTTCAAAATGGTTGGAGTTTGTTCCATCTGAATGGGAATGCTGACGTGTGAAAGTTACTACCAGGGCCGCAGGTTTCTGCCGAATCAGCAACAATAAGACAACAGCATCTCCTCCCATTCCAAAATGGCGATCCAAGTATTTGCATTAAAGAAATACGTTTGCCATGCTCAGCAGAATACAATGCAATGGCTGTAGTGATTGTGCTCTTTTGCCTTTGTCAGTCTGTGGTGAGAAACACTCACTTCTCAACTTCTTTCCAACTAAAATTACTAGAAGACTCTGGCTTTTTTCAAGTCTTTTAGCTTCAATAACTTCCAAGCTACTTTTAAGCTTTTCACCTCTCGCCTTCTGATCACCCACTAAGCCATATTTCCTACCTTCACTTCCATTCACTTCAATATGCAGTTTGTTTTTTATGGAAAAGGTGCCTAGATCGGTATTTCTTTTCTTCCTTAGTCTGCGCTCCTCACCACGGATTTCACCCATGCTTACCATGAAATTGTCTGTTTTTGAAGTATCTAAACATGACATTCAGTAAAGGCCATCTGCTCATTTATTGTGCCCATGCGAACCTTTAAACCTTAAGGTGAGCGAACCTTTACCAGAATCACTTAAAGATTCACTGTTCATTCTTAGTTTCCTCACATACTCCCTTGCCTGCTTCCCATTTAAAAATAATTTTCTACCTATATCTTCTAAGGCTGCTGAAGTCAGTCAACTTAAAAAAAAACTTTTACCCCTCCTTTCTTCCGTACAATCTCATTTTAGGTCGAGCCTACCTGACATCACAGGCTATCTGATTCTGGAAGGACTATTGTGAACTTATAGGGGCACATGCATCAATATTGCTTTTTGCGATTCCTTAATTGCGAAAAATAAGGAATCACAATTAAGGAATCGCAAAATGCAATGCATCAAGAAATCACAAAAAAAATTGCGATTTCTTAATATTCCTTAATTGCGACTCGTAAATTGCGAGTCGCAATTAAGGAATACCTCCCCATTCATTCCTATGGGCCTAGAGGCCCATAGGAATGAATGGGAAGACATTCTCAATTTGCGATTAGCAATTAGCGAATCGCAAATTGAGAATGCGATTTCAAGGGTGCAGGGGCGTCCAAAGGACACCCTGTTGTACCCCTGAAATCAATCTGTGCACATATGTTGTGCACACCCATGCCCTAAGGCATGTGTGTGCAAACATGAAACTTTGAAAAATGCACAAAAGTGCATTTTTCAAAGTTTTCGCAAATTACCATGAGGTTCAACCTCATGGTAATTTGCTCCCCCTAATTGCGAAATCGCAATTTTTTTAAGTTTCATGCATTGCATTTAAGGAATCGCAAAATGCGATTCCCTAAATGCAAACGCAATTTGAGAATTCGCAAATATTTGCGAATTCTCAAATTGCGAGGGCCTTCACCATTCATGCATTCCAAAAGCAGATTTTGCGATCGCAAACAGCCGATTTTTGCGATTCGCACTATTTGCGATCGCAAAATCCTTTGATGCATGTGCCTGATAGTGGGCTTAAAACCTGCCCATTGCTCACCACTATTATCACTCCCATTAGCTTACTTTTTTTGCGTTGCTTTGTTGGGCTTGCCTTCCTCTTCTCTGTTTGCCACTCCTCATAGCATGGCCTCTTTACATATGTCCTTCCAATGCTTACTTTTCAGGTAGTACACTTTATCTCTAGGTTAAACATTTCATGAGAGCGCAGGAGTTTTTGTAACTGTCTCCCTCATATACTTCCCTTCTTCCCCCTCCGCTGTGCTCCATTTTGCTGTTTCTCACCTCATTGCATCTTCCTCACCCCCTTCATATTGTGCTCAGCCTCTTATGCTTTTCCCAGCTGCTTTCTTGCTTGTGTGCTTTTCCCTTGAGTGCTGTTTTTCACCTTCCCCTGCCTGGAGAGTTTCTGCCACTCTAAACCCCACTTTGCCTATTGCTTCACCCCTCCCTCCACACACAGTCTTTTTAGGTCGAGCCTGGGCAGGGCAAGCGTTGCTGCAAGGCTTGCAGTAGTGGAGTATGGCTTTGAAGCCCCGCCCACTCTCTGCCCATATTTTTAATTGGCTTGTGTCATTGTACTTCGTTAACTCTGACTTCCGAGTTGTTAGTAGGCTTGTTAGTCCCTCCTTAGTGCCACCTTGTGTGCATTTGTTACCTCCCATAAGGACTGGACCTTTTACTGGTGTTGTTACATGGTCTGCTTTATCAGTTAGTGAGTACTATTTTCTTTAATGCTCTTCCCCTATTCCACCCACATCATGGCATCATGCCTGGACTACTTTATTTATTTAAATGACTACGCGGTCCGCTTTAACTATAGCGTCCATGCTTATTCAATTAATTAATGTATTGCGCATTACGCTTTCAGTTTAGCGGCCGCACCTATTGAATTATTTATTTTACAAGCAGGCGCTTTTAGATTAGTGGCCGCACTTATTTATGTTATTAATTAATAGTATGGGCCACTTTCACTTCAGCGGCCGCGCTGAAGAATGTTTAAACATTAATTATTTTGTTTTTGCTTTGTGTGCAAGCACACCATATGTGTTTTCACTTTAATGTTGGCCACGCCCCTTTGTTTAGATGCTGCTCACTGTAACCTGAATACGGAGAGCAGAGACTAAAGAAAGGGGCGCGGCCAACATTAAAGTGCTCTCGTATTTGCGAGAGTTTGAGCTATTGGCATTAAAAATAATAATGCCTTTTATATATGTGTTGGGTTTAAAACATATTAATAAAAGGCATTGCCATTTACAATGCCAATTGTTTAAATACTCGCAACAGCGAGACCTAATGCATTGAACATGCTTGTTTTTTGTTTCAGGATGGCTAGGCAGCGAATTTCTGTCTGCCCATCCACCTCAAAAGTGTATTTGCACTACTTATATATTTTTTTATTTTGCAATCAATCTTGATTGGCAAATAAAATTAATTTGCCTACACATACATATGTAACCACGAATGGGTAAAAAAGAATGCACCGTCCCTACAAAATGATGCATTTGTGCATGAATGGCACATTTTTTAAATCTTTTGGGCATGTGCTATGCTGCATGCCAAGAACCTTGCTGCATAGCATTGTGACAAGGCTGTACAATATGGCTAAAAGAAACAAAAGGGGAGATTTATTGGCTTTGCCAATGCTTGTTCCGTGTGGTGCCACAGCAAAGTTGTAACTTGACCGTATGTGATCACCAAAAATGGAGCTTTGAGAAGCACTACTGGAAAAGGAGCTCAGAATCACCTCCACCACCCCTAAAATGTTGATCTTCCTCTCTACAAGTTTATGATTGGACAGAAGGTGTGTGCTTACTCAGAAAAAAAGTGCCTTTCTACTAACCTTTTTGCAGTGTGGCAAAGCATAGGCTCTGCGCGGTAGGGCTGACTTGGTTATTGTGACAAGCCAATGATCTTCCCTGATCTTTTTATTATAACGTGTTACAACAAAGGCAGCAGACTTGACTTATTGTGAAAAGCTTTTGTTAAGACAATAGGCCTTTAAGTGTGAATTCTTATTACACTGTGCTAACACTGGTAGACAGGAAATTCATTAAATTTCACAGCCG
Organism: Lissotriton helveticus; assembly: GCF_964261635.1. Lineage (NCBI taxonomy): Eukaryota > Metazoa > Chordata > Amphibia > Caudata > Salamandridae > Lissotriton > Lissotriton helveticus. The sequence continues at coordinate 1,324,447,967 of NC_136067.1, read as the reverse complement.
TAATAATTCTTGTTAACACTGTAAATTGTTTTGACAATTATAACTGCACAAATGCAATTCGTGACTGTAAAAATGTTTGATGGTTGACTTGGGGAAATGCTCAATACAGTCTAAGTCTAATTTGGTTACAGTGACCACCAACAATAAAATATATAGGCCTGATTGGCTATTTGGAAAAAGGTATGTCAGATGCCATAGATCTGTTGTGTTCATTATGAAAAGGTATTCCAAAGGGATTAAGGATGACTTATTTATTGTGAAAAGTCTATGTTACAGCCAATAAACCTTATTGGTAGATTATTATTGAACATTCTATAGTCTATATATTCCAGTATGGCACCCCACTTCTAAGTTTAACTTTGTACTCATTTTATTTTATTCAAGTAAATGCCCACCATGTTTAGGTGGGTGCATTTTTAAATTTCTTTTAGTTGCAGTCTTTTTTTTACCCTGCCTATTAGTGTTGAGTTTTATTATGTCTTAGGGGCAGAGCTAGCCGCCATGCAGTGAGGAAGTCTGCTCCTGAGCTCTCCAGCCTTCCCGCACTGTTAGACCCTCTCTGCCAGATAATTCTGCATTGATGGGGGCATGTGGACTTCATGATGGTCATGGAGAGGGGCCCCTGCAGCGATGGCAGCTTTGTGAGACCAGCACCCATGCCTTGGGGTAGTCCAATCTGGTGGCTATTGGCCAACTCGATACTCAGTGCCTTCCAGCATCAGACAGAGAGACGCGATGCAGTGGTCATGGATGTGAATGCGCTGCTGTCTTTGACTCCTGGAAGGCCAGTATAACCTAGGGGAGTGCCACAGAAGGAGTAGGATGGAGTGTTGCCCGGAAGTGGGCTGCACTATCCAGGAAGAGGAAGCGGAGGAGGGTGCTAGACGGCCCCTTAAGCACCTCTGCAGAGACATTGCAGTGACAATGTGGAGACTGTCTCTCCCCTCACCCGCCACCCAGCTAGTTGTCCATTGAGGGACTTGCCTTGAACTTTGAGCACCTACATGGCTTCGACATTGTTCACATAGATAGCAGTCCTTTCCTGTTGCAGAAGGGAAGAGAGAGGAAAGGGCCGGGCTTGGAGTGTTCTGGATTCATTGGGTTGCATAGCAGAAGGTGTGAATTAGATCACTGCCCAGGCACTGATCTGGTTGGGAGCTGAAGGAATTTATTGCAACTGAAATGAGCATTGTGCATACTTGCATCACCCTATGTGCGGCTGGTGGTGTGGTACACTGTGTAGTACAGTAGTCCTCTGTGGCTGCCACCCAGCTCGGACTGCTTTGGTGAGGTGTTGGAGGGCTAAGGCTCATGGTGTGCGGAGCGGACTTGATGGGGCATACTGGGGACCCCAGTTGGGGTTGGTCAGCTCTGAATGCCCCTTTGCAGTCTTATAGGAGGATGAGATGGATTCAGGAACATTAAAAGGATCCTGCCAGGAGGTCCATCTGTTGATGGGGGTTGAATCACATTAGGCATGGATCTTGTGGCAGGCATCTCTGGGCAGGCTCCTGGCTGGGAAAAAGCTTGATGCTATTCTGGTGGCCATAGGCTTGACCAGAGATCTGTTGGAAAGCAAGATCGATTCTTTTGTGGTAGACCTGGGACTGCTGAGGGATGCCCAGAGGGGAATGGCAGGGCAATTGACCAAGGTGGATGCCACTGTACAGTAGCTTATCCTCCAGCAGAGAGCCTTAAACAACAACTGCCACGTGACCCACAGGATCCGTATTTTGAAGAGAAGAGTGGATGATCAGGAAGGCTGGGTGTGGTGTGATAACATTAGATTGATAGTCCTGACTGAGAAAATCAAGGGGAAGAATATAGGGGTGGTCCCGCTGGACTTGTTACAGGAGTTAGTAACACCAGAGGGTCTATACAAGCTTTTGGACTCTGAAAAGAGCACACAGGGTACTGTCTCGACCTCCTAAATCTGGTGCATACACTCAGCCAGTGGTAGCTAGACTGATGTATTTCCATGACAGGGACTTTATATTGAAGTAGGCTAAATTGGCTGGCTCAAATGGGTATGTAACGTTTACAACGAAATTTTTACAACGCACTACCATTACAACGCAGGCATTACCACGCATACCATTACAACGCATTGCGCTCGGGGGCGCTCTAGGATAGGTAATACGTTTAATTTTCTATCCAACACCTTCCCTAGTGTCCACGGGGACAGGAGTTGGAATAGAAAATTATACTTACCACTATCCAGCACCTCTAAGCGCTATGCGTTGTAATGGTATGCGTGGTAAAAACCGCGTTGTAAAGGTATGCGTGGTAAAAGTATGCGTTGTAACGTCATACATCCGCTCAAATGTGGTGGAGAATGCTAATATGTCTGTAGGAATGTGCCCCTTTTGTATTATCAACACCACCTTTTGTGCCAAATACTGGTGGTTATGACTCAATAGTGCACTGGATCTAGTGCCCAGACCCCAGTGCCTATGCTCTCTGCTAAAACATTTATGTTCGACTTGGTATTCCCAAATTTGCAAAAGCTTTACCTTCGTTTAGGTCCCTAGAATATGGTACCAAGGGTACCCAGCGCATTGGTGGTAAAGGGGTCCCCAGGGCTGCAGCAGAAGTTTGTGCCAACCTGGTCAACCCATGCAACCTAATGATAGCAGGTCTGTCATTGCAGACTGCAAGAGCAGTGCAAACTACTCCAACTCAACTGTACCCTCACCATGTGAGTCACATTCAACTACACTGCCTTTAATGTATGTAAGGCACCCCTAAGGAAGGCTTCCTCAACCCAGGAGGCAGGGTGCATTATATTTAAGGAGTGGATATGTAAGTGCAAACCTATATGTTCCTATAGTGGCGTTCCCTATTGGAAACCACTATAAGTGTTAGGAGTCCATAGGAAAAATGGGCTGCTACCCGGCAACCCTCAAGATTGGCAGTTCTAATATGGCACCACTAAAATAAACCATGTTTGGGATCAGGCAACGTGCCTTCACCTGACACGATCCTCGTGCCCTGGTTGACGCGACATGCACCCAAAGCCCACCTTAGAAGTTACCCTTAGTTGCCCCCTGCTCTACATTGTTTTGGCTGACCAGCTTGAGCTTTCCCATGCCTGTTGCTGCCAAGACAAGATCAGAGCAGTGAGCTTCAAAAGCTACATCACCTCTGATATGCATCATGGCTATCCCCTGAGGAGTAATCTCCCCTCCACTTGTCCCAGCAAAGCTTGCACCTGGGAAAGGTGGGAAATTAGCTATGCAGGAGGTGTACACCCCTAGGAAGGCTGGCCACACCTCTAGGGTGGGTAGTCTGGTTTGTGCACCTAAAATTGAATTCTGTCATCTCTAGGAGGGCAGAAATAGTGGGTTCTGGGCAGAAAAGGTGACCTTCACCACCTGATGGAGCCCCCTTAAGGGTGGACTAGCTGCAGGGACTAATTGCCAATTGGCTACTAGCTCCCACAGCCCTGACTCCCCTAAATCTAGGATTTAAGGGACCCTCCCAGACACCAGAACCTAAGATCTGGGCAACTTACTTCAAGAAAGGACCAACAGGAGATCTGTGTCGCCAACAACAGGACTTTGTCCACTAGCAAAAAGCAAAACAGGGATACTTTGTACCAGAAGCAACAGACTTGGAACTGAGTTAACGACAATCATCCTTGGCTAAAACTCGACACTCCCAAAGAGAGGGACCCTTGTGGAAGCCCGAAGCATCATCCGTCTTTGATACAGGGTGCAGGGAGCCAAATAGGGAAGAAGCGGGCGTTGTCCTTTGACAAAAGTGTGACTATAAGGAGTGTCCCGCCCCCAAGATTAACCCAATTAAACTTTATTGACTAAATAGGCCAACTAAGACCAATGTAAATTGAAAAAGTCCCAAATACTGGTCTGTGCTATATGCATGCATACCTTTCTTGTAGTCTTAAAAAATAAAGATATTCACGGCAATAAAGGCCTATTATACGTACACGGATTAGCGCAAAAATAAGGTAATGAAGAAAGCCAACCTACACACACGGGCAATTCTAATGGTTGAAACATGTCAACCTCAGATTATTGGGTCACTACTCCCCTATGTCATTGCACCATTAAAATAGTAGTAGAATCCAAAAGGCAATTTTAATTTCTTCTCATAATCCCTAAAACCACATAAGAAGTCCACTTACACACGTGTTGAGCCCATCCCCCACACTAGGTGAGCGGAACGAGGGGCTGATGATGAAGCAATACTTAGGTGGTACCTGTGGGTGAGGATCCTAAAATATATCCCACAAGGGCACAGTGATTTTCACTGATTTACCTGGGTGAACAATCCTACACCTGAGTGAGATAGTGGCAATGCAACATTCTGTTTTGTGGAACGTAATAGGATCCAACAACATAAGGTAACCCTCCTCAAGTATTGATGCAACCTCAGTCTCCCCAGGGCTAATGGCACTAGTCCCCTGCAAAATGAAGGTAAAAATGTTCACCGAATCTAAAGAATCGCTGGCCATCGCCCCCTCCGAGGTATTTCCCAAATCCAGGTGGTCCAGCGCATTGTGGTAGGAGTAGTCTTATTGCATCAAAGTCTCAAGCTGCTACATTACTCCTCCGGACCCAGTGAAGTTCCCAAAGCTTTTCCTTTATGCTTACCACTGCAAAGGCTTGTAAGTTAACTGTCCAATAACTACTCCACACTTGATGCTGCAGCTACAGAGAACATTGTGCAACCATCATCTAACATCATCAGCTTTGCACCTGTTGTGTATTTGAATTTTGTTTCTTGCAGCACGGTCTAAGCAGTTAAAAACAGCATCACCTGCGGCTCCTATTCAGCACCAAGGACAGCCAAAACAACTCGGCACCCGGACTCCACGAGCTACATAAAACTAATCTGGCTATTGTGGCCTGATTCTGAGGTCAGCCTAACCTTACCCCTATAAGGGTTCCAAGTAACTTGACCTACAATTGACCGATTGTCAGTAGTGGATTTTGCCATTGAACGCAATGTTATTTTCCCTATGTATTTTACTGCACTGATTTAATATTGGTTCGGACATCTACTACTCTGGTTATATGTATGATATCCTGTTTATTTTGGTATCAAAAAATGCACTCTTATTTTAAAAAATGGTGTTGCATTTCTATCGAGTGATGTCATTTACTTGTCCATGTTGGTACTCTGAAATGCTTATCCCATATTTCTCTAGTAAAGCCTGACTGCTCTTTGCCACTCTACCAGGATAGAGCTAAAGATTTATTAGTGTGAATCCAAGGACTATCTCTGGGGTATTGTGAAAGTAATACATAGTAAGGCAACATAGCCGTACCACATAATATTCCACTTTCTTACAGTGTCCAAATACTTGGACTTTACGATGCTGGTTCAATCCCAGTGTGCCTCTTTTCTGGCTGTGAGGGGATGCCTCCAAGTGCTGCTACTTCTGGCATGTCTGAGGATCCAGGTAGATAGGAAAGTATACTTCTTTACAGATCCTTTGGAGGCCTTGTCCTGGCATGAGAGCTATGCGGTAGGTAGTCAGCCTGTTTCACAGGGACCCACGATTAACTCACAGGTGCAAAAAAGACATTGGTCCAGGCACCATGGAGTGCGAACTTCAAAGCTTCAGTATGAATTAGACTGAGACTAGGTAATTGCAGCAGCGGCAACTTTGAATGATTCCTGGAGGATAATCAATGAGGGGACACATTTGAACGTGGACTTTGTTGCTGGTTCCGAAAGCACGGGTGACTCCGACCCTGACCTTGCTTTGCCAAAAGTTACTCCAAGTACAGCAGACAAACTGATGCTGTGATGCTGACCTCCACCAGCACCTCCCTGATATACGGATTCCTTCTGCTTAGTTTGGACTGGGCAATATCCTGTTACATGACATTCTGAGAAGGTGTGGGGTAGCCTGGGCAACTCGACCTCCATAATATTCAGAGTACATTTCTTTTTTCTCCCCCTCCTGGCTTTTCACAGGGGAGCTTATGTCAGATGCTTTTGGTGGGAGGGTTAAAAACCAAATATGGTTGACTTTCTATTAGACTTGATGCTTGGTCATCACAGTCTTGGGGGTGGTGTTGTAGATGGGTAGTAGTTACATATCTTTCTGTATTGTTGTTCATTATTAGTTTATGCTGGAGAGGTGGAGAGGGAGTCTGTCTGTTTTTTTAATTGTGGATAGGTGTGTGGGGGCATGCAAGAATGAGTCAGTCGGTGGGAAAAAGGATGCATGAGTTCAAGAAAGCATGACAGAGAACATGTAAGATGAGTTATTGAATGTCGTCATTGACTGACTGAAGAGCACTTCGGTTATAAGCTATAAAAATAGGGCCAACCGCAGACACCTGGTCATTGTATACCAGAACTGGGGTAAGGTTTAAGGCCGACGGTGATACTGCGTGGGTCGGATACACAGGTAAGATTGGTCCCCTTCGGAATGTTACTATCACATCTAGAACATTTCCAAGAAGGAAGAGTCCTAAGTCAGCCTAGGCTGCAGCTGGATCCGAAGATGGGCTGGTCAACAATGGTTTGCCAAGGGACGAGGTCCCAGTGAAGGGGGAATAATGTCTGAGGGCTAAAAGTCCTGTGTTTGCACCCAAGAAGCTGGTGATGTCCATCATATGCTGCTCAGTATCAGGCCTGAAGAATATTTCTACCTCCAGGCTTAGACTCTTTTTAGGAAGTTGGATTTACTCAGCGGGGTAGGGCTGCAAGCTGTGGCCAAAAAGCATTCGATAATATCGGATGCCGGTAGTTTTGTGCCTGCTGAATTAGATTTGTGGCTAAGGAGAAACACATACAGCGAGCTGCAGCTAAGTCAGGTTCATCTGCAATACACCCCTGGCACATCAGCTGGCATGTTGGTCCTGTTCACTTGGCAGTTGGCTAGGAAAAAGGTGTTTCCTAGCCAACTGGGAAAAGTTCCCAGGTGTAACCCTACCACTCTTGCAACATTCCTTGTGTGCCTTGCTGCAAACAATCTCACATTGCTTCTCACTTCCTAAACCCTAGATTGTAGAAAATGTCTTCCCCTGTGCGGTGCTCCTATGCCCATCATAGAGGTTTGGCTAGAAAAATTAGCTACAGAAAACCAGTTCTGGGGCACCTCGTCTTCCACTGGGCCTGGTCCCTGACTGGCTAAGGCTGGCTAATTGGTTGTTATGGTTACCGCAATTTAGTTGTAAATTTGTGCTTCTATATGCAAATAACAACCTTCTCACCTTGCTTTGGTCTCCCTTGTCCCTTTCCTTTGGGATTGATATCATTTTGAACAGTCCCTGGCTTGATATACCAGTTGAGTCATAGTTCTATTGCTATATTGCATACCCTGTCTCAACTGGGGCACCTCGTCTTCCACTGGGCCTGGTCCCTGACTGGCTAAGGCTGGCTAATTGGTTGTTATGGTTACCGCAATTTAGTTGTAAATTTGTGCTTCTATATGCAAATAACAACCTTCTCACCTTGCTTTGGTCTCCCTTGTCCCTTTCCTTTGGGATTGATATCATTTTGAACAGTCCCTGGCTTGATATACCAGTTGAGTCATAGTTCTATTGCTATATTGCATACCCTGTCTCAACTGGGATAACGGGTTTACTCCTGTTTCATTTTTCCTTATTGGGTATTAAAGCCTACTTAACGGTGACTTATGAATATTTAAAATAAGAGTTTATGAATGGCAAAAGGGTTTATTTTGATAGGTTGAGTTTGTCGGTTATTGGCGGTAGGGCCGTAGTCATGTTTTTCACTGTCACTCTAGTGGTAAAACAATGTGTGCTGCAGTACTCTAGTGAGATTTAACTTTAAGGTCCTGGATACACTTTGTTCCATATACTAGGGACTTGTAGGTAAGTTAAATATACCATCTAGCAGTACATACAATGTCAGCATGTTTCAAGAGTCAGAGCACATGCACTTTGGCCTGGTTAGCAGAGTTCCAGTGAACAGAGCCAAAAACCCAGCAGCACCAGTCCCAAAAAATAGACATATTAATGCAAACAGAGACATTTTCCTACAATTGGGTTTCCTTTTGTCTCACCTTCCCACATGTCAGCAACCAGACATGAAAACAAATCAATGTTTTTCGCTATTGGTATTTACTTCTCTCCTTCTACAAGCTTTCATCAATCAGTTGTCAATTTCACCTCACCTCTTCCTCTTTCTTTTATCATTGGTTTCATATGTGACTCTTCATCCTCTTTGACAATCAAATTCTATAATTGCTAATTCAACATTACATTATGAACATAAACAATGTCTATCTTTAATACTCTCATATTCCATCAAATTTCAGCAGCAACATAACATTCTGTTTTCAGTCTTTGTTTGAGTGTCCAACATAGGTCCCCATGGGTAAGATCCACGGCAGGATTTCTAGGTATCCGATGGGTATTATTGATTCCAATTTCTCCTGATAAATGTATTATTCTTAAATATATATCATGCAGATATTCTGAAATTCGCCATGGATCCAGACCCTGTGGATCAGTGTTTGACAGCTCTAGCCTACCCCCCTTACTTAGTATTGTTTATTGTGCTCTGTCTTATTTTGTGGGCTAGCTATCCTTCTTCAATGGCTGTCTAGAATTTCCACCCTTTTCCTTTTCATTTATATTTCACATGTAAGCTGGGTATTTAACTATGACCAATACCAGAATCATTTATCCTTTTATTGCCTTACATTTCAGGGTACCCGCCAACTGGTCTTGCACAACTGCTTTCCCTGTTTTAGTTATCCAATTATGTAAACTCAATTGTTCCTGACCTCATAGACACCTCTCCTGTGCCCCATATTATTTGCCAATTGCAGTTTAACTTACACTTGCTATTGATCCCTGGAACAACCACACCCATGCTGTCAATATTTACATATCCATGGCAACTTTAAACTTTACACACACCTTTCTTAATTGTTTCATGGTCTTGTATCCACCCACAATGTCTTTATCATTAACATCCAGTAGATTGGAAATTGCTTTAGACATTCATCTTACATTTCTTTCTTAAGAGGAGGTGAGGTATGTTCTCTGATACAGCAGCAGCAGTGTTGTGAAAAAATCTGGGAAATAGCTCTCCTGTGGTGCTTTGTATGTATTAATAGAACATTTCAGTTGTCATACCTCCCGTCCATGACACCAAATTTTTGTAGTTCTCTATTTTTACCATATTGAGGTAAAGTCACTTCTACGACAGATGTTAATTGGTGGTGTTTGGAGGAATCAGTTATGAACGCTCCTAATTTTCAGATGAAGAAACAAGACACGGGTCATAAAGAGATTTCCCATTCTTTTTCCAAAATGAGTTCAGTGAGATTTCTTCCAAGGATCGCATTTCCTAACAGTGCCATTTTCATTCAAACTTCAGAGGAGGTCTCATGCCCCCAATCTCCCCTGGGGAGCTTGCTGTTTCCAGGGTTGGACAGGCCTATACGAAAATCAGGCACTGCCCGATGAGTTGATCAGACAGGTCTGTGTATGGGCTGGGTGGGGTTCTGGCTGTTTGTAGGCTTGTTATTACTGGGTTGTTTTTTTCTGTTGATGTCCATGATGCTGAAAAAAACATTCCCTGCAGTAGGCTCAAATCCATGCAGTCTTCCATGCCTTGAAAAAGGAAACACTTATACAGGGTGCTTTTACAAATTCAAAACTGCTCCCATTTGCAAACACAAACCACTTTTTTAGCTATCTAAATCTCTAACATGTGCCATTTTAATTTTGGTGCCACAGCCTATTTTCTTTCACAGTTCGACCATGTCTGTTTCATGCAGAGGAGCTAAATTCTTGCATGCCCTACTTTTGTCCTCAGTCGCACATCTGAGAAGATGTAACATATCCGCACAGTACAATAATTCTGAAAACAAATGGTCTTTCACCTTGTCCAGTGCACTTCATAGGACAAAACCAGATGTCATTGGTTAGTAATGAGGCCCAGCTTCCCTTGGACAGGATAACAGTAACCCTGGTTAAAAATATGAACCCAGTGGCAGGACATTAAACGAAAGCACTTGAACACTGTTAGCTCTTTGTTAATTAAATGGCGGCCCAAGCAGGCCATAATGAAAGAAGTACCTGCAATGTTGATTACAGCAGAGGGAATTGGATGCTCTCTAAAATGAACTTTCCTGTAGACAGGCTTGCCTAGCAAAGGGATCAGCAAAAAATCAATGGCATGGATTTACACGGCTGTAGTGATGAATGCACACAGTGCTGTTAGTCGGTTTGACAGCGCCCTGCATTCACAGCACACACACTCCCGCACCACCGCACAGTGTTTCTTCTCAATTCTTACCCTACAAGAAGTTACTCTTTCTGGTCGGGAAAGCTAAGGAAAATCATTGATTGAGCTCCTGCATTGTGATGATTGGGGCAGATTGTCCTGTGAACAACTGGATTCTGCTACTGATTGACAGTGTTTTTTATTCTTTGTATATTATTTCAAATGTTCACTTTTAATTATTGTGTACAACGTGTTTTTACAATCTTTTACGATTTTTTAACGAAATCAAATAAAAGTATCATTGACTGACTGGCTATTGTTTGGTTTTATTGGGGGCACTTAGTGGATCTGTGCAAAATGTTAACTCCAATCATGAAATTTACGTTATATGAAATCTGTGGAATTCATGAAATTTCCCGTTACACGATATCACATAATTTTTTATTTGCTGTAAACTGGTTCACACAGAGAATTTCTCAACCAGCAACATTTTCTGCTCAAATCAATCTCTTGCCGGTATTTCATGTTAGTTTTTCATTTGACATATATATATATATATGTGTAAAAAAATGTACAATAGATACCAGCCTACCACAATTTATGCAATTTCCTAAACGTCCATGAAATATTGCAAAATGTATTGGTAATATTTACTATACTATGAACAACCCTAGTATTTCTAATTTGGGGATCAATCCCAAAGGGCAGCGGAGTGCTGTTTAAAGAACAGGATACCAAGACCCTGTGAGGAGGATAAAGAGACATGAAGCTATGATTACAATGTGATCTGAGGATAAAAGGACATGCAAATGATGGAAAGATGAGAAAAGTAGTGTCAAAGTGAGATGAAGTGAGGAGAATAGTGGTGGCAGGTAGATGGTATAAAAATCGTTTTTGACATCTTCCTAAATTGCATGAAGGAAGGAATAATTCTGAGGTGATTTGTGCAGCATATCCAGCAATTATCCTATTCAAGTAGGTTAAGCTCTCTAATTTATCATTTCTCTGAAAGGTGCATGTGCCAGAATTACTGCAAAATAGCTCAGAACTTTTAAATTACCATTAACACATTTTTCTTCCCATAATTTTAGTCACTTCCTTTAAGCATGAAGGACCCGATGTATGTCAGGCAGGTCGTGATTAATGGATGCAGATTGACTTTTGCGGCCTGTCATTTTTGCAATGCAGCCTATGTAATAAAAGGTCGCATCACAAAATGCTTATTCACAAAGGGTGAAAACATGATCTGCCCAATGAATATTAATTAGGCAGTTTACCATGGGCGACCCACTGCAATTGGCTGTGAATTCAAGGATGGTGGCCGGCAAACACCATGTTTCCAACCACACATTTGCATTTACAAATGGCAAACTTTTTTTTCAAACATCCCTTGTCTGTAAAAAGGATGGGTGCTTCTGTAAAAAAAGTCCCTTTGGGAATGAAAGAGGAATATAGGGGTGAGGAGGCAGCGGCCCTCTGCACCACTGCTTGCTGCCCCGAAGAAACTTGGCATGACTCTTAAAGGGAAAGCTGTCCCACTCAGACAGCTTCCATTTTGTGAATCCATTATCACTCCAACCTGGGAGTCTGTAACCTTTCAATGGGTATGACTGCAATTGGGGTCACAATCTATTGATACATTTCATTATGAATCTCAGGAAGAGACGTCCTCTTTATGCTACCTCCTAATTGGGATAGACAATGAGTCACAGAACTCCCTTGGTGATTTGGAAAGACTTTACTGACTCACCTCTGGGTTCTATATTAACACTCTTTTTAAGGCCTCAAGCCCTGAGATTTTGTGATTCACAGGGTTTGTGACAGTAATACCCAAGGCCAGAAATTTGCAGAGCTTTGAAATGGTGGGCATTTTAAAAACATCCTATTAATATTTCCCTGTACAAGTTCTATTCCATCTCTTTACTGCTAGTGAGTCCGGGTGTGACCCCGTCATCTCAAATGTTGGGTGAAGGATCATTTAACAACTATGGGGCTGATTAGGATGTCGGTTAATCCGCATCCCCCGGGCCGGCGGAAGCCTCCGCCGGCCTGGAGGATGCGGATTAACCGCCGCGGACACAGACAACACCCACCGCCAGATTAGGATGGCGGTGGGACTGCGGTGGGACCAGCAGCGGACGGCTGGTCTGTCCGCCGCTGATCCGCGGGGTGGGGAGGGCTATTTGGTGACGGTGTCTGCAAGATACCGTCAGCCAAATTAGGATGTGGACGGACACATGCTTTTACGCGGTGGCTTTTCCGCCGTGGAAAAGCATGTGGACTTTGGCGTTTGGGGGCCCGTTGCGGGCCCCCAGGGTGTCGGGGGTGGGGGGTGCACATGGGGGTACCTATGGTACCCCCCAACATTTACATGCACAAAGCAGCAGGCACCGCGCGGTGCCTGCCGCTTTGGGCATGTAAATGTAATACATGCAGTTTTAACATTGCGGCGTGTGCTGCACCACCGCAATGTTAAACATACAGGATGTGACCGCCAGGGTGGCGGTCACAACCTAATTTGCACGGAGGGACCGCCGCTGCCCCTGCGGATGGTCCCTCCACCTCTGGGGGTGCGTCCGTCCGCCATCCTAATCGGCCCCAAAGCCTCATATTGGTAACTTTTAAGGCCTAGGGATGACTACCTTTTTATGCCCCATGCCAGCACCTGCACCTTTTACTTTTTACGACTGAATCAGAGCTTGTGCTTTTCATGTTAGATAATAGGCTAATGCCACATTCTCTCCTGAGGTTAAACCTTTAGAGATAAGGCATTGGCAGATCTTTCATTCACGGCGAAGTCTAGTGGTGTGACTCTTTAATTTTTCTAGCCTGATTCAATATCATGGAACACTTGGAGAATGTGAACTTTTCTTCTAAGAGTCTTGGGAGAATGGAGTATATGATTGGCAGGTTGGGGCTGTGACAGGAATTGGATGAAAAATAAGTGCAAAGAAAGCGATTAGAAGGTGGAGAATGGTGGGCAAAGATAGACAACAGATTATAGAAGAGATAGGGGCAGCAATAGTCTACTACAAGTTGGGTTTGGACAGAGTGAGTGATGAAAAGTAGAAAGGATTGCAGGGAGACTCTCAGGGAAGTAAATACTTAGCGATCAAGTGCTAGCGAGCCAGTATATAACTGCAACATGGGACATGTAAGGTTTGAGGATTGGAAGATCAGATGAAGAGGTATGGTACTGAATATCAAATCTCATTGTTAACCTATACGTTTAATACAATTCATAAGTAAAAATATCAGGATAGCAAAATATTGTGGGATATAATATTGAAGTTTAGTATATCATTTTTTCTATTTAACAACAATATAATTATTACATATATATTATTTTAAAATATTGTGTTTTTTAGTACAATTTAAAATAGTAATGTTTAGCTCCTTTAGCTCTAAACATGTTTTGGAGGTGTTGATTTTGTTTTGTTTTTTATATTTTGTTGGTGTTAATTCTTTATTGTAGCAATATTTCTTGGGGTAGTTTTAAAAAAAACTTGATGGTTTGTGGGGTTCATTGGGAGATTGGGTGGGTAGGGTATTGTACATTATGCAACATTTCATGTGTCTATATTTATTGTTTTTAAATGTTGCATTTTTAAAGGATTTTTGATTATTTTATGAAATGTAATGGTATGTTTAATTTTGTATGTATTGGGCTCATATATTATTGGACATATTTTTTTAACATGGTCCTCTGCACAAGATGTTGGGTAGTGCTTTTATGTTTTACTTTGCATTTTTGATATTTAATTGTATGGTTTTTGTATACTTTTTATATATGGCGTTATGGGATTGTTTTGAGGTACATTTTTTATTTAATTTTGGGTTCTTCTTAAGAAATTTGATTTTCCAATGTGTACTTTTTTATTCCATGGTTTAAATTGGTTCTCAAGATTACAGAATTTTAGGTTTTGTGATTTTAAATAATATTTTTTGGTTATTCTTATTATATTTGAACCCAAAATGTTAGTTATTCTCATAATGTTTCAGGGTCTGGAGTTAAAGTAACTTATCTGACACAAGTCCATTTATAGACTCTTTTCTACTTTCGCATAACAGGATTTTGTCTAGTAAATATGACACTCCTCACTAATTTATATACTTTCCCAATGTTTGTGGGGCTGGAATTTGAATAGAAAATCTTTCCCTCCTGCAAATGTATGAGCTTTATCTAAGGTATGTGGGACTGGAGTTAGAATAGAAAATCACACCTCTCTTCTGATTTTTGTGCTTTACCCAGTGATGTAGGATTAGAATGCAAAGAGTAAATCAGATCCCTCCACCTAAATATAATAACTTTTCCCAATGATGGTGGGATTGGAGTTGCATAGTAAATCTGGCTCAGGACACATTTATGCACTTTCAAAATTTTTGTGGGACAGGAGTTATAATAGTAAATTAAAACCGCATGTACTTTATATTCTTTCCACAATGTTTGTGGGACTGACGTTAAAATAGTAAACATCACCAGCACCCATGTTTATGCTATTTCAACAGTATTTGTCGCACCAGAGGTAGACTAGTAGATATCTGCCCCCCTAGAAATGTATACACTTTCCGCAGTGCATGTAGGGCTGGAGTTAAAACTGTAAACTTGACAATTCATGAACCTTCCTCAATATATGTAACCATGTAAATATCTCCCCGCCCTCAATGTTTATGCACTTTCAGCAGTGTTTGAAGGACTGAAGTTAGTATTGGAAATTTCAACACTCTCTGATGTGTGCATTTTTTCTATTTATGTTGGACTGAAAGTCGAATAGATACCCTAATCCTCAATATTTATGTACTTTACTAAATCTATTTTGGACTAACGTTAGACTTGTAAATGCTCTCTCTTCCACCCCCATATATGCACTTTACACAAAATTTGTAGGTCTAGAGTAAGAATAGTTCATCTACCCGCCCAACATATGCATGTATACACTTTACTCATGCTTATGGGATTGGAGATGGTGAAGTAAGTTCAAGCCCCTCCCCCACACATCACATACTTTGTTGAATCTAATTTTTTTTAAACTGTAGTTATAATAGTATATATAGTCCCCCATCATATATGCTCTGTCCACAGAAGTTGAGAGGCTAGCATTAGAATACTAAACAAAACAGCCCCATACTTCCATGAATGCACTTTCGCCAATGTTTGTGGAACTGGACTCACAATAGTAAATCTGCCAAACTACCAAATGTATGCGCTTTCCCCTATGTTTTTAATACTCTAGTTGGAATATTAAATTTGACATTCTCCACCCCCTAAAATATATATGCTTTCCCCAGTGTTTGTCAGAATAGGGATCAAATCATATGTACCTTTCCCAATGTTTTGGGGATTGGATGTATAATATTAAATAGCCCCCTCCCCCAAAATGTATTCACTTTCTGTGTTTTTGGGAGTGGGATCAGAATAGTAAATATGCCCTTAAGAGTCTTCAGTGTTCCAATGTTTGTAGTATTGGAGTTTCAGTAGTTAATGAATACCCTTTAATTGCAGTTAATTCTGGAAAGTGTTTGTTGGTGCTGATTTTACATTTTAAACTATTCTCTCATTCTTTAGAGTAGGGATAGGGATATAAAATGTAGTTACATTTGAAAAATGACAATAATAATAATTTCCAACATTTTAATGAGATACATTTTTAATATTTTTGCATTTCATTAGCAGTTTCAATTTTCTTTCCAAAACAATACTTTTTAACATTGCAATTGATTTAACTTCAAATAGGAAAATAGTTCCATGAAATGTGTTTAATATTTTAATGTAATACACGTGTATAGTTAGCCAAAACGCAATAAGCATACATTATTGTGTCCATTTTTGTATTTAATATTGTAATTAACTCTTGTATATTTTTAAATACTACATTTTTGTTGTCAAAATACTGTACATATAGTCAATATATTGTACGTACCATAGATTAACTGTTGATATTTCTATCACTTACATAATAGGAATTGTGAGTTTATATTTTTGTCAACAATATTTTTTCATTGATATTTTCGTGTCACAATAATTTTGTAGTTGAAATTTTGACATAGAAAAAATGAAGAAGCTTGTGGGAAACAGAGAGAAAGGCAGGTTGCACAGGGCTGTCCCCAGTCCTATCTTGAGAGGCAGGTGCTCCAGAATATTCATATATAATAAGTATATGGCATGTTAGTAGTTGTATTGAGATGGAAAGGGTCAACTTAATTGCTTGAGAGAGCATGCACCCCGGCTCTGAGTATATGTGGTTTGTTTTTTTACCCCAGCACACACGTCAATCGGGAATGTACTCCAAAGCTCACACTGACATGGAATGTGACCAAGAGCTGGGTCTCTGGTCTGGAGTGGCATTCCATGTGCAGCCTATTTCTGAGTATGACAACTGTCAGCTCACCATGCTGTCGAGGATTTACAGTGGTGGTAGTGACTCATTGGGTATACAGAACAGGTTTGTCTATCTATTACGTACACACCGAGAGTCACTTAATTGCCTCTCCTGTTTTAAGTTGTCTGCCAGTTCCCCCGGAACCAGGTCCTTCAGTTTTATGTGGGACATGCATGTTGCTGGGAGGTTTAACATGAAGTAGGATGAGTTTATTCTGTGCTTGCACGCTCCAACACAGATAAGGATTTGGGATCTCCTGTATGTGAGTGGTACTTGAGATGGAGGTTTGAGAGCAACTATAAGACGTAAATGTTAACTGTGGTGCTCCACCCAAACATTTCTTAAGTCCTTTGAACTGGTCCTGACTCTATGGTGTGCAGGTTAAGCGGCAGAAGGCCCCTTTCAAGTCTAGGGGCAGCCCTTGTCCTTACCTGCTACAGTCTCGCCAGAAGTGTCATCCAGAACAGGCAGAGGAGTGGATGAGTGGTGAGACAGGAGAGTCAAACCAGCCCCTACCCGATCTCCCCGATGACACTGAAGGACAGTGGCTGTGTCTTGGCATGTCTGTGAGGCACACACATAAATCACGGATTGCCTGAAAAACTTTCACAGAGCTTGACCTGTAGAATACACAAACCCTGTCTCCAAACATGGTGTAGGTAAGATGCTGACATGTGGCAGAAACCACTAGTCATGATGCCACAAATTCTCATTGATCAGTGATTTCAAGCAGTGAGACTAAAAAGGACCTTTGAACTCCATGGTTGGGGTGGCTAACTGCCAAATCCCCTATCCTTCTTTGGAAACTTGTCAATTCTGCATCCTGCTAGGAAGAGCTGCCTGGCAATCATTTTGAAAGAAGGAGTTCACTGACTATGATGAGGTGTACTGAAAGTATCCCTTCACAAAGAGATGGCATCATAGAAAAGGAAAGCTTTGAGGAGCTGGATCAGAAGAATTGAGCATGTGCCTGCTGTAGCCCAGGGTAGGTCAGCACTTCCAGTCCATGTGGTGAAGCCTTGTGATCCTGGACAACTTGCAGTGGGCCCAGATAGAAGCAGCCCTTTCATTGAATCTGTGCTTGAATGAAGATAGCACAATCTTCTCAACTACCCTGATTGGACTGCGGGCAGGTGAGGCAAAGTGTAACTAGAGAAGCCAGAGTCACAAAAGAAGTAGTTAAAAAAAAAATACGGAAGCACCTGTGACAGTTTGGTACTTGTTGAAATCGCACCCACCTTTGGTGGATTTTTGTTGCGGAACTTAGACATGGATCGCTGCTGTGACTTGGGTTTTTTCAAGGAAAAGCACTGGCTCGACAATGATTAATTAACTGTTACTTTATGCTTTCTTGAGTTCTGTTCTTCACCAAAACCACCTCCCTGAATAAGGCTTGGAGTGCCCAACTTCACTACCCATAGGGTCACCTGCAAAAAGGGCATTTGTGGTGCCCAGTTTTGGGTCCAGTAGTAAGGGAAAGATCCAGGACACCAGTTGTAAAGGGCTCTTGTTATTACAGTTTAGGCCCGTAACTCTTGATTGACCTGGAACTCCCAACAGGATCCCACAGGTCGTATGTCACATTATCAACCCCGCAGACCAGCCTACTATTATATTGGGACCACAACATTGACTCCCAAATATTCAGAATGCAAGTATAGATTTTGTATCATTAACTCTACAAGACAATATTTTAAGACTCAAAGTTATTGTTCTTGATACATTTTGAGGTACATTTTTCAACTGCGATACTGTGGTAAAACATAACTTCATGTGAGTCAAAATGACTCTCTAACCTGAGTCCTTGAATCTCTTTCAAGGCAGAGCGTAGATGTACATTCCTATATTTTAAAACATTAGTTAGTGTAAATTATTCTCTAGAGCATGGAAGAGTGTCCCTTTAATTCTGGTACCTGACACCTCTTCTCCATGTGGATGGAACATCTGATGGTGTCTATGCCTCGGTCTAGGTCCAGGCACTTATTTACAGCTACAGCTTGGAAAAGCAGGGCTGCATTTTGGAAATAAATAAGGGGCATATTATCAGAGAGGCCGTTAAAATTATCGCTGGTTTAGCGGCAGAAAACTGCATCTAAAGCGGCGATAATGGGCTTGATAATATGCCGTGGAGAATTCCAATAGAAGCCCATGTTCATACCAGAACATGGACTTCTATTGGAATTCTCATGGGCATATTATCAAGACCATTATCGCCGCTTTAGCGGCAGTCTAAACTGGCGATAATTTTTAACGCTGTTCTTGATAACAAGCCCTAAATGCTTTAATTCGTATTGCGCTGCCCTTGTTTCTCCTTGTATACTTTTTATTAAGGCCTGATCGGAAGGTTATTTGTGCCTTTTCCAGCATATTCTATATCATTGAGGACTGTGGAACAAGAGTCACGGAACTTGGCAGAGCAGCTATCGGGATTTCCTAGATTAAAAGGGGCAGTTAAGTATTTGGTACAAAATGAACATTTGAGCATGCTGCCCTGATCTTGTGCTTGCTTCTTTTTTTCTCATCTTCTGTAATTGACTTTTCCCTTCAGCTGACGGAGGTTGATCCCTTTTTTCTCCGTGGTTGAGAGAATGCAACTCTGATGAAAGGCACTATGCGTGTTTTAAGTACTACAGAGGCAGTACTTATTGCCAGTCTTGACTAGTTTTCTAGGAATCCAATGAGGCACTCACGTAGTTCAGACCTAGGTGTGAGCAGGGCCGGCCTAGATGTAGTGGGCATCGAGCATTTCCCCGGGAGGCTGGAAGGGTGAGGGCCTTTTCTGAAGTGGAGGTGATTTTGTTACTGGGGGATGGTTTTGCAGCAGTGAGGATAATGGTGGTCTCTGAAAGTTTCTGTGTTAATGTACAAAAGATAAATGTGGGGCGCACGTGCACAGTATTATTTGGGGACGATGAAGAAGGGAGTTTTGAGATCCTTTGTGAAAGGCAAGAGAATCTGGTGAATCTGGTGAGTCTGGCGAATCTGACTTGATGGTATGTTATTCCATAGTCGTGTAAGAGATATTAAATGCAAGATTCTGGATTTTAACTTTATTGCAGTTGTAAAGTTTGAGTCTGGAGATGCTTTTTTTCTGGTGTTTCTGTGATTTTTGTGAGTTGCCATTTTCTCTCCTAGCTATAGTATCGAGTTAGTTGTCAAACGCGTTATATGTGGTGCAGCATTTCTAGAAAACTATACTAATTTGCATGGACGTAGCAATATATATTTTCGAATGTCCCTTAATTATTTGTGGCGATAAGTAGGTTAATGGAGTCAGAGATGATGGTGAGGAGCTTGTTTTCACCTTCTGATTGTGGGAGGATAAGGGCATAGGCAATATCTATAAAATGCGATTTTTGTTAGTACAACTTTAATTTTTTGAAAGAAAAAATGCTGACACCACACTGCCTGGGTTTTATTTGTGATGTGGTTCTCAAAGGACAAGGTGCTTTGTCAGTGCTTAATTTGAGTCTGTGGTTGCAGGTGGGGCCCACCAGCACTCAGGCTTTTCCTTATCAGACTCTGACCCTGAGCGCCAGAGATTAAAACCCACAAGGGGGAAAGAAGCAGGAAGGAAAACCATGCCAAGGGGAAAAACACAGGAACCTGCAAAGTGGAGCAGGGTCTATCTAGTGGATGAAAGAGCCATGAGGTGGAATCAAGACTGTGCAGACTTGCTGTTCATCACACTGACATTCAGTAAGTTCAGCTGAGGGCTTCTGAGCAAAACTTTTGCGTCTGGCACTTATTATTATTTTTCTTTGTGCAAATTATGCACTGGATACTGTCAAGGTAAAAATCTGCGTTTCTTTACTATTTATGCTGATGGGTGGACTAACAGTGTGTTTACGTGAATAGCACATTAGCGATCAATAAATTCCCTGGGCTGACAACCAGAAAGAGACAATTGCATATCAGAGAATACATCAAAGCAGTTGAAAAAACACTCCACTCAACCATACACTTAAACACACATCAATCACCTGCAAGCAGACAACAGATTCACCACATCCACACCACTCACAAATGTAATGTGCCACACACAAATGTGCTTGTAGCCGCCATCAACAGAAGGTTTGTCTCTTGTGTTTACCAGCTTCAACCGAACAGTATCCTTTCAGCAGTACTCTCCTATCCACTAGCAACAAGACTCCCTCGTGCAGAAGCATAGGTTCCTTTAAAAGGCGGCCATTTTAAATGGTCTGTACCACTTTTGGGTCTGCAATGCCAAGCCTTTTTTAGTGCTGTTCAAAGTATCTTGTTATTCCACACATTGTTCCTGTTATTGATCTAACATTTTATCTGGAAACTGTTATATTTAGTTTACTTTCAGTGTGGCGAAATAAGCTCCTTCAGCAGAACATTTCAAACTGCTGGCCAACATTCTGAAGGTATGAGCCATATGGAGCCCAGGGGTGATGGGTAGCATTCATTTGGCAGCAGAGTTTGCACAATAAGCATAGAACATTACTGTAGATCATCTTGGAAACCCACTAAACATTTCAGAAATAGTTTTCGCTGGATCTGTCAAGGGCTTGCAAAATGAGGGGGTCTTCTTTAATGACATGATGCTTCAAAAAGACTGGTAGCATGGTCTTTCTTTCTCAAATGCTGCTAGATAGCAAGATCCAATTGGTATTTTCAAAATGTTGTTTTAAGTAGTTAAATGCACTGGTCCCTGCAGTAGCAATAAGACTGCAGTTCCACAGTCTGTCTGTTACGTTATTTTATAGGTAATTTAAATTGGGCAATACTATCATTAGATACCTAGGGGCTTAATATAAGGAGAAGCAGGAATCCACCAACAAATAAGTCGATTAAGAGCAACAGGCAGAAATCTTTACTGACCAGTCAGGTTTTCAGTTTACAGCTAAACATTATGAGGGATATTTCCTTGGCAAATGCACCGGCAAGGTGTTCCAGAGTTTCAGGGCACTAACGGAAAAATACCCGCCACCTCTTTTTGTACTACGAAATTTTGAAGCCATTAAAAGGATGGTGCCCAAAGAGGCCATCTGTCTTGTACGAAGATAATCAATAATTCCTTAGTCTCTGCCCATGCACAGGACGCTCATAAAATGAAGTCTATCCTTCAACAGACTACAAGGAGTCCCTACAAGGTTGTGACAATAAATGGGATCTAGTTGATGGTTGATTTATAAAACACACCAAAACAGCGTATGCCTTTACATGTTTATCTAAAAATTTGCAACTAATTTTCAATTTCTGTTGTCTTTTGCATCTCTTGATTTTATGAAAAGGTCTCTGTAACTTCAATAATGATAATGAATGTTAGAAAATGCATGGTTTTTAATTAAAGCATTGACCTTTGAAGTCCTGTTATTTTCTGCTTAACCTATTTCACAGTTGCTATTTCAGAGAGAAGTCTGTAAACTCGCATATAGCCTAAAAAGTTTGGAAATTGTTACCATAAAAGGGGCTTGAAATTTCCAGGATCATAAAGCAAGATAACTTCTTTGATCACACAACATTTAATGATAAAATGTCTTTTATTATTTATTAAATATTTTTCTGTAGCATGGACTTAACAGCTCTAGCAACAGAGCGCTGCACAGCTAACATAAAACAAAGTACAGTAAGAGTATGTCCTACGAGGGAGAATATACCAATACATTATATTGCGAGATTTATTCTAAAAATATGAGTTTTTAGTTCCTTGACAAATAACCATTGATTTGGTATGTGTCTTTGCTTTTCTGGAAAGCGATTTAATGTTCTTGGTCTTTTTCAGGAGAATCTCTGTTTAAACATCAGGATTACATTTTTTTCGACCATGGCAGAGGGTAATCTAATAATTTCTCCACAGTTCAGAGGGTCTTAGTGTGAGAACAATAGTAGGTATGGCAATGTTGCATCCTTATTGAATTTCTCAACATACCATTATTGATGTTTAGTAGCAATAGTTCTTCTTAATAGTTCGTCTTAAAGTGTGAACCTCTAACCATTTCATTTTTAACATAAAAGTTACTTGCGACTCTGTAGCCAGATGATTCTTTACTTATGCAAAAAGGAGAGTGAAAAGGAGAGTACTGCATTTCTTTAGGACAGGATACTGCACGTTTGAGGCTGCTTTCCTAAAACCATACCACACGTGGTATTAAAAGTGTTCAATCTCAGTAAATAGCAGCAGTGCCCAATGTCGGACAAGCAGGGCATGAACTTTGCCGGATTTTCAGGATATCTGAGTAAGATACTTTTATTTACTCTTGATTTAAAAGGACATCATTTTCATTGTTCGAGTCTATACTGAAAATCTGGCCTCTGTTCAGGCTCACATGACCAACCTTGGGCACCAATGATCTATATTCTACTATTAGATAGTGGCGACATAAAGTAGTATAGAAGTGGAACTCAAGCCTAAGTCAAAGTGGGTGAATGTTAGTTTGCCTAGTTATGTACTCATAAACAGACCTCCTAGAATGGGAAATACATTCTTACCATTCAGGAGTTTTCCTTAATGAAATAAAAAAAAAAGCACAACATTAAATTCAGATATTTTGAGTGGAAGCAACAGATCCAAACCTTTTAGCAATACAATGCAATAAAAGGGCTTACCTGTGATTGTGAAGTCCCCTAAAGCAGGAGAAGCACATAGAAAAGAAAGGAGAGAAAACAAAGATTACAATTTATTTTGACAAATGTGATAAAATCTAGTATGATCTAGCCCTTATAAAGATACTAAATGAAAAAAATCGCTATCAAACATTTAATTAAGCCCCCCAAGAGTTTCTATAAACCCCATCAGACAAATGTAAAGAATATCAAAGAATTTAATTACCAGAAAAGATAGGTGTAGCAAATTTACGTCTGTGGCATCGCACAATCTCTTAAGGAGGATGCACAGAATATGTATTCACCCCCGGTCACCCACAAGACCTTAGCTCTGGTATTTAAGGCTCTGCGGTCTCATTATATCATGACAAACATGCCCTGTCAGATACCACACAACAAAACCACTATTAAAAGTAATCGTTATTCAGGATATGTACACCCCGACCACAGCTCAACATCTGTGTCCCATAACAGCCACCCAATCCCAAACAATTAAAGAAATGCTCTTTCCTGCCCCTACCGGGCCCTAAAATACACAATATACATAAATATGACACATGGTAAAGTCATAGACAAACACAGGTGTAATGGAGAAGATAAACCAGAAATGCAACTCTTACCAAGCTCATTCAACAACAGGGCTGTAAAGAAAACACACAGAAACAGACACAGAATAAGAAAAATAAATGAGAATCAAAATGAAAAGGAATGTCCACAGAAAGAAGACAGATGTTCGCCCTCCCCTCCCAACAATGCAGACATGGTATGGAGTGTAATGCCAGTCACACAGAGGAAGCGCTGCCACAATGTGCTCTGTGGGATTGCAAGCTTTCAAGGCAGCAGGGGTTTTCACACTATATCTTATGCTAACCTTGTGAAGGAGCTAAGTAACTGATCTAACTTGTGAGGACTTCCTTTTATACTATGTCAGATCCCAATTCTAACGAGTGCTTCAGATTTACACTACCTATCCTATATTCACAAACGTGCACAGAGGAAAATTGGAGATACCTGAAGCCTCTTCAAGATTCACTTGAGCACTTCTCTGCAACGCTCTAAGCACCTCCATATTTTCACGAGAGAAAGTCTTTCTAAATACCAGTAATGGGCGCAATACACAAAGGTAAACTTAGACCTGAAGCCTAAGTGTAGACCTGAAGTCCAAGTTTACCTTTGTGATTTGGGCCCTTAGACTTCAGGTCTAAACTTAGACTTCAGGTGTAAGTTTTCCTTTGTGAGTCAGGCCCAATATGTCTCCTGTAAAGCCAAGAGGCTCGCAAGCACATCCTTACTTGACTCAGAGGTTTTTTTCTGCATTGGGCACACATGGGGAGCCATCTACAGCGAAAATCTATCTCTCTTGTGAGGAGTGACAAGAAAAGATCTTCCCGGGCGTGATGATTATGTGAGTTGTCCCTGTAAGGTATATCTTTACTCACAAAAGCAGTCTGTTGTGGGGAGAAAGGTGATTTCCCACCTTTTACAATCAATTCCCTAGCCTGGTCTCAACCCTTCCTCTGGCTGTACCTTTGCAGCATCTACTAAAGTACATTTATATGCTGGGATTTAATGTCATACATCTAACTGATCATTATCTAAAAAAGTATAAATATATATTTCAACATATACTATTGTTTAGATATTTTTCCATTTCCCAGAGTCAACTGTAAAATGGTGTTCTACCCCAGTTGTATTGTAGTGTAGTATTTGTGTAGCTCCTACTACCCTTATGTGGGGTATTGAGGTGCCTACTCGCATGGATGGCATGCTACATTGTGTGTGGTTGGAAGAGTGATTTCTTTGTTTTTTTAGCCTATGTTAGAAGTGTTTCCATTTCATGCACCATGAGCACCCTAGATCATCATTTTAATATTGACTTGCACTTATATCGACTCCACAATAATGAATACCAAAATATCGTCATGGTAAGTAAACATGGAGTTAAGAATAATGAAGCTGTGAACCCTTATGCTTACCTTGGTGCTATGCCGGTGACTGATATTGTGGAATTGGCATACATGCAGGTCAGTATTATTGATCACTGTATTAGTAGAATGTTAGCACTAGTTAGGCAACATAAATAAATACTCATCTGCATATCATACATGTGGGGAGATGGGTATTTATTTATACACATATTTGTGGATTGTTAGATATAAATGTTGTCTCTATTTCTGGAAGGGTTAACTTGTGAATTGTCACTCTTTTGAGCTATTCATGCACACACACACAATCAAAATACATACATACACATGCATATGAGCACACATACACATACTTAGCTACTTTTCTTTTGCAAATATTTTGCAAATATTTTGCCCAGTCACCGAAGGAGGCTGTTAAGAACCTGGGTGTCTGGTTTGATAATGAATTGACATTTGAGAAACAGACAAAAGCTGTTGTCGCTGTTTGCTTTGGGCTCTTGAGAGGACTGAGACCTTTGCTTGGTTTTTTTCCTCCCAGAGTGCGCCAGACTATCGTGCAGGCTTCCGTTCTTGCTAGGCTTGATTATGCAAATTCCCTATATTTAGGTGCCAACAAAGCCAGCATTAAACACCTGCAGAGGGTTCAGAACGCAACAGCGCGTCTGTTAGTGGCTCTTCCCAAATCCTGTTCGGTGGCTCATGTGCTCCCTAGGCTTCATTGGCTGCCCATCGAACAGCGCATTCAGTTTAAGGTGCTGTGCATCTCTTATAACATCTTGATGCACCAAGCCCCTGCTGGGTTATCATGTTTACTGGTGCCCTACATGCCCAAATGCGCATTGCGATCTGCCGACCGTGGGCTTGTCTGTGTCCCTCGAGTCTGGAGAGCGAGGGCCGGGGGCCGTTCGTTTGGCCTCTTTGTGGCTAAACTTTGGAACTCCCTCCCTGCGCACTTTAGAGGCATCCGAAATCTTTTGATGTTTTGTACGTCCATAAAAACTTGGCCGTTTCCATTATCTGATGTTTAGGCGCCCACAGGTCTCCCTGTACTCTCTTTGGTTTCTGGTCTGCGCTGGGACGTCTCGTTGCTGAGGCAGCCAAGCACATTACAAATCCCAAATAAATAAATAAAATAAAATAAATAGCATTGGTTTCAAAACCAATATTTCACTGGGATCATTTAAGATTTAATACATTGCTAATTATTGTTTTTATTTTTTCCAACACTACCTTTCTGCTTCTTGAGGAAGAGGGTGAAGCCAGAGTTTGTTATGTTTAAAAACCACATGGCATACTTTACGTATGTATGATTTGGTGCCACTCGCACTGTTGCCAAGGCTAAGAATGTGATACACTTTATATTAAATGATATGAAATGGACACTGTATTGCAGTTTTAACCTAAAAAGTTTTTTTTTTTAAATAGGGTGGTATTAACTTGTGTAATTCCGGAATGCTGTGTGATGTGGTATATGCAACCTCTGTTCCATGTTTAACATTCATATATTGAGCCAGTTGATTATGACATATTCCTCTACAGCTCCAAACATCCCATCTCTGAAGCAGTTGCTTTTAAAGAGGACGATGATAAAAGAGCCACGTTGGTGATAATTCATGGCTGAAGCGGGAGTGGAATGAAACCAGAAGCTGGTTGTGCATGTGTATGTAGGTATGTGTATGCTGTTACCTAGATTGTGCTTCCAGAAAGTCAGTGGCATAGCTAGGCCTTTTTCCACCTGTGGTGGTCCAGCCTTTGCCGCCCGGCACTTGCCGTAAGAACGGGGTTGCTAGCGATTGATTTTTGCGTTTGCCGCCTTCGCAGCTGCAGGTAAGAGCAGGGGGCGAGTCCGCCACCCCTAAAACTTGTGCTGCTCGGGGCGACTCCCCCCCCCCCTCTCTACGCCACTTCAGAAAGCGAAGTCAGGCAGCAGCCATAGGGTGACACCAAGTGATAAATTACTGAGAAAGGCCTAAAAACTCCTTTTCTGCTTATGGAGAGAGCTCCAATAAAGAGAAATTCCTC
This sequence comes from Lissotriton helveticus, assembly GCF_964261635.1. Lineage (NCBI taxonomy): Eukaryota > Metazoa > Chordata > Amphibia > Caudata > Salamandridae > Lissotriton > Lissotriton helveticus. The sequence goes on along the minus strand of NC_136067.1, from coordinate 1,324,420,879 downwards.
TTTCCCTTGAGTACAAAAATTCTAGCACGGTTCGTGACTGTAACTCATTTTATGTGATATCATGCTACTAAATAAATAATTGTCATGTATTCTGAACCATTTTAGGCTATCAGAAAACAACTATAGTCTAGTCTAGACTTTAGCTCAGAGGTTTCCATCTTAGAATGTGCATTATTTTCATGCAGGGCAGGCCACAGCTTGTTTCGTTGTAAATGTTTCACTAACTGTGCATCAGTAAACCTTTTAGGCCTAGCAAAAAGGCATGGAAAGGGCTGTCAAATACCCATACATACGATTTTTTTCAATAATGAAATATTCTCATGTTCGTATGTTCTATTTCTGTACTTCTCTTTCTTTTTTCTACATTCAGATCTCTGCAGTTGGCTATTTTTGCACTATCTCGCTTTATGGCATCCAATATTTTACAATTAAACATAGATTTAATTTCTTATTTACAGTTTTTCAGTATAACATTATATGCATCATTTATGTATCAAACCTGTTTTTTAGGTATTATGCTGCAGTTTGTAACATAAAATGATATATTGGTATACAAAATGTTATATAATAGTTTTATTATACTACATAATTATATATTTATCACCATTTGTTCACTTGTCGTTTCAGCATTATTAGGTTGGTCTAATTATTGCAGCTCTTCTCTTTTAAATTTCAATGAAACCATGCAGTTAATAATATGATGGATTTTTTTTAGAAAGGGCTAGGAGAGCAGCAGTTTATGCTGGTGTAAAACTTTACCTCCCTCACTTAACAATTACTGTGCAGTCGTAAAGCACTTTCTCTGACAGGACGAGGACCTTGTTTAGTAACTAACAATGCACATAAAACTCGCCACCATACTGTCAGAGATAGCTTTCTAGTAACGTTTTTGGTAGAGGGATGTCAATTGGTAAATTACTTCTTCAGTCTGCAGCTTTCTCCTTCCACAGTGGGATTCTGCTATCAATCAGCAACAATCTTTCAAGGAAAATCTCTTCCTCCCGTAAAAAATGATTTCTCCTGCTGAGCTCGTTGATCGAGCTCATAGGGACTCCCAGGATATGTCTGATTGAAACTATCTGCTTACTGAATCATACCTTTTTGGAAGCCATTGCCTGACGAATCAATTACAAATACCAGGAGCCGAGAATTGGCATTAACATTACCTTATTATACTTTGCAGAACAAAATGAGTCATAAGTTACAAATGTATGGTAGAGTTAATAACTAAATAGGTTAAATTCGTGTGAGTTATAGTTACCTTTCGGAGATAAATGTTGGCAAATAAAAAAGATAGCCAATCATGCTTTTCTATATTGAAGTTTTAAGTTGGTTTAATTGGGGAGAAGGTACCATTCTTCAAACAAGAACATTTTGATTGAAAACAGTAAGTTAAATATTGTAGGTCATGAAAGTGAGGGGTCTTGCAGCTATTCTCTGCAATGTTCAGTTAGCAATAGAGCTTAGTGCAGACAGAATGTCCGGATTTGTTTACCTTTCATGATTGAAAGCTGATGTGACACAGGGCAGCAAATAAGCCAGGTAGGTATGTAATATTGGATGCAGTCCTCAATTCATCCCATTGAAATATGGGTTTTGAAATCAATTATGTGAATTAAAAAAAAGGTAAACATATAATATGCGTATGATGAGTGGCTATCAACAATAGGGATGATTTTTCCGAATTGGTCCCGAGTAATATCGAAACCAATAACGAAGGTTGCGTTGTTTGCGAAGTCACTCAGAACCCCACACTGAACAAATGTCTAGCAGGCCATCTATAAGTTGTGTTGTGTATATCCGTCCTCTAACACTGAATCGATTCCTCCTTACCCAGATAGACACCCATAGACATGAAGGGCTTTTTTATGAGAGACTTGCGCCGCCAGAGCGTCACTTTTTCCTGACGCTCCGGCGGTGTAAGCCTCTCAATCATGTCTATGAAGCGACGCAAAGCCACTTGTGTACAAGGGTGCCTATCCTGGTGCTAGGCAGTAAATAGTGCACCAGCGCAGGGGGAAAGGACATAAATATAGTACATTCCTGCCCTCTCACTTTGGCGTAGGGCAGTGCAGCAAAAATACCCACACATGTATTATACGTTTCTAACGACATTTTTTGTTGTCGAAGAGGAAAATGTTTTTTGAAAAAAACTAGTTAAATGTCTGATTATACTGTATGATTGCCTGCAGCATTAAAAAAAAATGTTTTTATGTTCAGAAGGTGACATTTTATTGCAGACATGTCTTGCTGTGCTAGAAGCATATTTTGTTTTTAAAAGTAGAAATTCTTTTAAGCTGCTGTTAGCAACATACATGTACGAACTGGCCCTGACTGTTCAAGGTTTGTGATGCTGGTGTTACCTAAATATTGGCATTTTTGGAGAATAAACACCTGGCGAGAATAAAATCGGTTTGGACTTCCACTGGATGAACTGCACAAATGACGGGAATTATGCCATATTCCAGAACTATGGAAATAAAGTCACAGATATGATATAATCCCATCAAAACATGGATTTTGAAATGGCTGACTGTCGTGTAATAAAATCAGGCACACAAGTCAGAAACATTCCTTTAACTGTTCAAATCCTGTCAAATATTAGGTCTTAGTCTGAGAATGGAACCATGGCCTACAAACAGTGTTGCCGAATAATCTAAACTGTATTGCTTTGAGCAGATAAGAAGTATGGTGATTTTTTTATAGTAGGACCGTGTGCCTCTCTTCTAGCAAAGGACTATGGTTAAAGCTTTAGGCTTAACTTAACATATTGGAATGTCATGAGTTCCATCGTAAGCTCATGACAAGAATATTGTGGCACAATAATATTGAGTGGCAAAATATTGAAAGGTAAGTGCAGAGAGGGGAAGTATGAATATACTATTCTTAACTCCACATCTATGTACCTTGATGATGTATATCTATGTACCTTGACGATATATGCATACACCGTCAAAGTACATAGATGTGAATTTAGGTATAGAAAAACTATACATACTTAGCTTTTGATATTTTGGCCCTTGACACGTTGTCCATGATTTTAGTGTCTTGTTATATTCTGGATTTGATATTCAAGAGCCAATCACAAGCAATGGAATGTTAGCAGCTGATACAAACAGGTATAAGCCGTGTTCAAACTCAGTTCCAGTACCGAGGAGTGCACCTCTCTCTGACATTCACCATAGTTTTAGTTGCAGTTTCAGGAGCTGGGAGAGGCTGTGGTTGTACCATGGGGATGGAGTATCAATTTAACTGCTCCCAAGGTCCCCACTGTATCTGTCATTTTCTGGAACGAATGTGGCTTTGCCAACAAATTTCCTTCATTCACACCAGAAGCTAGAGAATGGCTCAACGAGAAAACATTCTGGGACCAGTTTGGTGTTTGCACCTTTTGTAGCAGTCAATGAGTTTTACTTTTAGGACAGTCGGAGCACATACGGTTAGATTTTCATATAGCCCCTGCTGGTAGTCCATGCTGGACATAAATGACCCCCTCCATTGGTTGTGGGCCTTGCTTTCAGTTCAGATAATAATTATAGAGCAGGAATTTATTGCATGGATATAACAATATATTGACATTTGGAACTTTAATAAAGTTTAGTGACTGCGCCTGAGTGCATTTGTTTATTCAATTTTTAACTGATAGCAATATTTGTTAAATGAAAACACTTGAGTAGGCAAATTATTGTGAAGTGACAATGAACATGGGGTCAATGGACCAGGTCGTGGCTTTACAGTTGTAATTTATTTTCTCTGATGCTCATTTTAGGAGCTGGGTGTGAAGATATCACTTTTCACAGGTTGCCCTGCCCTTGCAATAACAGGACCCCCTGAGAAAGGGTGCCACTCTGAACTAAAGTTTACACCATTTCAAAGTACTTTGTGGTGCTGGGTTGACTCTAAACTGGACTTTAGTAGGATTCCTACTCAGTACACGTTCATCCCAACAAATAAAAGAAGCTTCACAAGAGACACTGCAAAGATTTTGGAAGCCGAGAGAGAGGAGAGAGCCAGTGTGAGAGTAGGGCGACACAAACAGAGAAGAGGATTGGTTCTCGGTGGTCTATCTTGTTATACTCTCACACCTTTCAGTCCTCTGCGCATCCAGATTGGTTCCTCGAGCACAAGGAAGAAACTGGACTGCTTCTCGTATTCCTCACGATCAAGTATTCTAAGGGTAATGCACTTCCTGTGGGGACACAAGACAAAGGGAAACATATGGTTGAAGTCACACAATCATGCATTAGAGCAAACCAAGATGGACAGTTATTGTGATGTCATGGGGTGGGAGGGAATGAGGAAGCTGCAGCACATTGACATCATTTTAAGTATATAACAAAGCATTATGCATAACTGGGAATCGGCTTGCTAGCATGAGGAATTTCTTCTTGCGACGTCGGTAAATCGGCTAGGCTTGAATCATGAGAATCTAGGAAAACTCATTCTAAGAAACAATGACTATCCAAAAGAGCGAGTAAGAACAAGCCTCAAGTAAAGTCAGCTCCTCTGATTTTTCCCAAAGCATCTGCCAAAGCAACACCCAGGCTTTAACACTCACAGGTCAATTAAATATAAAAACAAACCCTCCGAGTCTGATATCCTCTATCTTAAGAAAATGGGCAATTTTTGCTCTTCCTAATCATTCAGAATTTGGTAACCAGGCTTTATGTCTTCCACAACAGTTTGATCAATAAGTAAGTATTTTATGATATATGCACAGGACAAAAAGTAGGACGCAGCAGTCTTACTCTGATTGGCCGCCCCTGCTTGATCCGACTCCCAGTTATGAACAATTCTGCCTAGTTACATAGATAGATGAATGTGCGCATCAGACTCGATGGAAGAGGTAGAGCCAGGCATCCATGTGGGATGAAAACCACCCAGAGGCGCTTGAGTCTCAAGCCTCTGCCCTCAGAGCAGGTCCCCCACCTTTCTTCTCACTCATCTCCACCAGGCGGGGCTCCCCAATCTCAAGGTAGAAGGTCTTGTTTTTCTCATACTCCTCATCATCAATCACTTTCACTAATATCGTTTTGCTGAAACAGAAGAATAGGGCAGATTGAAGAATCAAAGTAGACAGGAAAAAGAAAAGAAACAGGAGGAAAGAAAACAAAGTGGACAGAGAGACTCCTAGTCTGTCAGACGAAACCATTACACAAGACTGAAAGCAGGGGGAGGGGACCAAATACATTTCAAGCACTGAAACATGTCATTTCAGTGCAAGGGACCACATTCCAGAGTAACTGAGCACTTTTCAGAGAAACATCATACATTTCAGTGCACCAAGCACTTTTCAATGCAACATATCATTTTACAGTTTAACCTACCACAGTCGGTGTAATATCACATTTCAGAGTAAGGTATCATATCTCAGAGAATCGTACCACATTTGAGAGTAACATCACATTTCGGTGTAAGGTGCCACATTTCACAGTAATGTATCCCAGTTCCTTGCAACGAGTCACATTACAAAGTAACATACCACATTTCAAGGGAGTTATTGTAAACATTTATCACTGTAATCTGCTTTTCACTTTGGGGATAAACCAATTTTCCAGACATTTGTTTTTTAATAAGTTATCTTTCTCACCTATTCTGAAATTCTTTTTTTTTTTTTAAAGTTAATTAATAAAAAGAGAAAATATTAACAGACGCTCACGTAGATAATGAAATAAATTCACCATCAATCATCTAAGCTTCACCCTTATAATTTGGAATTAACTAAGAGACTGGAGATATCTCAACCTGAATGCACAGGGTGAGGAGAGGGGGGATGGACCACCCAAGCACAGCAGAGAATAGATGCGGGTACCACACAACTCAAATTTCCAGACTTAAAAGAAGACTCTTTCATTTAAAGGAATATTTACGCTGCTGGAGAGCGTGAATACTTGTTACCTACAGCCTGAATAAATCATGCTGAACCAAGTCCAGTCGTTTAACTGGAAAGGCACTGCTGCCATAAAGTTCGAGGTAGACTAAACTTGGAAACTGAATCTCGTCCACGGTTTGAAACAAAGCACAAAGTGAGATTAAAACCGTGCACTTCTATGGTAAAGTCTTCAAGTGTCTTCAGTCAATTTACATTTGCAGCATTTTATTGAAAGCACAGGCATGCAGTGTTACACTATTAAACCAAACAAAGATGAGAAACCTAAGACCTCCATAGGCAGTAGATTCAACATGGAGACGAAAATCAGCATTGTGCATCAACAGCATAGCAGAGTCCAATGTATACCACTGCCACGTGTCCCACAAGCCGAATGGCAGTGCTTAATTTGTGCTGGTGTTGCAGGTGTTTGGTTCCAACACTCATTTTTGGGTACATGAACTAATTTGTCTACCTCACACACATCAGCTCAGATCAAAAGAAGGCAAGTCAGAAAAGGGGAAAAAGACGGAAGAGAAAGAGGTATGAAGTGGGATCAACTTTAGGCAGCCCTGGTATTCAGCAGCCTTGTAAATTAACAGCACCAGCAACAGACCCCTAAAATAATCCCTGAAGCCTTGCATTTATTTATTCACAAATTAACCACTGCTAAATGAGTCAGTGAATTTAAACTGGGAAAACAGACTCACATATGTATTGGTTGCCTGCAATTTAACAATTAAAGCATGTTGAAATAACAGAGAGGCAATCAAATATTAAAGAAGAAAAAGTTTAAATTCTGAAAACAGCTGACATTATATCTGGACTTTAAATAATTAGGGAAAAATACATTGGTTATACAATAAGCCCACAGTGAGTGTGAATTGTGCAATGCTACCTGAGTCTACTGCATCCAAATTGTGCAACATAAACACATAAAGAACAAAAACACAATGTTTACTTTGCACAGGGAGGCCCCCCCATCCAGGGAGTATGACCGAAACTCCCCCACTTTCCAGGAACAAGGATTGGTAGGACGGAACAAGCTGGCATCGTTCGTTCTGTGACAGGTGCCAGCAACATGTATTTTATTCTGTAGTGCAGTTGGTAAGTGTGTAGTATGGACATGCTAACCAGTTTTATTGCTCGATATCTGTGCTCGGGTTGTGATGGGGATTGATGCTCATCTAAGAAGAGTTTTCAGGTGAGGCTGGAGAATCTGTGAGGAAATCGAGCAAAAGCTATGGGACAGATGTATCAAAGGGTTTTACCCATTCTGTGTCTATGGGAAAATGTGTGCACACATATGGCCCTATATGTTGTGGAGGAAATGTCCTGTTTGCTTGTATTCGAGAAAAGTCTTTTAGAGTCAAAGAAGCAGTTCATGATGGCCATTCATCTAATAACAAATGTCTCAGTGTGGTCCAACATAGAAGTTAATAGTTTAACTTTACAAAAGGGCTTCAGCCAACATGTGGTCCTCCCTTCATGACTCCTGCCCACAGGGCTTTCTCAAGGCTTACCAGAAGGTAATGCTTGGGTTGCCAAAAGTAGAATGTAAAATATTGTGGTCTGACTCATATTCTTTTATCGCATGGTTTTGGCGACCAAAAGCATTGAAGAAGCAAGGTGCTAAGATATACTCTTAAAGTAAAGTAATTAAACCATACACATGTGCTAACATACGTGTGTGAGCTCTTCCCAGACCCAAATTAGGGGCAGTAACAATCCCTATTACAAACCTTCTCACATCCTTCTTCCCATCTCGCACTATAATTACTTTCCTACATGCACTTTCCAACTACTGTTAATTACTTCCAGTTTACTTACCTTCAGGTTGAATCTAGCTAAGTATCCAATGTTACTTCCACTTAATCTCTTCAATTCTCTCATGTATGTTTCCCTTGTTAAATGGAAAGAATTTCACTTCCTTTGGGGCTAGGTTTGCCGTATCCAAAAACCTTAATAGATAAATGAATCCATTGTTTTGTTCTCAGCAAGAAACATTGACCAACCCACCTACCTACCTAACCTTACCTTAACCTTACCTTACCTTACCATACCATACCATACCATACCATACCTTACCTTACCTTACCTTACCATACCTTAACTCACCTTACTTTATCTTACCTTACCTTACCTTACCTTACCTTACCTTACCTTACCATACCATACCATACCTTACCATACCATACCTTACCCTACCTTACCTTACCATACCTTAACTTACCTTACTTTATCTAACCTTACCTTACCTTGCCTTGCCTTACCTTACCTTACTCGCTCCTTCATTATTTCCAACGCTGAAATGAAGGATCTGGAATTCCGACAGTTACCAATCGTCAAGACTTGTTAACCCCCCTCGTGACCACCTCACCTTCCTTCCTTGCCTTTCATTAAGTGCCTTCCCCTCACAGCACTCTGAGGCAGGAGAGCTGCAGTATGTTGAGCTTCACAACAACTCAGGCACATTTAAGCTAATGAATGAACTGAAAATTAAACTTATATAGCGCATAACTACCCTGAGGCCTCGCAGCGCTTTGTAATGGGACCCAATAACTAATTACAATGCCACAAAACACAGTTTGGCAGGGTTGTGAATGTTTCTACAAACACACCATGTTCGACCTCACTGTAGTGACCGAGGTGGTATGCCAAAAAACTTTTCTACACTTCGGAATCCCTCCATATTGCCACTTCTCACAAATAAACCAAGATGTAAAAGATGTTTAGGGGCTGGTGGTTCCGAAATTCAGCATACGGCAACATGGTGCAGCCAAATTAGAATTCTGCAGGCATGCTTGAGAAACCCTGAACGTTTTCGTCTCCATCATCAATTATGCGAGAACAGTGCATAGGCATTCTGGCACCTGCGGGATGGCACGTTGCATCCGAGAGTCCGCCGAGAGATAAATATGCAATTACTGCAGGAATTATGAATACTGCAACCTCCTCTCACAGTAAGTCTAGAGTTTCTCGACAATTGTCACACAGATTTCGCCAGTTTTCTGGGTGGGGAAAATGTTGGGGGGAGAGGAGAGATAGTGTGAGGATGCAGTAACTCACAGTAACTCATAACGAGTGCCTCTGAGTTAATAAACCCTGCAGACTGCTTTAAACCATTTCTGCACCTGATGCTTCATCAGACTCTGCACAACCCTGCAAAAAAGTTAAGGCTACATCTGCAGAAAATTTGATTTTTTTTTCAGTTGGTTGAGAGTTTTACACAATAGATTTTTTTTAAAGCGTATATCTGCTAATGATTTGACAACGACAGAATTCTGCTTTTTCTACTCTGAATTTGAATACCGCAGGAGACAAACTGTGCAAATAATTATGCATTTTTTGGAAGCACACCATTAATCAAAGATTACTTAAGAGTAACACGCAGAGACTGGCAGCCAGTAAGATGGGCAGGTCAAGTGAAAAGGGAAACATCTAACAGTAGAAATGAATTTTAGGGCAGGCGCGGGTTTTTAAAATTTCGTCGGCCGCCTTAGAGTGGCATTAATTAAAACTAAAGCAAAAGTTAATTAGCTTTCTTCAGTTTTTAATTCAATGCATTTGACCACTGATATACGAAATTAAAAAACACAGGGGGTGCTGTACTCTTAATGGGTTTCTTAATTGAACTTGTAGGTGGTCCCTTAATTAGACTACTACTGGGCTTACTTCCGGCATTTTTGCCATATGCTCTTGTGTGGGCCAAATAATCCGTTTTTAAAGCACAAATAAGTAAGCAGACACCCTCCACATGGTGACACATCTGCCACTGGGCCACTAGTGACTGTCCTACATAAGGAAGATGAACCTACCTCTTCACTATATGAAACCATTACACAATTACTGCACTTGTCAATGTTGCCATGGCACCCATGCTTTCTTCCATCAAAATGACTTCTTTTGAAACGTCCCTTGAACAGTAACTGGTCATCTGCCTCTCCCCAACTTTACAATCACAGTAAGAGCGGTAGAAATGTTGGGCCTTTTTTGTAGAACCCGCCATTAGTCATCGACTGATCTAGTCACACCTACTAAACAGAAACTCCGAAAGAAAATTCTGTGAACGAAGGTCTTTCCATCTAAACTGGATCCCACTCTGCGCTTCCTCCTGAAACTGTCCTCTCTGCTCCTGGGTTTTGAAGTGCCTAAATATCTAACCATGTCCATTAGCAAATGTGTGGGTGGTTTCTCTGCATCAGAGTCCCTTTTATTTTGGGTTTCATGCCTGCCTCCTTTTAGGGGGAAGTTGTTCCTCCTTCTTACTGAGGGGTGCAAAGCTGCTACCTAGTGATTCTCGAAATCTCAGAAATGGAAATATAGTGGATACAATGATTGTGTCACGAAGATCGAGGACACAATATCATGAAGGTAAGTTTCTATAGGGAAGCAAAGTTTTACTATATATAACTCCATATATATGTATCCTACTAATATATATATCTTCAAGGTATGTAGATGTGGAGTTAAGAACCGTAAATCTAAACTTACCTATTTGTATTTGCCTTCTCGATATTTTGGTTCTCAATCTTTTTGACATGATATTATGTCCACACAATATTTCTCTTTGCGATATTCTGTCCGTGACCCAGAGTCTGGGCTTGATACAGATTTAGGGCACTTTGGTTCTCCATCCAAGTATCACTGAACTGTGCTCTGCTTCCTTTTGTGTAGAGGAGGTTCCCAATGCGGCTTGTGGGTGTTTTTCCTGGATAGCAGTCACTTTTATGGTATTCCTTAATAGTAGTGAATGGGCCAAGGAAGAGGGATGCAAAGTCAAAGTCTGTGACAGGATAACTCACTGATACTACTCTAATTTTCATTGTCATTATGGACTTCCAACCTGCCTTCGGCTGTTCGGGCTTCAGTGACAGGTTACCTACTTCTGAGGGATGCTAAACAAATGCTGACTCCCAAATGATAGTCTGACTGTCTAAGGGATGCACTCACAGGGCCATATTTATGAGGCTGTGCGTCACTTTTACGCCACTGGTGCGTCACTTTTTGTGACACACCAGTGGCGTGAAAAATGCGCCTTGTTGCCCCATATTTACAAAGTGACGCATCTATGTAGATGCGTCACTTTGTAAACCCCTGCACCACATTATACCTGCGCCAGGTATAATGTATGCAAGGGGGGTGTATTGACGCAAGAAAGGGTCATGAAAGTGACGCAGTGAAATCTATGAGATTTCAGTGCGCCACTTCTAGTACTCAAATGCGTCAAAATCTTACGCCTGCCTCACAGCAGGCGTAAGACTGACGCAGGCCCTTTCACATGGGTTTGCCCCGTGTGAAAGGACACATTGCTGGAGTTGCGTCACTTTTGTGACACACTCCAGCAATGGGTCACTTTTGCGCCTACAGATACGTCAGAAATACTGACGTATCTGTAACTCCTTGCGACACGATGCGTCATACTGTAAATATGACTCATCATTAGTGTCGCAAGGAGGGCACAATGAAAAGTGACGCATCGCTGTTTTCACGCAGCGATGCGTCACTTTTCATAAATGAGGCCCACAATATTTTTTGTTCGGCTTCCTGTCACGGGATGGGTATCAGCACAATAGTCATGACTGTGAGCAGAAATCGCTACTCGTCCCGAAGATCACTAGTAAGCAAGTTGGGCATTTCTGTATCGCTGGATATACTTATACATTGTTTACTGCTTTGATGAGGTATTAAGTACTAATTCAATGCAACGTGCAACTGAACAACCGAGACTTATTTACAAAGCTTTGCCAAGCAGATGGCCAATAAAGAAAAGCCTTGGCAAATGTACAACTATTTGGCATACCCTGAGCGGGAAATCGTGAAATAACAGGATATCATAATTAATACAAAAAATGTTATTGAAAGTTGGCATGCCTTATTTTTCTTCAAAATATAAATGCTGTTTAATTGTCTGTGAATTGTGTTTCATTATTTAGAGCTGTTGCTGCTGACAGTGCCTTTATGCTTTGATTAATTAACAACTCAGTCTTGTGTTCCTTTCATGATGACTATCAGGTCACCATCACTAGTAAAGTACCAGTTTATTAGACATAAACTGACTTAGAATTTGCCAAGCTTCTGTCACAAGACTCAAATGCATCTGCCACAAAATAGTTATCTGAGTGTAATCTTCCCTGACACGAGGAATGAGAAAATTGAGTTCTCAGCAAAGCAGGCTTTACCTCTTAGAATATTTGTCAGCAGCTGCAGGTTTTTGTGCTGAAATTCTATGTCAAATGCGAAAGTATTGGCCGATGCCTGCAGGACACTTGTACATTGTGAATGCATTTCACAGTGTTGTGTTTGAAGCGTTCCAGGCATTTTTAGGACAGCAGTGAAAGGATACTTCAGGGAAACGTAAAAAAAGTTTAGCTGAAGGGTATTTGGCACAGATCCAGCACACAGAACTCTATAAATAGACTCGCCTGTATTCATTTCCTTAAGAAGTCTACAACCTGAATTTTGACCTACACTGGTTTAATAATTTGTGCGAAATAACGGTAATTTAATATTTTATGAAATAGGGCCCTTGCAACAGGTGCAAAATTGTAATGCAGATCAGCCCTGGAAATTAAGTAGGACTGGGCCCGGGGATGGGGGGAGGTGTGTGGGGGTGATGGTATGGATGAAACACTGCTGTGCTTTTATTACAGGAGCCCGATATTGAAGCACTGCTGCAAAACCGGCCCCCAGTAATAAAATCGGCCCCCACCCTTCCATCGCACCGGTAAAACACTCAGCGCCCGCCTCACCAGTCCAGCCCTGGCTTGCAAAGAGTGCAGACCAATGCTTGCATCTAGTCTACCTTCTAAACACGGAAATATGGAAATATTGGAATGCTGCAATATTCACCCGTCCTTAATTTGTGAAAGTGCTTGCAGGTTGTGGGCAGCACCACTCATTTTGGGGGGGGGGGGGGGGGGGGGGGGGGGAAGGCAATCATTTTCATCATCATTTCTATCATAGAAAGTGAGGCAGAAAATGAAGAAAGAACAATGAATAGAGAAATAGGAGTGCAGAGAGAAAGCAGGGATGAAAGAGAACCAGCAAAAGTGAACTTGAAGGGTAGGACGTGGCTGGTGATGGAAGGTGAAATCAAGGCTAGCGAGTGGTGGTACGCGGCAACACCAGCCTTCTACACCATCGGGCTCCTAAGAAAAGTTTTGGGCCCTGCGCTTATGATGATCAAAATGAAGATAATGATGATGATTATTAGTATTTTTATTAATATTCTGCAATTTAAACAGTGCCAATCATCTTCTAGTGCCATTTTGCCACGCGTCTAAAGGAAAATATGGAACAAGTGGATGCGACTGTCAGTGATAAAGATTTGCAATGTACTTGCCGGCATTCCCTGAATCTTCATCCTCTCTGCTCTGACTTTTTAGATGAAACAGAGAGCCGAAATATTAAAATCGTGGACTCACTTTATGTTGTTCTTCAAGCTGGAGATGCTTAATGTTCATTTCCACATGATGGCAATGGCCCATATCCAAACACTCAGGAAGAAATCTGCTCATTGGTTTTATGCCGCTAAGCAATACATACATGTGCATCAACCAGAAAGCAACTAAAGGATAACAGCATTGAGGCACTCTGGGTGGTGGTGCAGTACTGGTATAACAAAACTGGAGGGGGCCCCCCTGCAAGGTTTGTAAGGGGGCCCCCTCCGAACTCAATCAGGAGCTCTCCAACCAGAGTATTGTGCTCAGGGCCCCCCCTGGAGCTTTGGGCCCCCTGCACCGCAGGGGCTGCGGGGGCCTGTGTTACACCACCGCGGTGCAGCAGGGTGTTTCTCCTGCAACATCAAGCACCAAGTGCCGCTATTATTCGTAAAGTTGGTTAGCACAGTTGAGCAATAACCTTTGTTGTCATTATGAGGCTATCTGAAGATGGTTGTATGTCAAAATATCAATAACGAAACTATCATCTTACATAAATGTTGTGGCCTAAATATTGTTTATAAAAATATCACTCCACTGGATGCAGATTTTCTATTATTAACTCAACTTGGTCAGTATATTTGCAAAAGATATTTAAGACACAATATTTTTCTCAGACGATATTTAGGCTATGACATTCTGGCATCATACTCCATTAAATGTATTGTGAGTACCCTGAAGTTTAGTTACTTGATGGCATCTCTTCTGTCTTTCTGTTGACCACCCCTTAATCTCCCCCTAAACACAACGTTTCTTACTCAGTTGGCTCCCAGCATTTGGACGTCCCCCCCCCCCCAACAAATGACTCAACTCCACAAGTTGTTAACTTACTTGTCTTGCAGTGTTTGCTTATTCTACCCTTTCCCTCTTTCTACTCCCCCACTCCACCTCCACAAGGAAAGACACAATCAATGATGCGCCGAAAGGCCAAAAAATAAAGCTTGATAGAATGCCAATTTTACAAGCGTAACATCTTAAAAAAAACGGACAACAACGCCTACATGATACAACAAACAAGCATGACGAATACTTGTAAATTACATTTTCAAATTAAAAAATACCCCCCCTTGCGGATGCCTATGATATGTTCTCTGCCTTTCCATAAACAAAATTTGCATGAGCATCGACAGCCCTTCTTGGTGCTCAGGGAGTTAAGGCGCACTATTTTAAAATCATTAACTCAGCGCTCAATAATATCCCTGCCAATAAGCAAGATGTCCTCTGCTGACTTCTAACTGAGGGTCTCACAAAGGCTGCCTTGTTGATTTCTTTGCAAGAACGTTTCTCTTAATCTAATGCAGCACGCGAAGATCAATCATATGTTACCACCCTTTATATGATAAGCAGTCAAATAAGAATATGTTGTCAGTGTCTTACTGTCATCACTCGTTGCCACAAGACATTCCACTGTGTTTTCTAGGCACAGAAGATACAGGAGCGATGGACAAGGGTCATGTCAGTGCCGACTCTTTTCCGTGTGTAATGATACCAACTCTCCTGAATGTGTTGCGGGACACTCAGGATCTACACCCGATGGTGAAAAGTGGCCAGAACATCTAAAAGGAGGCTTCTATGAGGGCTAGCCTATCACAGCGGAAACAAACACAAGGAGATGATGGACAGAGCGCTTATATTTTTCAGGCACTCACCCCCAGTCACAGATCTGTGCTGAATCCATCATCGTTCTTTAGCTCACTCCACCACCCCAGTTCAGATCCAGCCATATGCAAATCAGTCTTGACCTGTTCCTCATGGGAACAGTCCAATCCGAACTGTCAAGCCATGTCTTCCCTGGACCGGATAAAGCATCCTGGCACCGACTTCGCAGTACCATCCCTCATCAGCTTAAATTCAGTGGCAAAGTAAAACTTTTCAGACTCTCACCCCCAGTCACAGATGTGGGTTGAATCCATCATCGTTCTCACAGCAGAAGGCCAGGTAGGCCGCAGGGCACTTTTGGCAGAATGAGAGAAACGAGCTGAATACCCATGGTATTTGCAAGGGCATTAATCAAAGTACTCGAGAATAATGATCACTTGAAATGAAGGTCATTACTATGAAAATCACGCACTGCAACATTGAAAAGGCAGCCATGGGATTTAAAAAACAAAGCATGTAGCAACTACATATCCAGGCAGCAGGGGGTAAAGACTGTGGTCTTTTAATACCAAGAAAACATGTTGTTGCGGCGGGTAAGTATTTGTTGACATCAACCGTACTGAGGCAACATTTCTCTCTTACTTAAATATTTGTGTTGATTAGACCACCGGCGAAAGTCAAGATAATCTAAGGATTGAGATACTTCTCACTTCTCCAGATTTTATGCAAACCAGGAAATCGATGAAGATAGACAAGTGTAGTTATTGCATTCACAGTTTAATCACCAGCCATATGTACACTATCGTGAGAAATTACCACCACTGTGATAAATGTGCTCATATGAATTTCAGAACACCTTCAACTCAAAACTCTAACAAAAATGTGTTATCAGCCTCAGCTATCAGTCTCTCTAACCCCTATATACTTTGCCAATATTGGGTAGCCAGGCAATTCTGACACCTGAACATGTTGGATTTTGCTCATACACAGGTTGGTAACACACCAGTTGGCGCCCATCCTGAGCAGCAGTGGCTGCTACCCAAAAGAGATGGTGGGACAGGGGGACCCAGGTGGGAGGGGAATAAAAAAATAGAAAAATATAATTTACCTCCATACTGCTGACCGCCGCCTCTCCTCCGTCCTCTCTGGGGCAGCCTGGAACCAGAAAGGGAAGCACACAGCCTCCCAGAATCCCCTGGCCAATCACAACGCTGCCTTAGAAGCATTGTAATTCGACTGAGTGCTGTGGTTCAGTGCTCAAACAGGGGCTGGCATGCTGGGCATGTTCTCCACCCAGTCTGCACTACAGTGGAGAACATGCCCAGTGCTCATGACGCTTTGGCTGGCCCTAGAGGGCTGACCAAAGCGTCATGCAAACTTTTGGTGCTGCCACCACTCCTCCTCCCTGTGAGGCATGGGGAGCCCAGCCCCATCCGCCCCTTCAACTGAAAACTGAATACAAAAAGCAGAATGATAATATCAGAACGGTATTATCATTTTTGTTTTTGTATTCAGCTTGCAGCTGAAGCATTGGGTTGATGCTCCTGCGCCTTAGTCGAGGAGCCACCACTGGTCCCGAGCATTCCGATGAGTAGAGTATTGTGTGTGTGTCGAAACACATCAACATGTTTCACCAGCAATACTGCCACTAGAAGCTCATAATGTATTACTGTGACACAAACTAATTAGCAGGTTTTTTTGCATAGCTGTAGATTTTTACATATTATCCATCATCTTCTGCAGATTGAAAAATCAATGTCCGTAGCTCAAACATTTTTAAACATTACTAAAAATGACGCTACAAGTGTTGCCACTCAGAGGAAGGCCATTTGTAAAGGTTGACTGGTCACCTCTCTGTTGCTTATTTCTATATTTGGGTGTTAAATTGGTTCTAATGCCCAAATTGTGTTAACAATTGTAACAAGCATTTACAAAGCAATAGGTCTCGCATTTGCAACATGTTAGGCTATTGGCTTTGTAAATGTCAATGTCTTTCTTTTATCGGTTTCGAAAAACAACACATAAATAAAAGGCATTGTCATTTACAATGCCAATAGCTCTAACTCTTGCAAAAGCGAGACCTATTTCATTGCAAATGCTTGTTTATATACGCAAACGGGGCATAAGGCGGGGGGCCATGGTGCAAATGCTTCTAGTATAGTGCCAAATCTAGAAATGGAGAGAGACATACGTTTGCATGAAATTTTAGTACCAAAGGTAAGCAGGTTCAAACAATGGGCAAAATAAAGATTGCTTAGCTTTCCTACTACTGATACCTGTAAATTCCAGTTAATTACCAATATTATGAGTTTTCCCATAGGCTTTTGACTACGAGTAGACATTTGCACTAGAGGGTGCCCCTGGGTCAGACCTCATGTGAGACGATGCTTGCTCACGAGTACACAACTCTTATCGTTAGTTTTTATACGCGAGCTGTGGTGAGAACATCATTATCTACAACTTTATCAATACGGTACCCTGCAAGCTTTCTCCATCCGCGTAACGCTGCACTTCTTTGAACACATTTTAGTGTAGTTTGGTGTTTTCTGCATAAAGTTCAATGTAACCGTATATATAGAACTACTCAGCAATATCTGTCTCACCCTTTCTAAAGGCCATTCCTCTGTCATCAGATATGTCACATTTAAAATCAATTCGTTCATAATTTACAAAGTGTCACAAACATGCATAGTTTTTCAGCGAGAGGCGTTACATGTGTGATATCTGCATTTAAGCTAACGTCTACTGATGGCCGAAGCATTTCTTCTCGTGACTTTGATGTCAGAATTCACATGTTGGGCTATTTTATGAAAACATTTGCAGACGGTCTGCACGGATGGGCATGTTTTGCTCTTATTAGCTGATCGTTTAGGTTGTTACAATCCCATTACAGGGAAATAGATGGTGAGAGCAGAAACATGGCCTCTATCTTATCACACGACCCAGTAGTCCCCAAAGCATGGGACAAGCTCCCCCTCTGCACTCTCCTTTTCATCCAACCCGTGTCCATTCACAGATGAGCTGCTTGTCCGGAGGACAATAAACCCATCCTTAGCTAATGTTCTGGGGCCCTCCCTGTGGTGGGCCAGGACAGGGCCTGCCACGTGGACACTCAGCTACAAAATAGGGACACAGGGACACCAGGTTAGTGTGCTGCCGGAAAGACCCCGAGCGGTCTTCCGCGCTGTTTATTTATACCCCGGAGCGAGCCCATCCCGGGGGTGTGGGGATGCGTTTGTGAATGGCAACAAAGTATAGAGGAGCCCGGGTGGCTCTCTACACTCCCCTTGTCTACAGCTCCACGGTCCCCCATCTCGGCCCGAGGAGCACCGCGCTCAGTACGTGACGCTATCTGTGTTTGCCAACAAGCTAAGAGCATTTTGGCATCTCTGTCTAATTAGTCGCCAGGCATGTTAACACACGAGCCGCAACAAAGGCGGGGGCAAGGGCCATTGTTTGACGTCTGCCCCCAGGGCACATGCGTGCTGTTAACTATTAATAGCTGGTTATGTGGTTTACAGACCTCCTTAAATCGAAACGCCCAAGGTCGGGATGATTTTTGTTGGACTGAGCCCACTACCGTAACAAGTGAAGCATCCCCTCCAGACTTTATGAAATGGATGGAGTCAGAGGAATTAAAGTAATCTTGGTGTTTTTGACTAATTTTTAAATTGCGCTCTGCTAGCTACTGGAGTGAGGGTCTGCCGAACCAGTGTTTCACTGCTGCCTGCTGCTGTCTCCTTAGCCCCAGCCACCTCCTTTGTGATCCTCCGACCTCCGCTGCCGGACCGCACATGCCCCTACAACAACGCCAGAGCTCACTAAAAACGCCTGCACACACACACAGCTGGAATGGAGCTCATATCAAAGTGCACTGAGAAAGCGCTTGGCATGATGGGATATGTAGTCCCTGTAGCTTGTGCTATTCATGCACAGAGTGCAGTCTAAAGGAAAAATAACTAAATGTCCCAGAATTCTGTGAAACAGTATTTCATTTCCGTGATGGGTGAAAGACGAGTGCAGGGAGAGGAGGACAAGGGGGAGATCAATATGAACTATGTGGAATAAACAGCAATGCAGAAATAGGTGGGGGTGAGCATGTAGCGCAAGGGAGGAGGTGGGAGAAGTGGCAGGATGGGTGAGGGATGTGGGAGCAGGAAACAAAGAAAAAAAAGAGTCCCCCAAATGTGCATAACTACATAGTAGTTGATGCTCTGCTGTGGGAGGAAACCAAAGAGAAAAGGAGGGACAAGGGGAAGGATTGACCACTAGCAGGCAGGTATTTTCAAAGGACACTGAAACAGACAATTGAAAGCAGTGAGTGGGCTCTAAGCCCACATATAAGTATATATATTTATATATATAAGTATAAACTAAAGTATATACAAGAGGTCTCGAATGCTCGACCTAAAAATGACAAAATATTGAAGTAATACTATTACAAAATGCACCACATTATGCCACATAAATTGACTTTTCTTGCTGCATAATTTACCCACCCTACCGCATAATTTGGCCAACCCCTGCTGCATAATTCGACTGGCCCTGCTTATCATATATTTGTAAGTGATGAGCTATGTTGCGCCTTTTCCCTTTATATCCTTCAGATATGCTTGACAGAACAAATAGACATCTGTGTTTAGTCTAAAAAAAATGCAGGCACTGATTTTGCTCCTCAGTACAGTAAAAATCTGCGCAAAATGATATGTCTAAAATATCTATCCGCGTATCTATGTGTAAAGTAGCAAAGACAAAAAGAACGCACCACCACAAGCAGTTTTTTGCAATGTGGCCCAGAATGTACGGGCGAGGGGACATCCCTTACTGAAATAGGCCACTCTCTGGGCAAGGTCACGCTGACAGAATTATTCAGTCTCACATGTAGGTCACCTTCAGAAACATGACCAAGATGACGTCACAGCGGTCAGGAGAGGTCACTTCTCCTGCAGCGAATGCATCACTATATGTTTCCTAAGTGCGACGTAAAAAGCAGAGAAAAGGCACGAGGTAAAATAGATTGTACGAACCAAGCTACTAGAATGACCCCGTAGCACACTGTGTTCTCACAGAAACGAGGCACGAGATAAATCTATATGGCATTTCTTCCTTTTCAAGTGTAGATCTAGTTTTAAAATGATAAGACGGCAGCGCTTTCCTTTAGAAAGCAAAGCTAGCTGCCAGTTCTCATTTGTGCAGGCGGCCACACACCGGGGAAGCCGAAAAACGAGAGTGTATTAAGATTCCGCGAAGGCTCCCGTCTGCAGGCGCGCGGACGTGCTGTAAATTGTGCTGCGGGGGTATTGATTTAGGAGGATCTGTGCCGTGATTTGTTTTACACGTGTGCTAATCTGTTCTAAAATGGACGATTGCTCTCTGTACAAACTCTTCTTCCCAGTCGAGGCTAATTCCCTGCTTCTGGATTGGCAATGACTCCTTCGGCTGGCCTCAGGCAGGGGACACTGGGGCCCTGAACGCTGAGCGGGATACGTCTACCTATTACTACAGTGAAACTCTGGAAATTAGATGATAGGTAATATACTCAGGAAAATTGAGCTATTGTCCATATGATATAAAGTACTCGAATCGGTTTGCATTTTTGTACAGGCAGAGACGTACACACACGTCTTCCGTATTCAGAGGTCCTTGTTACAATTCTCTCAACATTTGGTTAGTTTGGTCTTCTGAAGGGCTTATTAGAAGGATGCTGGAGTTTGACTGGTTAATGGGTCTTCGTAACTCGGGTGGACAGAGTTTATCTATCTATCTATCTATCTATCTATCTATCTATCTATCTATCTATCTATCTATCTATATATCTATATATCAATATATATATTACCTACTGGCGGTCGCCAGTAGGTATATATAGTTAGGATTTTTTCCCTATGGGATTTTTGAAAATTCTATGTCTAATAACTTTGGCGTTTGTGGACGGAATTGGCTGAAATTTTCAGCAAAATGGAACATTTTGTTTCTGAGCAGCCACTGGAAATTTGGGGGGAGTTGGTCCAGGGGGGGCCGAGAAAAAAGGGGGGTCCCAAAACGTGTTTTTAACATTGAGTTTTCCATAGGGCGGTTAGCCTCATTTTTAGCCCGAACGGCTGAATGGATTTGCACGAAACTTGGCAAATTTGTAGGGACTGGTAGCCCGATGTGCCTTTTGTAGGTCTCAATGTATGTGCTCCAGTGGATTTTGAGAAATTAACGTTCAAAAAAAGATATATATCTAGATCCGCGCCTGGAGCGCTCCCGGATACGCGTACGGGAGAGCGCTCCAGGCGCGCCACGCGACTTGCGCACGGCAAGCTGATTGGTTCTCGGGTGTCTATAAACATTCGAAACAGTCCGCAGCGGCCGCCATCTTGTGTCTCGGTAGGATTGAGACACAAGAGGTGGCAAAAATCAAAGGGGGAAATGAGCAAGAGGGAGCAGGGTACACACCCCCTGACCCCCTAGGTTTCATGTGGGGGCCATAAAAGGCTCCCGCGGGTGAAAAAAAAAAATAAAAAAAAAATCGATTTTCGCGGGGGTGAGCGCCCGGTACGCGCACCGGGGAGCGTACGGGGGAGCGTACCATGGAGATTAAAAATGACAGACTTTAAAAAAAATAAAGCTTCTTTTTAAAAATTGGAGGTAGTTCTGAAAAGAACTTTTTTTTTCATTTTGTTGTTTTATATATATTTTTTTTTTGTTTTTTTTGTTTTATATTTTTTTAGACTTTTTAAAACAATTTTATATTTTTTTTGTATTTTTTTCAAGGGAAAAACAAAAACAAGGATTGCAAAACTGCTCAACAGGAGCAAAAAAAATTGAAAATTTAGGGACTGGAAGAGCAGCGGTGTTGCTGTTTCTTTAGAGCAATCAGTTCAACACTCTGCTCCCCATAGCAGAGCAGTTCGTCACACTCTGCGCACAAAAATTTGATGCCCGCAAACACCGGCTGAATGTTAGGGATCATTCTTCCACGGGGTGGTCCCGAAGGTGTTGCTCCACCAGTGGAGGTGCTGCCGCCATCTGTTGGTACATTCCGTGCCAGCTCTCTGACACTCTCCCTGGCAAAGTTGTTAGGGTGTCTTCTTTTGACATGCCGGATCAAATTGGCATTGCCAAAACTATATTTTTTCAGAGGATTGCCTCTGGATAAACTACTCCCACATATTTTGCATGTTACTTTGGGAGCGTTCACTTTTTTCTGTCCTTCTGGGATGTCGTAAAATTTCCAAATGAAATGGGTTTTTTTCTTTTGCTGAGGAGGGTCCTCATCCAAAAATCCCTCTGAATCACTGCTGGATGACTCTCTTGCAGCCATTGCTGGAGATCAGAAAAGTAGGAGATAGAGTAGACACAACAGCTCTTGCTCTCTCCAAGTACAAAGCAATAGTGAGAGAAATGGGTGGGTTTCACACAATTTGGAAAAAAAAAAGTTCTGAACCAATGAAAAGTGTTATTTTAAAGTCACATGGTTTGACGCGCTTACGCTACGCGCCCGGGGCGCGTCCCGGGCGTGTATCGTAAGCGCATCGGGGCGCTTACGTTGCGCGATCGTATGCGCTTCCGGGTGCGCTTACGCGGTGCGTCATAAGACGCATCTCGCGGCTACGCGATACGTGTCTTATGACGCAAGGCGTGGCGGCTACGCGATACGTCACGATGTTGTTTTCGTTCTCGACAATAGCGCTTCCGGGACGCGCATTAGTACGCGCCTCGGGGCGCGCCGCCAGATTGCGCTTACCCGTGCGTTCACCTGTCCGCGCCCCGGGAGCGCACTAAAAATAATATTAAAAAAAAATAAAAAAATTATAAAATATAAAATTAGATTTAAAATGTATTATTTTTATAAAGATTTGCTATTAAAAAACCTATGAAATTCACTGAAAAAACCATAGGTTATAGACCATATATAGTTAGGAATTAGCATTTACAAAACCTTGAAAATTCACTGAAAAAACCATAGGTTATAGACCATATATAGTTAGGAATTAGCATTTAAAAAACCTTATTTTACTCACACAAAACCATTGAAATTCCATATATAGTTAGTTGCAGTAACTATATATCGCGCACCCGCAATCCACTGCTGATCATGTCACATATTACATCATTCATGACATGGTCAGTGACATCACTGATGACATCACTGATGACATCTCAAATGACATCACTGATGACATCACTGATGACATCTCAAATGACATCAGTGATGACATCATGACACACCAATACCAGTTACTACATACGCACTCACTGATTCCTACGTCTACACACACATTCACTCATTCACCCATACAATCACTCATAAATACAGTCACTCATTATTACAACACTATCATATGCACTCATACACCTAGTCAGTCCTGTGAAGAATCAATCACACTTCGATTTCCTCATCTATACAGTTAAACACAGAACACCATACTTTTCACACATAAACTAACACATACTTACTCTCTTATACAATCACTGATACAAGTACACATTGATATGCACAGTCACACACCTCCCAGCCAGCCACACACACACTCAGTCTTCCATACATCCACTCATTCTTCAATATGTAAAACATATTTAAACTTTACAAAAACACACAGACACTAGATGATGTCATCAGTGATGTCACTGACCATGTCATGAATGATGTAATATGTGACATGATCAGCAGTGGATTGCGGGTGCGCGATATATAGTTACTGCAACTAACTATATATGGAATTTCAATGGTTTTGTGTGAGTAAAATAAGGTTTTTTAAATGCTAATTCCTAACTATATATGGTCTATAACCTATGGTTTTTTCAGTGAATTTTCAAGGTTTTGTAAATGCTAATTCCTAACTATATATGGTCTATAACCTATGGTTTTTTCAGTGAATATATATATATATATATATATATATATATATATATATTCACTGAAAAAACCATAGGTTATAGACCATATATAGTTAGGAATTAGCATTTACAAAACCTTGAAAATTCACTGAAAAAACCATAGGTTATAGACCATATATAGTTAGGAATTAGCATTTAAAAAACCTTATTTTACTCACACAAAACCATTGAAATTCCATATATAGTTAGTTGCACTAACTATATATGGCGCACCCGCAATCCACTGCTGATCATGTCACATATTACATCATTCATGACATGGTCAGTGACATCACTGATGACATCACTGATGACATCTCAAATGACATCACTGATGACATCACTGATGACAACATCCAGTGACTGTATTTTTCTGTAAAGTTAAAATATGTCTTGAGTGGATGTATAAGTGTCTGGATGAAGGATTTAGTAGGTGCATGACTGACTGTATGAGTGAGTGATTAAATGTGTCTCACTGAATGCATGGGTTAGTGACTAAACTGTCTTAATTTGTGCATCATTATGTCTGTTGTTCTGTAAACTGCTGCATGTGTTGATCATTAGCTATACGAGAGGCTATATGTGTTATTAATTGGTTGCCCAAGTATTTCTATGGGAGATTGAGTTTGTGTGGGGGTGGCTGGAAGGTGTGAGACTCTATGCATAGATGTGTGAGCAGTTTATTCACTAGGTGTATGAGTTCAAGAGTGCATGTGGAAACAGCTACATGGGCAGTTGACTGTGTGCATGAGTGTATTGATGAGTGAATGGATATCTCAATGCTACATGTCATAGTAAGTACATATGTAAAACACAGTACATGTGAGAGTTGGCATATATAAATAACTGTGCATGAGAGCCACTGAATGAGTGAGTGGTTGTATCGATCATTGTGAACTTGTATCAGGGATTGTATAAGAGAGTAAATATGTGTTAGTATATGTTTCAATAAGTAAGGTGTGTTTAACTGTATAGTTGAAGAAATGGAGGTGAGATTGTTTCTTTGCATGACTGACTGGGTGTGTGAGTAACTCCATGGATGAGTGGCAGTGTGTGAGTGTCTGTATACACTGAGTGTATCTAAGGTTATATTAGAGTCTGAAGAGGTTTATCGTATTAGCACAAGAATGATGTCAAATGAGATGTCATCAGTGATGTCATCAGTGATGTCATTTGAGATGTCATCAGTGATGTCATCAGTGATGTCACTGACCATGTCATGAATGATGTAATATGTGACATGATCAGCAGTGGATTGCGGGTGCGCCATATATAGTTAGTGCAACTAACTATATATGGAATTTCAATGGTTTTGTGTGAGTAAAATAAGGTTTTTTAAATGCTAATTCCTAACTATATATGGTCTATAACCTATGGTTTTTTCAGTGAATATATATATATATATATATATATATATATATATATATTTAGAGAGAGAGAGATAGGTATATATGAAGATATATATCTATTTATATATCTATACTATATATCCACTGCAACTACTTTTGGGACATGGAACCTGCCTTACTTAGGGGACATTACTAAATGGAGAGGTGTTTGTCACCAGACCGGCACCGCAGGAACCTAACCAGAAGAAGGTGGGGTAAACTGAGGGTGTTTACACTTAGGCCATCGTATGCAAGGAAAGGATTTACTCATTATTTTGTCTGAAATGTGAAATGTGGTTAAAAAACATTGAATTGCACAAACTATTCAAAATCGACGGATACGACAACACTCTAAAAGTCCTTCCTTTGTGTTTTCAGCAATGCACTCGTACTTAACGAGGACCGAGGGGCAAAGTGCAAAAAAATTGACATAATTAAGGCCGTGTCGTTGAAACGCGTTGTCAATAAAATGTCAGCTATGCAGCCCACTGAGTGCTCTGACTGCTCTATATAGTGTTGGTGGAACACTAATATATATATATATATATATTTATACAAGATATATATATATATATATATATATATATATATATATATATGTTGGAAAGGGTTCGTTCCCCACACAGTAAGACTTTCAGGAAACACAGAAGACTCGCACTCCAGGGTCCGTGTTCAAAATTAGTTTATTGGTGACGCGTTTCGACCAGGCGGTCTTTTTCGTTAGCCAGCCACATAAACACACAGTCACCATTTTAAAGTGCACCAAAGGGGTAGTGGAAATTGACATAGGACCACAGCCCATCTAGAACTACAATTGTTCAAAGGACTACAAATGAAGTAAAAGAAAGACTCTGTAGTGCAAAGGTTTGTAAAGACTAGTGCTCTGACAAAGTAGATTAAATTAAACGTAAGTGATATTACAATGTTTAAATAAACATGCAAAATTCAAATTAAATATTTACACTAAACATAGAAGTTCAATTGTATTCCGGCCAAGTGGCCAAGTCCTAAGCACTAGATAAAGTTTTTTTATTATACATATGCACTATATCGAGTCCAAATCCATAACAATACAATAAGTGGAGGCCAAGTGGCCATTTGCTGTCTCTTGGTATAAAGAATCCTATTCCAAATCTGACATTCGGTCAGTACATTTCATCAGGAGAAATTAATCGAGAGAAGAAAATTTGTAATTCAACAAAAGATACAAAAAGGAGTCAGGGCCAAGTGACCAAAACAGGAGATAAATATATACACACAATAGGGACACTAGATACGATATCCCTATAGCTCTCTCTATATACATGTAAACAGGATGTCAAAGGAACGTAACTGAGATCGTATGTCCAATGGGATTGGGCTAGGTCCCGGGGAGTGAGGGGGCTACCCGAATTAAAAGGCCAATCCGTGGAAATGGCTTGATACAAACAAAAGGTGCTAAAATTAGTCTTTTAGCACTGTGAAAGGTGCAGGAGGTGAACCCTATACTATATTTCGTCGTTACCCCTTTTGTTGGTCAGCACACCCAGGACTACTCCATTTCACAGGGCAGGTATGCAGGCACTATTTCCCATTTTGCCGACGCGTTTCGGGCGGTAAACGCCCTTCATCATGGGCAGGGTGAGACAAATATATATATATATTTTTTTCTCCAAAATGTGCCCTGCATTGAGGACGCACTCCAGCAGCAGATGATTATCACAATCCTTTATTTAAAGAAACCGGCATTCCATCCCGATCGTTATCATTCCATGCCTGACGCGTTTCCGAGCATTTATGCTCCTCTCTCAAAGGCAAGTTGTTTGCACCAACAGTTCTGGCCCCCACAATCCCCTGCATGCTTTCACTCGTTTCTCGGTAATTATCTGAGAATGCGCCACTAGAGGAGAAACTCCTCTGCCATATAGCACACCTTGTGTGTCACATTTTGGTCTTTTATTAACACATTTTAGACCACTCACCTTGCACTACACATAGGTCCTGAAGAAAGCCATACCATTAAAGGGAGCATGGCTGAAACATGTTGACCGACTAGGATATTGGAGTTACCTTATATCTCCCACAATATCCACCTCCAGTTTCTACTTACTGCCAAGGGCCCATATATTAAAAAAGTAATTTGTTTGTCAAATGGGACCCTTAAGACAGTCCATTTAACATTCACCCACCCACGATCTCTGCACTCTCACTGCACAATTCCCGCTCCGCTGTATCCAGGCGTCGTAGCACACCCGAGGTGCACTCGGCACCTTGGGTGGGGCCCAATGATGAAGCATGTCACCAACTAGGTTGATGAGTGAGGGCTTTTTTCAAAACATATTGTGTTTTCCTCTCATCGCATACAAATGCTAGGAGCACCCACTCCAGAGCTAGTTCTTTTTGATATTTAAACAAAAGTGTTTTAAAGCCATCACCCTATCAGCTTCCTGATTGTGGCCCACCTCCACGGTGGTGTAGTTCAGCTCAGTTTTACTTACCGCGGTAGGAGCCTGTCACACTTTACAGATTCTCAGCAGATATTGCAGAGAAGTGGAAGGCGAAACATAGGAAGAACAAAAAATACATACCGTCACAGGAGCAGGTGGGACCACAACAGAGAGAGGACACCAGCATGGTATATATTGTGTTGACTTTCCAGCAGTAGAACCAATGCGGGGCATGGGCAAGCTCACTTATTTTCCTATTACTGCACCGACTTCCACATAAACATTCAGAGTATGACTCCCAGTGCAACCATTGAGGTAAAAATTGGAGGAGGTCCAATCAAATGAAAAACAATTCCAAAGCGTTTGATAGCTATTCTAGCCAGACTGACTGCGTGGTGATTTAGCCTGAAAGAGGTGGGCAGATGTTTTTGCTGCTTCGTTTCCAGACCTCTTTTGCTATTTTTCCTGAAGTGAAAAACATATTTGACATTTTGGAGAACGTTAGGACATAACCCTTTTTGTTTGAGACTAAATTCCAACCATGGCATTCTGATCAGCCTACATGTGATTGAATAACATCACTATATTTGCAATCAATCAATAAATCCCACATATTGTTGACCTAATAACAAGTGATCAAGCATTTTTTTTAAATTCATCCCTCACGACTGCTGTTCCTGCTGCAATGTGTCATGTGGACTGGAGAGCCGAGACTTGCCAGCTGGCTACCTCGATATTCGAGAAATCATACGATTAATTTCAATTAAATAGCCCTTTCACAATTATTATCACATTATATTTTAGCTAGATGTCCTTTATTTAGGGGATGTGTACAATACTTGATTATAACTGTGGCTTTGCTCACTGATTAATAATAATAAAATTCCCACTTATAAGGTGTAGGGGAACATCTGTGTCACTTCACAGGTGAAAAAATGTGTATTTTACGCAAATGATTACATTTTGTAAGAAATGCCCTGCACATGTTGAAAATCAATTCCATATTTATATTCACACTAACGCCCTTCCCATGTATATCCAACCACTGAAAGGTTTCTTTATAAATGTTGCCACAGATTAACTGGCAACGTAAGACACCATTGAATAGCATTAGAGACATGCAGGCAGCAGTTCAACTAGAAAAAGTCTAGAAAAAAAAGTAGGAACAAAATCAGAAATAAATTAACAAAGAATGCAAGCATATCATGAACATGGTCATAAAGCATTTGTGTGTTTTAGTGTTGATAATCAATTAAGAATTATGCTTCTGATCTCGGCAACAAATTGCATGCCACGGGTGAGTCTATGTGGCTTGCCACATATATAGTCATATAGTGACTGCAGCAGCGAGGTTGATCCATCAACTGGATGGGCCCTGGTAATTTGTTTCAGGTGTGTAGAGACCTTCATTCATTGATGATAGAACCAGAGACGTTTTAAGGGAGCCCACGGTTACCACGTTCAAAGGGCCCCCCCTGGAAAGGTAAACGTTCTCTCTATCTAGCTTACCTCTGTGTATTTCCATACCTCTTCCCCTCTCCTCTCTGCCTACCTCTACCTCTGAATCTCTCTGTTTTGGCCCAGTGGCATTCTATGGATTTTGGGGGCCCTGGGAAGACATATTTCAATGGCTTTTGAGTGAATCCCATTACTGAACGTTTGTTGGGCATCATATGGGCTTCAATTAGAAGAAGAAATACAAACAGGATGGAGCAGCAGATTTAATATAACTGCATGTGCATGATAAATTAAGCCATTTTCATAAGTGTAAAATAAACGAACTAATTTAAAACAAGTGCAGGGGCCAAAATGTATCCTAGGAGCCCATCTTTTGTGATGCCAAATGTCAGGGACTGTGGGGTAAGGTCGATTGAGTGAATCAATTACTCAACATTATTTATATAGCACCTAAAAAAAGCAACAAACCACCTTGAAATAACTCAACTTGCCCGAGGCATTTCCTGAAGATGGGCTGAGAGTAGGATCTTGAATTGCGTGCAATATTTTCCAAGGATGGGTTGTGGATAATGAAAACAAATAGGGCTTGATTCCAAGTTGAGGCATTATTTATCACTCCTGATAAATAACGATACTAAGGGATACATTATTTATCAGTTGCGATAAATAACACCTATTATGAGTTTTTAGGTGATAACATGTGGATTGTGTTTTTTAACAGAGGCGGTGAACAAACAAAAAGTGGTGGGGGAGCGCCAGGGTAATAATGAAAAAAAAAGACTTACCTGAAGCTGCCGGATGCCTAGCGCCTTGGTGTTCTCTGCTTCCTGGTTCCAGCTGACACTGGGACAGCATCGGAGACTTCCTGTGTAATCACCGCACTGCTCTCACGCTATTACCAGTAGCATTAGAGCAGTGCAGTGATTGGCCTGAGGAAGCTAGTTTAATGCTCACTCGGGCACAGGAAGTGTATGCTGTTTCTCCATCCCGGCTGTGCAATACAGCTGGGATGGAGAAACCTAACAGTGCATGTCTGTTTGGATGGTCTAAGATGGCATGGATGTAAGCAGACATACACACTTAGAAGTGCACGTACCACTTCATTCCTCCTCCCTTCCATGGTCCCATCCCTCTCTGTACATGCTGGCTCAGTAGCTGAAACAAAGTAATAATAAAGCGGGGTGATACTCCTCAGCCATTGCGGAGGAACCACCGCTGCGTGTAATGCACCAAAATCTGCAGAATGCAGTAATTACCACATGTTTTCCAGGGTAAATTTTGACAGGTCTGACCTGCTGAAATTTAACAAATGTTTGGTTATTTCACACATCCAATAATTATCGAATGTGTCAAAAAGCCTGGTAAAGTATCTGAAACTGTGCAATAGTAAAATGCCTGGAATGGAGACATAAGGAATTTATGTGGGGAACACATGGACAAATGTCCTGAGGCGCACTCAAGAAATCCCCTCAAAGAAATTAACTTTTACATCTGCAGTACTCGGAGGTCAACAGTACAGTACCTGAGGGCATGTCATACGGAAAAGAGGGGTGGTTCGCCAAAGTTAGAAGGGCTTGTCAATGGTCGGCAAAAAGTTTGGTTGGATGGTCTGGAATGCTGTGGCAGCAATTGGACAGAAATTATACATTTCGCTGTTAAGGCGGCCTCATTTTAGAAATGTCATTCTTTTTATTTTTTAGAAGCTTTTAAAATTAATAATTATGAAGGAATGCGTTGTAAATTTATATAAATTGTGTTCTTTTCTTTTGATAATGTTGGCATTTTGCAACAGTTTTAATTAACTATGCAAATACATTTATACCTTTAAAAAGAATGTGTCAAATAAAAAAACAAATTCAGAATTCCATCTTGTGTATAAATAGGGGTTTACGCAAAGGATGGAATTTAAGAGCCACTCATAATTAGACCCATAGTCTCAGACAGCAAATGTTGAAAATGTGATTTCCCAAGACCCAAGCCACGGGTGAGCCAGCAGTAAGGAACTGGTAATTCTTTGATGCTCAACTCGGCCCACTCTTAAATCACCCAAGAAGGTTATCAGGCAGAATATAAATTGTCCCTGAGGTGCAGGCACACCCCTGGATAACATTCATGGTAGAAAAACAGTACATGTTTTATATGCCCAAAGTAACAATGTCATCTCAAGAAACAGTTCAGTATGTTATTGGGCTGACAAAATTATCACAGCAATTCTTTCTAGCGGTGTGCAAAATAACAGAATGAGATTTGTGGGAGGAGAAAATGTCCTGAATGATCTTCTGTGAGCTGAAATCAGACACATTTTGATTTACTGGGAAATGGTGAAAATCTTTCACATTTCTTGCAATGCAGAATTCTACAATTTCACAAGATTTGCCTGTATAGTTGACATTTTATCTGGAACTAAGTAGTACAAGGACTTTTATATCCAAACAGAATCCGTCTTTGAAAGTTAGTGTGGTACGGAATGTATGTCTTTATTTTGTTAGCTCAGCAGTGTCTCATTTAGAATGAAAGAGACAATTGCTCCGGCATTTCAGTTTGACTCATGGGAGGCCCGGCTACGTGGGTCTGGTGCAGCGCTTCACACTCACTTTCCAGGGCATGAGCTGAAATTTACAATTATTTCAGGAAAGTTTACATGTAGAATATTACCATACAGGTGCTTATTTTGTGGGGGGTGTTTCTGAGTTAAAAAAGTGAAAAAATCAACTATTAGAGCTGAATAGTGCGCTCTTGTCTTGATTAGGCCGAGAGGGATTCTCCCTTCTCTTTTCTGAACTCTAATTCCAGAAGCTGAAACCTTAGCAAATATTATTTCACGAAAGGGACTTGGAAATTACAAAATCATGCCTTATTGACGACAAATAAATGTAAAGTTAATGTTTAAAACGATGATGAACTACAGGTTGCGCACACTGAGTATCTTCCTAAATATCCAAAGAAATACAATTATAAAAGGTATTGTTAGTGTAATCTAGCATTGATATAGCACACAATTTGCCCTTGTGTGGTATTTCAGCACCTTTAGGTACTTCAGGGTATGCAGATCCAAATGTTTTTGTCGTAAACTGGAGTATGATTCATTTTTTGTGGCGGTGTGTGCAGGGCGGGCCTTATAGTGGTGTGACGGGTGGAGCAGCAAATGGTGTTGACCTCAGCGGAGAGCTTTGTTTAGAAAGAGCTCACTGGTTTAAAGGCACCTGCTGTAGAGTTCCTTGTGTGTGGGGCAGTTTTCAGGCAACAATAAATAAGTCAAGATAACTCTGGTGATTAATGTTCCTGCTTGAGAGAGATGTAGTCTAGTCTAGTGAAAGTTCTGAGTCATCATAAAGTAGCGTAAAGGTTACTATGCCTGCAGCAAAGAGCATGTATCATGCAGACCACAGAACTGTATTTTATATGGATAGCTCAGTGGGTTACTCCTTTTGTCACAGAGATTCTTTTATTACTTGCAGTTGAGAAGTTACAAACCTAATATAGCACAGTGACCTATTAACTGTACTTAAAGTGCTTCATGCAAATTGCAAGGCTTAGGGTTAGAACCTTTTGTTTTACCCCGCATTTCATTACTACTGTTGCTAAAAGAGAATTAGTTCAGGTAGAAATACTTAGTTATTAGGAAAGCTTATCTCAACCACTGTGGCACATTTTAACCCGTTTGGTGCATCGGACAGCCCCCGGCCATCTGACGTCACAGTGGGCATGTGCGGAGGACCGCCAGGGGCCGTCCGAAACACGCCCACTCATTAATTCACTAAATCCATAGTTTGTGCTTCTCCAGACCAAAATATACTGCCTACTAGTATCAGTGACATATACACCTACACCTTGTAACCCTCTTGCCTTATGTAACATTTCATATAGACTGATTTACATACATATGATGTATTGTCTCTGTTTAATGTGTGTGATGTAAAGTGCCCTGACACCCTACACTGGCATGAGTAGTACTCAAAACAACACAAATGCATGTGAGAGAAGGGCACTGTTGGAGGGTAATAATGAAGGAATATCTGGTGAGGGAAGTCATTGGGGGAGCCATAAAAGACCTTTGCACTAGAAGACATCAGCGTTGACGCCAGTGTGCTGTCAGGAGGGTGAGCATATCAGTTTTAATAAGTTATGAGCTTTGGGTAGGCACAGCTTCGTTGGTATGCATGTCTGCAGCCTGGCAATTGTTTATATGGGGTAAGTAACTGCTGGGAGTAAGGGCTGTTGGGTGCTATAATAGCAAGTAAATTGTACATTAAATATCCCACATTCAAGGTGGATGGAAATTGCAATGCAATTTAGCACCTTGAGCAGGATGGTGAGTGATCTATAAATACTGGCACTCACTTAGATATACAAGAGCAGCTAATTGAGAAGAAACCAATGAAAATGTAGAAAGCGTAATCATTTCGTAGGACAACTGTCTGACAACTTCCTGTCCTGGTAAGTAAGGTATTTACAGACCGATGGGATATTACCTAATGTATAATTTCACATTCACAATCTAAAACAGCACACAACTGCGTGCTGGTTCCTAAATTGGACAATGCATGTCAAATGGCAGAGTTATGCCCCATTTGATTGCATCACCACTATGGAATGTGCATGTCTCAGGGCAAGTTGTATGCCTGTATTTTCTTAGATTCTATGATTCCCAAAGGCTCAGCATTGGGCTGTAGGTGGTGCACGGCTCCTATGCTTTGACATAGCATCCATGTTGCAGGTCAGATCTTGACTCAGCCCTGTCAATGTTAGCATCCCTCCAACTTCTCCTTCCCTGTTGGCATTGCACTTAACAAAGCAGTCACCTTTTAGGCTGGCCTCTAACCACTCAAGCAGAGTGCGGGATTGCCCCTTAGTCAAGTAGAATAAGTGGACTCTTGTTTTTTTCTAAAGTAAATGTCGGAGGCAGTGATTTCCTGGTCCCATTTTACAGGGAGGAAATGAAAAAAAAGAATGAAAGATTGCTGCTACACCCAACCAGCAGTACGCTGTGTGCGAGTATCCCCTATTATTCTATGCATGTGAAATGCTTAAAACCAGATTTTTGACCAACTTCTTTACCTTCAAAGGCAACCAAAACCAGCGTTCAGTCCCTTTGTCTAAGTGGTGATGGGTCATCTTCTGGCCAGTGTACTTAGGCCTAAACTAGTAGCTGAGAGATGTTCTGCGGCATCCGACTGTACGCTATGGCCCCATTAGGCGTGTCCCAGTGGTTGATTCAATTATTATCACCTATTCCGAGTTCAACCCTACAGAATAAGGCATCATTTCTGAACTTTCAAGGTTAAGGCACCGAAATCCATGACTGGGCACTTTCCGGGCATTTTCTACACATTAAATAGTGGCAGGTTTGACCTACTGAAAGTTAGTCCAAATTGTCTGGCTTCATTGCACCCAATAGTTAGCAGTAGCAGTACAGGCTGGCAAACTTCTAATTGCAACCCCTCCATAAATAGGTGCTTGCGCTGGCGCAAACAAGTGTGTGAGAAGGGCAGCAGTTGACTGGACTTGTCGTAATGATTGTCTTGATGGCGATATGCTATGATCGGGGATGCTAGGCCCTTTATGAATCTGGAATTAAATGATACGATAAACAACACAAATGAGCAAAATAAATAAATGGATCCCTTTTATCATAGGCACCTCGGTGGAAAAATGAATGGCCTAGCATGAGTGAATTCAGTGTTTACTGGTCTCCATTCCCACTTCAAGACACTGTACACCACCATGTTTGTCTACCCTTTAAAGATCTTTTCAAGAATGCCAACACTTTCATATCGGATGAACATATTCTATTCGCCCCTAAACTCTGGTATTCCCTTCCCCTGACCATCAAATCCAGTAATTCCCTTTTTCAGTTCAGGAAACTCCATAAGACTTATCTGTTTACCCTTTCTGAATAAATTTTTTCCGTTTCACCCACATGTCATTTCAGCCAGCGCCAAGAAACCTTCGGGTGTTAGTGCGCTTAAAAAGTCTCATTTAACATAACATAACATAACATATGTATTATATATTTTTGTTTAACGTTGTACACTGCTACATGATGCAAAGGGGATACAGCTAGGAGATCAGGGGTCCAGAAATAGAAAAATAGCAAGAATTACTATTGCACAAGCCGACCTTCGAGCTCTTCTGAATCCACTAAATGAGTGCCTGATGCCTGAAGAAAGCCATGCATTAGGTAAGTCCTAGGAGAACAGTGGTGCCCTTCCAAAACCTTTGTGGAAATTGCCCATGCTCTGTCCTGAGAGGACTGTGGCATCCATCCAAAACCTAGATTGCCTTTGTACTATCTTGGGAGAACGGTGGTGTCCTTCCCAAACCGCTGCAATGATTGACTGTATACTATACTGGGAGCACGGTGGTGTCCTCACAAATTCATTGTGAGCATTGCCTGTGTACTATCCTAGGAGCACGGTGGTGTCCTTCCCAAACCGCTGTAATGATTGCCTGTATACTATACTGGGAGCACGGTGGTGTCCTCACAAATTCATTGTGAGCATTGCCTGTGTACTATCCTAGGAGCACGGTGGTGTCCTTCCAAAACTGTTGTGAGCAATGCCTGTGTACTATCCTGGGATGAGAGGATGGTGCTGTCCTTCCAAAACCGCAGTGAAGATTGCCTGCGTAGTATCCTGGGAGCACAGTGATGTCCTTCCAAAACGCAGTGAAGATTGCCTGCATACTATCCTAGGAGCACAGTGGTGTCCATCCAATATCGCAATGAAGATTGCCTGCGTACTATCCAGGGAGCACAGTGGTGTCCTTCCAAATCATTTGTGAAGACTGTCTGTGTAGTATCCTGGGAGCACGGTGGTATCCTTCCAAATCCTTTGTGAAGATTGCCCATGTACTGTCCTGGGAATGTGATGGTGTCCTTCTGAAGCTGTTGTGAATATTGCCTATGTGCTATGCTGGGAGCACGGTGGTGTCCTCCCAAAACCTTTGTAAAGATTGCCTGTGTACTAGAGGTTGATGGTAGAAACTTTGATGAGATGAGTGTTGAGTGTAATAAGCACGGAGTGGGCAAGTACACAATGGCCGATCTTAGACTTCTGACCATTTGCCGTGATAGGGATGCAGACCAGCAGG
Source organism: Lissotriton helveticus (assembly GCF_964261635.1). NCBI lineage: Eukaryota > Metazoa > Chordata > Amphibia > Caudata > Salamandridae > Lissotriton > Lissotriton helveticus. The sequence continues at coordinate 1,324,384,740 of NC_136067.1, read as the reverse complement.
ATCACAAAGATGACCAGATACTAGACACTAGAAAACTATTGTTTGCGGGATTACAGGGAGAGTTTACCACCTAGCAGCTTGAAAATTCAGCTCATAACTATGCAGACCGTGGGAGCTTTCAAAAATAGTAAATTTCGAAGTCGCATAAGAGACACACAGTACACCTGGTTATTTAATTCTTTTTGTCTGCCGCAAAGTGAGACATGCATAAAACCCTCACCTCAAGAAATTAGCATATTGATTCAGACAATTATGTCAGAAGCATGGGAACACTCTGGGTGTATTCTAGTAAGTTAACATATGGTCCAAAATGGATCTAATTAGGTTGTGGTCGATAAAATGGAGCACCGATACAACAGCGGAAATTACATTTTCAATGTCTGTTTCTGCTCTCAAGTGAGATTTTGGCTCCAGTCTAAACAAGCATTTGCAATGCAATAAGTCTCGCATTTGCAGAAGTTTAAGCTATTGGCATTGTAAATGGCAATGCCTTTTATTTATCTGTTTTGCTAAGTAACACATAAATAAAAGGCATTGTTATTTACAATGCCAACAGCTCATACTCTTGTAAATGCGAGACCTATTCAAAGAAGCGGCCGCCATTGTCCGGGGCTGTCGTCTTTGGAGGTTACAAATGAAGACAAGGCGGTACTAAGGATGGACCAACAAGCCTATTAAAGAATCAGAAGCCACCATTTAGGAAGGACAATGACACAGCCCAATGAAAAATATGGGCAGAGAGTTGGTGGGGCTTCTATTCCATACTCCAATACAGCATGCCGCAGAGAAGCGCATGCGCTGCCCAGGCTCGACCTAAAAAGTGACAAAAGTAAATGCTTACCTGGTGCAAGCAGGATTACACAGTTAGCAAAACTGATTCAAGACACTATTTCGACCTGTTCATCTTACAAATTATTTGTAGTTTTCCACTGTGCAACAAAAAACACCGACACCCTCCCAGTAACTGCTTAAAATACTAGTAGCTGTGCAATGATTCAATAGACTTCACTCTGTTTCATTCTTTTCTGATAGTCAAATGAAAAGGCAACACTGGTCATAAAAACTAGGAATTCAAATATTTTTTCCAAGTAAAGAATCTGTGGAATCTGTGGAGCACTGAAAGCTGTTTTTATAATTTGTCTTTATCATGTTCACAACAGGAAAACAGGTGTGTGAATTGTCAGTTCCAAATCAATAGGCAAACTTTTCTGGTGCAAAACAGCAGAAAGAAAAGAAACAGACTGGTCCCTGGCCAACATGGCTGCAGTACAGAATGTATTGATATCACTGTAAAGGACTTTGAGACCTGAATATATTGATAAATGTTCCTTCTCCAAACCTCTGTTGTTCACATGCCGCTAGGTTCTTTTCTTAATAAGTGCTTGTTGAAGCTGGATCTCAATTCCTTCTCCATCATACTGTTCTAAAACAAAAGGAGGATTTGTGCTTACTAGTCGTGCTACACCTCATAAGACACTTGGGGCCTGATTATAATGTCGGATGGACTGACAATGACAGCCTGTCAGTGGCGGTCTATCTAACATCTGATGCCATGGTCCGTCTGCCGCATTATGAAGCACGGCGGTCAGAGGCAGCTGTCAGAGAGACTGACCAATGATTCCGATGAACTCTAGGACCCCGTCGGACTGTTGTTCGGAAAGTAATATCCTACAATAGGAGTGGTGCCTGCTCAGGCACCGCCGTAGGGATTACTGTTACAAAGGAGTGGCGTACAAGTAGATTATCAGGAGTCTTCTTTATTCAGTGTCAACACCATCACGGGTTCCAGTCAGCTGGAGTCAGCTGTGGAATGTTCACACATTCTGCAGTGGTCTGTACCAAGGGGAGGAAAAGCAGAGGGGTGGTGGGGTGTACCAAGTGAGATTACAACAATTACAATGGCCCATTCTGACTGCCTTTTGATGGCGGTCCGACTGGCACGAAAAGACAGCCAGAATGGGACTTTGGGGGCACGTAGCATGGCCTCTGTCCCCTGCAGGCCTCTGCTTTAGGCCCAGGGGCGCAACGGTGATGCCCCTCAAACTTCCATGCCCTGTGTGCCAGGTACAGCATGGTGCCTAGTACACAGTGAATTGATGTTTGAAAACATCAGTTTTTCCATTGTGCCTTGTGTAGCAGCCCTTTCAGGCCACAGCGCAAGCCGCACTGAAAAACAGTGGTGTAATGAAACTTGAGAGGGCACCCATGGAAATTACACGAGGGGGCCCCCTCCGACCACACTTAGGAGCTCTGAGACCAGGGTACTGTGCTGAGAGTGCCCCCTGGAGTTTGGAGGCCCCCCACACCGCGGGGACTGCTGGGGTCTTTGTTACGGCACCTATGGAATAATGCATATTTCCAACCGCTTACACGGCGGCAGCATCATAATTTGGTGGGTGGCACCTCCAACTTCTTGTCGTTCGGTCCCAATTCCTTTACGGTGTCTCTCAGACGCTTGACCATCCAGCATCGTAATGAGGCCTTAAGAATAGAATCCCCATCCACATTAGGGAAATATTGCTGAAACGTTTGGAGATTACATTTTTATCAGAGATCTGTGAATATGGCCAATCGGATGAATACACTTTTTATCATCAGTAAAGGAAATAGCAATGTATTTCAGTGAGTTGAAGGTAAAACTTCAACAAACTGAACCAAGACCTGAAAGTTGTGTTACTGTTGTGTTTCAGAAACTAACCATTTTCCTCTTCTACCGCATAAATAGAAATGAGCCAAACAAGTCCTATGTAATTTACTGAGCAAGGAGCTCAAACCCTAAACATATAGAGGATTTGAGCTTATCTTAGTCATTTGGTCTTGGAGCTTCATCAGTGACAGCCATCATTCTGATAAAATCTCAAAGCCTTCGCTAGTCTTCTCCAGAAACATAAAATTAGTCAGAAGGAAGTTAGGTGGAGGCTATTTTATATACACCTGGGCAGTACTTGAGTTACACACCTAAGTAGGGCTCCTCCCTGAGCCCCACCCTCTTCAACATCTACATGTCCCCCTCGTAGCCATCATCAGAAGTCATGAACTCAAAATCGTCTCCTACGTTGACTACACCCAACTGATCCTCGCCCTCATCAATGAACCCTCAACTACCAGAAAAAGTTTCCACAGTGGAATGAAGGCTGTCGTGACATGGGTGAAAGACAGCTGCATCAAGTTCAACTCCGACTTGACCAGAGTTCCCATCCTGGGATCTACCGCATCAGTCTGGGACGACACTTGGTGGCCAGCTGCTCCGGGTGCGCCCCCAACCTGACAAACCATGCATGCAACCTTGGCATCATACTGGACTCTTCACTCATGATGGACAACCAAATCAACGCAGTTTCCTCAGCCTGCTTCCACACCCTACACCTACTCCAAAAGACTTTCAACTGGATTCCCACAGATTTCAGATGGAAGGTCACCCATGAACTCATCACCAGCAGACTCGGCTATGGCAATGCACTCTACACCAGCGTCACCCAGAAACAGCTCAATAAACTACAGTATGTCCAAAACGCTGCCGCCAGACTGGTCCTCAACATCCCCCCACCACAGCCACCTCACGTAATGCCTCTGACAACTCCACAGGCTCCCAGTGAATAAGAGAGTCACTTTCAAGCTCCTCACTCATGCCTACATAGTCCTACACAACGAAGGAATAGCATACCCGAACCACTTCCTCGAGACGAACGGCTCCCTCGACCTCTCGCAGTCTGGCTTCCGGGCCAACCACAGCACCGAGACCGCCCTGATCGCAGCTACAGATGACATCCGAGCCCTGCTCAACAACGGAGAAACAGCGGCCCTCATCCTCCTGGACCTCTCCGCGGCCTTTGACACTGTCTGCCACCGCACCCTAGTACAGCGCCTCAGCAACGTCGGAATCCAGGAGAAGGCACTGCAGTGGATCACCTCCTTCCTCGCCGGAAGGACACAGAGAGTCCGCCTCCCCCCGTTCAGATCGGAAGCCACCGAAGTCATCTGCGGCGTCCCTCAAGGCTCCTCGCTCAGCCCAACTCTCTTCAACGTCTACATGAGCCCCCTCGCAGCCATCGCACGCCAGCACAACCTGAACATCATCTCCTACGCAGACGACACCCAGCTGATCCTCTCCCTCTCCAACGACCCCGCCACCGCCAGAGCCAACCTGCACGAAGGGATGACAGACGTAGCCAAATGGATGTTGAACAGCCGCCTGAAACTGAACTCGGACAAGACGGAAGTCCTCATCCTGGGATCCTCACCCTCCGCCTGGGACGACTCCTGGTGGCCCCCCGCCCTGGGCAGCGCACCCAAACCAACTGACCACGCACGCAACCTGGGCTTCATCCTGGACTCCTCCCTCTCCATGACCAGACAAGTCAACGCCGTCTCCTCGTCGTGCTTCAACATCCTGCGAATGCTACGCAAGATCTTCCGATGGATACCCACCGAAACCAGGAAGACGGTCACCCAGGCCCTCGTCACCAGCCGGCTGGACTACGGCAACTCCCTCTACGCCGGCACCACCGCCAAACTCCAGAAGAGACTCCAGCGGATCCAGAACACCTCAGCACGACTCATCCTGGACATCCCCCGCCGCAGCCACATCTCCGGACACCTGAGAGACCTGCACTGGCTCCCGGTCAACAAGAGAATCACCTTCCGGCTCCTCACCCACGCACACAAAGCCCTACACAACCAAGGACCAGGATACCTCAACAGCCGCCTAAACTTCTACGCTCCCACGCGCCAGCTTCGATCGACCAGCCAAGCCCTCGCCGCCGTCCCCCGCATCCGAAGAGCCACCACAGGAGGAAGGGCCTTCTCCTACCTGGCCGCCAAGACTTGGAACTCCCTCCCGACCCTCCTCCGCCTGACACAGGACCACCTCGCCTTCAGGAAGCAGCTCAAGACCTGGCTGTTCGAGCAGTAGCGGACCCTCCCCCCCCCCCAGCGCCTTGAGACCCTCCGGGTGAGTAGTGCGCTATACAAATGTTCTGATTGATTGATTGATTGACTGCCTCACATTCCACAAACTCACCAAACAGCTCCGATCCTCCCAACTCATCCGTTCCTCGCTGCCAAGACATGGAACTCCCTGCCCCTGCACCTAAGGCAATCAGCATCAGTGACCCATTTCAGGTAGGACCTCAATACCTGGCTCTTCGAATGATCCTTCACCCAGTCCGCCCAACAGCCCCTCCCCCACCCCTAGTGCCTTGAGACCCTCACGGGTGAGTAGCCGCGCTTTACAAGCCCCTTATGGATTGATTGAAAATAATTGGCTTACCAACATTTTTTGAACTTTTCATATAGGTGAATGCATAACATGAAGTATAGATTTCAAGGGAAATTGCATTTATATGCATTTCAATCACCTTTAGTTCCTGGTGATATATTACGCTTTGAACTTTTCATATTGAACTGAAGTCCCAGTATCCATCCATCCATCCAGCTATCTATCTAGCTATCTATCTGCCTGTCTGTTTAATCTAAAAAGCAATCATTTTTCTTATTGACAAAGAGGTATCAAAGCTGATCGTTCAAAGAAAACACATTTTAATTGTGAAGTATTTCTCGTAATTCACAATGAGCAAATTTATTTGCTCAACATTTAGGTTATCTAAGCAACTAACCAAGTGAAATAAATGCTTAACATAGTATTTCTTTCAGGGCTGGTAAACACATGTTTTACAATGACAGTGCTGCTCTAATGGCACTAATTAACACACCAGATAAGCTCACCCTTCTGGCTCATCTTTGACAAAAGCATCTAATAAATAATCCTCCGTAGTGTGTGTGAAAGTAAACACTGTAAACACAGAAACCTGTCAGAAAACAGTTACACTTTCACATTACACTTTATTTTCTTCCTTTATCTATGCCTTGTTAAACCCTCTCTAAAGTGGCAATGTTTGCAAAATGAGAGCAAACGTTAGTGTCTTTTTTCATTTCATTACAAAACATTTTACATTTAAAAATGTGACTTATGACAATACACATTGTCACAATAAATACATTTGAAATATTAGCACATTATCACCAACAAAAACACATTCCTCAAAACATTGACAGACATGTCTGCAGTCTCAGAAAAAACAATGACTACTAAATGGATGAAACTCAAGTGCTCGAAATCGTTGTAAAGAGTACTATAGTCAATTAACGAATCATGTAATATAAAAAATACATAAGGAACATGTACTATGGTCCTACAGTTCCATCTTTGGGGGCGAAAGTGACATTAACTTGACCCGCCCTAGGGTTGTTTTGCCACGGATTTGCTAATACACTGTAAATTCATGCTGAAATAAAAAACAAACCTTTTTCTATTTAGGGAGTTCCTCCACCAGTCCACACATTAAGGGACCACGCCTTTTTCTCAGCTCTTGCTTGATGACTCATCCTGAAACGTTCCAGGATGGAGTTGAGGTGGAGCAAGTCATCCATTGGAACAAGGTTCTGATTTGCTGTCAGCAACATGAAGAACTATTGCAGGACTCAGAGACTTAGTTCCCTGTCCAGCAATAAAAAAAACAATATAATGGGACAGGGTAGGGATATCCTGCCCCCCTCTGCCCTATAGGGTGATACTAACGGTCCGCCCTGGGCAAAAATGTAAAAAAAAAAAGCTGTTGTTTTTGCCATAAACCTTTCGGGCTCGCAAATGACTGCCACCATTTTTTGCTACTATTTTTTTTAAATTAATTGAGGAGGGTAGTGAGAATGGGACCTCCTACCCAAAGCCAATTGTGGGCCCTGGGGGCCTGTTCCCCGGAGCCCAGCACACTAATTTAGAGGAGTGCCTGCGGCCCCCCTCTGTGAGCCTTATTAGGCCTAGGGTTTGAACTCATAAAAAGAGGTAAGGGGCCACGGGCCTCCCCTCCCTGAGCATTAAAAGCCCCCACAGGGGTCAAATTAATCTTTAAAGCGAGGTGCAGCCCCCCTCCCTGAATCTGTTAAGGCCCCAGTGACCCCATCCCCTGGGGCCTGATCAATTACAGTTTTCTAGGGAGCCCATCCCTGGGATACAGTAGTTTCCCTTCCAGCAGGACCGTGGGCAGGAAAACATACGTTTGCTCCTGTCTGGCAGGAGTATTTTTAAATCTCCCACCAGGAGGGAGAAAACATGCTTTCCCTGCCTGCAGGAGTGCAGCAGGAGGCATGCCTGCTCTCACCCAGCCCCCACCCCCATTTTGAGCCCCCGGGACTCCATCACCCGGAGCCTTAATTACGGAAAAGGAGCACGTGGCCCGCCTCCACGAGCTGAAGTCTGGAAGCTGAGTGATTTGTAAATGGCACCTGAACACTAAAGTAGTGAGAGAGGAACATACTTCACAAGTGTTACCTGTTAATTATTTTTATATTTGACATGTCAATTTTGGGGTACTTTACATAGAAACATGATGTTTTTTTTAAAACAGGGAATAGCTTATTAAACTTATAAGTGACATAGTTTAGTTGTTTATGGACAAAGACAAGAAAAATACTTAATTAGGTATACATTCAGTCTGGGGAAGGAAAAGACTGTTGGAGCTATTATCTGTAAGGTGCAGTTAACAGTGAACATGGAATGGGATTAGAATGTTCAGAGTTTTGGTTAACTTTAAGAAATCCACTGTTTATGAAACCATGGACAACAGTAAAGTTGTGCATGGTCATTTTCAGTTGTCACTGTGATGCTGAAATCCCTATTTCACATGGACCTGTGAAATATTATTCATATTTAATTGATTGTGATCTGTAATTTGCTACCATAGTTGAAGGAGGGAAGAGGCAACATGACTCATTTGATGCTGCACCTGTTTTGAGTGATGCACCCTCATCATGCTCAACAAGGAATGCTATGCACTTGAACATATATATTTCACATTGGTGATCATCATTGAATAGTTATACGTAAGTTAGTGTTTCAAATGGGAGCACATTTTTTGTTTGACTCATAACTTTGGCCCATTTGACAAAGGTTTCCTAAAAAAGTTAATCAACAACAACTACTTCCTGGGAAGTTTAGGAATGATCTGTGAAGAGAGGCAGAGAAAAAGAAGGGGAGTAGGGAGTGATCGCAAAACATTTTTTTCCCAAAATGTTTTCCATAGGGAGTTTTGAACAGCGATACAGAGAAAGTGGCTGAAAAAGAAGTACAATAAACTTGGCAGATCTTTACCAAGAAATGTTCTTTTTCATGATTTGGTGTAATCTGTTAATTTGTTTTGGAGACAATAAGGCTACAAAATAGAGATATCCGTTTGATCAAGCAGGAGTCCCCTGTGAAACCACAAATTAAAAAAACAACAACAATTGTTTTGATTGGTCAGAAGGGCTTTTTTTCACTTCAGCCTGTTTGGTCCTGCAGTTGTGTGTGGGAGGGGTTGGCCATCTATGCAGGGTTGAGTGCAGGTAAGTTAGCCTTAGGACATTTGTGTTTAACTGATAAATATCAGTGGGTTTTATTTTGGTTTTAAAATGTTATATTTTTAGTATTAGAAAACCTAAATATAACTTCATTTTAACCTTTGTTTTTTCAATTAATTTCTAAGTTTTATTTTAACATAAGTTAAAATCGTACTTACGTATTTATACCTAAACATTAAACTCTTCTTTTTTACGATTCTTCATTTTTCAAAATATTTAGGGAGGGGTTGAACATAGGTCCCCCTTCCTGAGGTGGAAGCTGCCTCCTCAGGCAGTAGGTAATAATGAAGAGGGGCATGTATGAGGTCCCTCCCCAAGTCACTTATAGATCCCAGGACCCCAATCTCCCCGGGGTTGTTCACATGATTAGTGGGGTTTCAGGATGCAATTTACGAGAACCTGAGTTGAAGAGGAGTGGGAAGCAGTCAAGCACCCTCTATGCAGTGCAATGTGCTCCTCCTACTCGCCGTCGCTGGTAAAGCGTGACGGGACTCAGCAGCACCTTACCCGCATGGAGCCAGCAGGGAGAAGTAATGTGCTGGGCCTGCTCTCAGCAAGATATGTTCAGGGAGCACCACATATTGCCCTATTTGGACTTTGTAGGAAATACTGTGGTGTCCAAGGAGGGACAGGGGTATAACCAACAACTACTCTACATGTTGTGGAGGGTGCAGGGAGCACAGCAGACCCCAGATATTTTTTTTAATGCACTGTACATCTAATGGGTCATTCTATGTATGCCCCAGGGGAGTGTACTATCATTTGTAAAGCAATCTAAGCTTGAGCTGTATGCTCTTCAGTTGGAGTGCAGGGGCTCTTGTGTTTGGCCCTATGGCTGCATTTTGTGACCTGAAGAGTGTTAAAGAAAGATATAAGCACCTATTTATGGTTGTTTTAAATAAAAATGTTATATTTAAAAACAACCCTGCAGAAATTTAAAGGAAAAAAACAAAGGTAAAAGTGATAATATGGTTAGTTGAAAATATCATTTAAAACAAACTGAAGAAACTTTAACTTGTGCCCTCACCATGCACTACGTATGACATCACACACTACAACACTAGTGAAATTCTATAAAAGTATTGCTAACATCACTGATTACAACTGAAATGACATCATTAATGAATCACTGTTCATGGCGAAGGTGCAAGTTATAATTACTCAAGCTAAATATAGCTGCTTAGATTCAGTGTTTTTCTGTGTTTAAAATAAAATGTTTTAAAAGACATTTTCACCCCTTTGTTTTTTTTATATATATGTATATATATATACACACACATCCATTACATACATCTCGTTGGATACTTCCAAAGAACAGCAACGGACCACAGAGTAAGTACTAAATTAATTTATTGTTCTTGTGCAAATCGGCATAACGCGTTTCAGCTCATACGGGTGCCTTGATCACATGACATAGTCCTACTTTTCTTGCCATCTTTTAAAGTGCCCTGTGCTAGTGCAATTAGATTCATGTGTGCAAATCACGCCATAGACATGAAGGAGATACTTGTGTAGTTTTCTTTACAGTCTCCGGTATATGCTCAATATTACATTTGTTTTACAAAGATTTGGCAGCATATTCGTATTGTTGCAACATAATGGTGCATATCAAGAACAAACTTTGTAATTACATGATTCATATTGGAATGATATTTCCAAAACAACTATTATCAACATATATATATAAATAATATACATACATACATGCATACGTACATACATATATATATATTCTCTAGGATTTTTCTATGAGTCTCTGCAGAAAACCATCAGACTATGTAATCCCAATTAAAAGAGAAACCTGATCCCATCCTCTCTCCATTCACACACAAGTATTTAGAATATAAGATTTATGTAAGACAAAAACAGATAGGTCATGGTGATGAAAAAAATGCACTAAAGTAGGTCAATTCCCAGCCTGAAAGCCTCCCATGAGCAAACTAAACTGCTCTTGAATTCTCAGTTCAATAATTTTCTTTATCTGATTAACTTCCCTCCATGTAATGCACTCTGCTGTTTTGTGATTGAGGCTATTTATGTTCACCAGCTATTTAAACCTTACTGCTCAAGTTTAACGCAGTCAAGCATATTTTCCACCTTGTAAAACTGTGAATAAAAATTATTGTTTACTGTAAAAAAACAAATGTCTAATTGTTCAAACACAGCAATACTGGTGAGGCTTCTAGCTTCTACGGGCCTGAATTAGAGTAGTGAAAAACCTTTGTAGAGGGTATCCTGTTGTGCACAAAACTATGACTCAACTGTGAGGCCCATTTGTGGTAGTACTATCTGCCACAATTCTGTGCTTCTCTCAGTTTGTGCGGTACTGTGCCTGCAGGCTAACCTCTGGAAACTACAAAGCTTGGTTTAGGAGGAAGTCTTTTGCCTAGTGCTTAATTTGAGCCAGTGGTCTCTGGTGCTCAGCACTGGCACGTAATTGTCATCACCAGTGCTTGTGACAGTCTGCCACCAGGTGGCGCTGTCTGGTAATGTAGAAATAACCACAACAACAATAGCTTATTAACACAATATACCTAAAAAAAACTATGACAGGTCGCCCAAGCCATTATTATAGCTTTGGGGTCCTGGAACAGTCTGAATTTTCACAGTTGTAGGAGTTGGTATTGTGTTGTTACTATCACTGACAGCATAGCAGGGGCAATGTGTGGTGCTAGCTTTAGTGGCCTCCTGACGAGAGCTCTGGCATTTTTCTTGACAAATTAATCGCTGCTTCTACCCCTTATTCCTTTCCCATCATCCTTTTTAGCTGATGCCCTAGACCTGCAGTGGCCTTAGTGCCCCTGCTTCTGGTGGAACCAAAAGGGAAGAGTGAATCATCCAGATCAGTGCTCCATGCATGTGGTAAATGGCTGCAAGTTTGGGCTGGTTGTTCCCCCCGGACATGCAGAACTGGACCCGGTACTCCAGGTCTCAATTATATTCCTCAGTCTAGGGGAAACATCTTGTCACCCCATTATCTCAAAGGAAGATACTGTCTGGTATTGCACAGAGATAACAGGAAACCTATAATGGATCCCAGACTAACACATTTGTATTTGATGCAAATATGTATATATTCACAAACTGAGAAGCTGATGCTTGGGAACCGATTTGGTATTTGGGGGCAAATATAGTCACATTCAAGAACATATTAATGTAATGCTTGTTGACAAAATGAACATATTTGCCTAAAATGCAATGTAATGATCATTTTCATACAAAGACAAACTAACTAGAAAGTGGAATTCTGGGATGCAAGTGTTGCATTTATGCATTATTGCAAGCTCATAACTGATTCATAAGTCGTTATTTTAGAGTTGTGTTACTGATGTTATGGTATCCTTTCTTTGGTCACGTAGGGCCTTTTATTGCTGTTTTTGCAGATATACACCATTCACGTGGGAGCATTATATGGGACATATAGATACTTTTCATTAGTTAAGTATCACTATAATTACTGGATGTGGTAGCTGCAATTGTAATATCAGTCAAGAAGTAGAATACTTTTACTGTCTAAAACCTGATTTTGTGAGGTATGAGTAATATTTTTTTCTTTTCACATAAGTGTCCTCATGGTATCTCGTTACATGGCAGCTAATCAACTAGGAAAGAGATGATATGATGTGGAAATGAGAGCAAGTGAAAGACACGTGTGAAAGATGTGTTTTATACTGAAAAATAATGAAATGAATGTGTAACAAATTATTTGTAAAACGTTTGTGCTTTGCCCAAAGTATTTTGAACCTCTGTTATAAAATCAAAAGTGTAGCTCCATTTTTCAAAAACTACGAGGAGTAGTAGATAAGAAGCACTGGAAGGTTCTGGCCGTCTTGCAAACCATGAAAGCAGCATTGGAATATATCAAGAAATGCCTTTTTGCCAGGGATTGTAAGCATTTTTCTGTAGAGATTCATGCTCTAAAATACACCACTTGGCTCGATTTATTTGGTTATTTCCCTGGGAATGCACATCAGAATACCACTTAAGGGGTTGGGTACACTTGTTCTCTCTTTCAATCAATTATCAATTGAGTTTGCTAACAGTACATAGATACCACAAGTTCATCAGTCCCGGCTGAACGGTATATGTTACATTGGGAATGGTGATGAACATTTCAGACTTTCCATTGATATGCTTTTCATGCAGATGCCCAGTTTTAGTGGAGGTTTAGTTAATACTGTAACTTCAGACCATCTCGCTGAGCGTGGTGGTCATGAAAGAACTGTGAGTCCAAGACTCGACCAGGGTCAGACTGGCAGGGCTGGACTGGCCGTAGCAGGCATAAGGCATTTCCTCGGTGGGCTGGAAGGGTGAGAGGTGGTTTTGTACTGGTGGGGGGCGTTTTTGTTGCTGGTAGTCGATTTGCAAAATCGGCCCCTTGTAACAACAAAAGCGCAGCATAGTGTTCCAGCCCTAGCAATTACTTCTGGGGGCCGGTTGGAAGTAATTGCGAGGGCTGGCTTGGGAACCCAGTCCGGCACTGTGGACTAGCCTATAGGGCAGAGGTCTTCAAACTGGGGGGCGGGCCACCCTAGGGGGGCCTTGAGTGATCTCAGGGGGGGCGCCAGGCACTGGCTAAAAGAAACATGATGCTTTGTTTTCAGCCTAAAAAAATGAGCTGCAGTAAGCACGTCTGTAATAGGCCATCATTCACATCCTTTGTCATTTAAATCCTGGCTGGGAGAAGGTGTCAAAAGGGAAGGGACTTCAAATGTTCTCCAAGACCCACACTGGCATTTTGAAAAACCACACTGGATCCTTTGCACATTAGTAAGGCCTGCCTCACCGGAATAGTATGTTTGGAAATCATGTATTTGTTTGCATTTCTAAAACAGTGACAGAACTTAGCTGCAATGTTTAAATAAGTCTAGATATATTTAAACATTGCAGTTAAATAAAATAATTGTGAAATATTTTGAGGGGGGGCCCGGCGAATTGTTTTTCTACACTGGGGGGGCGCGGAATAAAAAAGTTTGAAGACCACTGCTATAGGGCAATCAGGCAGTGCGTTATGGGCTAGTCTGATGGGCCAGTGGGTGGGCCGTTTTTTTATCAGTTTGTGGGACTGCTTTATGTTTAGGTGGGGCGGTTTTTACTGCTGATTGCCCTGATATGACCACAATTGATTGCAGAAAACATAAATGCATGCAGTTTTCCATATCTTGGTAAAAATCCATACAGCTAAAACCTGGCATGATTTGCAAATATGGACCACTTTTTTAGCTATCTGATTCAGTAATAGGGGACACTTTTATTTTGGTGCCCGGATATATTGTTTGCCCAGTCAGACCCTGGACTTGACAGACCAGAACTCTGGTACCCATCTCCACCTCTTGATAATAGCTCTTCTTTCAAAGTAGTTAGTACTTCAATTTTACTATTAATGATGTTCCGCTTCATCAGGATCACAATTCCCGAAGATGTAGTTGATCCCCAGTACCTTCACCTATGCCTCACATGCTGTACTACCATTTCTATACCACAGGTTTCTCTCTTGGGCGACTGATGATCCTTGCATATTTCTATTTATTCATGCCGACAGTGCATGATGCTCCCCTGTGTTCTGATGAGTACCGAGGCAGGTCAGTACTCTGATTCCATATATTGAATAGTTTGTTCTGCCACCTATAACTGCTCTGTCAAACTCCTGTCTTTGATTGATGAAAACTATCAGGCATTTACTTGGTATCTGAGTGTGGACTATGATCACATTCACAATTACTAAGTGGCAAACCAACCCTTATTTCCATATGTTTAAAAAGTTTCTTACAAGATATGGGGATGATATATGGGCATGTGATATGTTTAAGAAATGAAAAATCAAATTACTGTGAGGTTACCCATAAGGAGGATCATTCATTTCTAAGGTCTAATATTGATAGGCATCTGTGACAGCCTGCTTACATTTTATCACAAACATCCAGATCCCCTCGAATGCTGGATAAGTCTACGGTGAATTTCTTTCTAAATAGAGGAGACAGTCACAATATATCCAAAATGTGGTAGTTCTCATAATTCTGGACTCAAGAAATGATCATGTATCTCCACTCACTTGGAATCATTTCACTATTAGTCTGCTCAGAAGAACATTCTGCTTATAGTCCTCTGTCTTTGCCATTCTGCTGTTCACTCTTCGGCTCCAAGCTATACGCAATGGCTGTTCACGTGTTGCCCAGTTTTTCCCATTTTTTAACATCTCTCTGAATGCTGATGCTCAGTCAAGTCAATAGACCAGTGCTGCTATTCAGCAGGAGGCCACATGTTAAGGTCAGTGGCCCCCAGGTCGTACAATGCGTATCCCTACCATACTTCAAGGGTTCTCTTCTCTATGCCCGCTCACCTTCTATTGAGCCCTAAGATTCTTCGAGCCAGGATAGGAGACCAGGCTCTGGCAAAGTGTGGAATTCTCTACCATTCTTCATTCCACCACAGCACTGCTGTCTTCTCATAAACTGCTGATAACGTAACTTTTCCCAACTTTCTTTAGGTTCTGCGTGCACAGCTCATCAGCACCACAACGTCATGTACCTGGGTAGTTGGATGCTTTCTAAACTAAACACAATCAGGCAACTTGAAATATGACTACAACCTCCTACTCTTCTATAAATTTTTATATTTGTAAGATATGTGTGTTTTGATCTCTGTTAAACACACCTGCGCTCTTACAAGCTTCATGTAAGCTAGGTGATCAAAGTGGAATATCATAGGAGTTAATATATTTGCAGTGCCACCTGTTCAAATAATATAAACAAATTTGAGACATCCTTTCCTATATCATCAATGGAGCCAGCTGCAGTTATAGACCTCTTGAAAAATCCCTTTAGCAAAGTGCAAATTCTGTCCAGCAAATTACATTTACATTTAACTTCTATATGCAAAACATGTTACAACATTGGTAATAATTGCCATGCCTGATGTCAATCACATTACGTCGAGGCAGATCAAACTATTTTATTGGGGCGCATATCTTAAATCATTCTTGAATGTACTGCTTACTTGATCTAAAAAATGGTTTCAGAATTATTTGACAATAATGAGTAATAAGTAGTATGTCATTCTCTCCAGTGATCAGTCTTCTCCCTACAGATGTTTTATCTGCTGATGAATCACCAAATGTGTTTTTCTCAGCTAATACAAATATAAAAGCTGCACAGATCGATCATATCTATTACTCGCACCCATCAGGGGAAAGCAAATTTGTAGCTATTCAAGGGAAATATCTATGTAAAGATCAACAATTCTATTGTATGTTCATCAAATGAGTTTCAGCTCTTTTGTAGCTAAAAACGATGTGGCATATTATCAAGACATGCGATAAAATTAGCGCCGCTTTAGCGGCAGAAAACTGCCACTAAAACGGAGATAATGGGCTTGATAATATGCTCTATGGTATTCCAATTGAAGCCCATGTTAGATGTCTTTCTCATCTAACATGGGCTTCAATTGGAATTCCATAGAGCATATTCTCAAGCCAATTATCGCCGTTTTAGCGGCAGTTTTCTGCTGCTAAAGCGGCGATAATTTTATCGCCTGCCTTGATAATATGCCCCTATGTTTTATACATTAAATTGAGCAGTGCACTCCATCCACAAATTCATCCGGAGTTGAATAGCCCCTACTATTTCTGACAATATTATGAAATGAAATGAAAAGTGGTATTTGTAAAGTACACGGCTACTCCACAGAGTGTCCCGTTGCTACCGGACCAACAAGAGACAGAGAAATCAGAGTTCAAAACACTAAAGCCAGAACAAAGGCATTATGACCGGAAAAGCAAGGTTTTTAGCTGTCTCCTCAAAGTAAGCAGGTCTTTAACCAGCCTAAGATGAAGGGGTAACCTATTCCATACGCGTGCAGCCAGCACTTGGAATGAGTGCCCGCCTGCCCGTGAGAGGGAACATTTAGGAGTAAGTATCAGGGCTTGACCAGAGGACCTCAGGGCACGATGTGGCACATAGTGAGGAACCCATCTCCTAAGGTAAACGGCGCCCGTGCCATGAAAGGCCTGAAACGCCAGGACCAATGCTTTAAACTGGATCCTCCTACGTACTTGGCCCCAGGGGAAACATCCTTTACAACGCAACTTTTACCACGCAGTGCCTTTACGACGCAACTTTTACAATGCAAACCATTACAACGCATTGCGCTGGGGGGCGCTCTAGGATAGGGAATAGGTTTAATTTACTATCCAACACCTTCCCTACTATTCACGGGGACTGGAGTTGGAATAGTAAATTAAACTATTCACTATCCAGCGCCCCAAAGCACTATGCGTTGTAAAGGCATGCGTTGTAAAAACAGCGTTGTAAAGGCATGCGATGTAAAAGCATGCGTTGTAATGTCATACACCGGAGCCAGTGCAGGGTTTTTAGATGAGTGGACATGTGGGCTCTGGGTCCCACCATAAGAATAGCTCAAGCCGCTGCATTCTGAGCCACCTGCAAGCAGTTCAGTAAGTACTCAGGAAGACCCAAATACAATGCATTGACATAGTCAAGTCTGGAGGTGACCAAGGCTTGTACTACTGTCTTCCGGTGCTCAACCGGCAGCACAGGGAGAAAGTTTTTTAACATTTTTAATATGCCGAAACACGTACCAACAACAGTCTGAATTTGGGCTTTCATGGTTAGGGTGACATCTAACTTTACCCCTAGGTAATTGACTGCTGGATTTAGGATCTCTGCAAAATCCAAAAACGTTTTTTGCTGGACACGGATCTGAGGGAGAACTGGACTTCAAAGAATACCTGATCTCGAGGGATTTTTCAAGGGAAATAGGCAGGAATTCAGTAAAAGAGTAACTAATGCTAGGGCTGGCCAAGCCAACCAGACTTACCCCATCTTGCATGCCAGACAAAGAGGTGGTAAAAGACTGTTGAATGATACAGATTTTATTATAAAAGTGGTCAGCAATGTTGTTGACCCAGGTAGACGAGGGGGTAAACGGAGTACTCACCACGCTTGGAGAGGAAAAATCTTTAACAAGTTTAAATATTTCCTTACTCTTGTTTCTGGCTCCCTCAATTTTGGGAGAGAAGAAGTGTTTCTTGCCCTCACGGATACTCTTATAGTGGGCTTTCAAAGCCGATTTGTATCTTGCTTTAGCCTCTGGGTAAAACGTAATCATCCACACTCTCTCCAGCCATTTACACATACTTCTACTTTTCCTGAGAGTTTCGGTAAACCAAGGGGCGGAAGCGCGCTGAGATTTAGCCGCGCAAGAGGAGGTGGGGGCTAATTCAAGAGCCCGATCATCTAGCCAGTTATCGAAGCCAAGCGCATCTTTCTCGAGGTCACCACAGAAAGGAATCGTGTGGTGACTCAACGCTCTCTTCATGGCTTCTGGTGTCATCTGGCAGAAAGGTCTAAAACTATGTGAAGATGGTTTAGCTTGGGGTAAGGGGCGGGCTAATTCCTTCCGGATTCTAAAGCCTATCAGGAAGTGATCAGACCATACCAACAGGAGAGGGGTGTCTGTCTGTAGAACAATATTGTAGAATATCTGATCCGCTTGCTGAGATTTATGTCTTCTGATGATTCATCAAGGGTTGTGGTCTAAAATATTGACCTACAAAATATTGTCCCCATTACATTGCCTACCGCTACATCAACGGGCTAGTATATATTAGGTATTCTTAACTCTGCATCTATTTCCTAATGTTATGTTAACAATTCTTATAAAGCACAACTGTTGCTTAGAAAGAGGGCCTGGAGCTATAGCTAAAGAAAGTAACTGCACAACAGTATGTCCGAAATATTCAAAGAGCAAGTGTTGTAAATGTGTTCTTTCTGCAGGATTACCCCAGAATTTTGCCTTCGTTGGCTGAATTTGTTTGTTGGCTTTAGGACTCTGTGCCTTTTACCCCTGCTAATCAGTTGTAAACTGCTTGTGCTCTCCCTTTCAAATATGTTAAAATTGGCACACACCAAATTCGCACATGTAATTAGTATATGGTTTTATGTGTACCTAGTTCCCGTAAATAAAAAGCTATGAGAGGGCTGTAGCACTCATTGTGCCAACCACTACTGTAGCATTGTAAAACCTTTCTACAAGCCTGCCCTTGCAGCCGCCGCGTGCAGATGTAAACTGTCATTTTGACATTTGCAAACCATCCCTTTGGCCAGGCCTAAACCTTCCTTTTCAATACTTATAAGCCACTCTTCAATTAGGCCCTAAATGATCATAGGAAAGGTTTGACATGTTGGCAGTGAAAAAACCTCCAAAGTGGTTTTTGCTGTGGCAGGGCTGACTCTCCTATAGAAAAATGTTTTGTTACATTATAACAATATGTAATGCTTAGATTCAGTTTGGGAGTAGCTAGAACTATGTTTCAAGGAGTCACTTGAATAGTAATTTAAAATCTAACTTAATGGCAAAGTTGGAGTTTACATTACTATTTTGGAAACATCCCTTTTAGAAAAGTGTCATTTTTCTGCCTAAGCCAAATATGCCCTTCTTCCAGTGTCCGGTGTCACCAGATGCCTCATGGTTCCCTGGGGTGTTATGAGTGTGTCTTGCTCCCAGTCAGTTGACCTTTGGTGTGAGGAGGGTTTTCCTTTTCTGACCAGGATGGCCTGGGGGCAGTAATCAGCCCCTTCCTGAGCTCCAAAGGCTAACCTTGAGTTTTACATAGCCCTTTCCTAGTTTGAGAGAGTCATTGGCAGATGCAGCTCAAACCTGGGACTGCCTATCCTCTCTTTCTCTAGTCAGGCTGCTACCAAAAACAGTGGGGGTCGAGGAACTGACCAGAACTGGTTTAGGGGTGGCAGAGGTTTTCTTTCCACCCATAGGCTGCCACTAATTATAAAAGCGGCAGTTTGGGCTGGACGGCTCCTATTGGAGAAAGATCAGGACGGATTTGCATATGGCTGGATTCAAACTGAAGTGGCATGGTAGGCAAAAGAATGATGGGCTACAATGAAAAATTGCAAGTATTCCTCCCATCACCTTTTGTGTGTTTGATAATCGCGGACTCCACAGACCTCCCCTAAGCACCCTTTTGGACCTGTGTGGATCAGAGAAAGAACTGCTCTGCTGTCGGAATAACCTAAAGGAAGACTGGATCTGCTTTCCTAGAACCTTAGACTCTAGTAGTGACTCCAAGGGTCAGCTGGCTGACCTTCTGTTTGACCTACAGCAACACAACAAGCTTCCAGAGGCCTCCCTACTGACCGGGACCTACAAACAAACCAATCAGCTGAGGCAGTATCGCCTGCGGAATTGACTTTGCTGCTGCTCCCGCTATGTTCTTCTCTGCCTCAATAAATCTGGTTCACCAGGATCTCCCGAAGTCTGGCCTTGTGAAGCTCTCTTGGGCTATAGACTGCAGCCTTGCCAAGATGAGGAAATCCGAGTTCGAGAAAAATTTGAAAGTTGAGCAGCACTCCATCAATGATGATGACCGCCTTGGTTTGAAATCTTGACTTTTCTGACTCAGAACCTTTACTGCCTTAGTCAATGCTTCACTGGGGCTTCGTTCAAGTGCTCCCCGTCATTGACAACCCTGTCTTTGGATCCAGCCTGGTGTCTTGCCCCACTGAAGACATCCCCTTCGCTGAATATCTTCTAAGTCTGAAGGTAAATCTTGGATGGGGCCAACCTTGTCCAGTATCTGACCCGCACTACATCACGTTTGGTCTTAAGGTTTGAATTTGACCCAGTTTCATAGGGCCAGATATCTGTGGTTGGTGGTTTGTCCTTTTGTCACTATTACTTAGCTAAACTTTTGACAATTCATATATCTGGTTCTACTGATTCGATTATTGGCATTTAATGGCAGTTTTAAATGTTCTCTATTTTTCTAAATTGGTTGAGGATTTTTCGTGTGTTGGGTTTTCAATGTATTGCTGTTTGAGCACTGCATAAACAATTTACACATTGTCTCTAAGTTAAGTTTGATTGCTTCTGATCCAAACTACCAGGGGGATAAGCACAGATATATTTAGTGACTTTTGTAGTTCACCCTGACAAGGATTTTGATTACTGATTGATTGATTGCTTTATTTCGATATGCACATATCATAAAAGCAGTACAAAAGATAAAAACAGCATGTCGAAATAAGTAAGACTGTACATATAGTGTGAGAATTAAAAACACGTTAGGTCAGCATAAATTAGATAAAAAAGAATTAAATTGATGTGGACAGTCTTCTAAGTCTAATCAACCAAGCCCATTTTAAAAACTTAGCAACAGCACAGACAATGGGAGGGGCTGTATTGGTTAAAAGAATCCGAAGTGCAACGGAGTGCTGACGAGTCCCCAGTTCTCTGCAGATGGGACCAAGCCAACGTGATCTGGGGCGACCATAGTCCGGGCATTCGAAAAGGAAATGTGGCACCGTCTCTGGCTTGTCCTGGCAAAGAGCACAGAAGCGTGATGTGGGCTGGGCTTTATTCCACCTCGAGCAGAGGTCGGCCAAGGGCAAGGTTCCTAACCGAAATTTAATATACAAGGACCTATCCATAGCAACTGATATAATGTCCATGTATGGCTCGTACAAGGCAGCGTCTTTGAACAGCAGGAAAGCTGCGGTGGTTTTGCAGTGCTGCTGACTTCTAAAGCGCTTCACACAAACCCACTCCCAGAAAAGTTTTTTTAAGATCTTCTTTGGAGGAGCGGAGTGACTATGCCAGCAAGAGTCCAAACCTAGTTCCCCTAAGAGATGTTTTATATCCTTCAGCCATTTGATGCTACACCAACCATCAGAGTGCATCACTTCTGCCAAGCCATTGGCATAGGATTGTAGCTCCGGGACCCTCCACAAGCGTGCCCAGAGCAGAAGGGGTCGAAGCCGAGCCTGGTCCCTTATGGCTTTACAGCCAGTGTCCATGAGCACTGGGATGGTCGGGCTGCTCGATGGAATGGCAAGGAGATCCTTGATAAATTTATTTTCGGCCTTGCTCAATGAGTCAACTTTGCCCAAGCCCCACAGTTCCGATCCATAAAGTGACGCAGGGACCGCACGTGCTTTGTAGATCTCAAGTATAGGAGCAACACAATGTTTTGTAGAGTTATTGAACTCCTTAAGAAGGGCGCCCCCCACCCTTTTGTGGGCCAATGTCATTTTATCAATGTGGGCAGTCCAGCTCATCACATCATTCAGTCGGATTCCCAGGTAATCAAATTCTGCCACTCTTTCTAGGGGTATAGAGTTCAGAATTGGAGGGCGGCCAAGTTTGCGAGGTGGATGCATAACTAGGTACTTAGTCTTGTCTATGTTGATGACAAGGCCCTTGGTGGTACAGAAGTCCTGGAAGCGGTTCAGCAGTGTCTGGAGACCTTGGGGGGTTTTAGAGATGAGGAGGGTGTCGTCGGCGAACAACAGAGTTGGAATTTTTACTCCTCCCAAGATGGGAGCGTCTGATGGTTCGCCCAGTTGATGATCTACCACCCCGTTAATGTAGAGGGAGAATAAGGTAGGGGCCAAAACACAGCCCTGTCTTACTCCCCTCTCGACCCTGATCTTATCGGTCTTTTCCCCATTCAGCCCCCATCTAACCTGGGCATAGGTGTTGGTGTGCAGGTTAATAAGAAGGTTTAGTAAGTACGGGGGCATCCCTAAACCGTGAAGCACCCTCCAAAGTTCCTCCCTTGGTACCAGGTCAAAGGCAGTCTTAAGGTCAATAAAGGCCAAGTAAAGACTGCCTTTGCCCAGTACCACCACCTTCCAGTGTAATAACAAGAGCCTAAAGACCTGTTCAATAGTTCCTGTACCCGAACGGAACCCAGCTTGCATATCGGACAGGATGTGATTGTCGTCCACCCATTGGATGATCCTCCCCAAGATGGTTTTCCCAGCCAATTTCTGGCTTGAGTCTATTAGGCTTATGGGCCTATAGTTCCCGGGTAAGTCCCGACTGCCCTTTTTGAAAATGGGGACCACCTCCGCACCTCTCCAGGAGTCAGGCACAGGGCCTCCCCCCATAATTGCGTTGAGGAGTGCAGAGATTAGTACCCCCCATTCTTCCGGGTAAGCACGGAGGATATCCCCCGGTAGGCCATCCGGACCAGCTGCTTTCAAAGGAACCAAGGTTTTGATCTGCTTTGTTACATCCAAAGCAGAAAAAAGTTCCAGGTCACGAACTAGAGTAAAGGGTGGGAGTTTAAAGGAGTCATTAAGTGGGCCTTCGACAGCAGAATAAAGATTTTGGAAGTGGGAGAACCAAGTCTGGGCGTTGATGGTACACGTCCTCCGGGAGTCGTCAGGACGATTCCTTTTGCCCACCATGTCCCAAAAACCTTTGGCATCTTTCCCACGACTGGCAGCCAGGAGGTCCTGCCAGAAATTAACCTCCCACTCCATCCTTGCATTTTTCTGGCAGAGTGCATAGTATCTCCTGGCCTCCCTAGTCCTAGACGGTAATTTGGACTTGACTGCCTCGATGAGAAGAGACTTCGCCTCCCTACACTTCTGGTTGTACCAGCCCTGGCCCGATCGTAAGCTTGGTTTCCTTCCACTCGGGTGAGCTGGAACTACAAAGAGGTCGCTAATGGCCTGAATTATGACACAGAACCTGGGTGCCACCTCCATCAGCCCTTCCTCTTGGCAATCAAGATTGACTAGGGCTGAGACCAGAAGCTGCCTAATCACAGAAGTTTTCTCCTCCGAAAGAGCTAGCTTCGCCCACTTTAGCCTTCGACCACAGTTTGTAACCACTGACGGGTCCGGGGCGGGGTTACAAGGAGATCTACTCACAGTGCTATTGAAACACCTGTGGGACAGGGTGAGGGACAGGAGATTATGGTCACTCTCTACAGAAGGTACAATTACCATGTCCTCCACCAGGCTCCACAGGTGTATGTCAAGGAGAAAATAATCAATCCGTGACATGTGCCCTGGCCTGTTGTAGGTGTGGGCCCCTGCTTTGTCGGACCTAGTCCTGCCGTTGGCAGCTCTAAGACCAAACTCCATAACTAGTGAGTTGATCTGGAGGGCCACTTCTGTCCACTTTTTAATAGGACTAAGCTCGAGGGGCAGAATCCCCCACCCATTATCATGTTCCTCTTGGTCTGTTAGGATATCCAGGTCCAGGGGCTCGAAAGTGCAGTTCAGGTCACCTGCCAACAAGGTACAAGACCTATGAGGAGATGAGCGGAGCTGGGCTTCCAGACAAGCTATTACTGGGGATTCTCTTCCCCCCTTAGTGCCACGGGCGTAGATGTTAAAAATGTTTAGAATGACTCTGCCCTGGGAATTTCTCAGCAAAATATTTAGGAGATCAGGGCAATTAGTGTCCCGCTCCTCCACCCTGCAGTTGAGTTCTGTGGCTACCCAGATTAGTAGGCCACCCGAAGGGCGGCCCCTGCCAGTTGCACTTTGTACTGCCGGCAAAAAGTGGGTGGAATAGCCCGCCTTGTGTAGGGGCACCCGACTCCAGGTTTCCTGGAACAGGCATATGGAGTATTGCTCCACAAGCTCGTTCCAGTCCGGCAGCGCTAGCTTCCTCTCGAGGCCCGCCACATTCCAGCTGAAAACCCTAATCTGGGGGTCCGTTACAGCCGCAATGCTACAATCCTCGACAGGGAGTGATAAGACCACAGCACCCACACCAGGGGGACTAGCCAGAAGATTATAGGATGCCCCAGTCTCCCCCTTCTCCTCTACAAGCTCGGCCGTAGCCTGAATTTGCGATGAGGAGGAGGAGCCATTGGTTTTGAGGTAAGGTGTTGGCTCAGCAACAGGGCTTGAAGCCACAGCGACCTCCCCGGGAACATTACTGAGTCAGCAACTCCAGGGTCCCCAGTTTGGTATCACTGGAGCTAGGCATAGCCGCTGGGGGAAAACTCCCGGGGTAGAAAGGCCGTGGGCAGTGTTCTCCACAGAGAATTGGCCCCCAGGACTGCTGATATAGGTGGGTTGTCCAAGGTGGAAGGTGGGAGTGGTCATAATGGACCGTGGGTAAAAGAATGTCAAGTCGACTATGTCGATACCCGTTCCAACCGTGGGTTGACCTTGAGAGCATATCAAATGGGCAACCCTAGCATCTTGGAAATTTACCACCACGCAATCCCCTTCAAGCGATTTTTTCCCGTTTCCAATCCATCCCACCCTGCGTACACCAAGAATAATACCATCCACTCCCAAAGGCAAGGGCCTGTTGGCTTTCAGCCAGTGGATGACCTTATTCTTAAGTGCCTGATGGTTTTCCCGCTGGGTACTCCTAATAGGGGGGACTTTGGTAAGAATAACAACATACGGGTGACACTCAGGGGGGAGGTTAACTGGGGGGCACTTTCGTCTACTATTCTGAGGAGGACCTAAAGGAGAAGGGTTTATAGGTGGGACGGGGATAGATGTAACCTTAGGAGTTGGTGCTACACCGCCAGTTGTAGCAGATGAAACGGCCCCAGGTTGCGAAGTAGGGCCCGTCCCTCCCTTCTGATGTTGCCTTGGGCCTTGAATAGGCACCGGGGTTGTTACTACTGGGGGAGGGGTAGCATGCACTTGAGCAGCATGAGTGGAAGCATTCGGCTTTATCTGCCTAGGACCATCCTTAGGAGCAACCAAAATAGTATTCCCAGGGGCTGGTCGCTTGGGCGGCTGCGTCAGCTGATCTCCCGAGGGGGGTCTCACTGGAACCTCTATCCTATTGGTCTTATCTATCCTATCTGTCCTATCCTCACTGAGCTTTGGCTGAAGCTTGAACAGGGTTTTCAGGGCAAAAAAATTATCCCTGGTAACCTGTTCAAAGCAATCAAGCCTATCCCCCACCCTCTTGACCTGGTCTATAAGTGGCAACAAAAGAGACTTGACCAGCTTCTCGATCGACTCCAGGGAGGGACCCACATTGGCCAGGTCAGGCGTTGATGGGGCCAGCAGGGAAGGTAGTACTGTATCAATAACAGTTGGAGCGCAGATAGGTGTCCCTGAAGATACAGGTCCTGCGGCACCCGGGGGGGAAGGACCCCTCTGGGGCGGGTACCTGGAATGGTTAGTAATCTTGGATGGACAGCCCTTTCGAGTGTAAATTGCCCTTTTCCCCTTCCTTTTGTTAAGCTCCTGGTTAGGTCGAGTTTTAGGCGGAGGTTGTGGGTCAAGAACAGAAACCTCAGGGCAGTGTTGGGACTGAATGCCAGGGGGGCATGCTATGGAAAACTCAGTGCATGGATCTATAAGCACGGCACAAGGGCTAGTACCGTGGTTACCAGTCTGTGAGCTTTCTACCCCTTCTATACCACCCTCTAATGGTGCAATGTAAGAATCCCCAGGTAGGTCCCCAGGCAAGAGTGCAGGGGAAATAGAGTTTTGTGGGGACAATACTATTGCTGGAGATGGGCTTTTAGAGGGAGGAAAGTCAAAAGAAAGGCGCCGTTCTGATATGGCGAGTTCATTGTCGATGACAGCCGCCACCCTAGTCAGGAATTTGTCCATAGAGCCGAACATAGTGCCCCCGGGGGCACTTTCCCCGCCACCCCTCAAGGCCTTACCGGAGCGAGTTGACATGCTGAGTTCCGGCCCCACAGTGAAGCACCACAAGTTGAAACCGGTACGGTGGATGAAAGTGGGGTGGCCCTGCCCTGCCTCCTCCTGCCCCGGACGGCCACAGACGGCCCGCCCTTTGCTCGGGCTTCGCTCGGCGTCCCGCTCGCGTCCCGCGGAGCGCCAAACAGAGCGTGAAAATAGAAGAGTGTTGCAGGCGGGGGGCGTGGCTGTTGGTGGGCGCGTCCGCTAGCGCACCTGTGAGAGCAGGGACTCCTGGGTCTTTGAGTCCCTGCAGAGCGCCAACGCCAGGAAACAGCCTCCGCCCTCTTGTAGCCGCGAAGCGGCACCCGCGGAGCGGGTGCGGCGAGCGGTAGCAGCAGGCGCACAAGGGTTTGTCCCCGGGTCAGCGGGACTCGCTGAAGCTCCTCAACACTGCTCCTCGACACAGCAAACACCCAAGCTGCTTCCAGGTGGGTCCCAATAAACAAGGGAGACACACGCCTTTTCAGCTTGGCCAGGCGGGGGGCGTGGCTGTTGGTGGGCGCGTCCGCTAGCGCACCTGTGAGAGCAGGGACTCCTGGGTCTTTGAGTCCCTGCAGAGCGCCAACGCCAGGAAACAGCCTCCGCCCTCTTGTAGCCGCGAAGCGGCACCCGCGGAGCGGGTGCGGCGAGCGGTAGCAGCAGGCGCACAAGGGTTTGTCCCCGGGTCAGCGGGACTCGCTGAAGCTCCTCAACACTGCTCCTCGACACAGCAAACACCCAAGCTGCTTCCAGGTGGGTCCCAATAAACAAGGGAGACACACGCCTTTTCAGCTTGGCCAGGCGGGGGGCGTGGCTGTTGGTGGGCGCGTCCGCTAGCGCACCTGTGAGAGCAGGGACTCCTGGGTCTTTGAGTCCCTGCAGAGCGCCAACGCCAGGAAACAGCCTCCGCCCTCTTGTAGCCGCGAAGCGGCACCCGCGGAGCGGGTGCGGCGAGCGGTAGCAGCAGGCGCACAAGGGTTTGTCCCCGGGTCAGCGGGACTCGCTGAAGCTCCTCAACACTGCTCCTCGACACAGCAAACACCCAAGCTGCTTCCAGGTGGGTCCCAATAAACAAGGGAGACACACGCCTTTTCAGCTTGGCCAGGCGGGGGGCGTGGCTGTTGGTGGGCGCGTCCGCTAGCGCACCTGTGAGAGCAGGGACTCCTGGGTCTTTGAGTCCCTGCAGAGCGCCAACGCCAGGAAACAGCCTCCGCCCTCTTGTAGCCGCGAAGCGGCACCCGCGGAGCGGGTGCGGCGAGCGGTAGCAGCAGGCGCACAAGGGTTTGTCCCCGGGTCAGCGGGACTCGCTGAAGCTCCTCAACACTGCTCCTCGACACAGCAAACACCCAAGCTGCTTCCAGGTGGGTCCCAATAAACAAGGGAGACACACGCCTTTTCAGCTTGGCCAGGCGGGGGGCGTGGCTGTTGGTGGGCGCGTCTGCTAGCGCACCTGTGAGAGCAGGGACTCCTGGGTCTTTGAGTCCCTGCAGAGCGCCAACGCCAGGAAACAGCCTCCGCCCTCTTGTAGCCGCGAAGCGGCACCCGCGGAGCGGGTGCGGCGAGCGGTAGCAGCAGGCGCACAAGGGTTTGTCCCCGGGTCAGCGGGACTCGCTGAAGCTCCTCAACACTGCTCCTCGACACAGCAAACACCCAAGCTGCTTCCAGGTGGTTACTATTTGAAGTGTGCTCTTACCCCAATCAACTAATACCCTGGCTCCCACTTGTAGCATGGACAAAGAAGGAGACTTCAGTTGCCTGACCTCCTATATGCTACAGGAACACAACAAGCTGCTAGAAGCCACTTCCAAGTGGACCTGCCCTGGACCCTGCTGGTGGCTTCTGCTGGCATGAGTCTTGAGCCCAAGCACAGCTCCTGAGATCTTGGGACCCTGTGCTGTGTTAAGGTATGTGAATACTATGATCCTGTGAAACCTGGGACTTAGAAGCTTTTTAGCTTCAAAGACCTCAGAAAGACTGGAACAAACCTACTAAGTCAATCCAACAAAGGTGCATTGCCACTGGGCCAAAGATTCAGGGTTCTCCTGCTCTGTGCTTCCCTCAGTGGCAATTTGTTTTCAGCGGGACATTGCAGAGAGGGTATCCAGCATCGTGGAGTCCTGTTGAGCTATAGCATACAACCTTGCCCCATTGCAGGAACCAGAGCTCCAAAAGAATGACTATGTCCAAACGTACAAAACTTCACTGGGCAAGGTACTAAAAGAGTCTGGCCAGTGAGGGATCACCTTGGGCATAAAAAAAAAGAAATTTCTCCCGCTCTGAGCATTACAGCCAAAAGGCAACAGCATGGAGCCCTTCTTGGCCACTGTCTACTGCCCTGCCCTACTGAAGATGTTTGTCTTCCATTTCAGAGACAGTCAGCCTTATTCATCAACGGGCCGTTTTGCGAGCCCCAAATAGCGATTCATAGCGAATCGCTATTAAGGACTCGCAAAACGGTATTCATGATGTATAGCGAGAAAAAAAAGCGAATTGCACGCGGCCGCAAATACCGTTTCCGATCATCGAAAATCGCATAAAAATCGCTATTTCCGGCAACATCCATGTCGGAATAGCGATATCGCAAATAGCGATATCGCTAATAGCGAGATCGTCAATAGCGGGACCGCAAAAAGCGCGAGATCGGGAAAACGGGAAGTCGCATTTCGAGCACAGTGATGACATAACAACTAGGAAGCAGCCAGTTCCCACCCCATTCACCACAGTGAGGCAGACCTCGAGGCAGCAACAGAGACAGCTCCTGCAAGGACACCTGCTAAGTTGGACTACTACCTCCAACACCGCTGCAGCAATGGCTGAGGAGGCAGTACCTGGGCCCAGCAACCCCGGGCGCAAGAGGAAACTCAAGTTCTTGGAACAAGAGTTGGAGCACCTAATTGAAGGGGTGGTGGAGAACCACTCCAAACTTTTCGGGAAAGAATCAAGGAGGGTGCCCGAGCAGGAGAGGCGCAGGATCAGGCTCAGGCTAGCGGCCGCAGTGAACTCTGTGGGTGTGGCCGACAGGTCACTGGATGACCTGAAGAAAAGGTGGTATGACCTCCGAGGTCGTGCCAAGGAGAGGGTCGCCGAGAGGCTGGGAGAGTCCCTGGGCACTGGAGGGGGAGGACCTACAGTCCCTCCAAACACCCCCCTGGAGGATCGCGTTGAAGACACGCTGGAGGAAGAGGCGTGTATTGGAGTCACCCGAATGGACTCATCCCGCCCCACCCAAGAGAGCCAAGGTAAGTGGCATGCAACTGCGTCCCTGTCCCCTATGAATGGCCATGACCCTATAGCCTCCCATAATGTTCCAAAGTCATGCCATCGGTGCACATCAGTTAATGCCCTAAAGCATTGTGGGACATGTAGTGTGGCCACAATGTACAAGTACCCCAATGCAGCCAGACAGGTCCAAAAGTACACAATTC
The DNA here is from genome assembly GCF_964261635.1 of Lissotriton helveticus. Taxonomy (NCBI): domain Eukaryota; kingdom Metazoa; phylum Chordata; class Amphibia; order Caudata; family Salamandridae; genus Lissotriton; species Lissotriton helveticus. The sequence continues at coordinate 1,324,355,477 of NC_136067.1, read as the reverse complement.
TATAGGCAGTCAGGGAATGTCACCCAGCATGCATGTAGCAACTGCACGTGTGACAGATACATGCAACTAATGTACGTCTACTTCCCCTCACAGGTGGCGCTGACAGCAGCGACAGCGAGAGGCTGCACATAGATGAGGATGCACAGGATTACGAGGAGGTGCCGTTACACACACAGCCTCCTGCGTCTGCCCCAGCACCAACACCTGCAGCCCGGCACACTGCCACTGTGCCTCCAGCCCCTGCTGCAGCACCAACACCTGCAGCCCGGCACATGGCCACTGTGCCTCCAGCCTCTGCTGCAGCACCAACACCTGCAGCCCGGCACACTGCCACTGTGCCTCCAGCCTCTGCTGCAGCACCAACACCTGCATCCCGGCCCACTACCACTGTGCCTCCAGCCTCTGCAGCACCAGCAATGCCTAGCTTGACTCCACCAGCAGCTGGCGCATCAACATCAGGTCCTGCGACAGCGGCGACACAGCGGCAACCCACTGTGGCAGGCCAGCAGAGCAGGCGTGGCAGGGCTCGCCTGCAGACCAATGCTCCCAGCACCAGGAGTGGGAATGGACAGCGGCTGCCGAGCATGAGTGTCGAACGTCGCATGCTCCGGATTCACCAGCTGCAGGCACGCCGGCAAGGGGCCATACAGCTGCAGCTGCATAACATTGGCCGCAATGTGGCAGGTGAGGGGGACCGGATGGACCGCATGACGGCAGCCATGGCAGGTGTGGGGGAGGGGATGACCCGCATGACTGCAGCCATGGAGGCCAAAACAGCTGCAATGATTAGACAGTGCAACACGGACCGCCGCCGCCACCGTCAGTTACTGACCCGGCTGACGGCTTACACCCGGTCAAACTATGTTATTGGCAATGCCACCTCGCAGCTATCGCGCCGGTGCCTGGCGCAGCAGCAGCAGCTCATTCAATGCTGCGAGAATGTTGCCAGTGTACTTGAGGGCCTGACCACTGCCGTGATGGCACTTCACCCTGCTGTACCTGCCACTGTCGGGGGTGACGATGCCAGTGAGGGGACATCAAGTGTGAGCAGCCACTCTGCCTCACACGTAGGGGCGCTGAGACGCAGCACCAGGCCCAATGCAGGGACACGTGCTGTGGATGAGGAGGAGCCGGAGAGGCGCTTGGGTGCCTCGCGCCGGAGGCGCACCTGACTGAATAGTACTTGTACAGGCACAGGCTGAACATAAGCCTGCCCTGTGTATTGGACACAGCAGTATGCTGAAATACTGTTTGCAATGAAAGGATGTCAACTGGAAACATTATTGTGATTCAAACAATAAGATTTAATTTGGCATCACACATTGGCGTAGTGTCATTATTAAATTGTGCATGCAATTGTGATTTGTTGGGTGAGGGGAGAGGGTGCACTAGAAACAGTTCATTGTGATGTGGTTGCGGCGTCTGTGGCCTTCAGCTGGGTTCTCCCCGTGTGCATGACGCCCATGTGCAGGTGGCCGGTCGTCCCCTTCCGACTCACTGCCAGATATGTCAACAGGTATCCTGCGCTTGGTAGCAATGTTATGTAGTATTGCGCAGACAGCCACAATGCGGCAGCACAATTCAGGACTGTAGTACATGGCCCCACCTGTCTTGTGCAGTATGCGGAAACGGCTCTTCAGTAGCCCAAAAGTCCGTTCAATGCAATTCCTTGTCCGTATGTGTGCAACATTGTAACGCCGTTGCTGTGGTGTAGCAGGGTTGAGGTATGGGGTGAGGAGGTATTCACGGAGGGCGTAGCCACTGTCACCTGAATGAGAGGAGCAGAGGGTGAGTGCCTGTGCTGCGCAGCTTCTTCATTGCAATGTGACATTGTTGAAAAAGTGTACTTATCAAGTAGGTGTCCTTCCCCAAAGTCTCCCCTGGCCAGTCGTGTGTGGAGGCCGCTGTGCCGGAATATGAATGAGTCATGGGTACTCCCTGGGTACTGGGCCACTATGTCTGTGATGTATGTCTTAGCATTGCAGACCATCTGTATGTTAAGGGAGTGGTAGGACTTGCGATTGCGGTACATGTACTCCGTTGCAGCCGGTGGGCAGATGGCGATGTGGGTACAGTCTATGCATCCTATCACATGTGGGAAATGGGCCACATTGTAGAATTGTAGCTTGGTCAAGTCCAGATCCTGTTGGCTGGTGGGAAATTTGATGTGTCGGTGTAGCTGGGTCAGCATTGCGTCAACGAAACTCCTGAGGCAGTGTGACATGGTGGGCTGGGATATCCCCCCAGCAACCGCTACTATCCCCTGGAAGCTCCCGGAGGCCAGAAGGTGCAGGCTACACAATACCTGGACATGTGTAGGCACGGCATTGGTCCGCCTTGTTGGGTGCTGCATCAGGGGGTCAAGGTCCTGTATTAGCTGGATTATCATTTCCCCATTCAGGCGGTACTTTGCATATATCTGCTCTCTGGTTTGGCCCAGCAGGGTGACCCGCTGGCAGAATATCCTGTCCTGGATTCTGCGTCTCCTCCGTGCTGCTCGCTGTAGCCTTCGCCGCCTGACCACCATGTACAATCCTGGCATTGTGAGACTCCAACTGCTGCTGCTGAATCTCCTTATGTGTGTTTGGTCAGGCCTGCACCTGTTCCTGATTGGCCAACGGTTTTTCAAAAAAATAATTCCAATGGCTTTTATGGTTACCACCTGCTTTGGGTTGTCCTTAATTTGCGCCTCGCAAACAGCGATTTTGGGTTTTTTCGCTATTTGAGAATTTTCATGAATACCGATTGCGCTTGTATAGCGAATTCGCAATTTCTTTTCGCAGATTCCGTGGTTTGTCGCACTCCTGCAGGGATTCTGAGAATATATTTGCGAATTCCCTATTTTTGGATTGCGCTTTCGCTATTTTCTTGGTGAATGCCGATTAGGGAAATTGCGCACGCAATAGCATTTTCGCAGCTATTGCGAGCGCAATTTTGCTTCATGAATCAGGCTGAAAGTGTCAAAAGGTGAAACTTTCACTGGGTGCAACCTTGTTCCTGTATTTGACTTGTGCTCCATCATGTTCAGTCTTCAGTTGTGCCTAAGTACCAGTCAAGAGCAACCATATGACCTCCTATGTCGCTTAATGAATGTTGGTGCTATGTTGTTTTAAAATTCATATTGCAGGATCCCCTATTGGATTTGTATCATTTTGGTGTCATTTTGTTGTTTAAATGATACTACATGATTATACATTTTGTGAATCTTTAAAACAAATTTCGACTTACAGACCATTTTAGAATTACACTTTAGAATGTGCTTAAACTGTTGCAAAAATGTTTTTGCCTAGTAAATAACATATAGGAAAAAAGTGCCTGCTTTATAACATGTAAGAATTTTTTCTAGAATGCATTTTAATGTTACATGCTTAAATGTATATGAAAATAGTGTTAGGAAAATTTTCTTTTGCATTCGGCTGTCAGTCTTAAATGTGCCTCTTTTAGTTAGGCCCAAGCCTTTTTTTTTAAAATCTTGGCCATATATATGTAGGCGCTTATTTAGGACATTTTATCTAGCACCACCATCTTGCTAAAGAATGTGCTGACTTCAAGATTATTCTTCCTTCGCTTCATCATACCATATAATATCCTTACATATAACACTGAACATTGTTGTGAATTCACAATGAAGAGACTGTTAGAATGAACAATAATTTAGATATGCTTGTATGCTTTACTAATCATCATTGATATATTAGTTTAGAGTATCTGACTAGCCTTTGTATTCACAATAGAAATTAAACGCAGCTTTTAGCTTAGGTAAGAAAGTTCTCATGAGAACCTTGCTCCAAGTTTCTGGTAGTAGCAACAGCATTTTACTATGTACCGGCATAAATGTTTACTGTGGGAATCGTGAGGAGCAGCAATGGATGTTGACAACACCATCAGATGAGTGGTTTCCATTGGATGAAAGATTTGGATACCTACTAAGTTTTGTTACATTATTGTGTGATTTTGATTCAATGAGTGTACAGATGACCTGTGCACACGCAATGCTAATAAACAGTATAATACTGTGTGTTTCACAAAATCATGACAATCACAATGGTTGATTTGATGTATCCTTTCCATGTGGTTTATTTGTTTCTCAGGTGCCCAGCCAACAAGTGTTTCATCAGGGTGTAACCCAAGACTTCTTCAGGGCTATCGGACAGATGGCTCGAATATCACGGATTCTCTCTCCACCGGTTTTACTTCCGTCCCGGTTGCGGTGTCAATCAATAAACATACAAGTGGTGATCAGGAATAACACAGTAAGTACCAAAGAGGAGCACTTATACTGCCCCTGTCCATGCTGCACACAGCAAGTCCGCTGGCGGCATAGCGTATCTTGACAAGCCGGACTTACTTCAATGAGTGTTCCTGGTGAGTTAGGAGAAGACCTCTGAGACTAACTTGGATTAGACCCTTTATGACTCTGCTATGGTGGATTCAATCTCTTGCATCATTGCCCTTTGTTACAGGCAGCTATTGCTAAAGGTGACTTTATTCTTACCTTTACTCTGATTTTCTCTGATCAATGCCACTTCAATGATCATTCCTCTATCACTGATATTCTGATGGTTGGTACTGCAGCTGTTGGGAACTAGGCTGAGTTTCCAGAATGACTCTTAATGCGACGTTCTACTCTTTAACTATGCTTTGAAATTTCGCTTTTATTGGAAAAGGAAAAGGAACTTTTCATTAGTTTCTCTGTGTAGGGTAGATTAGGCTCTTTAACTAGATAGTGACAATTTCTTTTATGGAACACTCTTTATTGATTTATGATGTCACTGATCAACATTTTAGTCAATATTTCTGTAAACTGGACTAATTTGAATAAAGATAACAAAACCATACTAATCATTCAAGATAAATAAATGTTTTGAAAACGTATTCAACCTCTCATCATTGACTGAATAGCAAGGACACTGACAGTTGATGATATATGCATGAATTGTGTTTTGTTCCAGCTCCATTTGTACCACAGTGGCAAAGGTCCACCCGACCTGTCAAGTGCCATCTGGATTTCCAAAGGTCGAGATCTGTAATTCGAGGTGTTAAGTCCAAAATACCATTTGGCCAATCCTTTAAGCACTAACAAGTGGAGTGAATTGGAGTTGTTTTTGAGTTTTTAACAGTTTTGGTTCTTCAAAATATTTTACACTTTATGCAGACAAACTTTTTTACGCAAGTTAAGCCTGTCTACCCTGTGCCATAGCTACTCTGCGTTGAGCTCAGGTTTCAGTTACTGATCCCTTTATTGTACCTAGTAAGAATAGTAACATTATTTATTGCAGTGAACTATCACCACCCCAACTAATAATCCATTTTTTTACTGTTACAATTCAGCATTTTCACTTGGAGGAAGTAGTCTGTATTTGCCACCATCAATGAACTTGCTTTGCCCGTCAAATGAACCTAGTGTTAGTAAATGTAGCCCAATGTATGCATGTGCTCCTTGATTGCCACATAAATAGGCCTAGAGGCTGACACAGACCAGATGCCATTCCAAACATTACAAGAACATTGTTTTTATAACAAAGTCAGCTTACATCACCCTTAAACACATCACAGCAAAGTTTCCTGCACTGTGTAATGGATAATTTGAGAGAGAACTTTCCAGAGGCTTTGCCAGTAGGCTAAGGTAAGAGTTTCCTCTGAGCACCACGTGGCCGGCACCTCACAACTAAAGTAAGCTGGTTTATTATTTCCTTCTCTTCAGGTTTTCACTGAGGAGGTGGAATTCGAGTTGCATTTTATTTTTAAAATGTTAAAAATATTTGAATATGAGAGGCTCTGACTGCTTTTACCATTGCCATGAAGTCTCAACATTATGCTTTTTTGAATGTTATGCTTTTTTGGCCTGTGTTATGCCTCAATTAAATAAATTCAGCATCTCCTTTGCAGAGTTTGAAATGTTTACATCAGCCTCCCTCCCCCCTCCCAATAAATGATATGTGGCAGGGGGATGGTATACATTTTCCAAATGGTCCTGTGGGGCCACGTCAAAGGGGACTTTTCTGGCGTAGTGCAGAACTAGGCGCTGGGTTTATTCAACTGAAGCGCATAAAATTAATTATTTTAATCCCATATTTCTCAGAATTAGTGCTTTATTTTCAGATGCTGCATTTCAGAAAAATCTAGCAGGGTTTGCCTCTTTCTGTTTCCAGGATGTGTTGTCTGAAAATATAGCACTAACTCATAGAAATATAAGTCTAAAATAAATCACTGTACGCCCTGCAGGTGCATAAAACATGCGCTTGGGTCTGCTATGCGCCGCAAAAACCCATCATGTTACGGCCTCAGTTCTTGCAGGAAGTCGCGCACTGGAAATGGAAAATACAAAAACGTAAAAATACACAGCCAGAGAGGTCCACATGGCAAGTGTTTCGCGCAACGGAAAATGAATAAAATGAGTAGAATTCACCTTTGATTAGAAAAAGCGTGTGCTGAGCTAAAAGTAATCACAGATGTTGACACGTGTTGGATGTGCACGTCGGGAATATTTTCCCTGTGATAAGCCCTTTAGTGCCCCAGAAATGTCACATATGCGCGTGTTGATGTTTGCTTTTGAATATAACATAAAATGGTAGGCAGGAAGATAACGCAGTGCGCACCTGGAAGCACTCAAAGCTAATGTAGCATGATCAGTCGACCAGCAATGGGCCGCAGACACAGGGTTGGCTTGATGGCAGTATCTAGGGCGGAAGGGAAAGTCGAAACAGCAAATGTCAGTGGTCAACCTCTCTGTGGTTTTCTACTTTTTCTTAAACAAAAAATGGACAAACAAAGGTAGAGCAGCCCAACAATATCCTTCAGCAGAGGAGAAGAAGAATTGCCTGAAATATGAAAGTGTTGGGATGGCGGTGGTTCCGGCACGTAACGCCCATTGGGCTAAAGCGACTTCAGCGTCGCTGTCATATGTCTTAGCCAGTGGCGCCCGCTGACCCTCAACACTGTAGGGGCGTTGAGATCCAGACCCAGTGGGGGGCAAAAGAATAATAAAAAAAATTAAAACTGTACTTACCCACGCTCTCCTCCATATTTCGCTCTACTCCCTGTTTTCTTCTATTTCTTGGATGCTCTCAGCACGACAACACCTCATGGAGCCTCAGGCAATCCCCTTCTGCACTTCATTTTATTTTATTACCCTGTTATTTTTCACTTTCGATGCACTAGCAGCAGGGGTGGGCTGACGCTCCTCCGCCCTAATGGGGAAGCCGCCGCTGGTCTTAGCCAGGGCTGCTGCAGCTTCCAGGACGCCCACGGTTCTTTTGCTGATGTGTGCTGGGCTGTGCTGGAGTTGGGGACTCAATGATAGCCTCCTACCAGGGGCCTCATTTATGAAAAGTGACGCATCGCTGAGTGAAAACAACGATGCGTCACTTTTCACTGCGCTCTCCCTGCGACATGATTGATGCGTCATATTTATAATATGACGCATCATGTCGCAAGGAGTTACAGATACGTCAGTATTTCTGAGGCGCAAAAGTGACGCATTGCTGGAGTGTGTCACAAAAGTGACGCAACTCCAGCAATGCTTCCTTTCACATGGGGAAAGCCCCATGTGAAAGGACTTGCATCAGTCTTACGCCTGCTGTGAGGCAGGCGCAAGATTTTGACGCAACAGTGTCCTAAAAGTGACGCAGTGAAATCTCATAGATTTCACTGCGTCACTATTACGAGGCTTTTTGCGGGTGAACGCCCCCTCTGTATACATTATACCTGACGCAGGTATAATGTAGCGCAGGGGTTTACAAAGTGACGCATCAGGAGGCATGTTTTACGCCGCCGATGCGTCACAAAAAGTGATGCACCGGAAGCGCAAAACTCATGCAAGGCTTCATAAATAAGGCCCCCTGTACTTTGCAGTTTACTCACAGGTTGAAATCCTAAAAAAATGTTGGAACTGTGTTATCGATAGGAAGTGCCTTCTTTTTTTTGTTATGCGATCACCGCAGATGTCAGAGAACTGAATTCTGGTTAGTGCACTGGGGAATAGCCACATGTGTATTGATAGTGCTATGCGAGCTCATCCTATGACAGAAAGCACTATAACTAAGCAAGTAGTTAATTAAAAATGTATACGATAAGCTTCCGAAAAAGTATAAAGAGATTTACTAACACTTTACACTGGATTTGTGTCACAAAAGTAACCCAAGCCCTGCATGAAGTACTGTGGGATTTACTTTCCAACACAAACCATGATTTGTGTTGAAGTGTTTCTTAAATTAATGCAAAGTAGCACTATACACTACTTTGCATCAATTGAGCGAACTATGGGTGGCAAATATGCATTTTCTTGCAATTAACTATGGGTTTTGTCACAAATCTCTATATTATGACATAGTTGGACAGGGATTTGAGCCAAAAACCTATGACTCCTTGAGGCAGATGTAACAGTGGAGAACCATAGCATTACCTCCAGAAAGTAACACATGTTTGTCACCATGAAGCCCCAAATGACTCGATCAATAAAAGACATAGCCTGGCTCCCACTCAGCCTTTAGATTTACTATTTAACCAGTTGCATACCTATGCATTTCTTTAAGATATCAGGCATTCTTGTTTCTTTTTCTCTGTTTGGGTCTCCCCTGACAACACAGAGAACCTCTCTCTTCTGTTTTTAGCGAGAGACATCTGCAAGTTGACATTATCTGTTCTGGAATAGTTGTTTTTAAACAAAAAGTAAGGGACTGCTATTGGTAAAATGAATCAAGATTTGGATCGCCGTTCCCAGTTGATCCCATTCACTTGAATCGCTGAGGTCATCCAAAAGATATTTACAGATGGAGGAGTCTTTGCTTGTTTTGGCAAGACTTTGGTGCCTCGTGACTTCTTGCTCTAATTCAGAGATCTCCAACTGTGCTGTGCTGTGAAGGCTTCCATGGCATGGGGCAACGCTTTCAGTCGCTGCAGGCTTTCTGTTCGGGCACTATATTCAAAGAAACCCATGAGTATAACATCTCTGTGCGAAGGAAATAAACTCTCAAAGCGGGAGCCTGATGTACAGAGAGCTTTCTCCCTGCGTGGGGGGCATATACATATCTACATACCCTCCGTCAATATCCACCATGTCTTTATCAGGTAAAAATGGTGATGGTAGCCCCACAACCAATAGGGTTTGACGACCATAATTGTGATTCGGCAGCACCTTTGCAGATGAGCCCCCAGGCTAGAGCTTTGCACCAGCAGAGGCAGCAGAGGCTCCACCAGTGTAAACATGGCCCTTCTGCCAAATCTAAATAGGACGAGGGAACAGCAAGTTTGGTGGGGTGGAAGTAAATGTAAATGTAGTAAATGTAGCAGTAGTTGTATAGCGCACGAATCGACCCATGAGGGTATCTCGGCGCTTGTACGCATACCGCTGTGGAACCCTTCCTGGCTTTTCCCTGTGAGGTGCCCACTCCTGGGCACCCCCAAGGTGAAGCCAGGCATCCTAGCGTTGTTGGGGGCCGCTGTGGAGATTAAGCAAGCTATTGCCCAGAGTTGCAGAGTGGGACCCATGATTATAACTCAAGAGTTATGGTGCGAATCCAACCCGCCAAACTCCAAATCGTGCCCTTATTTTCTCCTCTTTGCTCCTGGTGCCTTGACCCTACCAGCATGCAGAATATAGTTCTAAAGAAAGTACCAAGGGTGATCAAATAAACAGCAAAGCATTGTTCTTTAGAGAGTAGGAGAGACTGGATGAAGTTTAGGCACATAAGGTTTAGGTCAAGGGAAGAGACGCACTCCTGCAACCCCTCCACCTTTGTATGCAAAATAAATAGAATTTTGTATTTAGTATAGCACACATATGGACCAGACTTTGAAAGCACCACATAAATGTCAACAACTAAGGATTACAAATTGCCTCTAACTGCTATTAGACCTATTTTATTTCAAATTCTATTTTTCAGGCCCCCAACTCGTTATGGGCTTTGTTCCAGAAAGTCCAATCTGTTGTGTGTCAAAATAACTATTTCCCCTCACAAGTTGGTTGTGACAATGTAGCCTCTTTTTGCCTATGAAAAGATCTAGAAATCAAGGCCATTCATGATCATATTGCCCAGCTTCATGGTTCATCCTGTCTCATGCAGCACTAAAACAAGTGTCCACTCCTTTTGCAACTCCTACAACAGCTCTTTCAATGATTATGGAAATGGAGAAGGTTTACTGTCTGCTTTCCTCCCTAAATGTTGGGCTCCCTAGATAATGCATGTCCAATCAGAAATCTCAAATGGTTACACCTGCTTTTATCTCCATCCTTACTACCTGTTTTCATCTGTTACTCTTCCTAGTGGATGGGAGAAAGTTTGTCAAACCACTTTTAAAGAAGTAAAATTGGAATCTAACTACATTCAAATCTTTCTTTTGCCAGCAGTCACTAAAAATGGTGAGAGATTCTAGCTCACCAGTTTTCTAAACATCTTGAGCAGCACCAATTACTAGATGCTAGCCAAATGAGTTTAAAACCTGGTTTATTCACTGAGATTGCCCAAGTGGCCGTATTGAAGGATGTCAGAAAATGATGACATTTCCACCTGCACCGTCCTAATGTTACAGTTGTTGTTCTATTAGCTCCAAATGAGGATTTTGAAGAAAAACGTACTTGTTATTCTGTGCCACGTGAAGGCTTCTGATATTAGTGCTGCCATAATTTCTAGATTGAATTGTGGCAATGCTTGCTACACTGGCCTTAATGGTATTCAGAGCATGGCAGCGTGACTTGTACCTAAGATCCTTCTCCTTTGTTGCTTTCTCCATTTGGGAATGGACTCTATCTTGGGCTGTGCAAAATAGAGGACCATTCTATACTTAGGAAGGGTCTTAAAATTCATCTATTTTATTGATTATCTTGATTTCGTTTCTGATGTCAATTGAGTGACAAGATACCAGAAGGCATCTGTTGCACTTTTCAAGTAACAGCTCAACTTATATTTTGTATATATAGGTTTCCGCTATATTTGGTAAGTGCCATCAGGCACTAAACGCAGGGTTGGTGGCAATTTTAGAAGGAACTGAACAAATGAAGGACTGTGGATCTGTCCTTTGGCATTGGAGCATTGTCATTTGAGGGATAGCCCAGGTGTCTGGCACTTTACCTCTGGATAGACTGAGAGATAGCTGAGTTACATGAAGCCTGAAATTACAACGTATTTCAAGCAAAGTCATACCTCTCCCACCTAAAGCAAAGGCCTCTATGATCAGTTCCTCCAAGTGCATTATAGGGCAGTTGTAGAATTTGCTTTAGCGTGTATGGCTTGTATTTTATTCCTCTGATATGGTGTCTTGCAGAGGAAGTACACCAGCACTCCCTTCGTTTAGGAATTGCGTAACTGTATCCTGCCTTTTAAAACTAGTGTCGTTTGACAGCAAAATGCGAGTGGAACCATATTCTACCATCAAACTAAGCCTTGGTTGTCAAAAGCAGCATAAGTCCAAGCAGATTGTCAACGCAAAAATATTTCGCAATGAGAACACTACTTTGTGCGCTGTGTATGGGTTCGCAAAACTGTTTGCGCATGCAAAAATGGGTCGTACATCTGGCCCCTAGTTTTAATCTCAGTGCTCATTTCTGTTGTTGTTTATTCACAAAGAGAAACATTTCTATCAACACTTCAAATTCAAAAAAATAAAGTGAACAGGTCATGCATGTTTTTAACTCAGTATTAAGATACGAGGGGCCTCTTTTGAACATTTCATCAGAAGCTTTGAAGTATTTCTTCAGTATCTACAGAATGATGCTAAGTCGCCCTCTCCCATCTCCTCCACTTCTCACGGAGAGTGTGATTCAAGATATGAGTAAAGTGATTGAGTACCTTCAAAGCATTTACAGGGCAGGATTAATGAGGAGCTAGGCGAGCATATGGGAGGAGAGCGTCATCCCGCTAACGAGTGCACCCTTCCCCAGGCAAGGTGTTTAATTAAAAAGAAGAAACACTTTGCGGGAGCATAACTTTATTACCTACTAGGCTGGCTGCACCTGTTTACGAAAGATATGTCTCTGGCGCGATGAAAAATAATGGGCTGTGGAAAAAAAAAAGCTCATGCTTTTTGGAAGACACCTGACAAACGACATCGAAGCCGGCGGCTAGCTCCACAAGCAGAGAACTGGCAGAGGGAAGACTGCAGAGGCGGATACAAGGGGCGCATTTTATTTTATGCCCCCAAAATGTAGCTTTGCCTGTGAAACGCGCGCGTTTTAAGTGCATACTGTGTTGCCTCTCCTAAGCTGACAGACAGTGTTGAACATACAGAAAAGCTCGTGAGGTAATGTAGCTGTCTGACACTAAATTAAAGGAGACAATATCGCCCTCTAATATCGCATCCGCTAAATCACCTACCACCAGTGCTTGAAATGGAAAAAGGGAAGTGCAGGTAATAATATTACTTTATTTGATTTGTAAAAATCATACAAGGGTGGATCTTACCACCATGCAATGAACATCAACATCTTTGAATCAACGTAAAAACAACATAAAATGGCACAATAGAATGACTCAGATCAAGCTAGATTGCACGAATAAGCCACAGAATATAAAATAGTATTTGTAAAAAAAAAAAAAAAAAACACACTGCTATGCCTCTGTAAAGGAGTTACTGTCTCATTAAAACATCTAGACCAACAAATGAGTGCTGTGGCAGAGGATGCAATGTACTTAGGAGATTGTATTTAACTAAGTATAACTGTCACATGGTCAGACTGATAAAGTGCATTTGCCAAGGGAGTGGGGAGTACCAGAGTACCTGCAAGTTTCTGAGAAGTGCCGGTACTCTACAATTAAAAGTATTACATCGCTCTTGAGAAGTGCCGGTACTCTCCCTCTTAGAATAGAAAAGTGTCGGTACTCAGTACCGGACAGTAACGGACTATTTAAAGCACTGCCTACCACTATATCACAAGGTAATTACAACATTACTGTTCTTTACTCCAACTATACTTCCTAAGAGAGGTAAGCCCAAAAGAACTGAATAATAACCACTAAACCCTTATCTTAAAAAGTGCTGGTAGGTCGAGGTACTGGATGCAATATTGTGATAGAATATACGCATGCGCAATAGTGACTTTCCACCAAGCAATGCATCCGGCTTTACTGTGCCTTGTCCATGCCGTGGGTGGATATGTAGACGTGCGGTGGCGTCCGTGCAGGCCTTTATAGCCACTCCTCCTGCTTACTGACCGTTCCCATTCGTCATTTGACTGCATCATTACTTCTATTCTAACTCTACCCACCCCCTCCCAACCCCCATTCGAAAGGTATCCATCCATTCGTTTTGTCGTGTGGCTATTTCACCGAGAAGCACCTTTTGTGCTCAACTGTACTGGGCTGTGCAGTTACATCCTTTACCTAAAGTTCATGCAGATTGTGGTCAGCAGATCGACACAAAATGTGTTGTCTGGTTAGAATTGGAAACACATCATATTTGAAATTGGAAACCCATCATCCTCACTGGGTTAGTGGATCAGCGCACTAATGCATCCACTCCAGCGAGGATATTTGACCTCATGGTCACAGTTAGAATCCAAACCCTGTACGCCCAGCCTGTCACCTTTAAGAGGTAGATAACATGTGTAACATTGGGCTGGGTCACAATAACCAACTGTTATTTCAGTGCCAAGGGTTATAAAATGTGGGTGAAAGTGTGCTTTATAAATACAAGTTATGTTAAGTTTACTCACTTTAAAGGGTAACAATGACGTTAAAAAAACACAGGGCTTTAAGTGGGCCGGATCCTGCCTGTGCCCAGTTCTGAAAAAAAGAGCTCTAGGTAGTTATCTCTCAGAGTCTTTTTGTTTTGTACTTCTCTTTAGTGGAACTAGTGAAAAGTACAAGCTAAAGGATTTAACCACGGAAGTCTGCCCTAATGTCGAGCCGCAGGACGATAACAGATCTTATAAAACCTACACTGAACCTATTCATCTCGCCAGCTGCAACAAGAAGAGGATTGTGCTTGGGCTCTATACAGTAGCTAAACAGTGACATCGCTTGCAAGGGCAGTCCCACTTAAGTTACCCCCAAAGATGAAAAATAAAACGGTAATACATTACCATTTTATTGTTCAACCTCCTGTTCTGAAGCGAGCGTCAGGACGGGGGTGGGGCCTTTGCTGAATGACAGCAGCAGGGAGGAGGGTTGGCTGTTTGTGCACTTTTCAAAATGCACATGTACCTTTGGTCGGCCGTCTTGCGGCGGTCAGCCAGACGTGCACTTTGAAACCTCTACTCAGCTGTCTTAAGACAGACAGCTGGGTTAGAGTAATTGCAGGCCTCCAGGGCACTGGGGAGCGCAAGTGAGGCGCTCAGTCCAATCAGGGTGCTGCTCTCACAGCATGAGAGCAGCACCAGGATTGGTGCCCCCACTGCGGAATCCAGTTCAGAAGAGGTTCGGTTCAGAGGAGGTCCACAGCGGAGTTTCGCTCAGTCCAATCAGGGTGCTGCTCTCACAGCATGAGAGCAGCACCAGGATTGGTGCCCCCACAGCGGCATCCAGTTAAGAAGAGGTTCGGTTCAGAGGAGGTCCACAGCGGAGGTTCAGGTAAGTTTTAAAAAATATATATTTGTGCGCGCATGCCTGTCTCTGTAGATGACAGCCTCCACTGCTTGCTCTGGAAGACAATTAACAGGCCTCACGGAGAAGCAAACAGGTCAACGGTAAATTCCCTGAAAATCCCTTTGTTTGGCAAATTCTTTACTCTTTTTAATTTTGCATTTCAGCCTGAAATGGTATTTTTTCTCTTTAGAAACATCAGGATCCATATCTGTGGTGGGACCCTTGTTGCGTTGGTTTAAAGTTTACCTAATGTAACAGTTATACATTTATAATTGAATCTTTGGAATATTCACTCTAAAAATCAGGCATTCGTTGTTATCGTATTGTCGGCAAATGATAGTCGCTTTTCTTCTGTGAGTTTGGATGCAGGATACTATCTTTTTCTGTGTCTACATTTTACCAGAGCACTCAATTTTCAGGCATGAATAGCTCACCCAATCCAGCTATTGTTGGTTGTTTGCTAAGATTTGTGGTCCTTTTTGAACCATAATAAAATTAGCACTACAAGACCCAAAATTTAAAGACAATTCATAGACTCATGCATGGAATGAGGAACTCGAGACTGGGAAATGTTTTTAAAGGCCTTTTTGATTTTCTAAGAAAATCAAATCCAAGGGTGCTATAGAAACACTTGATTGTCTTACTCCGGCTGATTTCCATGATTGTCTCTTCAAAGCATAGTTCTATATATTAAGTTACAAAGCACACAATTCTAGTTCATGATTATTTGATCATGATCTTAGTTGTATAGGCCACACCTCCAATAAATGGTTAATTATGATTTTAGGCCACGCACCTTTAGAGATATCCCACTTTTTTCATCCCACTCAAAGCACTGACAAAACAGGAGTTTAAAACTAATATTTATGCAAATTATGCCTTCTCTCAAAAGCAACAGGAACTCTAGCTCTGTTTTTAGTACGTGTCATAATTCGCTTGTGCCGTGTATCTTGACAAGCGCCAGGGAAATCACGTGTAAAACCAAGCAATTAGCTTCCATGCATATTTTACGCCTTCCCATCCAGCAACGCATAAGCCTCCGGGCCCAATCAATGCATGTGCACTATTCGCTCAAGAGACTAGCCAGCAGTGGCTAAATAATGATATGCGAAGGGCTGTAGACAGGATATGACTTTCATTTTTAAAATACAACATTTGTACTCAAACACGTTTTTGGAGCAGCATGACAGAGGGAGCACCACAGAGTAGTAATCAAATCAGCTACATCATCTGCAAAGGTATCAAGATTGACCCCCTCACCTAGAAGGCTGACAAACTCCCCACCACCATTGCATGATGGCGGCCATTTTAAGCAGTGGCTTTTCAGACACTGCTGGTGCTTCTTAGACTGCTGAAGCTGGTGAAATGTAAAACAGCAGCACAGAATCAATGTAAAATGTGTTCCCCGGCCCTTAATTCTCAAAAACAAGCCTTCTCTTGCAATCAGGACATTTAGCTAGTTTTTGCTCAAAAGGAATTTAGCCGAGGAAGCCAGAGAAACTATGTTAATTAGGTAGCAGTGACCTCCAAAAGCCTTTGGTCAAAAAAAGTCAAAAATAATGTATTCATGTTTGATTACCTAAATCACTACATGTTTACATCAAAAGAACCAAGTAAACAAAAAAGAAATATATCAGTTTCCCGTATACCATACTAAAACAAACTGTGAATACATTACAGTGAATTAAACAACCTTTGAGGTTTTATAAAGCTATAGCAGCAGTGATGAACTCTTTTGTTCGTGAGCCTTCTTTTTTCTTGCCAATGGCCGTCAGGGGGCTTAACGGGGCTAGGGGCAATCCGGATATTAACAGTTTTTAAAATGCCTTTTGATTTGTCCATTGTCATAAAAACTTAAAATCATGACGTGTTAGCTTCAAAGGACTGCAGCTTCCTGTGCACCTTTCAAAAACGCATTTATAAATAGAGTAAAATAAGGTTACACGATCTATGAGATTTAAAAAGATTATAGCAGAGTTGACGAAAGTCCTCCTAAATTCCTTGAGATACGTACATGTGGACTCTGGCCCTGCTAAACGTGGACCATCTTGCTATTGAGCTTGGCCATCTGGGTGCTTTATGACCCTAGGCCAGTCCATGTATTGCTACCTTTAAAGTGCCTTATTGCTTGTCCATTGTCGGCTTTACTGATTTGGTTTCCGATTAGAAGAGCTAAGCTGGACGGAGTATGGGTATTCGTGCTTCTGCATCACTCAGCCTGCGGTTTGAGTTACGGCTATGTATGGCCCTAGCCGACCAGAATCTGAGGCTGAGAGGCCTAGTAGCGGGGGACACTTTAAAACGGTGCTTCACTGCATGGTCTGGGATGTTCTCACCCTGTTGTTACATCTTGCAGTGCTGATCGAATAACGCCTATGAATTTCCCCAGTCTAGCCAGGGTCTGTGGTGTGTTCTTGGAGAAACACAGGTCAGACGTTTCTCATCAATGTCTGAGGCCATTGGCCCAGCATAGAGGGGTTAGCAGGCGACGTCGATCGCTGGCCAGGTTAGGGTAGCAACACAGAAGGTGAAACTAGGACTCTTGATAGAAATTGCATAGTTGGAAGGATGTTAACTCGTTCCTCCGGGCCCAAACCGGGTTAAAGTCCACGATGAGTAGCGCAAGAAGCCTCATAAAAATGATTTTACTTTGTGTATGGGCTGACAGGGGTTGCTCAGAATAGAGCTGGACTTTTTCAAAGGTGTAGGAGGAGTCCAGGGCTGTGAAAATGGTTATTTTGCTCAACCTTTCTTAGTCCTATCCAAATGAGACTTTCATAACCTGCACATTCACTGCTTTTTTCATGCTGAGAATGGTATATCCTTATTGTACAGGCTTGAGGTCTCAATTTTTTAAAGCAGCTAGTGGCAACTGTGAGTTGTGTGCGCCCTGGAGAGCCCTCCTCTTCAAAACTTGTTTTGACTTGGGCTTTGAAGGAGGATGTGGGGCCAGCAGCGTCCTGATAGAATAATTTGTGAGGTCCCCTAAGCAATTAAAATCAGGTCTTCCAAGGCTGAGCTCCAGCCTCAGCCTTGCTCTCCTGGCCTGCCGAAGGAAGTGGAGGATTTGTTCTCAGCTGAGATTTGCGAGATACGTGTCCAAAGCTCCGGGGAAGGCTGGGTGACCATAGTTTAGAGAGGGGATTCATTTTGCTGCCTAAGCCAAATGGGCCTTTCTGCCAGTGCCACCTGACTGTTGATGTCAGTCAGTCATAAAAACTTTTATTCGGTTACAATTTTACATATTTTCAAAACAATAGAGGAAGTGTAGAGGTATTGACAGAATCACCCTCCAATCTGATATACATAAACAAAAAGATTCTATCAATGTGTGGTGTTTTAATTTTTATTTTTAATTTATTTGGAAATAAATTAAAAATAAAAATTAAAACACCACACATTGATAGAATCTTTTTGTTTATGTATACAATTTTACATAACCATAAAAAGTACATACACTGGTTAAAAGACTACATTTCCAAATACATCTTGGTTGATAAAAGCACAATTCATTATGTACACATATTTTTTCCTTTAGTTTTAAAAGGATTAAAAAAGAACTAAAAAGAACTACGTTTATCAGATAACATACAATTAGAACTGTAAACTGGGCCTCGAGTTTTTCTACACCCTATCTTGGTGCTCAATTCTAAGATAATCATTACAAAGTTGACGTAAGATTCGAAGACCATGAGCAGCACTAAACAATAAGGATGTAATTTTTAACGCAGGTATCTAAACCACACAGACAGTGCGCTGAGTAATTAGACATAGTTTTAAGAAGCCGGCTACACATTTTGCAATATGTACAGAGTCCAAGAACTGTAGTGCCAAGTAAGCGGGCCGACATGTTCTTAAGCCCAGTGTGCGCAGTACAGGCAGAATCCAGCGCTTACGTTGAATCGTGTAGTATCGACAGAACAGTATTATGTGGATTGTTGACTGGTCCGAAATCCCATCACATGGGCATTTCTTTAAGTTATGTGACCAGTCTTGCTGCTTCGGATATGTGACCAGGTGATGGAATGTATTAAATCTGAACCTAGTCAATAAATATTTGTCGTAAGTACTTAAATAAAAAGTTAAGTATGGCTGGATCCCCAAGGAAGTCTGAACTGTTAAAATATGAGCATTGGAGGGTTTACTTGTTTCCTGTGTCAAACGTAATTCCCTGAGATGGGAGAGGCAAAGTTTTTTCAAATCTTTCCTAGTAATGTTCATCAATGCGGGTGGATCCCGAAAGTATGCAATACAATCCAGATCACCTAGGAAATTCTTTACATACTGGAGCCATGGAATTTTGTGCCAATTAGCTAGGGCCAGACAGTCTGTTAAAAGTGAGCGGGTTAGGTGGCACTGCGTTTTGGTCCAAACACGGTGCCACAAAAGGATCGGCTGGATCCTGATATTATCGATCAAGTAATCGATTCCCAGCTCAATGTGGCAGCCGTACGTAGGGGCACTATGGGGTACGGCCAGCAGATATTTTATAAACCCATTCTCAACTGTTTGAAGGGCTTCAACTGGTGCGAACCTCCAGACCCCTGCTCCGTAGGTCGCTATGCTATGGCATTTAGCGTGGTAAATTTTTAGTAGTTCAGCTGCAGCAGGCTTACCCAATTTCCTTGAGAAGGAAACTAGGGCTGAAGTTGCTCTCTGAAAGAGCAATTTTTTGCTAACTAAACCTTGCTTCCAGCTTAGTTTGTCGTCCACTAGGATTCCTAGATACGGATAGACACTGGTTCGTTCCAACCTAACATTATCTATAACTATTGGTTTGGTTTTCTTCACCCATGGCCCAATTTGCACTACAAAAGTTTTGTTTTTATTTACTTTTAAACCCAGGGAGGACATAAATTCGCAGTACTTGTTCAGTTGTAATTGAAGTTGGTTGAGTGTTCTTGCTAATGTGACAGAGTCATCTGCATATAATAATGCAGGGATGGGGCGGTGTTTAATAGTTGGAAGGTCCTGGCTCCCTTCAAGCATGGCCACCTCTAGGCCGTTTGTATACAGATTAAATAAAAAGGGAGCCAGGACGCAGCCCTGTCTGACCGCCCTGTTGACAACAAAAGATGGTGATAATTCTCCATTCACTCCATATCTGACGCGGGCGGAGGCGTCAGAATAAAGTTCGTGGAGAAAATTAATAAGGGGGGGGGCGACCCCTAGCTTGCCAAGAATAGCCCACAGCTTTGAATGGATGACACAATCAAAAGCTGCGCTAAGGTCGACGTACACTAGGTATAAGTTAGCCCATTTAGCTCTTACATATTTGCCAGTCAAGAGAACTAAGTTTAAAGCCTGCTCCACAGTGCCAAGGCCCTCCTGGAAACCATATTGCAGGTCGGTCATGATGTTATTCATGGTTGCCCATTCCTGGAGACGCTCCAGGATTAACCGACCTGCAACTTTACCCAACGAATCCAGGAGGGAGATCGGCCTGTAGCAGGTCGGGTTATTGCGCTCACCCTTCTTAAAGATAGGAAGGAGAATTGAGGTGGAGCAGGTATGTATTAGGCCTACGTGTGAAACAGCAGTCATAACCTGAGTAATAAGGGGTGTCCAAAGGTCTGGACAGTATGCAAAGATGTCCAGAGGTACCCCATCCGGGCCTGGTGCCTTGCCGGTCTTAGAGGAAGATAGTGCAGTCATAACCTCCTCATGGCTAAACTCTAGGTCTAATGGATAGATCTGTTTTATACTACCATTTCCATCCTCCCTACCTTCAGTGGTGGTTTGTGTAAGTGAACCACCAAATATTTTGGAGAAGTGTGCTACCCACTCTTCGGCCGATACCACCACATCAAGATGGCGGGCAGTTGCGGTATCAACCAAAAAGGGTGATTTAACTGTGCGCCAAAACAGGGAGCTGTCTTTTGTTAGACAACTCTCATGAAGTTGGGCCCACAGTTTTTTCTTGATATCTTTCCTGCGATTGTATAGAGCTAAGTTATAACCCTTTCTGAGTGTTTTAATTTCCTCGCGATCTCTTACAGGTTTGTGTAGGGCTGATTTTAAATTATTCAGGGCTTTGCGACAATCTAAATTAAACCAGCCATTAGTTTTTGGTTTCTTGGACTTTTGATTGCTAGTCAGCTCTTCCCGTATTATTCTAACAATTTCCAGAAAACTGTCGATAATCAACTTTGGAGAAGAGTCAAGGGCCAAACAGGTATTCAACCAGGGTAGGGCTCTACTTACAACTTTTTTCGGGATTTCAGCTGGATCGATTTTGGCCCATTTTACTGAAAACCCATTTGTTTTGTCCATAGTTAATGAATGTTGACTCAATAAACTCGAGTTATCGGGTTGTGAAAGAACATTTGGAAATATAAATGAAACACTATTAGGAAAATGGTCGCTACTGGAGTCAGAACCTGTGGTAAAATTAGTCATTTGGCCCTTTATGCTTTGAGAACAAAGTATGAAATCGATTACACTTGACAAACCCCTCCCGTGAAATGTTGGCTTAAAGTCAACAGGCGGTTCGACTAGATCGTTTGCAAAATCCATTTCTAGAGAAAATAAGCAGTCATTCAGACAGTTACCTTCCTTTGTGTGGTGGTAATGTGTTAGCGGAGAACCAATAACATGTGTTAAGCCACAATTCCCGTTCTTATAGTTAGTACATAGTGACATGTTAAAATCCCCTCCCCATAACAAATAGCATGTCTTGGTGATAAGCTTGATCCGCTGTTCGTTCAAAAGAAATGTTATTTCGGTTAGAGTGTTTACACAGTCTGCCTGGGAGAGGTTATTATAGAAGTTAACAAAAAAGATCGTCACACAATTTTTGAATGTAACCCTTAAAATTTGGTAGTTCATATTGCACTTCACGGTATTTACTTCCATCGATGGTAGAGTATTTGCTATGTAAAGTGCAAGACCACCCTTGGATCTACCTGAGGTACTAGGACTAGCAGGAACGTAATAGGTTTTAAAGCCTAGTAAGTGTACAGGCATAGTGGACCATGTCTCCTGAAGGCATAATATCTGATGAGGTTTAACTGTGTCTAACCATGTCGGAAGATTGGTTTTCGTGCGAAGACCAGCTACATTCCAGTATAGAACAGAAAGAGCTAAGTGGGGGTGTGGCATGTCATTCATTTTTGGGTGGGCTATACTGTACACCTGTGAGTGCATTACTGTTAACAGTAAGCCTTGTGATGGATCCTCTAAATTACCGGGAGTAGCTTGAATGTGGATAGTCTCCTCAAGGGGCATTTGATTTAGTAAGCTAGAGTTTTCTACCGCCCCGTATCTGCTGGTTGCTTGGTTTCAGTAGTAACACTAATATCAGTAGTAACAGGCCCAAGATGGTCAATATTGCTACCTGTTAACCCAAACTTTGGCGTTGTTTCCAGGGGGATATTCCTAATAATTGACGCTATATTTGTTGGAACTGTGGAAACGGCCCAACCGGTTGTCCGGCCAAGGTATGGAGGGTGTAAACGGCCCAGTCTGTTTTGTGGAGTGCTCGGTGGTGGTCAATCGACCAATTCTAGGCAGTCAAACCTGTTGGTAACTGGTACGCCTCTCCAATCTAGAATTGAATGGCCTGCCTCTGTCTCTGTTACCTGACCAATCTACCCACTCCCTTCTCCTGTCCCATTTCCCTACATGGGACCAGTCCCCGCCTTGACCTCCGTAGTCTGACCAATCTACCCACTCCCTTCTCCTGTCCCAGTTCCCTACTTGGGTCCAGTCCCCTCCTTGACCTCCATTGTAGCAATTTGTTGGGGGGTAGAAAAAAGCGAGTCTTTTAGTGTCGATTCCATCGTTCTTTACAGTCGGGGCCCATGAACAAATGTGGTCAACTGTGCGGGGATCGTCAAAGTTGACTATAACACAATCCCCCGAGATGTTTTTCAGCTCCTTGCCTATCCAGGGGACCCTGCGAACCGTTGAGATTCTGCTCACACAATGCGTGGGCAGTGGTCTGTTTATATTGAACCAGTGCTGTACTTTGTTTTTAAGGGACCAACTAGGTTCCGTCGTATTAAGACTCAACTCTGGAACCCCCGTCATTATCACTACAAAAGGGCTACATTCCGGGGGTAAATGAACTGTAAGCCCCGTTCGGCCCCTAATCCTATCGTTGGCAAGTTGTAACCCTGCTGGTTTGGTTTGAGCTACCTTCTGCGAGTCTTGTGTAACATGATTTTTTGGGACCGTGGGCGCCTTTTTCACATCTGCTGGGGCGGGTTTCGTTTTTAGATTAGTGGCCTGGACGGTGGCTTTGACTATTGGAATGCCTACCGGACGAGTATTCTTACTCGAATCTTGTGCCCCTGTTGTGGCCTTCCCTACCCCCTTAGAAACATGTGCACGCAGACTTGGAGCGGTTACGGGTGCCTGCAGATCAGTCAGTTTCTTCTCTAGATTCGAAAGGGACATAGCTATGGGGTGTATGTAGGATTTTATGAGTTCATCTAGTCTGATTAGGAGTTGATTGTTTAACCCACAGATCTTGCACCCACCCTCCGGGCTGCCAGTGTCAATGGAGTTTTCTGCATTTAAGGAGGGAGTTACAATATCTATGTTGTTAGTCTGTAACACTTCCTGCCTTAAAGAATCTTGGACCTGGGCCTGTGTGCAGGGTAAATCATTTGATACGGTATGAGCTTTCCCTTTTACTTTTGTTTTTCCTGGCCTTTTTTTCTTGGGTATAGCACCCTCCCTTTTCCCCCTGGAAGTTTCCATGTCTGGAATAACCCGCCTCGGGTAACAAAAAGTTCAGGGGTTTTGTCCAGCGGCTGGCTAAGTTGTGAATCCGTTAAGGCCAAGGAGGCCGACAAGTCGACCGTGTTGGGAACAGTGTGGATGTCAGCACGTGTTTCAACAGCGGGATTATTTGCCCCTGGATTGTTGGGAGTCCTTGCTGATGCTAATAATCCCAATGAGGAGCGCTTAGCTGCTGCCAGATCTAGTGAGACCCTGCGATCCAATAGAAGTATGCCTTGGTCTATGGCATCGTTGGCTCTGTTGATAAACTGGTCTATTGGGCCAATCACCTGTGCTGCACCCTGTGCGGCTTTGCTCCTCAAACCTCTTGTCGTCATAGTAGGAGACAACAGATAACACTAACGATGATAGTTTACAACGTGCGAGGGTTTTAGCAAGACGTGATAGACAATGTTAGGTATGTATAGTCCATAGAAGTGGAGAGAAAACAAAAAAGCAAAAAATAAAATAAACTGTTTTATGAATCAAGTCAAATAAAAGAGGGATGGCCCAGTCCAGTCTCACCTGGTCTCCAACGGGCTCAAACGGGCCCGCCCTTTGCCCGGGCTTCACCCCGGGCGCTCCCGCGACGCGGGGGTGACGCTGCCTTTGTGCGCCGCCTGGCGCGATCTTCCTCGCGTCTCCCACCGCTGTGCAGGGCGGGAAACGTAGTCCTGGGACCCCCTCCGCTCGGCGGCCACTATCGGTGTAAGTTGCAGCGGCGGGAGGGGGACTAGGGCAGGCACCAGGTTACAGGAGCAAAAGAAGGTGGTCGTCTGTCCTCGCAGTGGCTGTTGACCAGGGAATTCAGCAGGGGTTTCGATAAAGGCATCACAGTCACAATTCATACAGTCCTTACGATAATAACGTTGTTCAAGGGGTGGTCCAGCCCAGCCTCCTTCAGTCTCCGACAGGCTCTGACGGGCCCGCCCTTGGCCCGAGCTTGGCCCGGCGCGCACCCGCTCCAGGAAGGTCTCTCAAGCAGGCTCAGGTGCGGGCTCTCCACTCACTCCCCCTGGGACTTGTAGCGTGTGCCAAACGTCCTCCTCGATATTGCTGGCGATGCAGCTCCCCGGGTGAGTAACTAAAAGGAACTCACGACTGCTGCGAGGAGAAATGTTTTAGCGGTGCTGGCCGCGTTGTATGGCAGCACGCGGCTTCAGCCACGATGAGAAATGTTTGGCGGCGATGGCCGCGTTGTATGGCAGCACGCGGCTTCAGCTGCGAGGAGAAATGTTTGGCGGCTCCGGCCACATTTGAGAAATGTTTGATGTCTCTCCTGTAGTGTGATGTGTATTGCTCCAAGACAGTGGACAAAGAACTCAGATATGGATTTTCCTCACAGGAAGGATTGGGAGGAGCTCTGCCCTGCGCGCACTTCAAAGGGTAGCCTGAGTGCTGAACCCAGCCCCCTTCTGACTTCAGGAGAAACGTACTCCGTCACTGGCAGATGCAACTCAGGGGAAAGGGAGGCACTGACCAGGACCAGTTTTAGAGTTAGTCAAAGGGGTGTCCCCCACCCACAGACTGGCACTCAGTATACAAGTGGCGTCTACAGAACCTGAAATCAGAATGCTCCTGGACCTGTGAAGATCAGAAGAAGGACTGCCCTGCTGGCTGAAGATCATGAAGATGCACTGGACTTGCCTGTCAGTAACCCAGGACATCAAAGGTGACTTCAAGGGTCATTTGGGTGAACTACAGGGATACAAGAAGTTCCAGAGGCATTTCCTGCTTCTAAGCTGACCAGACCCACCTGGACCAGAGCTGGTTCGCCTCTATTGGAGTGAGCCCTGACCTGTAAGCTTTGTCCTGAAGGTCCTGGACTCTTAGCTGGAGTCAGAGTGCACTCCTCCCTGCCTAACTGAAGGTTTAACTGAGTCCAACGCAGAGAAACACCAAGCGATGCCAAGCCATGCAACTTCTCACCAAAGGCTTCACTGGAGCAGACACAGAGCTCCACAGAGCCACGCAGCTCTTCAATTAAGACATTACCTGATCCAAGGCAGAGTGATACAGATCCTTGCAAAGCTGTGCTGCATCATACTCACATAATAGTCAGAAGGTAATACATCCAGTTTGATGATCTTGGTCCTGTATCCAGCCCACACTCCATTGTGGTCAGCCTGGATTTGTGAAGCTACAGTTCGGGCTACGTGTCTTTTGGTGTTATTTTGAACCTCAAAATTTAAAAATTCCTTACTGTGGTTCTACTGATTGGATTTTTGTCATTTGGTGTCATTTCATTAATTAAAATGTACTCGTTACCTCTGTTTTTGTGCCAAGCTACAACACGGTTAAGCACAGATTTATTTAGTTACTTTTGTGGTTCACTCTTACAAGGATTGTGATTATTATTTGAGGTCGGGGCTCACCCCCCTCAGCTAATAATCTTGATTTCTTACACAGTGTATTTTGCACCATACACATTACAAAAGCACGTTGTGGAGGAAGGGGCACCTTCCTCCACAAAAACAATCACTACAAGCATTTTCCTCTTTCAATGCGTGCTGTAGAATGCAGCACGCATTGAAAGAGGAAAAAATGAGGAGAAATGAAAACATTTCTCCTTGTTGCACCTTGCTACACCACCTCTAGGGTGGCGTAGCATTCACACGCATCTCAAGATTTACGATTTCTTGTAAATATGGAGATGTGTCTTATTCAATGGGTGTTGCATGGGAACACCCACAGCAACAACCATGGAACTCCCCTTCCACGCACAGTGCTGCATGTGAAGGGGCCATATTTACGAGGAGAGGAAAAGTCACGCAGGGTGACTTTTCCTCTCCTTGTAAATATGGAGGTGCCCCCTGCGCCACCAATAAGTCACAAAAAGTGACGTACTGGTGGCGCAGGGGGCTTGTAAATCTGCCCCTGAGTATGTAGGCTTAGGAAACCGTTTGCTAACCTGCGGCACTGGCAGAGCCATGAATCCAGGCTTTTTGCCCACTCCTGCTCTGGGACCAAAACTTCTTGTGCTGCCTGGACCAGAGCTGGAGTTTGATGCATGTGCAGATTCTGCCTACAGGTTTGGACATTTTTGCCATGAGGGAGTCCTTACACCTGGAAATGGTGAAACGGGGTCTCGGCATCCAAAAATTTGAAGACCTCTGGTCTAAAGGCATCTGAACTCTAACTAGCAAACAATATCATTTAATGGAAGATTTTCAAAGAATCTTCACCTGCTTGTCTCCAGTACATTTCCATTTCAACAGTAGCAATTGGCAACTTCCTTCTTCTCACTCCCAGCTCCCTCAGAACACCAGTTGACTTTGAGCAACTCCTTTCTGCCATGAAACTCATCTCTATGTTAAAATATTTTCTCTTGCCAAAGAAGCCATTCCATACCTTGTTATCACTACATTAAACAATAGTCTTTTCACTAGGTAACAAAGCCTAACTTGCACCGGCAGATGAGAGGAAAAAAACATCCAAACAGACAACTTTCAAGTTGGAGGTTAAACATTGATATTTAAGGCCTCTGACCATGCTAACTTAATAAAATAGGCAAAGCACACCTGTCACTTCAAAATAGGAACACCTTTGGGTATAATATTAATAATACAATGCTAACACACTTATGTGAATGAATTATGGTTACAGGAATATTATATATGTATTACGGTTTCAAAGTAAAAACAACCACAACTATAGGTGGAAACTACGGAGTATATACAAAATCCCTTAAACATTAATAATCACATGCCACCTATTTAATTTTCTAATTCTGTTAAGTGTGCTTCATCATAGCACCCCACCTTCCATTCTAGGCCTATTATTGAACTTTTAACATCAGCAATCCAGATACTTCTGCAAAGATAAACATTAGTTTGCACACACTGATCAAAAGTACATAATGAATACACTTCTCTATATATTCAGTGCACCATCTCTCAATCGTTAACATTGCATCACACAAGTATATGTGTGGTATAGAGGGGGAGCCAAAATTAAGCTGCTCCACTATTAAGATAAGGCACTGTATCTCTCTCGCCCTGAACTGGAACATTTTAGGATGCCTTGCATCATGTACACGTCATTGCATCATAGTGCAAGGGTGTGAGTGTGATGTTTAGCATAGGATATTATGTGGAGGCTAGCCTTCTGGTACAAAATACTATGATTGGGCGCTATTAAAAAATTTCCAAGTTTTTATCCATGTTGGACATTACATCACACATGCAATATTGGAAAAGTTTGGAGAAGAAACTTCACTCTGACATTGCTACTGCCTCAAGGAGTTTTTGGTGCAAAGTCCTATCATTCAGTTGGCAAGGAATTTCTCATATTGCTTATTCATCCAGCTCCATTCTGCACATTTACGAGTATGTAAATGTCTTAATGTATTAGTCACTATGTCATTAGGCGTGGGTGTTCTCTTGAGGGGCCTTGCTCACAGGATGTCAACAGTATTGCCAAAGGCAGAAAACCCCAGACAGTTAAGTGATTCTCTTGCTAGAGATGTTCTGTTGCGCGTGTGTTGTTTCCTTTAAGATGCCAAAAGGCTTCTGTTAGGCAAGATGACCCAAACAAGGATGGACTTTGATAAAGTGAGCCCTTTGGTGAACCGCCAGTGTGTACTGTGCACAAGGTCTCCGATAAACTTAAAAGTGTATTGTTTCTTAATACATTCATTTAGTTACATTTTCTGATTTCCTGTTTTTGTGCAATGTATGTTATTCCAGGATGGGGCTTAACAAATAGCACAACAGTAATTCTACAGCTATACTGGTCACAAGGTGAGACACAACTAAAACCCTTGGGCCCTGATTTAGTAACGTTTTGCAAATAAAGTGACACACTTGGTAGAAATTAGTACATACATTTTTTTGTGTCAAAAGTCTCCAAGGCATTCCATTGCGCGGATGGATGCAAACTGAACATTATGGCGTAGGAACTGTGCAAACACTCAATGAAGTCAACACAAACCCATATCTACTGAAGTCAAGCAAAGTGGCACACATTAGCATTGACGAGAATACTAGTACAAAATATAAATGGGTGTAAGCAATTAACAAGCAATGGACAGGTGGCTTCAGAACTGCTGTTCAAGCCCTCATACTCTTGCATCTGGATAGTGGTAATGCCCTACCACATTGTCGCCCATTCTCTACCTAGGCACCCCTTAAGGGCTTCCTACAGTCTCATCCAATGCTGAAGAGATATGACTACATCACCCCCATCCTGATGGGACTCCATCGGCTCCACTTGCCAGTTTGCACCATCTTCAAATGCAGCTACTTCCGGCCCATCTCCCTTCCCGCGTTCCCAGCGAAAGTAATCGAGAAGATTGTCAACAGACAACTGACCTCCTTCCTCAAAGAGAACAACATCCTGGACACATTCCAATCCGCATTCCGCAGCAGTCACAGAACTGAAACAGTCCTCATTGACGACATCAGGGCCCAGCTGGACAACGGAGAAACCGCGGCCCTCATCCTCCCGGACATTTCGGCCACCTTCAACACCGTTTTCCACCACACCCTACGCACATGCCTCTACAACGCAGGGATCCACAGAAAATCCCTGGACTGGACCTCCTCCTTCCTCACCGGCAGAACCCAGAATTTCCATCCGCCTCCCTCCCAACCGATCCAGAGACACCAAGATCATCTGCGGCGTACCCCAAGGATCGTTCCTCAATCTGATACTCTTCAACGTCTACATGGCACTGCTCACCAAGATCGTCCGATCACACAACCTCAACATCATATCTTATGCCGACGACACCCAGCTCATCCTCTCCCTCATCAAGGCCCCCACCACGGCCAAAACCAATCTCCACGAAGGTATGAAGGCCATCGCCGAATGGATGAAGAACAGCCACCTGAAACTGAACTCTGACAAGACGGAGGTCCTCATCATCGGTTCCATCCCCTCCGCCTGGGACGACTCATGGTGGCCGGCGGACTTGGAGCAGCACTGATGCCAACCGACCACGCATGCAACCTGAGGGTCATCCTGGACTCTTCACTATTTATGACCCAGCAAGTCAACGCTGTCTCCTACTCCTGCTTCAACACCCTCCACATGCTCCGCAAGATCTACAAATGGATCCCCGCCAAAACCAGAAGGACGGTCACCCAGGCCCTCGTCAGCAGCAGACTCGACTAGAGCAACACCCTCTATGCGGGAATTCCAGCCAAACTCCAGAAATGACTACAACGCATACAGAATGCCTCGGCACGCCTCATCCTCGACATCCCTCACCACAGCCACATCACAGCTCACCGGATAGGACTGCACTGGTTCCCTGTTAACAAGAGGATCACCTTCAAGCTCCTCACCCATGCTCACAAAGCACTCCACAGCGCCGGACCAGCATACCTCAATAAACGACTCACCTTCTATACCCCGAATCGCCAGCTGCGCTCCGTCGACCTCGCCACCGTCCCCCGCATTGACGAACGACCGCCGGGGGCAGATCTTTCTCCCACCTCGCCGCCAAGACTTGGAACACCCTCCCCCTCCCCCTCCAACTATGACAGACCCAGGACCTGCTAACCTTCAGGAGACTCCTCAAGACCTGGCTGTTCGAGCAGTAGCAGCAACCCCGCCCAACTCCACCTCCCAGCACCTTGAGACTCTCATGGGTGAGTAGCGCGCTCTACAAATGGACTGATTGATTGATTGATTACATCATTCACAGTGCCATCACATTCGGCACTCCTGCTTTTCTTGCAGGCAATCTCACCATCTCTAGTGGTTGTCAGCACACCACCAGCCAGGACACCGGAAGACAGAGAAGTGTAAAAAAGAAAAGAACAAGACAGGTGACCTTTTCCAAGTGTCGACCCTGGATCTGGAACATACCCGTATCCATCAGGACCACCCGAACTCCAGTCCAATTTAAGAATGCGTTGCATATTCACCTAATTTTCATCACAATGTATCGATCGTCCACAGCTCAGCTTCCTCCAACACTTACTGGCTTTATGTTTGTCTCTGACTATGTACAGTGCTCTCATGCCTTTTGTCTAGGCCTGCGCTATAGAACTACCATATATGTGGCATACAGTCATACATCAACGGGTTCCATTGAATTACTTTTCAATGTGTAATAGGTTTTACAATAACAAAATCCACAATGTTTACATGATTTACCATGGGGTGGTAATGTGCAAAAAGATGGTTGTGCTCCACGTACACCCCGAGTATCATGCATAAACCCACTTGATTGCGGTTAATTTGTCGCATAATGATAAATCACATGTAGAATCAGCACTGATTAATTGTATTTGGGACTCTGATGATGTCATCAGCAAAAAGCACATAATTATGATGCTACATAATGTGTATCCTATTTACTACACAATGCAACTCATTTTCAAACAGCATTGTGTTGCAGAAGTGTTGGTAAATCTGAACCCTCAGTTTTCAGACATAACCAGGAATTGTTCCCCACCTTGTCTGTGCAACTCGCTCTGCTGCCATTGTGCCAGATACACTCCCTCCCACAATATGTCATTCCTGTATATGAGGACAGGCCATTGACCTTAATGAACTGTGTATTAACCGGTTCAATCCCCACAGCGTGTGCTAAACATGTCCACACAAATGCACATGGGAACACACGCACGCACACGCGCAGCATGGTGCCAACACCCGCGACTCACCATAGACTACTTTTCAAATTTGAATGCTCCTTGACAGTAGTTAAACAGATACATTTTCTGAAATCAGTTCTAATTCTGAAAATGTTTAGAGTGCGTTCAAATTTGCTGGAAATCCTGCTGTTGAAGCCCAGACACCCTGACACTGCTAAATCAGAAACCATTTAGAAGTGTTCACCAATTAACTCAAAATCGCAACATAGTCTTGAGCAGCAGATATTACCAATTTCTTGCACTGTTTCTTCGAGCCAATCAGCTGTTGAGGAAATCGCCAGACTTTATTGCTCCAGCTAGCTACGGGTGCTCTAATTGACAGGTTTTGTAGTATCGCTTTGCCTTTGGGGCCCATTGGGGAAAGGGGGGGGGGGGGAGAAAGCACCGACCCGAGACTCAATGTAAGTGTGATAAAGGCCGCTTTATTGGAAGCAGGTGCATCCTACACAATAACATCCTCGGCCTGGGCCGCACAATCTAAACCTCATAAATATGTAATTTCCTGCCTCACCCCCACCCCCTCCCCTAACTGATTCCCACAATCCACAAACATTAACCATTAGCATAACGTCAATTTGCCTCTCCACCTGGCTAAATACTTTATTGTGCTAGACCTACCCCCCGATACTCCAAACAGTTCTCCACTCTTCCCCCATATATTAGGAAGAACCGCCCTACATACATAATGCACCCCCACCTGCTCCAGCGACATGCGAAAACCCCCCACCCAATCCAAAAATGAAAACCCCTTTTTGCACAGAATACAAAACATTGTAAATAGCCTTGAAAAGCCCTGGCGCAATTCGCCACAGAGTCGAAGCACTTGTCGGCTACCACATTTTCATCTATACAATAAAGAGCAATGATCCACAAAGCAAGAACTCTTCTGCTGCTATTGAGCCTAAGGACACCAAGATGCGCCGTCCACCAACTTATCACCCCGGTCACCCCTTCATGCACCAGCCTCCAACAAAAAATTGCCCAAAATCCTCAGTGCCCCCAAACTCCCCCGCAAAGGAAAATCCCCCGTAAAGAGTATCGCCTGCCCGTGGGCACCCCCCCCCCGAATCATGGCCCAGGGAGGGAGGGAGGGAAAAAATTGTCCACCCGCCACCCCCCGCCCGGCGGCCGAGACACCTCACTTAAAATGGTGTCTCTGCCGCGTGGCCGGGCGGATCCTAAAGCCCCGCCCAAAAGGGAGCCCAACCCAGCCCCGCCCCCCAGCCCAAAAACTACCAAAACACCTAACCCCGGTCCCGTGACGGCGCCATCTCTACCCCCCCCCCTCTCCCCGGCCCCAAATTCCCCCGGGCGGGGCAGGCCTCCCTACGGTCGGCCCCCCCTCCCAGGACCCCATTGGGGCCCATTGGGGAAAGGGGGGGGGGGAGAAAGCACCGACCCGAGACTCAATGTAAGTGTGATAAAGGCCGCTTTATTGGAAGCAGGTGCATCCTACACAATAACATCCTCGGCCTGCGCCGCACAATCTAAACCTCATTAATATGTAATTTCCTGCCTCACCCCCACCCCCTCCCCTAACTGATTCCCACAATCCACAAACATTAACCATTAGCATAACGTCAATTTGCCTCTCCACCTGGCTAAATACTTTATTGTGCTAGACCTACCCCCCGATACTCCAAACAGTTCTCCACTCTTCCCCCATATATTAGGAAGAACCGCCACTCGAGGGACGAGCTAACGGTCCTCGACCCCCCCCTAGGACTCCCCCTCCTTAAACCCGGGGCGCGCCACCTGGCCCATTCGGCAGGCCCACCCCCTAACGATATGGCCGCCGCGGAATCCCCCAAACCCTGTGCTCCTATCCACGCGTCCAAACCGCCGGCAGGTCCTCCCCCCAACCACAGGGCCATGCCCTCCGTCCCAATGAATAGGGCCATGCCCTCCGACACCACGTACCGGGCCATGCCCTCAGTCACCACGTATAGGGCCATGCCCTCCGTCACCAATGTAGAGGGCCATGCCCTCCGTCCCCAATGTATAGGGC
Organism: Lissotriton helveticus; assembly: GCF_964261635.1. Classification (NCBI taxonomy): domain Eukaryota; kingdom Metazoa; phylum Chordata; class Amphibia; order Caudata; family Salamandridae; genus Lissotriton; species Lissotriton helveticus. Next base: position 1,324,322,613 of record NC_136067.1, on the reverse strand, counting down.
CATGCCCTCCGTCACCAATGCATAGGGCCATGCCCTCCGTCACCAATGTTTAGGGCCATGCCCTTCGTCTCCAATGTGTAGGGCCATGCCCTCCGACACCCATGCCCTCCGTCACCACGTATAGGGCCATGCCCTCCGTCACCAATGTATAGGGCCATGCCCTCCGTCCCCAATGTATAGGGCCATGCCCTCCGTCACCAATGCATAGGGCCATGCCCTCCGTCACCAATGTTTAGGGCCATGCCCTTCGTCTCCAATGTGTAGGGCCATGCCCTCCGACACCCATGCCCTCCGTCACCACGTATAGGGCCATGCCCTCCGTCACCAATGTATAGGGCCATGCCCTCCGTCACCAATGTATAGGGCCATGCCCTCCGTCACCAATGTGTAGGGCCATGCCCATCGTCTCCAATGTGTAGGGCCATGCCCTTCGTCTCCAATGTGTAGGGCCATGCCCTCCGACACCCATGCCCTCCGTCACCACGTATAGGGCCATGCCCTCCGTCACCAATGTATAGGGCCATGCCCTCCGTCACCAATGTATAGGGCCATGCCCTCAGCCACCACGTATAGGGCCATGCCCTCCGTCACCAATGTATAGGGCCATGCCCTCCGTCCCCAATATATAGGGCCATGCCCTCCGTCACCAACGTATAGGGCCATGCCCTCCGTCACCGATGTATAGGGCCATGCCCTCCGTCACCAACGTATCGGGTCATGCCCTCCGTCACCAATGTTTAGGGGCCATGCCCTTCGTCTCCAATGCGTAGGGCCATGCCCTCCGACACCCATGCATAGGGCCATGCCCTCCGCCACTAACCGTATAGGGCCATGCCCTCAGTCGACGTCACCCCCCGGGGCGTGCTTCCTGGCCGCGGAATCGAGCTCCCTAACAGGTATGCCGCACTAAACACGGGGCCGTGCCCCCTCTCTGGCGCAGAGGCCCAACCCTGTGAACACCAGGCCTGAGAGCCGCTCCGTCCCCCCAGAGAGAGAAGCCCTCCGGGTGCGTGTCCCCACACCTGCGCCCGTCCGCCAGGAAGAAACCCCTGCCGTTCGGCGTCAGACCCCCAGTCCCCCGGCGGGCGTGCTCCCTGGCCACGGAGTCGAGCTCACCACGTAGATGACCACACTGCCATGGGACCGTGCTTCCTCTCTGGCGCCCCGAAAGAAGTCCTCCACACAGTGCGTCACCCCCAGAGCCTGTCCGCTAGGAAGAAACCCACTGCACCACGTACCCCTCCCGCCCGCGCAACCGTGACCTCGGTGCGACCCCCCCCCCCCTGTCCTCGGCGGGCGTGCTCCCTGGCCACGGAGTCGCGCTCGTTACGGAGATGACCACACCGACATGGGACCGTGCTTCCCCTCCGGCGGCCAGAAAGAAGTCCTCCACACAGTGCCTCACCCCCAGAGCCTGTCCGCCAGGAAAAAGCCCACTGCCAAGAACGTACCCACGCGCGACCGCAGATCTCACCCACTCGCGCCGGAAACGCCCGCGGTCCCCTGAAACTGTAATGTTGTCCGCCGTATTCACAAGTGCATCTGCAGCTATTTGGCAGGGTTTTTCCCCTCCAGGCCGTCAACTGTGAAAATGTCACTTTTGCAAGTTTTATAAGCTTGCCTCCTTCATACTACTAAAATGGAAGAACGTACCTCTCACCCAGGCAAAATGTCCCATTTATAAACTCTATGCGCCTGCCTCCTTGTGTCCCACCAATAAAACGTGTTCTACAGAAAACATCAGTGTGGTACTCCGCAAGACCGGAAAGAAAAGTATGTATATATTGTAAAACGTGGGATTCAAACACAGAATGCAAGAACAGTAACCTGGGCCCAGATTCAACACACTTTACTGCACGGAGGCGCAAAGTGCAACTCCGCCTTGCTCTACAGAAACCGTGTAGCACCAAATGTACCACGAGCCGCCTTCTAAAACATGCCGGACCCCCGCAAAGAACGTTCATATATCACTAAACAAATCCCTCACAGGTTCCGGAGTAGCAAGCTACCCCACTGCAAGATGTGATGCCGCTGTTAAGTGCATGGCACCAACTTGCGGGTTGACGGTACCTTAGTTCTGATGTGTAACTATCCTGAGAAACATGTCATTCTGTTTACTCAGACGCTCCAACACATCCCTTTTTTGGGTCGTAAATGCCCACAATGCCGTGCTAGGAAACATTTGAGGGACATGGCAAAACAAGGATAAGCTACCCCCCCTAACGCACATTTTAACAGTAGAAGGTGGAGCATCCCAGTGCCATGATTAGAATTTAACAATTAATTCATCTACCTTCGTGTACTGTTCCCTCCCTAGTGTTTTGGACCCCCGGGACTTAAGGTTTCAATCCCTGCCCCAGCTCAGGGAAACCAGGGTACGGCTTTGCCTCGGACAGCTTCCACCACCCACGCACACTTCGAAAGTATAGCCTGTCCCTTCATTCTTTTTCTCTTGCATAATATTCTATGTGAAACGGCCACTTGGCACGGAATGAGTGATGCGGGATCGTTCCCACATTTCTTACAAGCCTCAATTTTAATCAGGAGTGATCTAAATAATGTAAACGTTGTAGCGGAATTGTGGTTGGAAAAGAAAGCCTTGAAAACCCAAATGGACTGGTTCCGAATAACATAGGTGCATGTGAGTCGCAAGTCACAATTGTCAATCCAGATATGGTTACCACACAGGGGAACCCACTCACAAATTAAAACTTCCAAGTGCAATATTACCCGCACCCAAACTGCGAGCTCACTCTAATCACGAAACCTACACGCATATAATTATGTATGCCAGTACGTATGCTAATAACAGTACGAGACTGAGATTTCGATGTGCAAAACTTACGACCAGACGACAAGTTATCTGAACGTGCATTCGAAAATGTACAAACTACCAAATAGGTAACCAACCACACCTGACGCCACACACACTCACATGAAAGTAATCACTAACTAAACACCAAAAGGATGCTGCAGGCCACGCCTTTTCATTGTCTCCTTAAACACCCATAGTCACTGGCACCCACTTAGAAGATGGAGACAATACCCGCGAAGAGGAAGGGGACTTTCAATAAGAAGGCAGACTTTGTGGCCATCTACTTGGCTAGCCACCTAGTTAGCTCCAGCCTGCCTCCACCCACCCTCTGTGGGGAAAGACAACAGCCCCTGTAAACAATATCCGGACAATAAACCACGTTTTGAACCAACACTCAAGGTCTTCACCCCCCCCCCGCCCCCGCCCCCAATACAACAGTCTAGGAGCCCATCTGTAGCAGTCTAAACACATGCATAAATACATTTAACAGTATTGGTTGCTTTTGTAAGTAAGAGGGCTTGTTTAAATATTGTACACAGATGCCTGAAAAAGAGCGTAGTTGATAATTATCAAGTGAGAATGCTCAACTCGGCACGTTATCCTACTTCAGCACAGCGAGCATTGGAACAGAAATCAAACAGCAACATTTCCAGTGATGCCTCCGAGGAGCAATCCACTTTTTAACCTGTGACTCGCCACTCTCGGAAATCCGCCCCCGACGGGGGCCTTTGGCACTCTAATGAACTTTTATTGTCCGAGCTGTACTGTGTGGGGCACCCCGGCGGCCGCACGGACCCTTCGGGTAGGGGGCAGAAGTGACTCACCTAGTCCCACGTGGGAGCCTGACCGCCCGCACTAGCCAGAACAGGCCCATCCGCTCGGTCACGTGGAGCCGCAAGCTGCTCTCGCCGAGCTCCTCCCACGTCCATCGATGTGTCCAGCGATGCGTCCCGCGCCTTGAAAGTCTCCTCACAAGCCCGACCTGACCCATCGGAAAGCCCGCAAAGTCCCGTCACCCACAATCGTGACGTCCCCTCCGCTGCAGGCCCTCCGCTCGTGCCGCAACCATGGGGATTTGAGGAGATTGTTCAAAAATTGTCCACCCGCCACCCCCCGCCCGGCGGCCGAGACACCTCACTTAAAATGGTGTCTCTGCCGCGTGGCCGGGCGGATCCTAAAGCCCCGCCCAAAAGGGAGCCCAACCCAGCCCCGCCCCCCAGCCCAAAAACTACCAAAACACCTAACCCCGGTCCCGTGACGGCGCCATCTCTACCCCCCCCCCCCTCTCCCCGGCCCCAAATTCCCCCGGGCGGGGCAGGCCTCCCTACGGTCGGCCCCCCCTCTCAGGACCCCATTCTCCGGAGGTGCGCCTCCTCCGAGGACAACTTATCTTCAGCTCGCGCTGAAGTATCTCGCTCGTTTGTGGTCGACAAACGACCGACTTGAATTACTGCGACCTGGAGGAGTTGGACGTAAAAGCTCTCAACAAGAGCAAACACGGCCTAGAAAAACAAATTACCGCGACCTTTGACTAAAAATCTGATTCCTGAAGCAGCATAGGCAAAATAAACATTTTGAGATTTACATGTTTTTAGTGGCACTTGTTAAACTGAAGGTTTATCTCATGCCTTGATAAAGAAGATTGATTTCCTTCAATTTCGGCGCAATGTACTACATGACTGAATAAAGAGGATAATGATATTGCAGTCTCATCATCTCTGACACGTGAATACTTGGAATTGTTTCGGAAAGAGGAGCGAGTTACATCGAGCAAAGAGTAAAACATACGCATATGAAAGGAGAAAGCTGACAATCTGTTACGTGGAAATAAGCAAACTTGCACAAATATTTTCAAATGTTTTAAAAAATACCCGGATATTTTAATGTAGAAAAAGAAGAATCCTTCGGGTTCATTCCAAATTATGAGGATAGGGTGTTTTTTTTCTTCTAAAAATATAGTGGAGATGGTGTGTTTATACTAACTCCGCTACCCTTTTTAACATGAAGTAGCATTTTTTTTTTAAGACTCATCTTGGAAACAGGGGGTCACAGTTGGTTTTCGGGGGGCGTATTGTGAGACACTCCAATTATATGCAAACTGATTATTCACAAACCCGCAAACTGTTTTATTAAGAAATCTGGTCAGTGGAAAGCAAGCCTTCTCAAAGCCAATCAGTCTGGCGTTGGCCACCAGCCTATTTGCGTTTGCATTGCTTGTTATGTTTTCCCATGTTTTTACAAAACTTAATTCAACCTGAAAAAAGATGTCTAAACTCGATAACATGTTTTTGTGCAAAAAAGTAAACATTGCCACAGTTTTTCTGGCACTCTGTGTGCACAATTGTGCCTTGCGAAAGGGGAAAATGCAGTCGCTTGCAGTGAAGTTATATGATGGCTGAAGAGGCTCAAGCATTGCTCCATGCAATATGTTGTAGTGGGTGGAACAAAAATTAAGAGGATGTCTAAAAGCACCCAAATGTAAGAATAACATACATTTAATTTCAGTAAACTCAAAAGGTCTTGGCTGTCGCCAGACCTAAAAAGTATAGGGTTCACCTTTTCTAAAGGTAAGCAGGAAGCCATAGTGATAATTCAAGTGACAGAAATTGTACACAATCACAATGTTCCCAGACGTACCTACTCGTAATCCTGCAAGAGTATTACATATGAAAGTACTTTTATTTCAATGTACAAAATCACTAACTTAGTAATAACAACCAGCTAGCTGGTATTTGTTAACCCTCAACATCATGCAACAGATAAGTGGACTGCTACGAACTAAGAAAAAAATGGACTGTTCACTTATTTATGTATTTATTTCCAAATTAGGGCCCACACACAATAGGAACAGTTCAAAAAGCCAGCTGATGCAAAAACGACATCTATTTATTTAACCTTTCATAAAAAAATAACACACTGATAAAAAAGCATTGGCGAAGCCAATCGGCCTCCCGTTTGGGATTTATTGACTTTGCCAATGCTTATTAGTCCTGCTCCATAGCATTGCTGGTGCCGTGTAGCATGACACAACATTTTTTTTAAAAGCCACTGACACAGGCACTTTTAATTTTTTTAGCTACCAATCTGAGTGTGATCAATAGCTAAAAATAAAAACATTTGAAGACCTTTCTTTTTAAAAGCAGAGATGGGAAAGGCAACACAGGGAGATGGAAGCAATAAAGGGAGCGGAAGCAAGACAGAGGGCGTGGGTCGGGCAAAGCAACATGGGGAAAGCAACACAGAGGTGGTGGGGACAACATGGAGGGCATGGGTGAGAGGGGCGGGAGCATCATAGAGCGTGCCGGTGGGCCAAAAAACATGGAGGACGCTGTTGAGGTGGCAGAAGCAATGTGGGAGATGGAAGCAACATGGGGGTGGATGTGACATGGCACAGGTGGAATTGGAAGAAACACAGAGGGCCAGGTTGGGTATAGCAGCACAGGGGTGGGGGAACACTGAGGGGCCAGGGGATGGAAGGAACACATAGGACATGGCTGGATGGGGCAAATGCAACATGGAGGGTGCTGGGTGGGTGCAGCAACATAGAGGGCATATGTGGGAGATTGGAAGCCACATGGGTGTTGTGGGAAGGAGAAAAAGCAAAAAGGTGAGAGAGAGCAATGTGAACCTGTTCAGAAGAGCACAAAGGAAGATAGGAACACAGAGCACAGTGAAGGGGTTGAGAAGTACATGGGGGAGACTGCTGGAAAACACATGTACTCTCTTGAAATGCTTAAACAAAAAGACAAATGTGGTGCTTAGATTACGAGCAGTGGAAAGACACAAGTAAATCACCCATGCTCCAGAGGAAGGACAAACACAAGAAGAGGAAGGAAAGCTCATGCAAGCTGACAAATAATAAACAAACAAACGAAAGTGACAATGAGCCAACCAATGGCAAGCAATGGGAGGGTTGTAAGCCCACTGAAAAGGGAACAAAATGTCTTGCAACAGACAGTGCATCCACTTTCTAGTAGGCAGGACCTAAAAACGATACTCAGTTCAATACGAGAGATCTTCTAGGGGGCTTAGTAACATACTTCAACTTCTTGCTGATTTGTTTCTTCCTGAATTACTAACTCATGAGACTTTTGATGTCAAAACAATGCAACTGCAAATCTAAATAGTGCAGGATGGGGTAATTTTCATGTCTAGTTTTACTACATCCTTAGGAGTTTTCCCCTTTGTAAAAGAGGAATTTCCATATCGTTTTTTCCCACACTGATTTCTGCACATAAATACTGTAATCTTGGTCCATTTTCTGCAGGCTTATTCTGCCAGTGTTTCTGTGGTGAAATGAAAATACCCCAAAAGTGTGGAAATAACAGAAATCTCTGAATAACAATTCAAAGACTCCAGTTTGCACACAGTCAATTCTAAGAAAATGAGAATGGGGGGCAGTTCGTATTATCTAATTTAGTCATGCTGTTGTGTGTCACTTTCAAAAACTTGACCCTACATTCTAGTCATTGAAATGCACCCACAAATATAATATTATATTCAATGAAATGACTAACTTTTCAAATAAGTGATTTTCAGCCTCTTAATTGTATGCAGCAGTCTGTGATTTATGGAATTTTATTAATGTGTCTAATACACCAGTCATCCGTACTCCTACGAAACTCACAAATAAAACATCACTTAAACAGTGACATTGACTAACGCAATAATAACATTATATTTATAGAAGGCCAGGGCGGTAATTACACCGGAGTAATTGGCGTAATTGTGCTTAACACAATCTATGCAAAATTACAAAGATCACTCCATTACACCACATCTCATAATTTCAGGGATACATTTTAATGTGAGATGTACTGTTCAGGTAATTTTGAATGTGAGCTGCATTTTAGGTAAATTTTGAACTTGAGCCGACCGTTGGGTAATGTTTGAGGTCAAATCTACTAATGGTAGTGCAAGTGCAGTGTTTTGAAAATGAACAGGAACTCAACTCAAAATTACAAGCAATTTAATGTAATTTGCTGTATTTTTTGTGTAATTATGCTACATATAATTACACAAGTTAAGCCCACCCCAAGGAATATATGTGTGCAATCTGACATCCTCTCCAAAATAGCACCAATGCAACAGTTTGCCTGTAAATTTATATTGTCCTCAAAACAATTAGTTAATTTTCAACATAATATTGCTATATCATTGTAGACAATACTACAATTGATAGTGTACCTAAATGCTCTGTGTTGAGCTGCATATTCCTAATCTTGGTGAGATTATCCGGCCTACTTGATAGGCAAATGAATAACCAATGCATCAAGTGCATTCTTTTTTAGCGGTACATTGACGCACAATCTGATGGCTCCCTCTATTGGCCGGAAATGATATTGCAATGTTAGTGTCAATATGATTCTACCTATCCGTAGTTACCCCTCGTGGCGAATTAATATTTAAATTAAGTTTCATAGTTGGTGGGTGAAATGAGAGATTATTTTTATTGGGGATTAGGTTAAAAAAATGTTATCGCTTTGACTTCAATTCTATTACTGTACCAATAAAAACATAAATCAAATAGACTCCAAGATTGAAGTTATCCATTAAATATATGTTAAAATATATTATGTTTAAGTTCAGATAAAATCTCAAAAGTGACAATAGCAAGTCGCAGACATTTTCTTGAAGATTTTCGGTCTTCCTGACACATTTGTTGCAAAGCTCTCAAGACTTTGGTCTGTAGAGGAGAGCACCATCTGCATGGGTTTTATGTGCACCCTTTAAAAGTGTTTTTGCTGAAATAACTTATGAACCCCTGGACCGCTCCATTCAAAGATACGTAATGACGGATCAAATGAGTACCAGATTTCACGTAGATTCGTTAGGTAGCTCAAAAGTAGCAAACAGACCAAAAACCAGGGGCGTAACTTGGTCAGTAAGTTTGGGGAGGTGTGAGCTTCAGATTTTCTCAACAATCACGCTGCCATATAATATAGCCTTATAGCCCGCCGTAGAGGGCTATACCGGCTATTAAAGGCCCTCTACAGCATTCGGCTCGGGCCTTTAACAAGGGAGAGGGATTTTAATAGCCGGTATAGTCCAGCTACGAAGGGCTATAAGGCTATTAGAACATTCTGCCACTAGAGGGCAGAATGTTCTAACAAAAAAACAAAGCCTTATGGGAGTGTGAGGGGATTGGAATCGCCTCAGGTTCCCTGAAGCCTTTGTTCACAACCAGAGCTGTGAACAAAGAAACATTGGAATGTTGGAGCTCCAGGCTTATACCAGCCGTTATAAGCCGGAGCACTCAATTGTTTTCAATGGCGCTACCAACATTCCAATGTTCTAATGTTAAAATAGATTATAGAACAAGCAGGGTGCATGAGAGGGGCCTAACGGGCAGTTGAAAGGGAGAGGAATGTGGATTGGAAACGGAGTACTAAGTGGTAAGAAAACACAATATTTTGTAAAATAACCAACATTTTCGAGAACTTTCAAAACAGAAAGAGTGAGTGCATTGTGCATTTTTTGTCTGTGTGAATGTTAAAAGACCTCGTGAAATCTGACAGACAGCTCTCCATACCCGACTGAAAGCACCTGTACCCAACTATTTATCAGAGCATACATTTATTGGGCGGTGTAACACCACAAACACCCTACCACCACAAAGCTCCACCTCTGCAAAACCCACAATAAAGACGATAGATGTAGGTTTAATACAGTATGTTTGCCATTTCACCCTTTTGATTTAGTTAATATTTACTCTCTGCGTGCATGGGCATGCGCACACAGGCGCTTGTATGTGAATAAATGTGTATGGTCTCTATCTCTCTCTTAAAGTCACAAGAAGCAGAGAGTGCATCCTGCGAAAGAGACAATTGCATGAGAGTGAGGTGAAGTGGTGAGTCGTGGTGTCCCCGGAGACACTCAGTACACACCAAGGGACAGACAAAGTGCCAACAGAAAGGCCAAGTGAGCCCAACACAGGACTGCATTTGAGGCACCGATGATTCACTTATACTGCATTTCCACTGGAACTCACATTGAAGCAGATTAACAACCAAAATGCCGTAGACCGCCTGCGGGGAGTTAGCCATCTGCTGTCAGTGCTGGACAGTGTCCACTAATCTTGGCTCCAGGGATGAGCGCCATGAAATAAGCAGAAGAATATGAGGTCCCGACCCACGAATGATGATTTCGTATGGTGTAGAAAACAAGCACATTTTATGTTTATGTTCTGCATTTGAACCCCCCCCGTGCTGACCATTTCAAATGAAGAGTCTCACAAAACAGATGCAAAAAGCTTAGCGAAGATGGTTTAAAAAGGAAACAGTTTTGAATCAAAGTTTTCGTTGAGAAAGATGAGGAAAGGGAGATACAGAGAAAAGCAAGGGAGAGTTGTTAGTAAATTACATATAGAGATAAAGGGGCATACAGAGAGCTACAGAGTCAGAGAAAGGAAAAAAGAACAATCAATTGGTAGAGATAGCAAGAAAAGATATATACTACATGGATGTACAGAATATAATATGAAGGGCTGGCCAAAATTGCGTAATTTGTCCTGTGAAATTTCACAAAATTTCATGGGAATTTTTCAAAATTAGACCTTCGTATTTCAAGGTGCTTCGCCAACGCCTTTCATTGTAATTATCATTTTTTTAGACAAACACGCACCTCTCGGTAAAAGGTTTTGTGGGATATCTGTAGGAGAATGATTGGAGTAGAGAATGTCTCTTGGTGAGACATTCCCGGGTAGAGCCAGTCTTCCCTGGAATCCCACAAGATGTCTTACTGTGAGACGCATGCTCAGGTAAAAATAAATTGAGCAAAATCGCATAGTGTGACATTTCAAAACATTTCACAAATGTTGTGAATTCCGCCAGCTCAATTAAAGTTTCTCCAAAGCCTAGCAACATCCTATTCATTGCATTGTTTGCGTTTGGAGAGGGGCTAAGAGTTGAAGCCTTGAATAGGTCACGCCCTGCACCGCTCCCTCAACAATGGTAATAAATATCATGTTACTCTCTTGGTGTATGATTGTGTGGTTTATGCCATGGTGACATTTCCTGTACATTGGTCACAAGTACAAGTATTAAAAGACATCCCACACAAACTCTGATTGAGTAGGTCCACAGTGTAAAGCAGACCAGACACCCTAGAAGATACATCAATGTATGAATATGTGTTCTTTGCTACACTTGCACCAAATAGCAAGTTATTGGGTCAGAAACATTTTCAGGAACATGGCATAAACATGGAGATGAAAGCAAAGGTGGCCCACTAACACATGCTATTTAGGGCAGTGGTGTAACAAAACATGAGGAGGTCCCCTTGCAATGTGCATGGAGGCGCCTACACCCCTCTCTGGCGGACCACCTACCACCTTTGCTGAGGGAGCCCCCTGGGGCTTGGGAGCCTTCCACATCATGGGGGCTGCAGGGGCTTTTGTTAAGCCACAGATTTAGGGCAACTGTATTAACAAAGGCATATTCACCCATTTATTGCTATACTGCAAAGGTAAAATTCCAGTTTATTACCACAGTATAGAGAAACTGACATAAGAAAAAGATAGTTTACTGCCTTATTGTCTGCATGGTATAAAGTCTTTACATAGGGAAACAACTCAGTTGATAGTCACAAGGTCTCTTGAATGTTATTTTAACACACTGCACACATTTAGGGCCTTGTATTCTTGTTTTGGTTAAATACCTTTAAAAAAAATATAGAAATGAAAGCAATACCATGACATAAACCATGTATTCAGATGCACTGATGGCTATATACTACTTATTATCATTATTGATGAAAGGGAGGCAAATCATGACCCACTCGAAACTTCTCCTCTAGCAAGTCATGGACTCTCCCCACTTTCAACAATGGCAATAACTAGTATATTGTTCTCTGCACATTTGCCAATATGATATAGAATAGAGGAAGAGCGATGGATAGATGGATGGATGGATGGATGGTGACACAGAGAGAAGTTGGTAGTTTTGCAGTAAGTCCACACAAAAACAATTAAATTAAATTAAAACACACATTTTTGCCTGTTTGCATTTCTCAAAGTGATATTACCTGGTAAATTAACTCTGGGAAAATAAGCGTGGAAAATGGGAAAACTTGCGGAAAAGCAATAGCCATGTGTACACTATCACAAATTCTGACATTGCAAATTCAAGGGAGAATGTATTCATATTTCGCGCAAAGCAGCAAATCAAATTTGTTGCACTACATTGCGCAAATGGAAGAAAGCAGTGCAGTGCCATAGTTATTTAATTAAAATGGTGTGCTGCTGCTGTTATCCCCTTCACTGGGGACACATAACCTGCCTAAAGCCACTCACAACCTTTCAGCCAATGTGTAGGGGTGTGTGTGATGTCTACAATATACTTTTGAATGGAAGCATACTTTTCCACTACAAAATCCTCTGCCTGGCAAATTCTAACTCATTCTGCACATTAGGTGTGTGTGCTGTACATTGGAGCAAGCATGCAATGTGTGCAGAAATGAAAAATATGTTTTTTCCCTTGTTAACGCCTGCTTCAATCAGACATTTTTTAAACGCACAGCCTGGTTTTACTATTTGAGCAGATCAGGCATTGCAGCAAAAACTATGGGTCTATGAGAGTCATTTCAATGAGGAATAACGAGAAAAACACTGCTCATAAATATTGTTGTTCTGTAATGAAAACATTGTATTATAAGAACAGCTGTCCTGCTAGAGGAGAATTGGCTTTAATAATTCAGAATGTTCACAATTTCTAATTCCCCATCTAATAGACTAAGGAAGTAAAAAAATACTTTTCAACCTATGTCTCGCAAGAGAGAAAATTAATAAGTTCACATCATTTCCAAGATATGTCCATGATAGAGTATCCTTAAAACTGAGTTATAGCGAATGTCGTTTAACTCTTCCCAGCCTGAACTAATTTTGGTAAAGTACTAATCAGCTCTCTGCAGTAATTATTGGTAAAATAATTGATTTGGACCGAAGTCTAATTACAATGAAGCTAGCCAAAGGAGCCAGTCATGTAATAAATTGCCACAATCTATTATTTTAGCATTAATTAATATCACCTGTCTCTTTATCTTTGGATCTGGACTAATTTGACTTCCTCTAATTCTGAATCATATGTATCTGCATAAAAAAAAAATGCCCATCGTGAATACAGTTTTGCGCCAATCTTCACTCCAAATGAAATAAGCTTTATAAAATCTGAAGTTTATTTCTGGCTATAAGAGGTATAACTGCATTACTACCACATTGTTATCACTCGGTTCATATCGCATGACAAGCATGCCACCACTAGTCACAAAAATGTATGTGAATATATTCTCGAAAACAGAACAGATGCGGACTACATATACATCAATCTATTGTTTTGCTTTGCATTTCTCTCTGTGAAATGTATTTTAATGGTGATTGTGTTGCAAGCCTATTAAGGGAGGTTAATTTGTAAAAAGGAATAAGTGCTTGAACACGAGCAACAGGCGCTGCTGATGCCAAGGTTGCTGGATCCAAAGGTTGCATGGTCTTGATTCCACCTCATGCCTCTTTCTTTCACCACCCTAGACTTGCTGTCTCTTTATCTCGTCTTACAGGTTGGTTTTCATCCCTACTGGCTCACTTTGTCACTGTTCTCTGCCTCTTCCTTTTCTTCTTCTTCCTCCTTCTTTCTCTCTCTTCTCCTTTTCTCACTCTCTTGCTCTGGATTAATGTCTGATGATGAAAAATAAATCCCAGGCCTCATAAATGAGTGCAGGCGTCCACCACCTGCAACTACTATCTCAAAATAAGCACTAATTCTGGACACGGCTACTACACATGGAATTATTATAATTTTGCAAAGACACTTATCATTGTGCTACTTCTTGTGAATTCAGCACCTCCGTGGGGGCTGTAAAAATCTCCTTGCCATGTAATATGCACGTGGCACGCCAACTGGACAAAAAACATGGGCATCATTGTTCATGCCAATGAGACTCAATACATGGGCCTGAGAGGATGAAAGGATGATTTACCCCTTCCAGGGTTCGAACCTACTTACTGCTTTCTTCAGTTGCTTCTCAACTCTCTGAGCAACTACTGTCATCATTTTAACATGTCTTGCCTATTGGGATATATAAAAAAGCATACTCAGGCCCACTGAGGTTTCAATAGCTTTGTTACCTTAAGATCAAGATACTCAACATAGAGAAAACAATATTCGACTCTGTGGTCATGGGAGAAGAGGAATATATCTGTTGTTCTTGCTTAAACCTGTGCCTTCAGTAATTCCATTGTACCAACGGCTGGATTCTATCTACATCATGGTAAATGTAGGAAACGTCCTTAGGGTACCACCACTAGTGGCAAAAAGAGGGCGCCAGACTCCACAAAATGTCGTCAATTAAAACCTTGCTGCTAGGGGGAGCGAAAGAGCCGTAAAAGCAAAATATAATTTGTGCTAGATCAATCTCAGCACCATGCCTGACTCTGCCTTTCTTAAAAGAAAGAGTTAGATTTTGAAAACAGTGATTACCCATGGACATATTGAACTTGTCTTCCCCAGCACAGCATGGTTACCACGTGTTCCCTTTTTAGGGTTAAACCGAAGTGCCACATGTAATTGTAATTACTTCCTTGTTTCAGGGAAGGACACATGTACGAAGACTGTCTTTCGTGTAAAGAACTACAAACAAAGTGTTATGAGTGACATTTTCCAGGAGCGGCAGCAACAGATGGCGTGCAGGCTAGGTTAAGAATTATTAGCAAGTCACGAGGCAGGTCTCAGATCTGCGAGCTTTGCCCTTAGTAGCCAGTGCAAATGGGAGGTGATGCTTTCTGGAGTTGACCTGCTGCCCATTGCATGTGCGAGACGGGCTTTAAAAAAAAGAAAACTTTTATAGTTATAAGCGTTAGCTTGTATAATAAGCTGCAGTGGACAGGCAGTTCAGGGCTGTGTGTTTTATGCTCCTAACTGGAAGTAAGCCTTCAACATTCTCACACCAAGCAGCATATTTCTACACCAAAGGCTTTGTTTTTTTTAAAATTCTGACAACCGATGTGCAAACAGAAGAAAATCATGTTTTCATAGGAAGAGAAACGGAGGCTCGGGCTTTCCTTCAAACGGGCATACAACACAACTGGAATAACAATTCAGGGGCTGGGGGTAAGGGAGGTGGGAAGGGACCTTAGTGGAATAGCATTAATAAGCAGACTAAGGGCCATATGTATCATACTACCGTTTAGCGAATTCCAAATAGCGAATTTTAAGGAATCGCTATTTGGAATTCGCAAAACGGTATGTATGTACAAAATCGCTATTAAATAGCGATTCTTTACCATTCCTAATTTGCGATTAGCAAATTGCTAATCGCAAATTACCCATTCATTTCTATGGGCCAGGAGGCCCATAGGAATGAAGGTGCAATTTGCGATTAGGAATTTCTTCAAGGGTGCAGGGTGTCTCAAGAACACCCTGCTGCACCCCTGAAAAAGACATTTGGGGGCATATGGCGCATATACATGCCCTAAGGGCATGTATGGGCGTCATATGGCCCCTTTCGTTTTTTGGAAAAAAGCTTTTGGAAAAGAATTCGTAAATTACCACCAACTAGAAGTTGGTGGTAATTTGCGAATCCTTAATGGCATTTTTTGAATATTTTTTGTTTGATACATTGCATTTAAGGAATCGCAAAATTTGCGATTCCTTAAGTGCAATCGCAAAATAAGGAATTGCAAATTTTGCTATTCCTTATTTTGCATCAAACATGTTTGATACATACCATTTGTCTAATTAGCATTCGCAAAGGCCGAAATTCGCAGATTTTCGGCCTTTGCGAATGCTAATTAGCTTGATACATATGGCCCTCAGTCATTAGGACACTCAGAACAAAAATCCAAGGAGATCAAATTGTATTTCAGATAGAACAAATTGAGATGACCGTGAGGGTGGTGGGTGTCTGGGATGCTAAAAGTGCTGTGGTAGTATGTAGATGGTGTGTCAGGGAAGGCGTCAGATTCTAGGCACCAGGTGAGGATGAAACTGATTGACATGTTTGGTTTGAACTCACATCCAATGCAAATTATTCCTCAAAGCAGCTTCCACCAACCCTTATCAGCATGCCCTCGGATTAACTATCCATTCCTCCCTCTTTTACAACTTAGCCCCCTAACTTCCAAGAAAAAAACTCATTGCTTTCTCTCTTTGGAGCCAGGCTTTTCTCCTCCTCGGCATCCTTAGTTCAAGTCACCCTGTTTCCTTCTCTTTCTTTTGTTCTGTTTACAACCTCTTGGCGTGTGGGTGTTTGTGTGTGTGTGTCTTCTTCAGGGTTGCAAGAATTAAACAATACATATAAAATGTAGAACAATTATACAAACTCTTTGTTTGGCTTCATTTTTCATATGGGATGGAATCTAATTGATTTGGTTTTCCAACTGTCACAGGTTTTTAATTGCTATTGGCACCCTACATTAGTGAAGCTATAGACCGTGTATCGATAGCGACACTGCAATTATCTGCATCCCTTCTTTTGACATCACATCATAATACAAGGAAGCCTTCTGAAATATCCCGTCAACATGGACATATTTATTTCTTATGGTACATTTGGAATTATTTCATCATAATATGACAAATTAGGGTCGACAATTGCCTCGTGCATATATCTTGCTTTTAAGAAAATGGTCAAAAGGTTATAGTATGGTACAAATGACATACTAATATGCTTGAATCCTTTAATGATGGAGTGATATATGCTAATTGTATGAAACCACTTTACAAATATTAAAGAAAATGCTTGGTCATCCAGATAGGATTTAGGGATATTAATTGCTCTTCCTCCTGACAATGGTTTTTTAGAAACTTAATGATACAAGTTGATGTCTCATTAGCTTTATGACAATAAAAAAAAAATTTCAGGCCTATTTTGATTGAAATTAAAAGCAATATGTATTGTGCACTGCAAATATATCTTTACAGGATATTGATAAGCTTTTTGTTATTATTCAGCACACCATTGTGTGTGATTGCCATTGTGTGTGATTGCAACCTTGAACTATATGTAGACTTTTGGTATTTTATGTTCAAAGAGTCTGTATAATAGTTTTACATTTTATATGTATTATTTAATACTTGTAACCCTGAAGATGTCTCTGTATAGGGACGAAACGTGTTGGCCACATCAAAATTCTAAGAAGAGAATAAAAATTGTGATGGAGTCTGTGCACTGTGTCATATAAACTGTGTGCATAATAATGCAATTGTACTTAATCTAGTCTTACATTGTCTATGAAGGTTGGTGGGTGCTGAATCATTTTTCCGCTGATAAAAGGATTTCTAATTCATTGGAACTAAATAATACTGTGTCCATTTCAAAATTGGAGATTTCTGTTCCTACATCTCTACAAGCTGGTGGATTCCACTAGCTCGACATGCTGAAGTACTTTGGGTAGTGAGGTCAATTCCTTTAGAGTCATTTTTAGCACCATACCAAAATATGGCCTTGTAATTAAAACAGTATAGCTATTCTACCACATTCCTGCCTTCTTCTGCACTTCTTATTTCATTTTTATGCTCATGGAGACAGCCTTTGGGAAGAGACCCCCAACAATTCCCAAGCCTCTCCTGATATCATATTTAATTCTGACCCAGCACAAAATGTTTCCTCATTTCACCAGTTACCATACACCGGAAATTGGAAGATATATAGCATTTGGGCTCTGTGGAGAGGCGAGAGGGCACGCCTACCACCAGGAGCATGGAGCCCCTTCATGGACAGCCTTTTGATTTCTTGAGATAATAAGTTAAAAAGGAGACTGACCATAAGCAAGCAATGTTTAAAATGATTCACCTTCCCTGCACTGTTTAGCATGGATAATGAACATTTGTACCAAGGTCTAATAGGTTGGTCGACAATGTTTACATTAAAAAGATGGACAACGAGGAGTGTTTCTGCAGAGAATAAAAACAAAGTGTAATATGGTTCCTGATTGGCACTGAAGAGGACAAATGAATACCCCTGACTGATGAGAAATGTGGTGTGGAGAGAAGTTCATTTGGAGATAGGCCTATTCTGCATTGGCCTCTCTTTGTACAGAGAGTAGTTTATAACCACCCACCCACCCTTTAAGTGATTTTATGAGATTTATATTTAAAACCTGCCTGCCTTACTTAACCTGTCTGTCACAGTTTTTGTGTATCTGTCATGAATGCAAGCAATGACAGCAGGTGCACAGAATACATATGATGCCAAGCAGCGGTTGCATTGAACTGAGGTCAACATGCAGTCTAGGGTTGTGTTCAGGTTTTTTCAATAGCATGTGTTGGCCTACAAGGTTCCTTACTTGAGGTTTGCTATATCTGTTATGAGATTTGCTTCACTCCTATGAAATTATGTTGTTCATTTGCATATATGTATATGTGTCATTTTGTAATAGTGTTACGTCGAAAGATTGTACCTAATTTGTGATTACCATATGCAATGGATTTCTCTACAATAAAAAGAAATTAAAAAACAATTCCCAGTTGATACTGAAAAGTAGCGCAAACCAAAGAGGTAAAAAGACCAAATTGCATTACTAGGTTTTACTAAATACAAAGTCATTTTTAATAGAAAGTAGTGCCTGTTATGAGTGGAGCAAAAACAGCCCAGTAACTCCCCCTACCACAAATTGGGAACGTGTCCGGGTGAAAACCACTGAATTTGTAGTGTTCCCTCAGAACTGTAATCCGGATAGGGCCTGTATCTAATGAACTATATCAGGTTCACCTGAGCAACAAAGTCCGTGGGGGAGGATTAAGCATAAAGACCCCCCACACTTCCCTCTTGAAGAATGTATTATTTATAACAATTTTAATCAAGTACCGATCATGTTCTCAAACAGCACCACAAAACAGGAGTGAAACTGACCATGAAATGATCCCAGAATCCCACACACTCTCATGTGATCTGGGTGCCTTTGAAATGCATGTGAAATAGTAAAGCAAAATAAGCAGCCAACAAGCCCAAATCTGAAATGGGAACAGTGATAATGAAAACTCCTTGTGTTCTCCTCAATATAAAATGTGTGGTGATTACCTTCTCCCTTCAACAAGTTAAGCTTCAGCAGATGAGAATATGGCCGACGGTTACTCAATGCGCAGAATGTTTTGCTATGAGCCTCACTGGAAATAGGCAGTGACTCTTTGCCAATCCTACTTGAATGGGGTCAATATTTTTGGCTTGTTCGGCAAATCTAGTAGTGAGCTGAGATCTTTGTGAGAAATTTTACACACATCTAGATTTTACTGGATTCCCCAGACATGGGACTGGTTTCTATAGTGGCAGAAAAGTCAACAATCCATGTGAAAGGACCTTAAGCCTTCCAACTGCTAGCAGGGAGGACTTCATCACAGCCAAGCATCTCAGGCTTATAGGTTTGGTTAAGTCTGTTAACTCTTTTCGAGGCTCCTTGTCAGATAGGGAATCAAAACAATTTCAATCAACAAACTCTTGCCTATGAGACAGAAAAGGAAAAGGAAAGACTATGCACATATGATCCAGATTAACATGCATGTGATTTACGAGTCTGGGTACCCTCACAGCAACATCCCACTGATGTGGCAAAGCTTCGAGCAGGAGAAACCTGATTCAGCTTTATCAGATTTATTAGGCGGGTTTTCGCAGCCTTCTGGGGCTCTTTGGAGCCAAAACACTTTGGCACAGGCATGGGTCCCTGGACCCCAGGAATAGCACTTGGGAGTCAAGACTAACTGGAGCAGGAGCCACCGGCAGATCCAGGGCAGTTTCTAGTTGGACCTGGTCAGCTGAGCTTACCAGGAAAAGGATATTTCTTGAATCTTGTTGTGTCCCTCTAGATCAACAGGTCATTCAACTGACCCTTCTAGCGAACCTCTTTGTCCTTGGTACACGTAGGAGCAGGTCCAGCAGTGTAGGCCTCCTCACAGGCCTCAACAGCAGGTGCAGTCCGTGGTCTGTTTTCCACAGGTCAATGAGTGTTTTAAAGAGGGTACCCAAGGATGCCACATTTATGCCTGGCATTAGCCTATGGGTCGGGTGACTGCAGGCCCCTCCCTAGCTAATAGGGAAGTACCCAGGGGTAACCCTATCCACTTTTGCAGAACCTCCGGTGTGCCTTACTGTAAACAATCCACACATTAATCAATTCCATACAGCATCCAGAATTGATTTTTTCTTAACATCTCAATCATTGGGTTATATAAGTACGGCAATGGAGATAAATCCACGTTCTAACCACTCCCTTATCAAACTTGAAGTTGGAATTGAGGAATGCAGGATGCCGAGATCCAGGTGGCAGGTGGTTCGTCTCCTCTCGCAGGATCCTCAATGGGTGACTGGCACAAAGGAGTGGATTGCCGAACATTTTGAGGTAAATGAGGATACAGCAGATATCTTTTCTGTTTGGGGTGGGTTTAAGGCTGCCCTTCGCGGGCGAATGATTTCACACTTGGCCGCTCAAGCTAAACAGAGGAGGGAGAAAATTCTAAAACTTCGTCAGGCTGTAGAGAAGGCTACAAAAGCAAGGAATACACAGCCTGCAGGGGCAAGGGAGGCCAGGGTTCAGTTAGATAGGGTGAAATATGAATTGGAGGAGTTTTTTTTTATAATAGAAGAGATTGATAGCTTCAGAACATATCAACAGCGAGATTATGAGGAGAGTCAAATGGTCCGCAAAATGCTGGCCAGAACGACTAAAACTAAGCAAGAAGTGGCCATGATTACCGAAATTACTGACCCGAAAGCAAGAATCTCTTTAACAGATAAAGAAGACATTGCTCAAGTATTTCTAGAGCATTACTCACAGTTATATCCTACTAGATAGGAAGCAGGAGCAGACCAGATTAACAATTACTTTGAGGAGGTTGATTTCCTCACTCTTACAGGGCCAATGGCGGAACAGCTCCAGTTCGATATTTCTGCAGAAGAAATTATAAGTGTGATAAAATCTATTGCAGGGGCTAAAGCCTGTGGAGCCACGGGTTCCCAATTGAATTTTATAAAACTTTTTCAAAGGAGCTGACCCCCTTTTTGGCAAAACTCTTTAACAATATCAAACAGGGAGGTGGTGTCCCCACAACTTTTAATGAGTCTATACTGGTCAGTTTTGTTAAAAAGGGGACAAGTGGAAAGGATGTTAATTCATGTCGGCCGATTAGTCTTCTTAATGCTGATTTTAAAATATTAATGAAAGTCTGGGCACAACGTTGTGTTCCCATCGCTCAGGCATTAATCCATTGTGATCAGACTGGGTTTATTGCAGGAAGGTTGATGTCTACTAATACCGGGGTTTTTAATTCAGGCCCTTGATTATGCGACTAATAATAATAAAAGACCCACCTGTAT
Organism: Lissotriton helveticus; assembly: GCF_964261635.1. Lineage (NCBI taxonomy): Eukaryota > Metazoa > Chordata > Amphibia > Caudata > Salamandridae > Lissotriton > Lissotriton helveticus. The sequence continues at coordinate 1,324,301,501 of NC_136067.1, read as the reverse complement.
TACTATGGCCGACGCTGAAAAAGCGTCTGACTTGGTCAACTGGGATGCACTTTTTTTTGGTCTAGGAACAAACCCTTCTCTGTCCAATTGCAAGATAGTGATACCCTTCTCCCATTGTGAGAGCCTGCGTCCCTATCCCAGTGGTGTGGCCAGCAAAACAAACATTCCCTCCCCTGTGGTCATTTTAAACGAGTTCTGGGGCAGCTCCTCTCCTACTGGGATTGATGCCTGCCTGCCTGGGGGAACAAGGAAAGATCCTGTCTAGCTGTCAGCTAACATTTTCCTGTGGCAGGGTAGGCCTCTTTGAAGTTAATCAAGTTCCAACGCACATCTCAGATAGTCATCGTGCCAGAGGAACAGAAACACCTCCACACACCAAAGCTTTTGTCCTGTTCTGGGAGCTGTTTACACATTTCATCAAGGGGGCTATTCAGTTGCCTGGTGACAGAGTTCATGAAAATTAGACTGCAGAGACTTAAGGCAGGGAGAAGGTAACTTTCTAAAAGTCCTTTCCCAAAAAATGTATTCCAAATCCAACTTCATCAGTAAATTGGACTAGTAATACATATGTCAAAAAGTCGGGAATTATATATGTAAATTTTTTTCTAGCCTGGGATAACATTATTACATTTAATATTGTATCACAATGCTTTCCTACCCAACCACCCAAAACTGCTACAGTAAGAATGGCTTTTGGGGCCTTTTCACTATTAGGACATGGTTTGCGTTAAACTTTCGCATGTCTTACTTTTAAAAATCATGTACCCTGACCTATGTGCAGTGAGTACTATTAGGAGTGACTTCCTAATATTTAAAAGGAAGGTTTATCTGAGGTTATTTTGACAGATCAAGCTTGCAGTTCTAAAATGCAACAGCCAGGATACAATGTTAGGGCTGCAGGCGTATCTGCACAGTCACTGTAGTGGGTGGCAGCATGGAGGCTGCAGTCCACTAGTAACATTTATTCATAGACCCTGGGTACGCTTTGTACTATATACTGGAGTTATAGAGGTAAGTTTAATATGCCTTTAGGAGTAAAGCCAATTTCATCATGTTTCTCTGGTCAGAGCACCTGCTCCGCAACCGGGGTAGCAGGGTCCCAGTGCAAAGTTAAATAACCAGCAGCATCTGTTCAAAAAATGTGGGGTGATCGTGCAAAAGGAGGCATTTTCCTAAAACAGTATATCAAAATCCAGTCTGTTTTTCAGTAAACATACAAACAATCTTTGCTGTTACTTATTTCATAGAATTTTCTACACACCTGTTCTTTGTAGATATCCTGCAGGCATCACTGGATTTTACTTTTTTAGTTTATTGACGATCTTGTTGTATCGTAAATAAAGCTGGAATTCTAAAATCTGAATTTAAATTCTCCATTTGTATTCGAAGGTGACTTAAAATGGGAAGAATTGTGTACAATGCCCTGCCTGAGAATAGCCTGTCTCGTTGCTGCTCTCACCAGTTTCTTTTTCTGCTCCCAACTTTAGTTTTTGGTAAGCTGTGCCATAGAAAAAGTTTCAGAACCCTTACGAAGCAGGTCCCGTCGAAAGTGACGGTGGTTCTTCTGAAATGTTCCAGAAGATTCTATTAGCAAGGGCCGTATTTCCCCCCTTTCAGTGCGTGTTGCTTTTCATTACCCAAACAGACTTCGCACTCTTCTTATACAACCCGAAGAAAACACGAGTGGAAAGACATGCGGCAGAACCGAAGGGTTGCTGCCGACTTGCTTACTCGTCAACATGTCAGTCAATCCGTTCTCTGCAGTGACAGGTTGGTAAGTTTCAACATACACCATGGACAGAGTCTAATAAATATTTGAAATGCTTCAAGAACAAGAGGCAACTTCTTTATTTTCGGCATACCAAATATTGGGCCCATTGTTTATTTCCCAAGCTTGTCCTCAAATAATCCAAAATAAATTCTTTTGAGTTATTTTCGAAATTAATTTGTTTTGGGGAGGTGTCAGTCTCATCAAAAGTTTTTGGGTTCCAATTTATCAGCACGTGACCTGGCATAGAAGACCATAGATTTTTTGGTCACATGATTTTTTTTTTTACATATTTCAATGTACAGAGGTTTCACTTAATAATACATGGAAATACAAATCAAATAACTGATGAGCCTTCTAAGTTTCATAATAATCTACTTTTATTGACAACATTTATGAATATTCGTGCCAAATATAGTCAAGATAGAAACAGAAAGACATATGTTTGGGAAAAGATAAACCATGTATCTACATCGAAGGTTGCACGAAAACATGGTTGTTTTTTTTAACTTGCAAAAAAAGTCAAGCGTCTGGGTTCCAACCTGAGATTTATTCTGATAAACGTACTTGGAAGATTCACCCTCAATGGAAAACAGTTATGGAGACTGATTCATTCTAGGGGATGAGTGAAAAATGAAATCGTGAATCTTACTTTTTGTTTTCATGCTATTTTATATGGAAATTGTACTTTTTCCTACAAAGTAAAATTAGCTTTTCCAAAATGTTTTATCCCTACAGGTTGATGTTCATATATTTATTTTACGGAACTGTATTTTTTTTTTTTAAGGTAAACCTCTTTTGAACGACTCCTTGGCAAATTGTGATTTCGTCCAAAACAAAGGTTTCTGACAGGGTTTACTATCAAGCACTTCTAGCTGCATCAGCATCTTTTGGCTGCAAAGAAGATGGACAAGTTATGACGATTCGAATTGTGTGATGGTGGCTGACGTGCAAAGGATTGGAAGAAAGATCCCTGGTATTGTATCCTTCTTTGACTGAAGTGGTTCTTACAGAGCTGTAAACCCCAAACATTGCAGCGATTTAACCTGTTCGTTGTGTGCGTCAGCCAACGGCCGTCGCGAGCACTACCTCCGTAGTTCTGCGCATGTTTGTTGGCCAACACGGGCCTGCCCGCGCACGGAAACGTCTGCACTGTGGCAGATTCTACGCCACGCTAAAGGGGTTAATGTCCAAGAGATAATCACTCACACTGGTTTCTATGAATAAGGAAAAAGTAGAGTTACACTGGAGAAGCACTGCCTAATATCGTTAAGATGGTAAAAAACCAGATATTAGGCTGTAAAATCCTTAATATCACTAGCTTCAAATTAATTTTCATGAATTAAAAGGAAAGATTGCGGATATGCTGCTAATTGTATTTCTAACACAATGTCTACGTATGTGAGGTAGGTAGCCCGCTATCAGCGGTGGATGCCAATCCTGGAAGGAAGAGGCATTTTTTTACTGGGAGACATTTCCACTGCCTAGTTTGTTCCTCCGCAAGCCCAGCCCCCATGAGAAAATGTCAGATCTCACCAACAGCCTTTGAACAATTGCTAACTTTGTTTTTCTTCACGTCAGATGGTCTAGCACAGACCTACATCTTTTAAAAGCGCGGCTGTGATGTGGGTAGAAAACACTCTTTGGAAGACTGACAGATGTTATTGACTGCCATGAATATATTATTTTGCAATTTCAATTAGCTAAATGATTTTCATTTTCTTTTGTGAAGACATTCCCTTGCAAAATGATTTGCAGCAGCTGACTTATGAAAAAAATGGCACGCTACTGATGAATAATTTGAAGTCTTTTCCAAGCATCACGGCAGTCCATCATTTTGCAAGAATGCACTCTAAAGGCATGATTGCCATTCATCCCGCGTTACTTACTTGGAAACCAGGCTAAATAGAGGGAGGAGCATTATGATGGAAAGAGTGACCTTCGTAAGCAAGTTCCTCGTTGCAAGCTCCCTGGTAATCGTGACTTGGCCATTAGAAGGAGTCAATGCTTGAATGCGGATTACAAGATCCACTTAACTCCGCGGATCTGTGTTGTTTCACCTAGAGGCTTTATCTGTTGAAACGCAGAGCTCTTGGGTGAAGCATGAGAAAAAAATAGGAATTAGAGAGGGAATTTGACTGGAATTACCAATTCACTCAATAATTCCTCAATTATCATGGAATCTCAATGTCTCACTTCTAATCCCCAGTACCTCTCACTTCCCTCTTGATCATACATACCAACATCACTAACATCAGTAAATCCTGGGGGCAGAGTTACCAGATAATGGGAATGGAGCTTCATAATGAAGTCCTCAGCGTCCCCGTAATGAGGACATTACTGGCCTAGGTTATGAATGTATGTGAAAGCATAATATTATCTGCAGTGACATTGAGACACACAACTAAAATATCATGTTATTTTAATGTAACCATTTCTAAGATTAAGGGCCTGATTACTAGTTTGACCTAGTGGCAGGGGGCTGCCATGCCAGCGCTCTGCTGCCACACCGCCAAACCCACACAGGGACTGCCTGCTATATTCTGAGTGGCATACAGGTCGGGCGGTCCTGCGGCAGCTGTCCCACAGTGCCGCCTTTCAAAGGCTCATAGGAGAACCTTAGAAAGGCAGCGCCGTGGGACAGCCACAGCGTGTTCTAGTATGTCTGAAAAAGCACAGTAACATTGATCTGTTGCTGGGGTATGGCTCAAGAGCAGACTTTTAAGGTTGTTTTTATGTACTGCTTTCCATATATTGCATGAAAGCTCAAGCTTTGGCAGCCAAAGATATTTATGGCACTGGAGGAAGGGCCACCTGCTTCTCTCACTTAGCTGGCATTTGAGGCAGAAAGTATGCTTAGCATCACACTTCCCTACGAGGCAAATAGATCTCCCTGTGCTATTACAGAGGACCAAATGGCTGAATCCTGTGGAAAGTAAATTAAGCCAAGCTTCCACCTTTCTATTCTGACACTTCCTTTTTAAAATCTGCACAGTTTTCCGATTGCAAAGTATTTAGAAATAAATGATGTAATTTATAACGATTTAAAACAGTGAATTCAGTGTACAGCTCTAAGATTCCAAAAGATATGTGTTTACTTTTCCTCCAGTATTTTGAATGTTTTTTGTTTCTAAACAATACTTTGCGGGAGGGCGCGCGACGCGGCGATCAAGATGGCCGCCCCCCCCCCGAGCTCCGCGATTTCGGCGGCGCTTCTGCTGTGAAGGCTCCGTTTTCAGAAGGCGTTTCTCGGCGGAAACGGCCGTTTCCAGCGTCGGAACTGCCCCTCAACACCTGGGTATGTTTTTGTGCGCTTCCTGACTGTTTTTGGCATTTTTTTTCTCGTTTTTTAATATTTTTGCTTCTTAACCACCCAGAATGTTCCCACTTCACGATTATCGCCCAATGGCCTTGTTTTTTTACTATTCCAATGGTTTTTTAAGGGCATTTGAACTCTTTTGTGGCATTTGGTGACTTTTCTTGGCTTTCCCTTTGTCGTCGGACCTTGGCCTCTACTATTTACCTCAACATTTGCCTTGTCATTGTTCTGTTGCGGTTTTGCCTCTCCTGGGCCCATTTCAACTTTCTTTTTGTGCTCTACAGACTCCAGTTGGTTCATTCTTTCAGCATTTCGTTGCTCCTTTTGGTAATTTGCAGTCCTAATCCCACGGTACGCTGCTCATACTTTACCTTACGCTTTGCCAATATGGAGCACGGACATACTACAAAAGCTTCCAATGCTGCTTCCACCTCACGTAAGGACCCTACACCTGTGGGCAAACGCCTCAAAAAGGACCCACCATCTCCTTCCAAATCTCCGCCTCCTGTCACTCTTGAGGACCTTATGGAAGAACTTCGCTTAATTCACCCTTTTATTGCAGACACCACTGCTACTCTGCAAAGGCTGGATGACAAGTGGTCTAATCTTGACAAAAGGGTTACTGATGTTGAGCAAAAAATCAGTGACGCTCAAGATATTGCCGCCAAACTGGTCACTCTCACTAAGGAGGTTCAGGTCCTCAAGAAAACGTCTGAAGATTTGGAAAATCGAAATAGACGCAACAACCTACGTATTTATGCTGTTCCGGAGAATTCTGAAGGGTCTGACATCATCCTTTTTTTGAAGACTCAAGTCTTACCAATTGTTGGTATGCCTAAACATGTGGATGTCAATATTCAACGAGCACACCGTTTGGGTCCTAAAAACGCCTCCTCCTCTTCAAAACCTAGAGGCATTATTGCTTATTTTCTTCTCTATTCTGACCTCATGACTATTCTCCACTCAGCCAAACAACACAAGCAACTGTTATGGTCAGGCCACAAACTATTTTTTTTCTCAGGATGTCTCCAAACCGACTGCAACGCGTCGAAAAGAATTCCTGGACCTGCGGCCTGCGCTTCGTTCCATGAACGCTAGATATGGTCTAATTCATCCTTGCTTCTTCAAGGTTACATACAAGGACCGGTCTTACAGCTTCGAGGATCCGGCTGATCTCCGCAGGTTCATCCATTCCCACAGAGACGACTCCATGGAGCAAAGCGGCTCTTAGCTTACACTGTCTCTGCCTCTGTGTTTATTTTATTGTCTACCATGTGTTGACTTGTTGTCTCCTTTCGTATTACCTCACTCTTTGGTTTTTATCGTTCCTTAGGTCCGTTTCCTGTTGTTCCGTTTGCCATCCTCTCCATTGTATTGTGTCATCGTTCGTTTCCGTCATCCCAGTACGCTGATTCCCTGCATACTTGTTCGGTAAGTCTCCTTCATTTGTTCTTATGTCGTGCTCGGTCCTTGGTTCTCTTTGTATTTCTTTTCTTTTCCTAGTCTTCTCTTCTTCTGGTTCCTCGGACTGTGTTCTCGACCTTTATGTTTTCCTTCTTGTGCGGTCGTCTTTTCTCGCTGCTCCCGCTCTCACTTCATTGTCCTTTTTGTTACTTGTTCTGTATGGCTGGAGCCTTTTTGGTTCTCCTCGCCATCTTTCTTCTTGCTGTCTTCTCTAGGGTAGCTTTTGGCTCCCTTCTTCCTTCTTACTTACTTCCCTTTCCTTTCCTTTCTTCTCCTTTTTGGTTTCTCTCAACATTTTTTACTTCACTCGCCCTTTCTCTATTACTCTTCTTTCCTCTTCTCCATTGCATTGGTATTAGTCCCTCTAACCCCTTTTTCTCATTTTCTCTCATTCCCCCTCTGTACCTCCTTCTGCTGGTATTGTATCGTCTTTCTTTGATATCTTTCTCCTTTTCAGTTTGGAGTCTATTCTGTTCTTTTTTCTATTTCATCATGTTAGTTGTGTGTTACTTTTTTTCTCCTTCCTTTTGGCACTGCGTGATTAATCACTTCTTCCTTTTCTCCTCCGTTTCTATCTCTTCACTTCGTCTCATTGCACCTTCTCATGTTGGCATTGCTCCTTTTTTTCTTCCGCTCTCTCTACTTGGGTTTCTTTTCTATTTCCATCATTCCTCTCTTTATTATATTTGGCTTGTCTTCATCTCTCCTTGCCAACCTCTCTATATATTCCCTCTTCTTACCTGTATTAATCTCTCTTTTTCCTTTTCCCTTAATCTCCTCCTATGAAAGGTTTTCGACTAATTTCCTGGAATGTTAAGGGTCTTCGCAACCCTATCAAGAAACAACGTGTTTTATCTCATCTTGCTCGTTTAAAATGTCAAATTGCCTTTTTACAAGAAACACATCTTTCTACACAGGAGTTATCGTTGTTACGTAAACAATGGGTTGGGGATGTTTTCTGCTCTCCTGCTACTAATCACAAGAATGGTGTTGTTATTTTATTTCATAAAGCACTGTCTGTTCAAATTCTAAATGAAACTGTTGATACTAATGGTAGATGGTTGCTCCTTGATTGTAAAGTTAATAATGTTCATCTCTCTCTTTGTAATGTCTATGGTCCGAATGGCATTGATTCCTCTTTTTGGAATGATTTCTCCTCCCTTCTCTCTTCTAATGCTAATGAAGATTTGATTGTTGGGGGGATTGTAATCAATTGATGGACCCCTTTTTGGACCGCAAATCACAAGCTCGTTACACTCCCAAAAAAATGCAAAAGTCCTTCCATAGATCCATCTCCTCCAGAGGCCTTATAGATTCATGGCGGTTGTCCCACCCTGACTCTCTGGAATTTTCCTTTTTTTCTCCAGTGCATAATTCCCTCTCCTGTATCGATTATATTTTTCTCTCCCACCATGCCTTCCAATTTATGACCAACTCAGAAATAGGCTCTATCCTCATCTCAGATCATGCCCCGGTTATTTTAGATATGGATTACCCCTCTCCCTTGCCTCAGGCCCGCAGATGGCGCTTTAATAACTCCCTTTTACTTGATCCCACGTTCATTGAACATTTCACTCACTTCATGGATGACTTCTTCACTACTAACTCTCCCTATTCCTCTGACTTTCATTTTCTCTGGGATGCTTTTAAGGCCACTGCTCGGGGTTCTATTATTGATTTTGTATCACGTAAAAAAAAGAAAGCGCTTTCCCAGGCTTCTTCCTATCTAAAACGCATCAAAGAACTTGAGCATCTTTATTACACTTCTAATTCTCCGGATTCTTTATCCTCTCTCATTACTGCTAAAATGCAATTTAATAAACATTCTTGGGAATCGGCTTCCAATCAGCTTCTTCAATTTAATGCAAAGATGTATGGTGGTCGTAATAAAGCGGGCAGGGCTCTGGCAAATTACCTTAAAATTAAAAAACAGAAATCTAAAATTGTCTCGATTACAGATTCACAAGGCTCGCCCCAAACTTCTGATGCCAAAATTCTGGATTGCTTTGTTCAATTTTATTCTTCTCTTTATACCCCTGAGTCTTCCCCTTCAGTAGAGCAATTAGATTCTTTCTTTAATTCTGTCCCTAAACCTCCTACTCCTTTGGTGGATTTCTCTTCTCTTGATGCCCCGATTTCAGAAAAAGAAATTCTTGCTGCCCTCTCTCTTCTCCCCAAAGATAAGACACCTGGCCCTGACGGCTTTACTGTGCGTTTCTTTCTACAATTTAAATCTGTCCTGGTTCCTCACTTGCTCCAGCTAATTAATCACTTTCTCTCCTCTGGTGAATCCAAAGGTTCTTTCACGCAAGCTATGCTTGTTCTTCTCCCCAAAAAAGATAAGGACCCTTCCCTGTGTAAGAACTATCGACCCATCTCTCTCATTAATACTGATTGTAAATTATATGCGAAACTTCTGGCTCTACGGATTAATTCCATCCTCCCCGATTTGGTTAACATTCATCAATCCGGATTTGTTAAGGGTAGATCCATTACAGACAATTCTAGGACCCTTCTTAATATCATTCATCTCTCCGCTAAAATGGATGGTCCTTTGGCGGCCATTACTCTAGATGCCGAGAAGGCATTTGACCGTGTCCATTGGGATTTTATGTTTGGTGCCCTGCGCTGGCACGGTTTCAGTCCCACTTTTCTTAAATTAGTTCATTTGCTTTATTCTGCTCCTTCTACTTCTATATGGATTAATGGTATGCAATCTGATTATTTTCCCCTTCATAGAGGTACCAGACAAGGCTGTCCACTTTCCCCCTCCTCTTCATTTTGGCTCTCGAACCTTTCCTTGAAAAAATTTGTCAATCCCCTTCCTATTCTGGCTTTCTTTATAAAGATGTGGAGATTAAGTTTACTGCTTACGCCGACGATATTCTGCTTTATATTTCTAACCCTGCTACTGCTCTCCCTGCTTTCTTTTCTTTACTACATGATTACTCCTCAGTTTCTGGTTATAAATTAAACATCGATAAAACAGAAGTCCTTCCCCTCAATAAATTTTGTCTTCCTCACATGTTTCAGGGCTCCGGTTTCCAATGGAATTCTGGCTCTATTAAATGCCTTGGTGTCTTATATGCTAACACCATTAGAGAAACTATCAGACTTAATCATTCCGATATACTTAAAAAGCTCTCTTCTCTTATAGAGCGTTGGTCCCCTCTTTTTCTTTCCTGGTGGGGTCGTCTTTCTACTATTAAAATGATGCTCCTACCTATCGTGAACTTCTGTCTTTCCATGCATCCTATCTCTCTCCCCCATTTCTTTTTGAAGTCTATCAATAGTCTTTTTTCCAAATTCCTGTGGAATAAGCGTAAGGCCAGAGTCTCTCTTCTCCGTCTTCAACAACCTAAACATCTTGGTGGTGTTAACTTCCCCAACATCTCACGCTTTCCCTCTGCTTTTTCTCTCAAGCAAATTTGGCCTTTCCTTCTCGAAACCTCATCTCCTCCTACTACGGCTTGGAGCTCTCTGGAATTGGCTCAACTTCACCCCTTCTCATTTCTTCTTGCCTCCAATCTCACTCAACCACCTCCTAAGCTGCTTTCACCTATTTTTAAACACTCCAAAGCTTTAACACTTGCCCTTTTCCGCTCCTTCTCTGTCCCATCTACTCTTCATTTGAATACCCCACTCTGGTATAATAAATCTCTTAAACTACGTAATCGGGCGCTCTTTTGGAAGGAATGGATCGATAAAGGAATTCTCACTTATCGCCACCTTATTTCTAACAATTCCTTATTATCCTTTTCAGCACTTCGTGACTCCTTTGGTATCTCCAACAAATACTGTGCACACTTTCACGAACTTCTACCTAAACTATCCACTATTATCTTGCAACACATCCCTTCTCCCTCTTCACCTCCCTTTCTTGCTTCTCCACCCAACTTTCAAGCTCCCCTTAAGGCCTCTGCTATTTATCAATTACTTTCCCCCCCACTTCCTGATAGGCCTAAAACTAACCTCGAACTTCTCTGGGAATCGGACCTCAATCAAACTTTTCCCTCACCTACATGGGACTCTATTTGGTCCAAACTTCATTCCACTTCCCGGTCCGCTAGCACCACACAAACCCTTTACTTTTTTTATAATAGATTATTTTATACTCCCTGTGACTTATTCAAATTTAAATTGTTAGATGCTAAGAAGTGCTGGTCTTGTTCATGCACTTCTGGTGATTTGGTTCACATGTTATTTCTTTGCCCTAAGGTCCACCTTATGTGGTCCCACATTTGGTGTACACTTAACAAGATTTTGTCCACTAATGTTCCTTTTCTTCTTTCTTCTGTATTTCTGGGTGGTTTGGCCCCTGTTTGGGATGTCCCGCTTCATATTCGTAAATTTATTGATCTCTGTATTGCTGTTGCTTTTCAAATCATAACAACTAACTGGAAAGATACCAAAAATGTGGTTTATAATGCTTGGTGGAATTTACTCTGCCATCATCACAGATTAGATCGTGCATGTGCTTCTTCTCTTCCGATGATGATTAAACGTGATTTACTTTGGTCCCCTTTAACAGACTATTTATCTAGATGTGCCTCATGATCACTTGTTATTGTTATTATTAGTATTACTGTTATTACAATTTTTATATACTTTTATTCTTTTGTACATCTTTACTCTGTTTCTCCTTTATTTTTCACTGCTGTTCCCTTTCCCTTCCCCCCTTTTTTTCCTTCTTCTTTCCTTCTCTTTCTCTCTCTTCTCCCCACAAAATGAAAAGTTATAAAAGCATTCTTTCATATGTATAGTGTTGTCCCCCTTGGGGCGTTTCTTGTTCTGATGGCACAGTATTCTCCATAGCTATTTTGTTTCTTGCTGCTCTTTTTTTATGCCGTTGTACTGATGTTTTACATTGTTTTATTCAACTCAATAAAGCTTTTCAAACTTAAAAAAAAAAATACTTTGCAAACATAGACAAAGCCAATAGCTCGGCACTTTCATTATAAAGGCAAGACTTATTGGCTTTGTCAATGATTGTTATATTTTTCTATGTTCCAAGTGAATTATACCTAGGAAAATATATTTATGTGAGTTGTAATTATATCAAGATATTGGGGCTGTGTTGCACTGTACATGATTAAGCCAAACTATTTTCAGTAAAATAGGTGATAAAATGCAGTGAAATTGTAGGGGTGGACGGAACTCATGAAGGTTCACTCTAGGGAATTCCGGTAAGTTCCATGAAAACTCTGCGAGAATCCGCGAATGGGAAGAAATTAGCATGTCACCCTGCTCATGATCATTTTAAGCCCCGAGAGCTCATTCCGCACTGAAAGATCAGCGTGAGCGGTACCATGTGGTAAGTCAAAGGGCACTGCTCAAGTTGATTTAGCTGAAGAAGATTTCTACCAGAGCAGCAGCTTTCTCACCGTAAGCAGTCATGACCGACTGTGACTCCTCACGTTGGGAAAAGATCAGGCTCACCAACTTACCATTGGCAAGCTACGTGCAAGACAACACTCTACCAAGCAACGTTTGGTGGCATTTGGACAGAAGTCAAGTCTACAAGCGGAAAGCGGAGTGGCAAAAACTCCGCTGGTAGAGAGGAATTTATCACCCAACCCTATTAAAATTTTGATTATTCTTGGAAAGGTTTGTATTTAATGGAATACTATGACCCACCAAGCATGAAGTTCCGGTAATCTTGTGAAATGTGATTACCATATCAGTTTTACTTTTTAACTGTTGACACTATAATAATTTCATTCTGTAGATTAACAGCATTTATTTTTTGTAAAAACCATCCCTGATTGTGTTTATGTTTAGACTAATGATAATCGTTACAAGGGATTTGTTATCCTTATAGCATGATGCTTTGACACACAATTTAATATGTTATTTGCTATCCCAAGACAAATAATAAACAATGAATTGTAATAAACCGAAGACAATGGAAGTCAGCGTTTGATATTTTAACTCAAACACTATGATTGTATACATTTAATCTTTTAAATGTAGAAAAAGCAGTGATTCATAACTTTAGCATCACAAATTGAAAATCGTTTCAACATACTTGCATTGTAATATTTTAAAATTAACCAGCATTATTTCAGAGTTTATTTTTCTTCATTTATTTTGCAATTTTATACAGTCAAAGTCGTATTAATGAGAGACCTGCAATTCTACTATAGACATAGCGGAGGGACTACAGCTCTTTTAAATATCTTATATAACTACATGCCATAAAATATGAAAGCATTTCCTAGAATACAGCCTGAAATTGCTGGAATCATGAAAATCCGCTCCACCTCATCACTTTCAGTGCCAATATTGTGCTTCTGCAGATGGAGCAAAATTGATCTATAATGCAATTTATCAGATATTAATGTCTTTCTTGTTTTACTCATTGTATCAGTTTTCTGCAGGCTCATGTTGTAACTAGACAAACTAAGGCAGTCAGGGACCTCAATGGTGCACTACCTAATTAAAGTCACTATAACTAAGGAATAGAACACTTGCCCACTTCTTATGCCCAGCTACTATTAGTCGCACATTAGAAACATTTTTACATTAGTGAGAGGCAACAGAAAAACAAATCTTCAAGACAATGTATTAGTAAAAATCAATGTAAGTAAGACAAAGGAAGATCCTCTGTTAACGTATGTTCTTTTTATTCATTCTTTATGAAATGTAATTAAATGAAATGAAGAATGAATAAAAAGAAAATTTTCATGAAGAATGAGTAAAAAGCACATATGTTAACAGAGGACCTTCCGTTGACATGTTGTAACTATACGATTTGTTTTTATTACCGTGGTGCCATAAACCATGCAATGAGCGAAACATTGGAAAACTTCACCGATTTCCTGTGCAAACAGTTATACTTAATATGTACCCTTTGAACAGATACGTCATATTTTTATCTGTAACGATTAATTGTATACAAAGCCCCAATGTTTTTTCACCATAAACTTTGTGGAGTGTTCTACAAATATTCACAACTTTCATAATGGGTATAACATTTTAAGTGGGAAAAGAAATGTTCTGCAAAGTAGATTGTACAAGGACACAGTTTTAGAAAACCGAATTGGAGGTATTAGTTTACAAAATATTTTTGCAAAATAATTCTTTGGAAAAACATATTTTTCAAGAATTTTCACTGGTTAGCGGAGTTGTATAAGGTTTACAAAATGTTGCAACACCGACAAAGTGAGAAGTTTATAAACTTTACCATGCTTTTGGCATGCAAATTTACATTTTGCACCCACCCATACTGAAGCATACTCTGCCTAATCTTTTTAAGAGTATGATGCCACCACCATTAGTGTAAACAAATTACATTTGGCAATACATTTTTTTGCATACATTCTTATTTATCTGTTACGTTTTAAAGGTGTATTTGTGTTTATGTTCAGATGTGTACATAATTTCTTTTCATAATGTTGTTAATTGACCACCCATTTTACTATTCTGTGTTTTGAAAAAGTGTCATTTTCTTGACAATATCTAGATACAATATGTTTCTTTTGAATCTCCTTGATGAATAACTAATTATTCCCACAAATGAGTCAAATGGAAATTCTGTAACCTGGTTAATGATCTGAAGCCATGCCCAGATTGCAAACCCACTGACATTCAGAAAATTGCTTTGCGATTTCATCAACTATAGAGTTTCAGAACAGTTTTGTAATAGGAAAAGTTATACAGAATCTTATTTGGGGGTGTTGCAGATATTTTAATAATTGCTTTCAAGTTACAATATACTCTAGTGAAACTGTAAAAATCTGTGTCACGTGTCTATTTTCACAATCATGTAGCCACAATCCAATGATTTCAACCCACTTGTGAAGTAAAATCTCCGGACATCAACTGCTACCTATCAAGGACATTACACAACAACCACACAGAAAACTCGGCCAGAATGTCACTCTCTTTCTAAAAATGTAAATTGTTATGTTTATGTCCTCTCTGGTCATGACCCTTTCTTCCTCCCTAAACCTACTCTCATGCTTTATACCCCTCTACCTTTCCATTCTTCCCCTCTCCTCCTTCCCCTTTTCTGCTTCACCGTTTTCAACCTTATGATCTTTTTATCCCACCTTATTCCTACTCTCTTCTCCCATGTCTACCTGTCAGCCTGATGCCCTCTTATTTCTCCAAGACTCATTTCTCCCATCCCAATTATTGATGTCTCTCTGACAATCTATTATTAATTAGTCTATTCGGTACCTGCCAATGTTTCAAAGCAATGCTATACTATTGTCTTCCATGCATTTGTAAAGTGACCTGATACCCCTGGTTAGTGTGGTGTAATTAAAAAGGAATATAAAATAAAAGAGAAATAAATAAATGGCAACCAACTTTTTTCAGTCCTCAGAATCTTATCCAAAATACTTGTGAATGCGCAAAAAATGCCACTTTGGGAAGATTTTTTACAGTTTACTTGGATAATAATGTGACTCCCTTGCTCACAATTCAGATTACAAATTTCAAAGGTGAGGTGATTGCATTAATATTTCATGGTCTTTTACCTGCCCCTCACTGACCATGACATAATAGTCTTGTAACTTTCTCTTCCCTCTCAATGAAGAAGGCTGAGAACCAGACAAATGTTAACCATTCAACATTACAAGCATCCGATGAGTGACAGACCCATTGTAAGAACAGACAGGCTCATTCAGCAAATCAAATTCTATGTCACAACTGCTGCATTCTCTATTCTGTGAGCTATATAATAATCTCAATAGAGGAGATGCCTACGTCAAAGATGCCTGTACAAAACAATGCAATATTTGATGTTAAGAATAACAAACATGGGTCTAGGACTGCTGGACTGATAGAAAATGTTTCAATATATCTACAAAGTTATTTACCTACATTGAATCTAAATGGATCTACATTACATATGGTTATCCTGAAAATCTGACATTGACTCAGTCCTCGAAGGCCTATGTTGAACACACCTCCTCTATGTACATGTGGATAAGTTTGTATCTTAAAGATGGGAACTGGATGGGTGCACACTTCTCATTAGCCAAAAGAAGAAGGACCAGTTACAAGACTTGAGCCGTCAAAATGTCATGGAAGTACACTTTTGCAGCTCTTTGTTTCCTTCTCCTGTTTCCTTATTGACTAAGGTTTACATCAAATGTATGACATTACTTTTATTTTAATAAGGCTTTATATATTTACCAATTAAAATGTGTTTTTGGGATGCACGCAATATAAATGCTTGTTTTGAAACGTTAAACCATATAGGAGTCTTCTATAGAGAGCTCACTTATCAACTTAGCACCCTAATTGCTATTTTGGTGTTCTTCGTTTATTTAAATTCTACTCTGCAGAATCTGAAGGAGTGCACAAACAACTTTAACATACAATTTAACATTTTTCCTCCCTCCACTTCTGAATTAAATTGCACCATTTGGATAACTCTCTGATGGCCTTTTTTTGGGGGGTGGGGGAGGGGGGTCTGCCAGCAACCAAAGAAAAAAATGAGATAAGTAACTAACTTGCAATGTTGTCTCCATGGCAGGTTCTTCCAGCTGATGAGTCTATTGACATCATTAGAAAAAATATTGTTTTACATAAAAATTGTCTCCAAAATAAAAAACAATGTCCCCATTGGGTGTATATTTTCGATTATTTAATCCAATCCAATAAGATATTGTTGTAAATGATATTTAGTTCAGAATATGTCTATCAGAACTATATTTTGTTTACAGCAGGTGTCTTCGAATTGTGGGGCGTGACCTCCAGCGGGGTCGAGGAGTGATAGAAAGGGGGTAGCACA
Organism: Lissotriton helveticus; assembly: GCF_964261635.1. Taxonomy (NCBI): domain Eukaryota; kingdom Metazoa; phylum Chordata; class Amphibia; order Caudata; family Salamandridae; genus Lissotriton; species Lissotriton helveticus. Next base: position 1,324,285,202 of record NC_136067.1, on the reverse strand, counting down.
TTCACGGTCAAACTGAAGGATTTTGCTGAAAATAAAAAGTCAAGTGTCTCAAGGCTGCTGTGGTCGTGATCCATGAAGCCCCAGTGTATTCAGTGTTGCTGAATACTATTGTACTCTGAGCTTTGAATTAAGATGTTTTGTTGTTGTGTTGTATGTTTTTAGTGTTTTGTTAGTTGAGAGAGTTTTTTTTTCAGAAGACGTGTGAGGAATGACCGGAAACAATAGTTTGCGATATTGATATTTGTGACCATCACACCAATAACACTTTTTTTGTGCTGTAACATTTTTGTTGTTGTTGTAGGTTGAGCTGGTGTTCATGGGAGTGGCGGAGAGGCCCCTCTACGTTTTCAGCCAACTGTTGCTAAAAGTGACAGTGCCGAATGAATTGCCATCTGGTACCTAAACAACAATTTCCGTAACCCAAATGAGACATTTCATTAAATTGGTAATGAAGTTTCATTGAACTGGGAATAATGTAATGCTTGAGATGTGTAGATTGCACACAAACTTGTCGGGTGTGCTTAATTCTGCAGTTTTCCCAATTCTTTCGGCTCAACAGATATCTTTTCCTTTCTGCTGAAGTGCAGTTTTCTTCATACATGAAAGTGCGCCCCTACCAAATGCAGGTGGTGTCTTCCTTTCTCCATCAATAAAGGGGTCAAATATGTGAAAATAGCATAGGAGAAAGCGAGGCCCCAAGTCTCCAAGTCAAGGACCATAGAAATTAGGCCGAAAGTCCAGTACAAGGCAGCAGGCAGTCAGTGGGCACATGGAAAACAGGCTCTTGAAACAAGTGTCAGGCAGTGTTGACCACCTGCAGTTCTGTTCCTAGGCAGTAAGTGCCACACTCCTCTCTGCCCCAACGGGTACTTTACTGCTTTTACTTGCTCCTGGAGTTTAAATGCAGAAAGTTTGCCTTTGTGTTTGTCTGCAGCCGATGTAGTTTTTGTACAGCCAGGCGGTGCTTCTCCTTTCTTGTGAATGCTTGTCAGAGCTCCATGGGATCCCTTAACCGCATGCGTGCGGGCGGAATTCCGCCCGTACGCGGCGATTTGCAAAAGCGCATATTACGTGACGAGCTGGGCTCGTCATCAGCGTAGCAGGAGGCTACCTCATGACGAGCCCAGCTCGTCATCAGCGTGGAAGGGGTTAAACATCCTTTTTTTTTTTTTTTTTTTTTTCTATTTTTTTTTTTTTTTTTTTCGTTTTTTTTTTTTTTTTTTTTTGTCCTCATATCCACCATGGTTTAAGAAAGCCATTTAGAATATGCTCTAGTGAAGTTGACTCAGTGATTTTAACTGGGAGGGATCATTTCATTTCGAGTGGGAAGGCCATTAATCCCGCAACTGTCACAGCTTGATACTCGTTTAGGCTACCAATGGGGTGGCCTACTGCTGGGCCTGGGCCGGACTGAGACCGGGCAACATTAGTATTTGGCACCATAGTAGTATAATCATAGGACCCGGGGGAAAAAAAAAAAAAAAAAAAAAAAACCCGGATCTTTATTGTGCCCAAACAAACAAATGCCAAAAGGCCCTTTTATTTTGGTTTCCCGTTCTGGCTAGATCCATACGTGCCGTCTGTAAAGTTGATATCAACCAATCCCCATGGGAAGGGGGCATAGGATCCTTCCATCTCCTGCAGATCTCTCTCCTTGCCAAGAGGACCGTATAGAAGACCAGGCTTTTAACTGTAATTTGAGTTGTCTTCAGGAGGCCAAAAATCACTAATGGTAAATCTATAGTAATTGGGATACCTAACGATGCCGTAAGAGTCTTACCTATGGCCTCCCAGTATGATGCAATTCGAGGACACTCAAAGAACATATGAATATCTGAAGCTGCATTCAGCCCGCACCTCGCACATGCCACTGAATTTCCTGTGACAAATTTGGATAGTCTTTGGGGAGAGTAATACGCCCTATGAAGGGTAAAAAGATGGTTCCTACGTAGCCATGAGGGTTTCACCAAACTTTTTAAAAGCTGAAATGAGAAGGACCAAAGTTCTTGTAAATCTTGAGTCAATATTACGTCCCCCCAAAGTTGAGCTGGTAACTTAAATTCCCCATCAGATTCATCTAAAAGAAGTTTATACCATAGTGAAATCTCACGTTTGGTTGAAGGGGTACCAACCAAGTTAGTTATTAATTGACTATGCCCTCCGAGAGGAAACTTGCTACGTTTTGTTAGTGGATCGTTATATGCCTCTGTCCAGCTTCTGATTTGAATGTATTTAAACCTTGAAAGGGTTGGCCCTATTTTATTCTGTAGATATTCCCATGAAAGCAGGTCCCCCTCATAGAAAAGATCCCCCCATTCTTTAAGTCCTGCTTCTCTCAAAGGAGTGGCTAGGGAATCTTCCAACCAGGCTGGACTATCAGGTAACCCCCAAAGCGGCGTTTTATCGCAATAATACCCCTGTTTAATAGATTTTATTACATCAGTCCATGTTTTCGCCAAGGCATGCAGGACCTTCAATTTGATTTTTTTAAAGAATTTTGGATTGCCAAATTTAAATAAAAATCCCGACTGGCTGAGACCTTCCCCTTTCAACATGGCCGAAAACATTAATCCTATCCCATAGTCAGTAGGTGTTTTTAGGAGCATTCGTATGTGAGAAAGCTGAAAGGCCCACAAATATAATTTTACGTCTGGTGCGGCTAATCCTCCCTTCTCCCATCGCCGTCTAAGCTTCTTCCAAGCTATTCTTGGTAATTTTTTGTTCCAAATAAAAGAAGTGATATCTGATTGTATTTTAGTTATGTGAGTCTGATCAAAGTAGAGTGGAATGGTATTAAAAAGAAAAGAAAGTTTAGGCAAAATGGCCATTTTTATGAGGTTGACCCTCCCTATCAAAGATAATTGAAGGTGAGACCATGTCTGCATTAATTTCCTCGATTCCTTGATAATTGCTGTAATATTTACTGAGGCGAGCTTGTTGATGTCTTTTATGATATTTAGGCCCAGATATCGTAATGATTCGCCTTCCTGTATTTCCAAGGAACTCGGATTATCATTCCAGACCAACATCTCTGTTTTTAATGTGTTGATCTGGTAGCCTGATATTTTCCCAAACCCCTTAGCTATTTCAAGTATAACCGGGAGTGCAGTTGTTACGTCTGATGTATAAACGAGCAAGTCGTCAGCGTATAACGCAACCTTCTTTTCCCACCCTTTGTGACAACAAGGAATAATAGCATTCTCTCTCCTCAGTTGTTGTGCGAGAGGTTCAATATAAAAGTCAAACAAAAGTGGGGAAAGCGGGCAACCCTGCCTAGTCCCCCTAGTTATATCAAAGGGGTCTGACAACTCACCGTTAATTAATAGGTTTGCCGATGGACTGGCATACAATAGACTAACTGCACGACAAAATCTCTTCCCCACTCCAAATTTAGCCAGGGCCCCCGACAGGTACACCCAATTAACCCTGTCGAAGGCCTTGGTCGCATCCAGGGTGAGAACAGTCAATGGTAAATTCTGTGCCACAGCGATATCTATAGCCCCTATTAAGTCGTATGTTAATTCGTATAGTTGTCGGCCCTTTACGAATCCTTTTTGATCGACGTGGAGGACTGCCGGGGCTATTAAGGCTAACCTGGAAGCTAAAATTGTGGTGAAAATCTTGTAATCCACATTTAAGATTGATATGGGCCTGTATGATTCGCAAGCGTCCTTGGGCTTTCCAGGCTTCAGTATGAGTGTGATTGATGCGTTATCCCATGTTGATGGGGGAGTTTGGCCATCAATAAGGATCTGATTAAACATCTTAGTGAGGAAAGGGGCTATCTCATCTTCTAAGATTCTATAAGTTTCTGCTGGTAGCCCATCGGGCCCGGCTGCCTTTCCCTTCTTACTTTTTTTTATAGCGGCCCTTACTTCTCCTTCGGTGATAATATCATCCAATGCTTGAGACTGAGCTTGTGTAAGACTAGGGAGATTCATATGACTTAACCAATCATCAACCTCCTCAGATCGGGTTTCAATGTCCTCCTTATATATTGACTCAAAGAAAATCTTAAAGGCCCTTCTAATTTCAATATCCGATGAAAAAGAATCGTTGCCCACCTTGATTTTTGCAATGTTGTTCCTAACCTGATCTGATTTAGTCTTCCAGGCAAGCATTTTACCCGCTCCTTCACTGTACTCAAAATGGGCTAATTTGCTTGCTTCCCATCTCTGCTGCAATCTAAGATTCAATACTGAACCCAGGTCTGCTTTCAAGGTCGGCATTTCTTTCCTGTAATTATTTATGATGGACTCATCTACCCCAGTATTACTATCAATAACTCCTTGGAGGTTTATTATCTTTCCTTCAATTGAGCAAATTTGTTCTTTATATTGCTTCCTTTTATGAGACGCTTTAGCTGTTATTAGACCCCTTAGAAATGCTTTAAACGAGTCCCAGATGATCCTTGTAGATGTTGAGTCATTATTAACCAAAAAAAAATTGTGTGCTTCTCTATTGAGATATAGTATGTCGTCAGGTAAGGTGAAAAGTGAACGATCAAAGGACCATCTAGAGGGCAATCTCTCTGTTAGATAGGTTAGGTCCATTAATACTGCAGAGTGGTCTGAGAGATGGAGAGGTAAATATTCAATGGATCTTACATGATCAGTCAGCCTTCGGCTGATCAAGATGAAGTCAATCCTTGACTGGTGTTTATATTTATAATTACGGAAGGACACTCCTTGTTGATCCCCAGACCTCTCCCTCCATATGTCAGAATACCCATATGTTTTCATTGCAGATTGTAGCACTAACCTAGATTTTGACAAAGCTAAGGGTCGACTATTGGGGGATTTATCCAAAACTGGATTTAAAACAATATTAAAATCACCAGCTATAATAGTTGGCTCAGGAAAGGAGAGCAAGTGTGAAAACATAGTCTCCATAGTAGTAGAATCGTCTTGATTCGGCCCATAGTAGCCCAAGACTGTGGTTTGAGAGCCCGCTATTACTACAGAGGCTATGGCCCATCTTCCGCCTGGATCGACCTGTTGGGATATCAGCCTAGCTTTAGCTACTTTCTTAAAAATTATAGATACCCCTCTGGTGTTACTAGCCTGAGTAGTGGAGACCGCAAAGTCTATCCACTTATTTCGTTTAATTAAGTCCATCATCTCAGAGTTTGTTAAATGAGTCTCCTGGAGAACAATGACCTGCGCATCCAGATCTCGTAAATATTGCATGATTTTATTTGCCCTAGGTTTGGTGCGCAGGCCATTAATATTCCAGGAGAGATATTTTATGTTAATCATTTTTGGCATATATTCCCGACAAAAAAGAGAGACAGAAAAATACGACTAGATCAACCCATACTTGTCTAACACTCTTTTGATAAGATAGCAATACCACTTTCTTATTATCACGACTATTAGATCTTGGCTTTTTGAGGACATTTTTACTTTTCTTTTTCCACCCCCCACCACCTACCCTAGCTGCGTGCCTCCCTCCCTCCCCCCTCCCATTCCCTGGAAAACCCTTGCGATATCCAACCGGTGCAATGTCCGGTAGATAGCGCCCCTCCGTGAACTCCTGGAGAGAAACCACACCTATATAAAAGCAAAAATTGTGAAAGAAAGACTAATCTAATTATGACACTAAACTAGTTATATTGTTTAATGCCCCTTGTGAAGAAATTATTTTTAGACTTTGTACATAAGAACTCGGAGAAGTCAAGAGATAACCATGAACGCTGACTCTACTTACTAAATCTTGTAATTAAACTTCTTATTGTTTCTTATTGCTTCCCATCTGCATCAGGAATTCATCCGCTGCTTGTACTGATCTAATGTTAGTCATCTTATTATTATACATTATTTTCATGCCAGCAGGGAATGTTAATTGAGCTGTGGCACCCGCTGCTCTAAACGCTTCCAGTCGCCTCCCAAACTCCCATTGCTTTTCCAGAGTAATTCTTGAAAGATCTGACCTTATTAAGAATGTAAACCCCTTTGCAACCAGCGCTTTTTGTTTTAATGCAAGATTAAGTATTTGTTCTTTCAGAACATATGTATGAAAGTTTACTAGAATTTTACGGGGTTTAGATCTCTGGGGGTTACGTCTAAAGGGATCCCTGTGGATTCTTTGGATGTCCACTGCTATTTCTTCTAGGGAGAGGTCTAGATTCAGGGACTCTTTTAGCAAGCCCGTTATATATTGTTTTAAGTCTGAGCCCTCTGAGCCTTCAGGCACATTCAAAATTCGAAGATTCCCCCTCCTCGCATTGTTCTCCAGGGTCTCCATCCTTTCACTAAGTGCTTGCTCCTCTCTAGAAAGCTTCTGAATATCTTCTTTCGCCTGGTCCAAATTAATAGAAATTGTTCCTGTGGTCTCCTCCAGGACTCCCGTTCTTATAGCTAGTCCCTCAATTTTGTTTTCAAGAGATTCACAGTAGCTCCTTATTTCAGCTTGATGCGCAGCTTGATTTGCAGAAGCCTCTGCAAAACCCTTCCTTATTTCCTGCGTAAGAGCTGAAAACATGCCTAGTATAGCCACTGGAGTTATTTCGTCATCGGCTGCAAACTTGGATTGATCTGTGAGGGAGTCTATAGAATCTTCGATTTGATCTCCCCCAATTGCACCGAATTCTTCTTCATTCGAGCTGCTAGGGGGAGCATTAACAGACATCTCTTCTAAATCTTGTAACACGGGCGCTGGTGCTGATAATGATACTGACTCGTCTCGAGCTTGAGAAGATTGTAATCCTGAGTTTTTATCGTTATCCCCGTCTACTTCTCCTAGACTTAGTTCACTAGCTTCTGGATCTATGACCCCTTCTTCTGTTCCATAGTCAGAAGCCTTTATTGACTCTATTGTCGTTGAGACCTGCACAGGAGAAATCTTATCCATTAGGAGAGAAGGTTGCACTTCAGAACCAGCTGACATGGCGTGATCCCCTGGCAGATGTAGTATTTGGGGTATAACTTTAAAGTAAGAGCGTAATGAGGGTGTGATCTTGGCTTTTTTCTCAGATATGATGTTCTGCGTTTTAGTGTTTGTCTTACTTTTAAACTTCGAGCCGTATTTAGTGGCTCTTCCTTTAACCTCAGTATTTAAATAAGAGGACGGTTTTTTATCATCACCTGCTACGGTATGGTCACCAACCCCACAAGATGAGCCTGGGGGTTAAACATCCTTGTATGCTAATGTATATAGTTGCTTTTAGTGAGGTGTTGACACTTCCCAAATAGTTCTATTTGATTGCTACTACCCTTAACTTTGTCCTTTTCTTAGGATAGATTTGTTTACTTCATATTGATGCAACATGAAATTTACTGACAAAACTGTGCAAAGTTACTCGCAGAAATATAAACCCAGAGCTTTGTCTATGGCGTTTAATATTAGAGAAGCAGATATCCACACAATGGCGGATTTGTGCAATATTTGAGTCGGGAAGATGGGATCAAAATCTCAGCTTCCTTGCTTGATCAGATTGTGTGATTTTGGGCAAATCACTTTACCATGCTGCCATCACATTTGAGAGCACTTTGAAGTCATTCAGCTGGTGCTTTACCACTGTCATTCATTCTTTGCTAATTTCACAAAAAGATCATGCCATAATTACCTTTCTTAATGCTATCAATATTTTTTTTCATCCTTGTCTAAACATTAACCATGATTGACCGTGCTTTACATACATAGACAGCAGGATGCTCAATGAGTTGAACATTTGACACTGAAAAATGTTGGGGAACTCATTTAGAAGTCCTGTGCGCGACCGGAACGTCGCTTTTCTTGATGTACCAGTGGCACACAGCGCTTAGCCATATCTACAAGGCCATGGTAAGCAACCCTGTGTGGCTTTTCAAGGCCTTGTAGATATGGGGTGAGGCAATGCAGCACAAGTCCCTGCGTTGCCTCACCGTGCCTCAGGTAGGCGTGCCAAGGGCGTTACGGTGGGTGTTCCCACGCTCCCAGATTTACGACATGCTGTCAAAATACTACGCCTCCCCAGGGGTGAGGTAACAGTTGTTTTTGTGCAAGAAGGTGTCCCTTCCTGCACAAAGGCAACCTGATTTCAATACAGGCACGCTTGCACCATGGTGCAAGGGTAGCTGTGTTGGCGCAGCCATTTGAGCACCAGTGCAGTAAAAGAGGGCAGGAATGCACCATATCTCATAGATACAATGGGCTGTATTTATGAAGGCCTTGCGCCGCCGGTGCGTCACTTTTTCCCATTTTAAAAGTGGCGCACGGGCGGCGCAAGGCCTTCATAAATAAGGCCCAATGCATTCCTGCCTTTTTCTTTTGACGTAGGGCACCACAGCAGGAAGGCTTGCTGCACAGACTTTTTTGCCAAAAATGAGTTAATAAGGCCCTGGATGTACAGGTTCTGAGTGGAAATTCCCGGAAAACTGACTCTGCCTTTCATCCTTCTTGTTCAGTAAATTGGTCACCAACAAACTAGGCAATACCAACAACTATTATTGACCGTGCTCAGAAAGAGCAGAAGTGTGTCATGAGGCGCTATGTAAAAATGCATTACTATTTCTTACTGCTGGTAAGCACAAAATGTCCTATATTCTTTCCTCTTTTTTTGTTTTTTAATCTCTCCTTTTTTCAGATATTGTGCTTGATCCCCAATAAACATAAGAGCAGCATGCTGTAATGGTGGGAGACACGCAGATGCATGTTTCAAGGTCACAGGTCTTGCTGGAAGCAGGCAAATTCACCTGACCGAAACAGAAGTTGGTGGGAAATGGATCAAAAGTTGGAGGCAAGGGAACAAAACCTTATGACGGAATAGGGAAGCAAAAAGATGAACAAAAGCGCCCTGCATGCATCAGTTGCCCGCAAAAGCCCCAAGCTCTGTGGCTTTGTATGGATACAGATTTCTAAGAAAGAAAACGGCTCACATGAAAACAAGCATAGAAATTTCAATTCAATCACGGTGATCACTTAACAAACTGACCAGACTGCTTTCAGCAAGCCTCCAGACAGGAAGATCCCCAACTGCCCAGAGGATTGCTTTAACCTTGCGGCCCTGCTGTTTTCCGCCTGACCAAGCAAAATTGCCATTAAGGCAAACATGCACTTAGCAGCACATTTCTACAAAATCTGTACCCGCAGCAACAAACACATTTCATGCTCATTTTCAGCTCTCCTTGGCTTGGTGCTGGAAAGCCCCCTTTGGGCTGCAGAGACATTGCTGCTAACATTTGTTCTTACCTGGCCTCGGTTTCTATTGTCTTGAAGAGGCCCAACATTTCACGAGATGAGAAACACAGGGGTACCGGGCAGCTTTATTTTTTTATTTTTTATATGGAGCGTGTATTCACCCAAAGGCTGCAAGGCGCAAGGAGAATTCAGAAACAAAAACTGGACATGGTTAGAAGAAGAAGAGAGGCAGGCTAGGGATTATGCAGACAAGTATGTTTTGAGCAGGTTCCCAAAACCCCAGAAATTGGAAGTCTGCTGAATGTACGTCCATTGGCGGATATAGTGCATAGCTGCGGTCTTATGCTTTTTTTTGATGCAGACGACACTCAGATCATTGTCTCCCTGTCATCTACGGAAAATTGCAGTTCTGACGCTCTAAATATATTCCTTATGAAAGTGGCTGCTTGAATGAGCATACAACTCCCTCAAATTGAATGGGGATAAGACTTAACCCCTTCCATGCTCGTGACGGAACCTCTCCGTCACGAGCCTCGGGCGCGCTGTGCTGGTGACGGAGCGGTTCCGTCACGGCCCGCTCGGCGCACCTGCGCGGTGCTGATTTTGCACCTGCGCTGGACGTTCCATTGAGCGGGCGGGGCCGTGATGGAACCGCTCCGTCACAAGCACAGCGCGCCCGAGGCTCGTGACGGTGCGGTTCCGTCACGAGCATGGGAGCGCCGAGCGGCCCCCATCCCCCTAGCACTGCGGCGGAAGGGGTTAAATTCTGCTGGTGGGCAATCAACCTCATCTCTAGGGACCACATCTTTGGCCTGATGTTCTCTGTACTTTTCCAACTCCTGTCTCTGTAGTCAAGAACCCAGGCTTCTGGCTTGGTGAAAAGCGTTCAATGGACGATCAAATCACTAAAGTAGCCTCCACTTTCGCATTTTGAGAGGGTTAAGAAAAATCCTCTGGTGTGCACCCGTCTTTGCCCAAACATCAGTAAGACAGGCATTGCTTACTTTCAGGTTGGATTCAGGGAACATTCTCTAAGGCCTCACTTATGCGACTTCAGGTAGCCCAAAATGCGACCACCAAACTATTATTCCACCTTCCTAAGCATGCTTCCACCTCAACTCTGCTTCGAGATCTTCATTGGCTTCCGACTGAAAAGGAAATCCATTTTAAAGCTCTGTGCTGTATACAAAGGGTTATGTTGAATTCAGGCCCACTCTATTTGAGATCACTGGTGGCACCTTACCTTCCCAATCTTCATCTTCGATCATGCAATGCTAATCTTTCCACAGTTCCCAGAGTGAGGAGAACCAGTCAAGGTGGGCGGACTTTCTCCTACTTGGGCCCCAAGCTGTGGAACACTTTGCCCATTTCTATGAGATTCTGACGTTCTTTTTCGTTTTTGTGAAAGCTCTTAAAGACTTGGCCCTACGGAACTGGTCTTTGTTGTAATGACCCAGATGGTATATCATAAGTGCTCTGTGCTGGCAAACCCCGACAGGGTTGCTATGCATTTTACAAAATCATATAATAATAATAATAATAATAATAATAATAATAATAATAATAATAATAATAATAATAATAATAATGATGTCCGAAGGGAGGGTGTTCCACAGTTTAGGTTCTAGGAGCCCATACATTTCTCCTGAGAACACAAGTAACTCTGAGGAAAGAGGCGGAGTTAGAGTTCCGGGATCTGGACGGACCACCTAGAGAAATGAAATCTGCAAGCAGCTTGGGACCCAAGTGACGGAGGCCTTTGTGCGCAAGGCAAGATGTCTTAAAATGGATCCCACATTGAACCAGTAGCTAGTGAAGGACACAGCATGTAGTGGAAATGTGGATGAATGCATGAATGTAGCTGGCCAGCCTCACCACCATGTTGTGGATGTTCTGCAGTGTGTTAATCATTTGTGAGGGCATACCCATATAGGTGACTTTCCAGTAGCGTAGGTGGGGCTGAATGGGAATATTTACTTTGAGATTATTTGGTCAGCGGGAAGAAATGGTAGAAGTTTCCTTAGATTGTGTAACAGCCGCACGCACAAGGATCAGAGTTTTGGGATTTGTCAGTCAAAGGTGAGAACCCAGACATCCCAAACTTCCTCACATTGTTTTTTGAGAGGAACTTTTTTCAGGTTTTCGGTCTCCATCTATTAAAGGCTTATCATGAAACTTTTGTGCGCCTGAGCAAAGGTGCAGAATGGATAAATGCGACTGCTTTCAAGAAAGTGTGCGTTCTACAACGCGTTGGTATTTTAATAACTCAGGGACTTGGCGCATCTGCTCTTTATATCTCAGATTGGAAATACAGAGTGGCATAATCCAGCCTGTTTTCCTGAGCTGGGATGTCAGCAGCGCATGGGCTGACTTGCAAAGTCACCTAGTAGTGTATGCGCTGTGGACAGCACGACTGCTTCTGAGCTGAAAGTGGACGAGCCTAGAACCTAAGAGCTGTGATAATTGCAGAGGAAAACAGGTGTTGAAAAGGTCAAGCCAGCCTCTGCTTGTGAGGTGCTTTTACCACCTCGTTATACTCACTGATGAGAGGGCGACCCAACCTTACAAAGATTGGGATTTTGCATCTGTTGCTTGGCAGAGGGCATGAATCGATTCCGTTACAACACTTTCGAGCAGCACCAGCCAACATATGACACCCTGAAGAGTACGCGCATTGCCCAGCCCAGAGGTATATACTTTGGGTGCATTCTCAGACGCAGATGGCACTCCATTCCCATAAACTATCTCTGGGCACAGTGCTATTGACGAATGAAAAGGATTCATGTCAACGCTACAGCAGCCTTGAGCCTAACAAGAGGACAGACAGCCTCCGGCAGTGCCCACACAAAGGTCTCAGAAGACTTCATCATTGGTGCCAAGGTGTATATCCGCTCACCTACGGTATGAATAAATGCATTACTTGGCCACTGCCGTAGAAGCCGGCTTCCAGGAAAAGCTATTCAATGTAGTCAGGAAAATATATGCTGAACATTTACAGTGTTGGCAAGGCACACTTCTAAACCAAAGTCGCTCCATTTTTCACCACAATTCAAAACCGGCTATCCGTGCCAGGTCACCGTTTATACTACTTAAAACAGTTCCCTGGAATCCTTTGCGTGAAGATAATTAACTACCGACCCTCTTTCCCATCTCAGCCTGCCAGCTTCCAATTTTCCATTCTAAAAATGACGCTAGGTTTGTTATACTTGTATTTGAGGAGAGGATGTAGCCTAACGGCTAGGGCGGTCGACCTCAAATCTGGGAAACCGGGTTTGAGTCTCAGCAATGACGCTCAACATCCTGTGATTCTGGACAAATCACTCAATCTCCCCATGCCTAACCAAAAAAAAAATTAATGTGTCCTCATGTAACGCAACTGTTGCACATGTAGAGCGCTCTGATACCCTATTTCGGGTCAAGTACACGCTATATAACACTTCGCGAAAAAAAATGTCAAAATATCTTTTAGCTAAGGGGTGGTTTGTCCAACACATCTTCCTAACAACCGAGGCCCTTTTCTATCCCGTTTAAAAAATGTCTGCCCTTTCCTCATATAGTGTTCATCAGACAAGAAATGATGGGCCATATTTATATGTAGGGGTTGCGTCATTTTTGCACCTCGCAATATGGTGCATGCGTGACGCAAGCCCAAAATGCGAATAATGAAGCCTTGCAAGGCCACTTTGCGTGCTCCTTAGTAGCTTGATAAATCCAGAGTAATGCAAGGTAGTGCAAGTGGCCGCATTACTCTGCCCCAGGGAGGTGTTCCGTGGCTATTGAATGGGTGTTGTGTTCTGCAGCACACATAGAAAAGAATGACTATGGGGATTGTTTTTATGCAGGAACAAAAACAGACCTGCATGCAACACAGGCACCTTGGTGCAAGGGAGCATGCGTTAGCTCTAGGCAGCCCATTGTGCGCTAGCACTGGGAATAAGTCCGGAATGCGATGTGTTGTAATAAATGCAGTGCGTTCCTGCCCTTTCATTGTAACGCAGCACAGTGCTGCAAGGTGACTTCCTGCGCTACGTTAATTTGAAATAAATATGCCCCTATGGCCCTATTTATCAAAGGGTTGTGCAGCTTTTGCATAACGCCGCGTGTTGCATGCATGATGTAACCCCAAAATGCAATTTGTCAAGCCATGCATTCAAGGCCACTGTGTGCGGCCCTGATAAATCAGGATGTACACAAAGCAGAGCAATTCCCTGTGTCGCGTTACTCTGCCCAGGGAGGCATTCCAAGGGGATGTATGACGGTACAACACGTGGTATTACCACGCGTACCGTTACAACGCAGGTTTTACAACGTAAGCCGTTACAACGACTTGCATTGGGGGGGCGCTGGATAGTGAATAGTTTAATTTACTATTCCAACTCCAGTCCCCGTGGATAGTAGGGAAGGTGTTGGATAGTAAATAAAACTATTCCCTATCCTAGAGCGCCCCCCCAGCGCAATTCGTTGTAACGAATTGCGTTGTAAAAGTTGCGTGGTAATGGTACCACGTTGTAAAAGTTTTGTGGTAAAGGATGTTCCCCATTCCAAGGGTGTTGCGTGGGTGTTCCCTCACAACTCCATTGAATTTTGACGCATTCCCAGAGTTACCATCACTGTTTGACTAGGAATGTGCCAGGGAGGCGTAAGGGGAGAAACATACTTATTTCTCCTCGTTACTTCCTCTTTCTATGCGTGCTGCATAGGGAGAAACAGACTTATTTCTCCTCGTTACTTCCTCTTTCTATGCGTGCTGCATAGGGAGAAACAGACTTATTTCTCCTCGTTACTTCCTCTTTCTATGCGTGCTGCATGGGGAGAAACAGACTTATTTCTCCTCGTTACTTCCTCTTTCTATGCGTGCTGCATTCCGCCGCACACACAGAAAGAGGAAAATGCCTCAAAGGATTGTTTTTGTGCAGGAAGGTGCACAAAAACAATCCTGCTCACAACGCAGGCCCCCTTACCCATTAAATACTGTTCATTCCTGCCCTTTCCCTGTAACGGAGAGCAGCGAGGTGACGCTGCGCTGCACTACTTTTTGTTAAATATGGCCCTTTAAGCGAAAGGATCCCCTGGCATTCTTTGCTCCTCTACTGCACACAATATTCAAGGGCACGAACATGTTAAATCGGAAATACACACATTTTTGCCCGTGAAAAAAGTGTGAGGTTGTAGCTGAACAGAGAGACGAGCAAGGTCGAAATTGCGTAGTTTAGCATTAGTCCAAGCTTGAGTGACATCCAGCGCTGCTTAGCAGTGTAGAGGGGGTCTGCAGGGCTCTAATGGTATTCAAAAGAAATTGATTTATAAAGGAGGATTGCAATGCAGAGAGAGAAGGTCGTGACCCCGCATAGTAGAGTGGCGGCAGTAATTCAATTCCATTGAACGGAGAGCGGCTTTTGTCACTGGGTATTGTTTAACATATAACTGCATTTTAATAAAAGCCGATACATCAGGCATTACTGCACGGAGCATCCTCCGCCCATCTCCTTTATGAAGCAAGTAAATGCATTGCGCTTTTATTCAGCATAATAGCAATCGAAGGCTCGCTGGCTTAACAACCTGAAGAAATTGGCCCGGTATAGTGCTGTGTCTGCATTAGGTTTGGAATATATACAGCAGGTGGTGTGTGATCCAGGGGTGATGTAGTGTTCACTTCCAGGAGGAAGACTGGCTGATTTGCAAGATGCACTCCATGAATGTTTTGCTTGTAAAGTGTATGGCCTACTATTCGATTGCCTGCATTTTTATTTACTCTCAAATATGACTGATGGGCGAGTGTTACGTGCATGCAGCCATATTGCGAGCAAGCTTGTTTACAGCTAAAATGGACAATCCTAGCCATCTACAAAGGAGCGTCTGTGACAGGAGCTCTAAAAATGTTGTCAATCGTTTACACCAATCCATCACGAATGAAAAGATGGCTCTGATTGCCTGGAGATAATTTCATATGTTGTGTGTTGGTGGTGTTATTTTCCTTCAAGGACACCTTTTCCAGGCCTAAAAATGTCACTTGCAAATCTTTTTCAGATGTGAATAATGTGGCTAATGGAAGCAAACCAAGACTACAACATCTAGTATGCATTAGACAAACACACAATAAGCTCACGACTGGAAACTATGGGGCAGATGTATCATCCGTTTTTTTTTGTCGCAAACGCTGCGATTCGTAAAATAGCAGCGTTTGCGACAAAAAAAACGGGATTTGGAATGTATCATGCAAAAAGCCTCACATGCCCCTCCGGGCTAAGTTCGTGCAATATAAGTCTCATTCCAATTCCAATTCCAATTCCAATATTAAGGAATCGCAAATTTTGCGATTCCTTAATATTGCGAAGCTTTTAAGAAATGGCAAATTGCGATTTCCTATTTGAAATGTATGAAGCATTTCAGTGTTGCGATTTTTGACTAAGAATTCGCAAATTACCACCAACTTGTAGTTGGTGGTAATTGGCGAATTCTTTTCAAAATGCACTTTTTTAAAATTCTAAAGGTGCCATATGACGCTCATACATGCCCTTAGGGCATGTATGTGCGCCATATGCGCACACATGTCACATTCAGGGGTGCAGCAGGGTGTCCTTAAGACACCCTTGCACCCTTGAAATTATTCTCAATTTGCGATTAGCAAATTGCTAATCGCAAATTGAGAATAATTTCACATTCATTCCTATGGGCCTCCTGGCCCATAGAAATGAATGGGAAATTATTCCTTAATTGCGATTAGCAATTTGCTAATCGCAATTAGGGAATGTTAGGAAATCGCTAAAAAATAGCGAATTTCTGCATACATACCATTTTGCACTTCTCAAATAGCGATTCCTTATGAATCGCTATTTGAGAATCGCAAAATGGTAACTTGATACATCTGCCCCCAAATTTCATAATGCCTGGCAGTGTGGTGGTCATCTACATCTTGACAATTGGACCTCAATGCCGTGAACCCATGGAGACCTCTGTGCCTCAGGTAGCTCGCCCTTGTTTCGCCTTGCAGTTTCACTCTCACTTTACCCTTCCTTTTTTGAGGTTTTTCAATTACTGGACCCTCTACTTCTCTGACTTTCAATCAATCACTATCCACCCTCCTTTGTGTCTTTGAGTCTATAACTAACAGACTCAGCTTCAGTGTTCCTCTTTCGTTCCATACTGCTCCGTTTGTGTCAATTGTCTTTCTCTGTGTCACTCCCCACTCCCCATCTCTGTATCTCTCCATCAAATAGCTTCACCTGACTTGCCCCACTCATCACCTCATTTTGCATTCCTGCCCGCAATACATGTCTATATCAATTAATCTCAACATCTTTCTCCCCATATCAGGGGACTGAAACTTTCCTGCTGACAGTGTCACTAGGCAGAGTCAGGTGTGTTTCAAATAAGTATGCACAATCAGTGCTTAATTTGAGCCAGTGGTTTCCAGTGCTCGGCACCAGCACTTAATTTTTAACACTGGCACTTATGACACTCTGCCACATGGTAGCAATGTTGGTCTAATTTACAAATACGCTGAACAACAGTTGTTTATTAATTTAATATACATACCAATGACTAATACCTTCCACCCAGTGCTTAATTTGTAAAGCAATAAGTGCCAGGGCTTTCGTCAGAAGGTCACTGCAGTTTGCACCACACACTGCCCCGCAATGCTGCCAATGAAAGTACCAACACAACTACTAACCAGCACACTCTTAGAAGTGTAACAATTCGGACTATTCCATGCCCCCAAAGCTATAACAATGGCTTGGATGGCAGGTAATATTCCTTTTAATGTATATTGAATTAATAATTAACTGTTGTTATGGTTATCCCTAATTAGAACATTGGAATGTTGGGAGCTCCATTGAAAACAATAGAGTAGCTCCGGGCTTATAATGGCTGGTATAAGCCTGGAGCTCCAACATTCCAATGTTTCTTTGTTCACAGCTCTGGCTGTGAACAAAGGTTTCGGGGAGCCTGAGAGGATTCCAATCCCCTCGCGCTCCCACAAGGCTTTGTTTTATTTGTTCAAACATTCTACCCTCTAGTGACAGAATGTTCTAATAGCCTTATAGCCCTTCGTAGCTGGGCTATACCGGCTATTAGAGTCCCTCTTCCTTGTTAAAGCTTTAACGCTGGAGAGGGCCTTTAATAGCCGGTATAGCCCGCTACGGCAGGCTACAAGGATATAGTGCGTCAGACAGCACCACCTCGTGGCACCCTGACTCAGTCGCCGATGTTGACAATTAAGTGCCAGTGCAAAGCACCAGAAACCACAGGCTCAAATTAAGCACTGGAGTTGGCCCATAATGCTGCAGGCCAATGTGCGCCTACATCGGTCAAAATAATTCAGTAATGAACCAATCATAACTTTTGCCCAAGTCAGATTCATGAAAATAGGTTTGAGATGGCCCAAGGCTATCCCATCTGTCTGTTAGAGTACCCTATGTATTTTTAAATATTGTGTGGGGCATGTTGGCAGTGTTCTCTGCAGGGTGTTCAAGAGAGAGGCTCTTAATTAAAGCTGCAGTTGGTGCTGATTAACATTTGTTAGTGCAGAGAACTAGAGCTCAGTACAGAGACCTGTGCCCATCAGCCACCAATGGGAATGCAGGAAGACAGCATGTTTCAAATTATTTCACTTCCTGTTCAATTTCAGAGTGGGAGGCAACATATTTTGGAATTCCATCAAAAAGGCTGCTGATTTGCCCTTTCAAAGAAACTTCTAGGGAGCCCCTTTGCAAATCCTCCAAGCTCACCCGTGAAGAAATTGTCGGCACCTATTATGGGACCACTGAGGGACCCATAACCTGGAAGGCTCCATCCATTGGCTCATGAGGGAGAAGGAAGATGAATGCAAAGTTCTTTGGAACACAAGACAATTGCTATAGAAATTCAATACAATGTTTAGTTTCCTTTTAATTTGCCCAAAAACTGAGCGGACCTACAGCAAGGCATTTTAGTGGCCACAAGGGGAAAATACATGCACATCTACCAGAGAGAAGACTATGAAGCCGTGAGATAATGCTATGTTTTCTGTTGCTGGATTCGAAGGGCTGAAAGTTATCCAGGAAACAGAGTGCTACTCATTTAATCCTAGATGCACAGCTCTCTTGACTCTGATCTCATTGGATATATTGACAAAATAATTGAAAAACACTAGTAGTGGTCCCAGGTGTACTCAAAAGAGATGGATGACCAGCCCAGATGGAAAGACTGCCCTCTTGCCAGTGTAATGCAGAAAGGCAGTTTGTTCGTTCCAAAGCAAAACCACTTCACAACTATAAATCCAAAATCCTGTTCAATCCAAATAACAGACTAACATGACCACCACTCAAAATAATTTCATATTTCCCTAGACTAATTCACCACTAATACTTTATGGTTCCGGAATAGCGTGCGACTCGCCGAAAAAGCAATTGAACACCTCATCAGGGGAAGCAAGCGCCATATAAATGCAAATCTTCTTCCCTCTTCCATCCCTCTACTATCCTTCTCAATCCAAATAACTGAATAACATATCCACCACTCAAGTTACTTTCATATTTCACTAAACTGATTCACCACTAATCCTTTAAGGATTCCTGAGTAGCGTGCTACTCGCTGAATAAAGCACTTGACGCCTTGTCAGGGGTATTAAGCACTATATAAATGCGATTTCAACAAAATAGAATATGTTTTATGAAACATCCATTTTATATTTGCCCTTCAACCAGTGCTAGAAATGGGGTTAAAAAGGTGGGGGAAGAAGTCCCTAATGGGTGGGTGGGAAGAAGTACATCTAGGAAATATGCACAAGAAGCATGGCCTGTGCCACTACGGGCATGGTCTAACTTGTCTTGAAAAATTTTAAAATAATGTTTTCCAGGACAAAGAATAACCGACATCAGCAGGCAACAAGTTATTCATTTAAAAGTATAGTACAATTGGTATGGGCCATGAGCAATTAAACATTTGACAAGATAAATTCAAATGTAAGAGGTGATATCTTATTCAACTGAAATAAATATAGGTCCTTTTGTTATTTTGTTGAATATAGCCTTTTGTTTTCTGCAGCTGGCAAAAGACATAAAAAAATATATATATATTTGATTCGATGCCCTTAATGCGGTATCAAAAGTAGTGCTCTAAGTGGGCAAAGCGCACTAGGACTAAGACCTACTATATATATATATATATATATATATATATATATATATATATATATATATATATATATATACATATATACATATATACATATATATACATATATATATTCCATACCAAAAATAAATTCGCGGCACACTTCTTGGTTATTAGCAGTTATTTATTTCCAAACGTGACAACTCCTACGCGTTTCGAACCGTAGTTCCTGTTCACGGCAGTGTTTAGTCATTAGTCCCTTTTCAATTTCTATTTTTATACCATAGCAGGCAAACATTTTAACTGGTGCATGCTGGACCTCGTAGTATTCAAAGTATTACAACTTTATTGAGAATGCATATTATGCATGTAACATACTGCCGTGATCAGGAACTACGGTTCGAAATGCGTAGGAGTAAGACACGTTTTTTAAATAAAACAACCTTAACTCACCAAGAGGAGTGCTGTGATATTACTTTTGTGAAAAATAACTGCGAGACCCTGTCCTGGTCTCGACGCGGGCACCAACTGGAACAGTGCCCCCACTGTGAAGGACATTTTGAGCAGTGATATATATACATATATAAATATATAAAAACCAAGGAAGGCGGTAACGCCGAAACGCGTCTGTTGGCAGGGGAGAGGGTTTCTCGCACTTGGACCAAATAAAAATATCACATAAGAATGCCCTTGGGTGCCGTCTTTCGTTTGGGACCTGGATTATCCCAATTGTGCTTTTATATATATATATATATATATATATATATATATATATATATAGATATAGATATATAGATAGATATATAGATATATATATACATATCTATATATCTATACATATATATATATATATATATATATATATATATATATAGATATATATATATATATATTACCTACTGGCGGTCGCCAGTAGGTATATATAGTTAGGATTTTTTCTCTATGGGATTTTTGAAAATTCTATGTCTAATAACTTTGCCGTTTGTGGACGGAATTGGCTGAAATTTTCAGGAAAATGGCACATTTTGTTTCTGAGCAGCCTTTGAAAATTTGGGGGGGGTTCGTCAAGGGGGGGCCGAGAAAAAAGGGGGGTCCCAAAACGCGTTTTTCCCATGTTAATTTCCATAGGGCGGTTGGCCTCACTTTTAGACCGAACGGCTGAATGGATTTGCACGAAACTTGGCAAAATTGTAGGGACTGGTAGCCCGATGTGCCTTTTGTAGGTCTCAATATATGTGCTCCAGTGGATTTTGAGAAATTAACGTTTAAAAAAAGATATATATCTGTAAGCGCGGACCGGGCAGCGGCCTAGGACGCGTACTTTTCGCGCAACGGAGCTTTGTGAAGCGAAGCTGATTGGTTCTCCGGCGTCTGTCAACATTCCAAACAGTCCGTAGTGGCCGCAAACAGTCCGTAGTGGCCGCCATCTTGTCTCTCGGTAGGATCGAGAGACAAGAGGAGGCCAAAGCGAAGGGGCAAATGACCATAAGGGGGAATAGTAGATCCTCGCTGACCCCCTAGGTTTGATGTGGAGGTTTTAAAAGGGCCCCGCGGGGCAAAAAAAAAAAATTATAATAATAATCTTACGGCTGAATGGATTTGCACGAAACTTGGCAAAATTGTAGGGACTGGTAGCCCGATGTGCCTTTGCTAGGTCTCAATATATGTGCTTCAGTGGATTTTGAGAAATTAACGTTCAAAAAAAGATATATATCTGTAACAGCGCACCGCTTCGCGTACTTTTCGCGTTACGGAGCTTTGCGAAGCGAAGCTGATTGGCTCTCCGGTGTCTGTAAACATTCCAAACAGTCCGTAGCGGCCGCCATCTTGTCTCTCGGTAGGATCGAGAGACAAGAGGAGGCCAAAGCGAAGGGGCAAATGACCATAAGGGGGCATAGTAGATCCTCGCTGATCCCCTAGGTTTGATGTGGAGGTTTTAAAAGGGCCCCGCGGGGCAAAAAAAATAAATAATAATAATAATCGAACGGCTGAATGGATTTGCACGAAACTTGGTAAAATATTAGGGACTGGTAGCCCGATGTGCCTTTGCTAGGTCTCAATATATGTGCTTCAGTGCATTTTGAGAAATTAACGTTCAAAAACAAGATATATATCTGTAACAGCGCTCCGCTTCGCGGAGATAAAATTATATCTGTATTACCTAGCTGTTGCTAACACCAGTTAGCGACGGCTAGTAGGAGATAGCGACCATCTTGGGCCCCACTTTGCATGTGAGTGATATTTATCACTAATGACATGCAAAGTGGGCATGCCAAGATGTTAGCGACTGGAAACAGTCGCTAACATCGCTATCTCCTATTATCAACTTTTGGAAATATTCGAGATAAGCGCGAATATCTCCAAAAAGTAACAGCTGCCCTGAGCAGTTCTTAGCCATGTTATCCTATGGGAGGTGGATAACATGGCTAAGAGGATTAGCTCGGTAATGCATGAATATCGCTGAGTTTTCAGCGATATTAATGCATTGCGGTCGGTTTTTATCGTATTTGCGATAAACTTTGATAATAGCAAGGTTTATCTGCGATAATTTCTGACGGTAAAAAAATCTTTGCAATGCATCGTTAGGGATAAATATCGCTTAACTTTGGTAATATGCCCCAACGTCTGTTAACGTTCGATTCGAAGGAAATCAGGAAGTGTTGAAAAACATTGTCTGCGCCATCTTGTCTTTTTTCAAATGCCACACTTTTGTCGTGCACGGCAGCCATTTTAGATGCCTTGACCAGACCCACTCTGTGCACGCTGTCGATCCTTAGCATGGCTCCCCACCCTCGCAAGCATCTCCCCCAGGCAGTGGTCACCCCCGCTCTCTGTCTTATGCATGGGTAATAAACCTCCCCCCATCTGCGCTGCTCTTTCCTGAGAATCACACCCTGTGCCCGCCCGACACCTCCCTTTCGCCCTATTCACTACTGCACCCTCTGACACTCCTTTTCCTCTGTGTCCGATTGTCCAGGCTGGTCCTAGGGTATCAGCTAGCCCTGCAGATGTAGTTTATGGCCACAGCTGTAAAGATTCACCCCTCTTCAAAGGAGTTATAGTAGATCAAGGCCCACACTCGATGAGATCCGTCACAGCAGAAGCGTTGCTATTATCTGAAAACCATCCTGTATTGTGATTGGGGAGGGGACCGAGCGTGAAGCGGAAGATTCCAGGGATGACTCTTTGTACATCAAAGTTTTTACAATTATGTGTCACATGAAAAATATATAGCACTCCGACAAAGTAGTAAGATTATAAAACTTTAATAATTTATAAATATATACAAGAAAACAAAAATAGTAATAACATATAAACATTTTTAGGGAAAAACAACGAAGTAGCGGTCGGCTGTGCGAATAGTCCCAACGCAGCACAACGTCCAGATTTCCGGCGTGGGGCGGGTCATCAGTAGCAAACTGTTGTGCGAATAGTTCCAAGGCAGCAGAACGCGCTGAAATCTAGATGACACGAAAGTGATGTCTAGTAAGTTGCCACCCAGCAAATAACGGCGTGGGGCGTCGCGGGGGGTGGGTCTTCAGTAGCAAACTGTTGTGCGAATAGTTCCAAGGCAGCAGAACGATGGCACCAAGGTGATGTCCAGTAAGTTGCCGCACTGGTTTTGGTATCCTACAATGCTGCTCCGAATAACGGCGTGGGGCGCCCCGGGGGAGGCGGCGTGAACGGGCCTCTCCAGGTGGAGTGTCATCTGTTGTAGTGGGGCGCCCCTTTACCGTTTCAGTTGCCATTCCGTCCGTTTTTGGTCCACTGTGTCAAAAGCCGCAATTCAGCTGAGTTGCGCCCACTCTTGCGGTGCAGCGATAGGCGGCTGTCACAGGACTCTCAAAATGGCGGCAGGCTCTTTCCTTTTTGGGCCTGGTCCACTGAAATGGCCCTGGGACACCTTGGAAATCGGACGCTTGTCTGCTAGGTCTTGGACCCCATTCTCGAAAGCGTCCCCTCCGCCTTGAGAATTCATCAAAAGTTTTGGGGGCCCCGACTCCTGCAGGCTTCTGGTGGGGAGCGGCTGCCATGATTGCTCGCGGAATGACTACGACGGAGCTACGAGATGGTGGTGCTCTCATGCTGACGCCAGCTTCAGTCTGAAACATCCAGAAACAAGGTGGGGCTTTCATCGTTTGGAAAAAAAAAAAGTTTTCATCCAATGAAAAGTGTTGTTTTTAGGTCATATGATCAAGCCTTCCATCATTAGGAAACCAAAAGTAAAATGAACCAATGAAAAGTTTTATAAACAAGTCACATGACCTGTTATGCGGCATAGGGTATAAAATGCGGAGAAAATACGTTGGCACGTGAGGCGGCGTCAGTAGCGGACCGATGTGCGAATAGGCCGAAGGCAGCACAACGCGCCAAGATCCGGATGGCACCGAGGTGGTGTCCAGCAAGTTGCAGCACTGGTGTGGCCATCCTACAATGTTGAAAGTCGGCGTGGGGCGCCCCGTTGGCCTGTGAGTTTGCGTCAGTAGCGGACCGATGTGCGAATAGGCCGAAGGCAGCACAACGCGCCAAGATCCGGATGGCACCGAGGTGGTGTCTAGTAAGTTGCCGCACTGGTGTGGCCATCCTACAATGCTGAAAGTCGGCGTGGGGCGCCCTGTTGGCCTGTGAGATGGTGTCAGTAGCGGACTGATGTGCGAATGGGGCCAAAGGCAGCGCAACAATATTTTCTGACGAGAAGACACCACAAGGCGCTGAGATGCCAAGATCCGGATGGCACCGAGGTGATGTCTAAGTTGCGGACTGATGTGCGAATGGGGCCAAAGGTAGCGTAACAATATTTTCTGTATGGAAGATACCACTAGGCGTTGAGATGCCAAGATTCGGATGGCACCGAGGTGATGTCTAGCAAGTTGGTGTGGTCATCCTACAATGCTGAAACTCGGCGTGGGTCGCCCCATTAGCCTGTGAGATGGCGTCAGTAGCGGACCGATGTGCGAATAGGCCGAAGGCAGCACAACGCGCCAAGATCCGGATGTCACAGTGGTGGTTTCATAGTTGAGAGGCACTTCATCTGCAGTGGGGCGCCGAGATCCGGATGGCACCGAGGTGATGTCTAGCAAGTTGCTGTACTGGTGTGGTCATCCTACAATGCTGAAAGTCGGCGTGGGGCGCCCCATTAGCCTGTGAGATGGCGTCAGTAGCGGACTGATGTGCGAATGGGGCCAAAGGCAGCACAACGCGCCAAGATCCGGATGGCACCGAGGTGGTGTCCAGCAACTTGCCGCACTGGTGTGGCCATCCTACAATGCTGCGCCGAAAGTCGGCGTGGGGCGCCCCGTTGGCCTGTGAGTTCGCGTCAGTCAGTGGGGGCTGTTTGAGGATCTGACTGCATTGGAAAGCAATGTGATGCTGTGCGTCGCCCCCAAGATGGAGGTTCCTCGGCTGCAGTGGGGCGCCCCTTGGTGTTTCACTCGCTATGCAGCTGAGTTGCGTGCGCACTTGTGGCGAATAGGCCGAAGGCAGCACAACGCGCCGAGATCTGGATGGCACCGAGGTGGTGTCCAGCAATTTGCCGCACTGGTGTGGCCATCCTACAATGCTGCGCCGAAAGTCGGCGTGGGGTGCCCCGTTGGCCTGTGAGGTGGCGTCAGTAGCGGACCGATGTGTGAATAGGCCGGAACCAGCACAAGGCGCCAAGATCCGGATGGCACCGAGGTGGTGTCATAGTTGAGAGTTCTGAGCAGCGCTTGTAACACTGTCTGAAGCTTATTTGCACCTGCTGCAGCTTCACTATTGCCCTGGTGTGGCCTAAGATCGCCCATGACATAGGCGGCCACCTCCCGGGGTCCGGCGGAACTTTTTTCCTTTTCCTTTCTGCATCTTGTCCCAAATTCGTTTGACCTGAAGACACGACCAGGTCCCTGAATGTGTGCAGGGGGACGCTATTGATTGAATCAAAATGGCGGCTTCACACAAAGCTGACTCAAGCGTTTTCTGGTGGTTTCATAGTTGAGAGGCACTTCATCTGCAGTGGGGCGCCGAGATCCGGATGGCACCGAGGTGATGTCTAGCAAGTTGCTGTACTTGTGTAGTCATCCTACAATGCTGAAACTCGGCGTGGGTCGCCCCATTAGCCTGTGAGATAGCTGTTCTTTGGATTTGGGCCTGGTCCACTAAAATGGCCCTGGGACACCTAAGAACTCGAACGCTCGATTTTTTTTTCCTTTCCTGTACATGCAAAAAAAGGTAAATGCCCGGTATGTTACACGCTTCATCTGCCACGATGAACTCTCCAGAGGAAACGAAAAAATATATAGTTGTGGTAACTATACCATGCATCGTCATATGGAGAGGTGGCACCAATTAATTATAGTGCTGCATAAAAGAGAGATTTGGAGGAGAACCCCTGACCTGCTAGTACATTCATCAAAGAAGTGGCACTGAGAGCTTCAGAGGCAAGGGAAACGGTCCCAAATATTTAGAAGAACTTTGGAAAGATTAAAATGACATGTTTAGATTGTGGTAAATTAATTTCATGTGGGCAGATGAGTGTTACTCTAATAAATACAGCATATGAACATCATCATAGTCGATGGTTGGTAGAGACATTTTGACTATATCCTGGACCTGCCCGTCCTCGCCCAAAATGGCGCCGGAATAAATGGGACTCGTAACTCCTTGTTGTGTACTGGTTGCAGAACCTTGAAATCACGAGATACGTATGCAGTTTTGAAGCACATGGCGGGCGGGGACGAGAATTGATTGAATATTTCGACATCCCTATTGATATTAAGTTCTGATGTGTTATTGATTACTGTACTGTTGAAAGTTCGAATTAACGTCACCCATGGTACTTGCCCGCAAATGTATATCTAGATAATTTTATTGTAACTGGCCCTGTCGTATTTTAATTATAAAATGTACGTCCACCGATTCCATAACTGTTAGACACCTTAGTTCTTGCAACCTAATGGCCCGCCCGTTACGTTCCTCTACAGTGTAAATGTCTACTCATCACATACGATTACAGTTTGCTCCGTGGCCGGCCCACGTGGTTATAGGCTCGTATTTGTATAATGAAATTTTCACAATAAAGGTTTTTAAAAGAAAACATGGTAGTAGTATATACATTGGTAAAGTTTGTAATAATAGTCACTGTTTTAGAATCATTAAAAGGCAAGTGAAATAAAGCAGACCAATTACATGAAGGGTAAAAGGTATAATACGAAGGAACGCAGTAAAGATAAATGGTCAAGGGCTGTTGTGTTTTCTATTCCTGCAACATAAAGTGATCGATAAGAATCTCATATTCAGGCGTATCGGCGACTAAGACAGCAGGTCGACCCTCTTTTGCTCAACGGCTCCATCATGGGACGAAGAAACGCTCTTTTTCTCGAAAAAAGAATATATTTTACTTGCAGGACAGTTGTAAAATTTCCGGGAAAGTACATTAGCCTGGAACATTATAACATATATTTAAGAAAAAATAATGTTCGGAAGTAATGAAAAGCGTAATTTTTAGGTCATATGAGCAAGCCTTTCATCATTACAATAAGAAAAGTAAAATGAACCAATGAAAAGTTTTATTAACAAGTCACATGACTTGTTATGCTTACGTTACGCGCTGCGCGCCCCGGATGACTTCCGGATGCGCTAACGCGGCGCGTCATATGACGCATTACGCGACAACGCAGGTCCAGAATATAGTCAAAATGTCTCCACCAACCAGCGGTCGGAACACAACCCCTTTCAGCAGGCTAAATAGTTCTGTTAAATGAGAACAGAAGGGACAGGCAACAAGAACCATCAGTGAAAGAGGGGAGGGCTAGTTCTTCTCTACCGGGTTACATTGGGGCGCTACCGGAACTGATCGAATTGGTAGTCTACAGTGTTTCTGGATGTTTCAGACTGAAGCTGGGGTTAGCATGAGAGCAGCATCATTTCGTAGCTCCGTCGTGGCCATTCCGCAACCAATCATGGCAGCCGCTCTTTATCGTTATTTTGGGCGGGGTGGGTGGCGGAGCCGAGCTGTTTTGCAGCCATCATTGTGTGGAGTTCAGTTCATCTCACTAGTTTTGTATTTGTCATGAGGGGTTGTTCCTAATGTTTCTATTTTAGCGAGGTCAAAAAGAGATCCCATTAGTGGCCTACTGATTTTGCTCGATTCCTTTTCTTTTTTTTTACACGATTTTTCGTTATCTGCAAAGACTAAACAGAGTATTGCGACTCTGTGTTTGTTTGTAAATAGAGAATGAACCAAAGAGAACTAATTCTAAAACAGTAAATACTTGGATAACAATCAATCAAATGGAGAGAGAAGCAGGCACGACGGATTACAACGGGGGCAAAGGCCTGCGTTAACTACCTTTCACTATCTGCAAAGAGAGAGTACTCCTAATAGAAATGAGGGGGGGGGGGCACCATTCAAAGCAGATCAGTGTGCATAAACACGAAAATGTTTTCACTTACCACGTACTTGACATTCGACAGCTTATGATATTTGCTATTAAAAAACCATTGAAATTCACTGAAAAAACCATAGGTTATAGACCATATATAGTTAGGAATTAGCATTTACAAAACCTTGAAAATTCACTGAAAAAACCATAGGTTATAGACCATATATAGTTAGGAATTAGCATTTAAAAAACCTTATTTTACTCACACAAAACCATTGAAATTACATATATAGTTAGTTGCACTAACTATATATCGCGCACCTGCAATCCACTGCTGATGATGTCACATATTACATCATTCATGACATGGTCAGTGACATCACTGATGACATCACTGATGACATCTCAAATGACATCACTGATGACATCACTGATGACAACATCCAGTGACTGTATGTTTCTGTAAAGTTAAAATGTGTCTTACATATTGAAGAATGAGTGGAAGTATAAGTGTCTGGACAAAGGATTTAGTAGGTGCATGACTGAATGCATGAGTGAGTGATTAAATGTGTCTCACTGAGTGCATGGGTTAGTGACTAAAGTGTCTTAATTTGTGCATCATTATGTCTGTTGTTCTGTAAACTGCTGCATGTTTTGATCAGTAGCTATATAATTAACTATATGGGTTACTGATTGATTGTCCAAGTATTTGTATGGGAGACTGAGTGTGTGTGTGGCTGGCTGGGAGGTGTGTGACTCTGTGCAGATCAATGTGTACTTGTATCAATGATTGTATAACAAGGTAAGTATGTGTTAGTATATGTTTGAAAATGTAAGGTGCTCTATGTTTAACTGTATAGACAAGAAAATGGAAGTGTCATTGATTCTTTACAGGACTGACTAGGTGTGTGAGTAACTCCATGGATGAGTGGCAGACTGTGAGTGTCTGTATAGGTGTATGAGTGCATATGATAGTGTTGTAAAGATGAGTGATTGTATGTATGAATGATAGTATGGGTGAATGAGTGAAGGTGTGTGTAGACGTAGGAATCAGTGAGTGCGTATGTAGTAACTAGTATTGGTGTGTCAATGGTTTCAAAAATTATATTCTGTATTTAACACTGGGTGAAACAGAGGTTATATTAAAATGTGAGGAGATGCATTGTATTGTCATATGAATGATATCATCAGTGATGTGGTCATTGATGTCAAATGAGATGTCATCAGTGATGTCATCAGTGATGTCATTTGAGATGTCATCAGTGATGTCATCAGTGATGTCACTGACCATGTCATGAATGATGTAATATGTGACATCATCAGCAGTGGATTGCAGGTGCGCGATATATAGTTAGTGCAACTAACTATATATGTAATTTCAATGGTTTTGTGTGAGTAAAATAAGGTTTTTTAAATGCTAATTCCTAACTATATATGGTCTATAACCTATGGTTTTTTCAGTGAATATATATATATATATGTCAAACCAACTTTCAGAGTAGAAAAGAAGGAAACTCGAGCCACAATCTCCATGAGCGTGATAAATTTATTTTTGCAAAATGGTTCAAACGCCCGACGCGTTTCGGTGCAGCCGCACCTTGGTCACGGGTGAATTCAGTCATGACATTCTGAGTTTTATAAAGTGAAAAAAAGGCAAATTAAGTGCACAACATAAAAGTAGGACTACTTCCTCATAACTTCAGGTTTGTTGAACAGTGGAGGCGGCCATAGTTGAATATTAACAACAAGCTTCAAGCTTCAAGTTCAAGTTTAAACTGATATATACTCAATTTAGTGATACCCCGCATTTATATTTATATATATATATCTATGGTAAGGACCTTCTTACCAAAAGTAGATCCAAAGAAAAGAACAACACTCAGTGGAACTTCAAATTCAGGATGTAAGTTTATTCCATCAAAGGAAAATGTTGGTAAAAGTGTCTACATGTTTTGGCATTGAGCCTTTGTCATATATACATGTATATATTCCACACAAAAAGAATTGTCGTGGCACACCTCTTGGTAGTTTTACAGATGGTTTTCTTTCAGATCGTGATAAACTCCTACGCGTTTCGAACCGTAGTTCCTGTTCACGGCAGTGTTTCACAATTGTCCCTTTCCCCTTATTCTCTTCATATCGCTGCACCCTGATGGATATTGTGATGCATTGTGGGCCATGTAGAGCACCGAAGAGCACCAAATCTTTCAGACCATCTGGTGCGAAGTCACTTTGAAACTAAGAAACCTGAATCCTGGCTCCAAACAAGAACTAAAGGCTTTACAAAACTGCATGACGTGCAAAGCCTGTAAAATTGACCGCAACATTAAAAATCTCAAAGATCCAGCGGGAAAGAACTTTGAAATTAGGGACAACATAACTTGTGAGTCATCCTTCTTAGTTTATATGTTGCAATTCTGTTGTGGTAAACAATACATCGGGAGCACAGTACGTCCCCTAAAGAAACAGATATTGGAGCACACTCGTGCCATACAAAATGGGGACCACATGTATGCAATGGCCAAACATATAATTATTCACCAAAGAAAAACATGGCGAGATGTCAAATATTTTGGTCTAGCGATTATCCCACAGCATGAACGAGGTGGGAATCGAATTCAAAATCGGAGAAGATTTGAGTCGAAGTTAATAATGAGATTTAGAACAATGCAACCGTCAGGTTTAAATGGAGATGAGGAGATATACGTCCACCTATAGGAGACAGACTGTTGACAATATACAGATTAGTCATATCCCCAATCAAGACTGTACCTTTTTGAAGATAGGAAGAGAGGAAAAGAAAAAAGAAGACATCGAAATCCACTAGAAAAATATGGAGATGCAGCAAATACTTCCTTCCTAATATGATCTATTAGTGAATACAAAAAACTTTCTTTCTAAGTGCACAATTGTATAAAAGTGATATGTTACTAATGGCATAAATAGAGATCGATAAAGACATGCAATCCAGAAGGTGGGAAATGCACGGCGGGGGCCAAGGGCACTCAGCCCTAGAGATGCCAACAGTCACTCAGTCAACAATTACTTACACGATCAATTTAAAAGCTACTGCGACATTGATCAATGTATTCATGGCGCCGCCATGAATTGAGTAAACGCTATTCAACTAACTTTAGAGAAGCGCGTAGTGTAATGTAATAATTATTCAACCCCGCTGTTTGACATTACCACCAACAGGACACACAAGCGCGTAAATATGGCCGCTCAATAAAGTTTATTGAAATATTAAAACACACACTACGTGGCCCACAATGCACCACAATATCCATCAGGGTGCAACAATATAAAGAGAGAAAGGGAAAAGGGACAATTGTGAAACACTGCTGTGAACAGGAACTACGGTTCGAAATGAGTAGGAGTTTATCACAATCTAAAATAAACCATCTGTAAAACTACCAAGAGGTGTGCCGCGACAATTCTTTTTGTGTGGAATAAATGCGAGACACTGTCCTGGTCTCGACGTGAGCACTGACTGAAATGTGCTCCCTCTGCTACAGGACAAGTTGAGTGAAAATACATATATATTCACTGATAACAACATCCAGTGATTTTTTGTTTCTATAAAGTTTAAATATGTCTTACATATTGAAGAATGAGTGGATGTGTAAGTGTCTGGACGAAGGATTTAGTAGGTGCATGACTGACTGTATGAGTGAGTGATTAAATGTGTCTCACTGAGTGCATGGGTTAGTGACTAAACTGTCTTAATTTGTGCATCATTATGTCTGTTGTTCTGTAAACTGCTGCATGTGTTGATCAGTAGTATATGAGTAACTATATGGGTTATTGATTGATTGCCCAAGTATTTGTATGGGAGACTGAGTGTGTGTGTGGCTAGCTGGGAGGTGTGTGACTCTGTGCAGATCAATCTGTACTTGTATCAATGATTGTATAAGAAGGTAAGTATGTGTTAGTATATGTTTGAAAATGTAAGGTGCTCTATGTTTAACTGTATAGACAAGAAAATGGAAGTGTGATTGATTCTTTACAGGACTGACTAGGTGTGTGAGTAACTCCATGGATGAGTGGCAGACTGTGAGTGTCTGTATAGGTGTATGAGTGCATATGATAGTGTTGTAAAGATGAGTGATTGTATGTATGAATGATTGTATGGGTGAATGAGTAAAGGTGTGTGTAGACGTAGCAATCAGTGAGTGCGTATGTAGTAACTAGTATTGGTGTGTCAATGGTTTCAAAAATGATACTCTTTTTAATACTGGGTGAAACAGAGGTTATATTAAAATGTGAGGAGATGCATTGTATTGTCACATGAATGATATCATCAGTGATGTGGTCATTGATGTCAAATGAGATGTCATCAGTGATGTCATCAGTGATGTCATTTGAGATGTCATCAGTGATGTCACTGACCATGTCATGAATGATGTAATATGTGACATCATTAGCAGTGGATTGCGGATGCGCGATATATAGTTAGTGCAACTAACTATATATGGAATTTCAATGGTTTTGTGTGAGTAAAATAAGGTTTTTTAAATGCTAATTCCTAACTATATATGGTCTATAACCTATGGTTTTTTCAGTGAATATATATATATATATATATATATATATATATATAGCCACACAATCCAACCAATTCGGTCGAAAAAAACGGCAAGCACTCCGGTGTCAAGATGTTTTAAAGTCTATTTATTTTCCAAACCCCCTTCACCCCTGACAGACGCGTTTCGTAAGTAAGCTTCGTCAGTGTCAGTTTGTGCAAACATACGATTGCCATTTTAAACCCACCGCACTTAATCATTTCATCAACATAGAAGATGGTAAATTCTATGGAAATGGCAGCCATCTTGTAGTGTAGTATTACAAAGATTCTTCATTGGTTAAAACAGCAAAAATAAAGTGCTCTAGTGCGGTAATAAAATCGTTGACAACAACAAACATTACATAATTAATGTGCACACTCTGTTCCTGTATATGTTTTCCATAATCCTGTATAAATTCCTGTCTGTACAGTTTTGGATTATGTGTGTCTGGATTCACGTAGCTCATTATATCGGGGTGTATCCCCTAGTTTCAAATGAGATCCCTTTACACAAAACTTCTACAGTACCCATTCTTTCTCATTATGGGGCCCTGTATGGGCTTGAATCCAAAATGTGTATAATACAGATATTTACATATTTACAAGGCTCAACCTGGGAATCATGCAAGTATGGACAAATATCTCTGCCTCGAAAGTAGGTGTATTTATAGTAGTTCCCAATCAAGTTTCATAGGTTTACCCACATTTCTGCATCATTATTAAGGCCCCACGGTGTCATTGTCTTGAGGTCCATAATATATCTTGACTCTGTGATGCGGAGTGCTTTTTCCCTGTCCCCGCCTCGTTCTGATTTTGTGATTTGGTCTATGCAGTAATATCTGAGTAAATCCCTGTTGCTTTTGTGGAATTGAGCAAAATGACGGGCTACCGGATAGGTCTTATCATTGTTCGCGATAGCCCTCATGTGTTCTAGATTCTCAGCTTCGTGGGTTTGATGGTACTGCCTATGTACCGTTTGTTGTTGTTACAAAAAAATAAATAAATATATATATATATATATATATATATATATATATATCCAACAACGTGTTTGCCTGCAGTGAGGGAGTCCAACCCAGGTAAGTAAAATATTGCCACTATTTATTGGAAGAAAACAAAGCTCAGCACAACGCATGTTGCCTTGCCAGTGGTGTAAGTCCTTTCCCAACGTGTTTCGTGCTCTGATGCACTTCTTCACGGGCTGCGGGTTATTGGCTTGAATCCAGGTTACAGCAATTTTCCACCACACACTGTTATTTGAAGGGGTTGCATCCGTCCTTGTGGGCATGGCCATCCATCTGGCCCGATGGTCTTTCTAGTACTGGTGCTGGTGATATTAGCTCAAGTGAGTTGCTGTGCTGGTTCACAATCAATTTCATTAATTATCCCCAGTGGGTTGCATAGGCAATATCATGATGTCTGTAATGTGTTAAATCTTCCAATCAGCCTTCCCTGTCCCTAAGCCACAACGTCATGTGGCGCTGCAGCGGGGGCTGTGTAAACACAGCGGGGCTCTCCTCGCGGCTCAGGCTGCGCCGCTTCCAATCCAACAAAGTGTTTGCCTGCAGTGAGGGAGTCCAACCCAGGTAATTAAAATATGGCCACTATTTATGGGAAGAAAACAAAGTTCAGCACAACGCACGTTGCCTTGCCAGTGGTGTAAGTCCTTGCCCAACGCGTTTCATGCTCTGCTGCACTTCTTCATGGGCTGGGGGCCATTGGCTTGAATCCAGGTTACAGCAATTTTCCACCACACACCATTATTTGAAGGGATTGCATCCGCCCTTGTGGGTGTGGCTATCCATATGGCCGATGGTCTTTGTAGTACTGGTATATATATATATCTTCCCAAACAATGCCCTTGCATTCGGACATGCACTCCTCCAGCTGGTGATTTAAAACAAAATCATTTTATTCTAAAGGAACAGGCTTCCTCAATCCAATACTTTTGTCCTGATGCCTGACGCGTTTCAGAGCTTACAAGCTCTTTCCTCAGAGGCAGTTCGAGGGACGCAAAAGGAACAATAAAAACGCCGACAACGCCGCAAAGCAGGTTTCAATTGAAAAACCCAAGAAAAGGAATTACTCCAACAAAAGATGGAACCAAAACAAGTAAGTCCAGCTCACAATAATGAAATTTATGATGCAATTGACTCTTCTGTTATCAATCTCACCAATATTGCCCTTAGTACGGCTGAACTAAGAACTCTTTCGCTGGGACTAACATTCAGTCCTGCGAGTGACTTCAATTATTCAAAGACCAGGATTGATCTTTATAAATATACTCACAAATTGAAGCTACAGAAATATTTCATTTGTAATAAATTCCAGCTCAAAGTAAATATGACATCAACAACTAACCCGTTACCTGGCTTAAATGTTAATGATTTAGAACTGATACAGGACTTAGAAGCACTGCGCAATGAAATCCCCAGCTCTGGCATTTTAGAAGAACATTTGGTTTTAAACACTCCAGGCAACACTAAATCCAAAGCCAAATCTACCTTCACTCCATTAATGTTGCATGATAACATCGATATTGTTCATGAACTGGCCATCACAGGGATTAAAAAACTTTATGCAACAACACTGAGAGAAAAGCGCAAATATTCAGCACAAAACAACTGCTATACAAATCTGGTAAAAAAACTACAGGCGGATAACAACATCATAATCCGCCAATCAGACAAAGGGGGTAATGTTGTTCTTTGGCCACGCGCTCTATACATGGAGGAGGCTTACCTTCAGTTGAATGACTCTCACTGTTGTAAACAATGTGATGTTTTTATTGTTAGAAAAGCACAAGCTGATTTCTACACGCAACTGTTGGCTTGGAAAAGCTCGGGATTACTAAATCAGGATGAATTTAAATTCCTCAAAAATGAACATCCAGTAATTCCCGTGTTTTACCTTTTTCCTAAAGTCCACAAGAACTCTGAGAAACCCCCAGGCAGACCTATTATCTCTGCACGCAGTGGACTGTTGGAAAATACCACCATGTATATTGATTCTTTTCTCCAGGAGTTTGTCAAGGCTTTGCCATCCTATGTACAGGATTCTGGTGACTTTTTGAGGAAACTAGATTGTGTAGCATGGGACTGAGATTGTTGGCTAATAACTTTTGATGTTTCATCCTTGTATACTAGCATCCACCACCTTGACGGTCTGAGCGCTATTCAATATTATTTGGGAAGTAGACCTATCCAAATGTCTCAGCATAATAAGATGTTGCTAGCCATAATCTCCTACTGTTTGCACAATAACTTTTTCATGTTTAACAACCAGTACTTTCAACAGAGCAGGGGTGTTGCTATGGGGGCCTGCTTCTCTCCCAGTTATGCCTGTTTGCATATGGGTTACTGGAAGGAGCAGGTCCTCCACGGCACCTATCATGATATTTTTGTTGAACATATGGTGCATTGGTACCGTTATATTGACGACATATTTTTAATATGGCGAGGTACAAAACAGCAGGCTTTGGATTTTATTGATGTGATCAACATCAATGCACTGAATCTTGCTTTAACATCTAACATTAGCCAGGAACATGTCTGCTTTTTAGATGTAGAAATTGTTGCTAAAAATAACAAAATAGAGACAATACTTTACAGGAAACCAATGGCAGACAACACAGTGCTGCATGCCAAGAGCCATCACCCGGCTCATCTGATACGCAGTATCCCATACGGTGAGATGCTACTTATCAGACGCATTTGAAGCACTGATTCTGAATGCCAGCAGGCTCAGGAGGCTAGCAAAGCACGATTCTTAGCTAGAGGGTATAATGCTACGGTAGTAGACACTGCTATCAGGAAGGTAAACCTTATCCCTAGGAAAGAGGCCTTGCTATACAAAAAAACTCGGGTAGCAGACCTTAACACAACCATTCAGCCAACTAGACTTGCATTCGGACACGCACTCCTCCAGCTGGTGATTTAAAACAAAATAATTTTATTCGAAAGGAACAGGCATCCTCACTCCAATACTTTTGTCCTGCTGCCTGACGCGTTTCAGAGCTTACAAGCTCTTTCCTCAAAGGCAGTTCGAGTGTGCACATTTTGCTCTCCCACAGTTCCCTGCATTTTACTTTGCTTAATGAGCCTCCGGTGTGCTCTTCTTGGTGAAATAATTGCACTGCATGCCAGAACTTGTGGTTTACATTTTAAGTTAGTTCAATACTCCAGTGGATGTGTGCAAATTCTAAACTTTACCAGGACCTAATAATAGACCTCCAGTGGACCTCATAGTTAAAATCCTGTTCCTGTAGTATAAAGAGCCAGCGGCGCCGTATTTCTCCCCCAAAGATTCAGGTAAGACGGGCCCCTCGTGAACTTTCTGAAGGGTGGTGCGACCTTTCCACGGCTTGGACCTGCCGTGATATCATCTTCCCAAACAATGCCCTTGCATTCGGACATGCACTCCTCCAGCCGGTGATTTAAAACAAAATCATTTTATTTGAAAGGAACAGGCATCCCCACTCCAATACTTTTGTCCTGCTGCCTGACGCGTTTCAGAGCTTACAAGCTCTTTCCTCAGAGGTGGTAATTATACAGCGGTGCCTTGGTACAACACATCAAGCCACGATCCACTAGGGTAATAGTGACGGTGATATTCTGGATTGAACAGCGGGCAAATCACTTGAAATAACTGGCAGGAACAACAAGAACCAAGAGGCCACAGTGTAGGCCATGCCCACTGGGGCGGGTCCTTGGAATTGAAAAAGTGCCACCAAATCCTGCCCTGCTGCGTCGGGATGGGACCTTCAATTTTAGCGGACTGAAGTGTTGTCATGCTGCTGCTATTTATTGAATAAACGTATGTTGGCTGATTTCCACCTGTGGCGCAGTTGTCTTCTACATCAGGCATCTCTTTGTTGATATATATATATATATATATGCATTCGCCCTATTGCTGGTGTTCGTGGCATTAAAAGACCCCTCCAAAGAATCCTCTGTGTGGTTTCCACTTCTTGCTGCTGTTGGGGAAGATTTTCTATTATATATATATATATATATATATATATATATATATATATATATATATATATATATATATATATATATATATATACCTACTGGCGGTCGCCAGTAGGTATATATAGTTAGGATTTTTTCCCTATGGGATTTTTGAAAATTCTATGTCTAATAACTTTGACGTTTGTGGACGGAATTGGCTGAAATTTTCTGGAAAATGGAACATTTTGTTTCTGAGCAGCCCCTGGAAATTTGGGGGGGGTTCGTCCAGGGGGGGTCGAGAAAAAAGGGGGGTCCCAAAACGTGTTTTTAACATTGAGTTTTCCATAGGGCGGTTGGCCTCACTTTTAGCCTGAACGGCTGAATGGATTTGCACGAAACTTGGCAAAATTGTAGGGACTGGTAGCCCGATGTGCCTTTTGTAGGTCTCAATATATGTGCTCCAGTGGATTTTGAGAAATTAATGTTTAAAAAAAGATACATATCTGTAACAGCGGACCGGGCAGCGCCCCGGTTCGCGGACCTTACGCGTACCGGAACTTCGCGTAGCGAAGCTGATTGGTTCTCCGGTGTCTGTCAACATTCTAAACAGTCCGGAGCGGCCGCCATCTTGTCTCTCGGTAGGATTGAGAGACAAGAGGAGGCCAAAACAAAGGGGGAAATAACCATAAGGGGGCATACTAGATCCTCCCTGACCCCCTAGGTTTAATGTGGAGGTTTTAAAAGGGCCCCGCGGGGCAAAAAAAAAATATTTATTTTTTTGTTTTTTTGCGTGGGTAGCGCCCGGTCCGCGAACCGGGAAGCGTTCTGGGCAGCGTACTGCAATGAAAAATGAATGATAGACTTTTCAAATACTGTATGTTAATTGATTGTTGGTTTTGTTGATTATTTTTTATTTTTTTTTATTTTTCAAGCAATTATTTATTATTGTGATTGTGTTTCAAAATTTAATAACATTTCTAACATTTCACTGTCTGAAATGTCGTCATTTTCATTGAACATAGCTTGTAATCTATGAGGGTGTTAAATGTCCTCATTTTGATGGAGGTCATCCACTGCTTGCACACATTGCAGTAGTTCTTGGTCCCAAGTTTCATCCATAAATTCTATATAATTTAGATCAATTAATTCTTGGCTGCTCTGTTGCAGGACAATTTGAAATGAAACTTTCTGTTCGCCTTCCATGTTGCCTGAAATTTGGATAAAAAAAATATATATTAGTAGAGATAGGGCACTGTTGGGATTAATTTTAGATAGGCATTTTTTAACAGAGAATTTATCTTTGGGCAGTGTATAGTATCAGAGTGGAAGTAGGAATATAAAAAAGTGTATGTGATTTAACGTAAGTAAATTCATAATTATAAAAGAGAAGCCTAACTCCATCCATAACTATAACAGAGAAGTCTATCTAAATCTATAACTACTACAGAGGGATAGTATATAACTATCAGAAAAAGTTTACCATATTAACTGATAGTGCACAATATAGTTCAGTTTTTAAAATAACAACTTACCTTTAGAAAGAAGTTGAAGTGATTAGTGAAAATCCAATTGAAATGTACACCAGGAAGTAGTAGTCAAAATGGCTGTGTTTCATTCTCTTCTTTTATATATATTCAGGAACATAACCAATCAAATGTCAGGTAAAAAAAGTAGAAAATGAAAGTAACATTTTAATTGGTTGTCAATTCCAACACTTCAGATGTGTTTTGAGAAGTAATTTACCTCAGGGTATTTAGAGAGGTCTACAGGCTAAATGGCTAAATGGAATTCCAATCAAATTTGTGAAAATGGTAGGGATTGGTATGTAGTATGAGCTAATCTATATTTGGTGAAATTGTCTCCAGTGGCTTTTCTGTAAACTACTTTCCCACTTTTTTTGATGGTGCGCTTCCCAGGGAGCGACCCGGTACGCGAACCGTTGAGCGCCCCGGTTCGCGAACCTTAAGCGTTACGGGAGTCCACCATTTTGTGTTTCGGTCGAATTAAGATACAAAATGGAGGGCAAATAATGTTCAGAATGGGTAGAAGGGGGCACGGTAGACTTATCTTGACCCCCTAGGTTTTGTGAGGGTGGCTGAGGAGGCTTATATGTGCGAAAAAAAACAATTAAAAAAAAACAATTCGCGAGGTTAGCTCCCGGTTCGCGTACCGGGTAGCGCCCCGGGGAGTGTACTTTGTTGAAAATTAGTGAAAAAAGTAATTGTGAGTGATCAGATGTAGGGTAGCTCTGAGAAGAGCTTTTGGGTTTATGGTACATTTAGGTACTTATAAGTAGGTACCAATGCACAGTCTTAAATTCAGAGTGAAAATTCTGTTGCCCTCATCTGAGAAGTGAACTCCATCTCCTCTGTAGATATCTTGCATGTAGTAACGCAAGTTATTGTTGTACATGGAGCCCATTCCATGGTCTCTCATGTAAGCTGAAACAGATTTGTTTACATGCTTCCTCGACTTCTCAATTTGTGGACAAAATTGGTTTGACCACCTCCATTTCTGTCTTTGGCATATATTTGAATATACCAAGGCAGTCTGAGGAAAAAGTGCCATTAATTGCTCAAAGGTGTCCTTTAAAAGCATTTCCAGACCTACCCCAGTCAAAGTGCCCAAATCATTACCTCCACAGTGCACAGTTAACAGGTCAGGTTTGGGCAAATGCATAAAGGTTTTCACCAATGGTATCAATTGGTGACATTTTAATCCTCTGTGGCCAAACCACTTAATTTCCACATCTTGTAAATTGAGGTTAGGTAATTTTCTGTTCTCAGCATACCTGTGAGCCCAGTGGATATAACTATGTCCAACAATCCAGACAGAAAACATGGTGAGAGAAGGTTCTCCTGCAGTCAGATGAAGTGTGGCAATGAAATGGCAGTTGAAAAAATGAGAGTTTAAAA
This sequence comes from Lissotriton helveticus, assembly GCF_964261635.1. Taxonomy (NCBI): domain Eukaryota; kingdom Metazoa; phylum Chordata; class Amphibia; order Caudata; family Salamandridae; genus Lissotriton; species Lissotriton helveticus. The sequence goes on along the minus strand of NC_136067.1, from coordinate 1,324,245,190 downwards.
TGAAAAAAACTGTGGAGTTTCTGTGTTCATGAAGCAGTAACAGTGATTGGTGGATTTTGATTGCTGAAAACAGAAAGTTAGGGTGCATGGATGAGTTATTTGAAAGATGTATTTTGAATGGTCAATAAAAAATCATTAAATGAAAGAATGCACTGGATATGCAGGTGCACTGAGAGTTCAGAGTTCAATTGCAACATTGTTGTGTGAACTTGCAAACACCAGACGTCTTCCAAGAGGTGGTTGCCATGCAGAAAAGGCATGAAATGGCAGAGGGGGGAAGGGTTTTCATTTGAAAAAAAGTGAGGGAAGAGTTTTGATTGGGTGACATGAGAGATATGTGTGAAGAATTACAGCATTTCTGTGCTTTTGATAGCTGCAGACTCTGGAGTGCACACCTTTTGCTCTGCTGAAGACAAATTGGTGTGTTTCTGAGACTGTTTTCAAACTCAAAGTATTTGCTAAGGTGAGAAAATATTTCTTTAATTTAGATAGAGAATAGTGTGCTTTAAGGAGAAAATTATGAATTATGTGGCGCAAATTGCTTGTAAATATGCTCCCACCTGTGCATGGAAAATTTAGATTTTGAATGTTTGTGTTACATAGCCATGTTAAAAGTGATACAAACATGCTGCAAAGGCAATCAAAAAACGCTTTTATGTGTCTTAAGGACATTTTAAGTAATTTTCCCATGTGCAGTGTTTTGAAATTATGATTTGAAAATCGTTTTGGGGGAAAAGGAATGGTTTTTAAATTTATGACAAGGACATAATGGTGTATGCTTCTTTATAAGGCAATTGACTGTCCCTGATGTTATTTTTCCCATTTTAATGTAAGACCTTTCTCTGTGGCGCAAATTGCTTGTAAATATGCTCCCACCTGTGCATGGCAAATTTAGATTTTAAATGTTTGTGTTACATAGCCATGTTAAAAGTGACCCAACCATGCTGGAAAGGCAATCAAAAAACACTTTCATGTGTCTTAAGGACATTTTAAGTAATTTCCCTGTGGGCAGTGTTTTCAAATTATGAATTGAAAATCGTTTTTGAGGTAAAGGAATGTTGTTAAAATTTATGTGCGCCATATGCCCCCAAATTTCTTTTTCAGGGGTGCAGCAGGGTGTTCTTGAGACACCCCTGCACCTTTGGAAAAATTCCTAATTTGCGATGAGCTAATTGCTAATCGCAAATTGCACCTTCATTCATATGGGTATCCTGGCCCATGGAAATGAATGGGTAATTTGCAATTAGCAATTTGCTCATCGCAAATTTGGAATGGTAAAGAATCGCTATTTATTCCTTAAAATTCGCTATTTAGGAAATGCAAAATAGTTTGATGGTACATATGGCGGTTGATGTCTAACAAGATAAGAAGCTTAGGGATACATTTATGATGACTGGCGCAATGAAGTGGACATTACTTACTTCATTGGTAGAGCTTTACATGTATTATGTCCTCTGTATTCTTCATCAAGCGTAACTTTAATCTGCAATCCTGAGTAGGCCTCACCTTAAACAAACCTCTGGATAGGCCACACCTTATCGTCATCATGAATTAATCATTTAAAATGCTAGGGACAGATTTATGATAGGTGTATGCCTCTTTTGCGCCACTTACAAAACACTGTCCACGGGGAAATGACTTAAAATGTCCTTAAGACACATGAATGTGTTTTTTTAAAGCGTTTGCAATTTTTTTGGGTCACTTTTAACATGGCTATGTGACTCAAACAGTCAAAATCTAAATTCACCATGCACAGGTGGGAGCATATTTACAAGGAATGTGCTCCATGGGGAAAGGTCTTATAATGTAATATGGGAAAAATGACATCAGAGACAGTGAAATGCCTTATAGAGAAGCATACACCATTATGTCCTTGTCATAATTTTGCAAACCATTCCTTTTCCCCAAAAACGATTTTCAAATCATAATTTGAAAACACTGCACATGTGGAAATGACTTAAAATGTCCTTAATTCAAAATTTGCTATTCTTTATTTTGCGATTGCACTGAAGGATTTGCAAATTTTGCGATTCCTTAAATGCAATGTATCAAACAAAAAATATGTAAAAAATAACATTAAGGATTTGGAAACTACCACCAACTTCTAGTTTGTGGTAATTTCCGAATTCTTTTCAAAAAGCATTTTTTTCCAAAAAACAAAAGGTGCCATATGACGCCAATACATGTCCTTAGGGCATGTATGTGCGCCATATGCCCCCAAATTTCTTTTTCAGGGGTGCAGCAGGGTGTTCTTGAGATACCCCTGCACCCTTGAAAAAATTCCTAATTTGCGATGAGCTAATTGCTAATCGCAGATTGCACCTTCATTCCTATGAGCCTCCTAGCCCATGGAAATGAATGGGTAATTTGCAATTAGCAATTTGCTCATTGCAAATTAGGAATGGTAAAGAATTGCTATTTATTCCTTAAAATTCGCTATTTAGGAAATGTAAAATAGTTTGATGGTACATATGGTGGTTCATCTGTAACAAGATAAGAAGCTTAGGGATACATTTATGATGACTGGCGAAATAAAGTGCACATCACTTACTTCATTGGTAGGCCTTTACATGTATTATCTCCTCTGTATTCTTCATCAAGCGTAACTTTAATCTGCAATCCTGAGTAGGCCTCACCTTAAACAAACCTCTGGATAGGCCACACCTTATCGTCATCATGAATTAATCATTTAAAATGCTAGGGACAGATTTATGATAGGTGTATGCCTCTTTTGCGCCACTTACAAAACACTGTCCACGGGGAAATGACTTAAAATGTCCTTAAGACACATGAATGTGTTTTTTTAAAGCGTTTGCAATTTTTTGGGGTCACTTTTAACATGGCTATGTGACTCAAACAGTCAAAATCTAAATTCACCATGCACAGGTGGGAGCATATTTACAAGGAATGTGCTCCATGGGGAAAGGTCTTATAATGTAATATGGGAAAAATGACATCAGAGACAGTGAAATGCCTTATAGAGAAGCATACACCATTATGTCCTTGTCATAATTTTGCAAACCATTCCTTTTCCCCAAAAACGATTTTCAAATCATAATTTGAAAACACTGCACATGTGGAAATGACTTAAAATGTCCTTAATTCAAAATTTGCTATTCTTTATTTTGCGATTGCACTGAAGGATTTGCAAATTTTGCGATTCCTTAAATGCAATGTATCAAACAAAAAATATGTAAAAAATAACATTAAGGATTTGGAAACTACCACCAACTTCTAGTTTGTGGTAATTTCCGAATTCTTTTCAAAAAGCATTTTTTTCCAAAAAACAAAAGGTGCCATATGACGCCAATACATGTCCTTAGGGCATGTATGAGCGCCATATGCCCCCAAATTTCTTTTTCAGGGGTGCAGCAGGGTGTTCTTGAGATACCCCTGCACCCTTGAAAAAATTCCTAATTTGCGATGAGCTAATTGCTAATCGCAAATTGCACCTTCATTCCTATGAGCCTCCTAGCCCATGGAAATGAATGGGTAATTTGCAATTAGCAATTTGCTCATTGCAAATTAGGAATGGTAAAGAATTGCTATTTATTCCTTAAAATTCGCTATTTAGGAAATGCAAAATAGTTTGATGGTACATATGGTGGTTCATCTGTAACAAGATAAGAAGCTTAGGGATACATTTATGATGACTGGCGAAATAAAGTGGACATAACTTACTTCATTGGTAGGCCTTTACATGTATTATCTCCTCTGTATTCTTCATCAAGCGTAACTTTAATCTGCAATCCTGAGTAGGCCTCACCTTAAACAAACCTCTGGATAGGCCACACCTTATCGTCATCCTGGATTAATCATTTAAAATGCTAGGGACAGATTTATGATAGGTGTATGCCTCTTTTGCGCCACTGTGCGTCACTTTTATGATGCAGCGGCGGTGCAAAAGATTTGCTATGAGGCGACAAAATTACAAATTGATGCATTTAGGCAGATATGTCATGGTGTAAAAAAAACGTACCACATGCAACCGATGCAGCAGTGATGCAAAAGATGCACCATGTTGCAAGACAGGCCTCACTTGGGGCCATATGTATCAAGCTAATTAGCATTCGCAAAGATCAAAATTCTGCGAATTTCGGCCTTTGCGAATGCTAATTAGACAAATGGTATGTATCAAACAAGTTTGATGCAAAATAAGGAATAGCAAAATTTGCTATTCCTTATTTTGCGATTGCACTGAAGGATTTGCAAATTTTGCGATTACTTAAATGCAATGTATCAAACAAAAAATATGTAAAAAATGACATTAAGGATTTGGAAACTACCACCAACTTCTAGTTGGTGGTAATTTGTGAATTCTTTGCAAAAAGCTTTTTTTCCAAAAAACAAAAGGTGCCATATGACGCCAATACATGCCCTTAGGGCATGTATGTGTGCCATATGCCCCCAAATTTCTTTTTCAGGGGTGCAGCAGGGTGTTCTTGAGACACCCCTGCACCCTTGGAAAAATTCCTAATTTGTGATGAGCTAATTGCTAATCGCAAATTAAACCTTCATTCCTATGAGCCTCCTAGCCCATGGAAATGAATGGGTAATTTGCAATTAGCAATTTGCTCATTGCAAATTAGGAATGGTAAAGAATTGCTATTTATTCCTTAAAATTCGCTATTTAGGAAATGTAAAATAGTTTGATGGTACATATGGCGGTTCATCTGTAACAAGATAAGAAGCTTAGGGATACATTTATGATGACTGGCGCAATAAAGTGGACATTACTTACTTCATTGGTAGGCCTTTACATGTATTATCTCCTCTGTATTCTTTATCAAGCGTAACTTTAATCTGCAATCGTGAGTAGGCCTCACCATAAACAAACCTCTGGATAGGCCACACCTTATCGTCATCCTGGATTAATCATTTAAAATGGTAGAGACAGATTTATGATAGGTGTATGTCTCTTTTGCGCCACTGTGCGTCACTTTTATGATGCAGTGGCAGTGCAAAAGATTTGCTATGAGGCGAGAAAATTACAAATTGATGCAGATGTGTCATGTTGTAAAAAAAACGTGCCACATGAAACCGATGCAGCAGTGATGCAAAAGATGCACCATGTTGCAAGACAGGCCAACTTGGGGTCATATGTATCAAGCTAATTACCATTCGCAAAGATCAAAATTCTGCAAATTTCAGCCTTTGCGAATGCTAATTAGACAAATGGTATGTATCAAACAAGTTTGATGCAAAATAAGGAATAGCAAAATTTGCTATTCCTTATTTTGCGATTGCACTGAAGGATTTGCAAATTTTGCGATTCCTTAAATGCAATGTATCAAACTAAAAATATGTAAAAAATGACATTAAGGATTTGGAAACTACCACCAACTTCTAGTTGGTGGTAATTTGCGAATTCTTTTCAAAAAGCATTTTTTTTAAAAAAACAAAAGGTGCCATATGACGCCAATACATGCCCTTAGGGCATGTATGTGCGCCATATGCCCCCAAATTTCTTTTTCAGGGGTGCAGCAGGGTGTTCTTGAGACACCCCTGCACCCTTGGAAAAATTCCTAATTTGCGATGAGCTAATTGCTAATCGCAAATTGTACCTTCATTCCTATGAGCCTCCTAGCCCATGGAAATGAATGGGTAATTTGCAATTAGCAATTTGCTCATTGCAAATTAGGATTGGTAAAGAATTGCTATTTATTCCTTAAAATTCGCTATTTAGGAAATGCAAAATAGTTTGATGGTACATATGGCGGTTCATCTGTAACAAGATAAGAAGCTTAGGGATAGATTTATGATGACTGGCGCATCACCAGGGATGTGCCAGTCATCCTGCGCCGCTGTTCCGCCACCCATGGTGTGCTGCATTTACAATGCGGGGCATCATGGGGCAAAAATGGCACAGATGCGTGACGTATCTGTGCTGTAAAGGTAGTGATTGCTGGAGTTGTATCGCAAGTGCGATGCAGCTCAAGCAAGGCTCAGGGGTGCCCCATCTCCACAATGTTGCGTCAAGACCTATGCCTGCTTAAAGCAGGCGCAGGGTTTTGACGCAGCTTTCTCCTATCTGATTGTAAATACGGCACACCATGGGTGGCAGAGCAGCGGTGCACGTTAACTGGTGCATGCCTGGGGATGTGCCATTTAACATAAATCTGCCCCTTTACATTTAAGTATGTGCAGGGGACACAGAGTTGGTGAGGCTTATCCAAGGTTAAGAAGAGATGAGTCCTGTTCACTGAAAAATTAGACATAGGCTTCACCTGCTCAGCATCGCTGGACATGGCTAAATAATAGCTGCAAAATGTTACTCTTGTTAAACAATTTTACTATTATAATCTCTGAGATTTGTCTCTTACTCTGCAACATCTCATTGTTGTTATCTTTCTTTAAAGATAAAGACAACATCAACATGAGCGACAATCTGCAATCAGTTGATTTTGACCTCATCATTGAACTTGTAATTGAAACATCAGTGGATGTTGATCCCTTGGATGATTTAAATCCTGAGGATGAAGAAGAGCGTGATGAGGATGCAGATTTGTCCGAATTATATGACATAGGGTGGGAAGCTGACCTGCTTGAGCCTATGGAACTATAAACATTTATTTTTAAAATTTATAATAAATAAAAAGTAAAAGTGTAAACCGTTTAATTTAAAAATAAAGACACCTTCAAAAACAGGTTATGTGTAGTGTCTTCAATAAAATATTAAAATATGCTCATAAAATTAGATCAGATTCACATATAAAATAGCACAGGTAACATGAATATAAATTCCATTTCTTTTCTGCTATTTCTGTATTGTAAATTTGCCAAGGACTAAAAAATCTTCTATTTAAAATGTCAAGTAGTGTGTTAAGTTTTTGATCACTGTTATTGATTTACTGTTTGGTAATAGTGGTTAATAACATTTTTTAATATATTTTACCACAGATTCAACTGCAGATCATTTCAACATTTCACCATGCCAACGAAAGAAAGAGAGAGAAAGGCTGCAAAACGTCAAAGACAGCAGGTGAATCAAAAGAAGCAGCAGTCCTCTAACAAAAAGATTTGTCAAGTCACGAAGAAAGCACCGGGTAAGAGTACAAAAACATTCATAAGAAATATGTGTAGTAAAAAAAATATTACTACAGAAAATGTTTCAGTCCATAAAAAGAGAAGCAATTCAAATGGAAAGGAAAGGCCAATCAAAAATGTTACTGCTAGAGCAAGAGATAACTCTGTGCATGATAGTAGAAGGAAACAACAGTTTAGGGACATTCGTAAACGAATGTTCCGCAACAGGATAATTGGCAATTTGTTAAAAAATATTAAGAAAGGTCAAACGAAAGTGGTTTTTTGTAAGAGAAAAAAAAAAGTTGAGAAAGTTATTGATCAGGCATTTGAAATTAAACGTAAGTTATTTATTTTGATAATCAATAGAATTAGGAAGCTAAACAAGGCAATTTATGATTTCAAAAGAAATAGTAGATGGAAGAGAATAGTTAATCGTAGTAATTTTTGTGAAGTTTTTTCTGGAGAATGGATTCATAGTTCAAGCTGTGAGGCATTTTTTAATGAGGAGAGTTATTTCCAGGATAATGATTTGGTGCATGCAGTTGACACCAGTGGTCGTGCTTATGAAGTGAAAGATGGTTGTCCAGTTGAAAAAGAAAAACTTGTGACAACAGAGGCAGAAGAGGTGTTAGGTAATGAGGTTTTAGGAAGACGTGCTAAGGGTCCTGTGTACACCTGGAAGTGTAGTAGTATTTGTAGTGTGCGACAGGATTCCATCAATTTGCTTTGTGATTTTGCACGGTCATTTAATAAGAAAAGTTTGAAGCAGAAAATAAGGTTGTTGCAAGAATTAGATCCTTGCAGAGTGAGAGAAGTGACAGGTTTGCATGGTCATTCACTGGCTTGTCTTTCCAGGAGAGTATGCCAGAGTGTTTTTCATCATTTCAGGATGCTAGCAGTGCATCATAATAAAGTGAGGAAATTAGTTAGAATGTTGTATTATGCTAAGAGTCCAGCAATTATGCTTAAACAATTATGCGCTGCTCTTTTGCATGGTTCTGAAATAGATGTGAAGAATATATGTGAAGAAATTGAGTTTTGTTACTTTGGAAGTAAAGAGGAGAATGTTGAAATTGACCAAGAAGAAGCGGGTAATGTGGAATATAGTGTACAGGTTTCCAGTACAGATAATTTCCAGAGGGAAATTGTCACATTTCAGGTCAAATCAAGTGAGAGGCCAAATTTCACTTGTGTGTGTTGTCGACGCACTTATTATAAGAATCAGACTAAGTTAGTGGATTTATATGCAAAAAGTGAAAGGGAAAATAATAGTGAATGGAAGGATTTTGCAACATACTTGATGGTAGAAAATTGTTTTGATTTGGGATTGGATCAACGTGTGTGTACTTATTGTTGTTGCAAATTAAATCAAAACCAGATGCCTGCTAGAGCAGTTCATAATAATCTGGAATTGGTTGAGATTCCTTCTGAATTGAAGGATTTAAATACTTATGAATCTATTTTGATTCAAAGTATCCATCCCTTTCAGGCTATTGTAAGAATGGAGCCAAAGACAGGGAAATTGCCTCCATCAGATTTACAGAGAGGATTAAAGGGAAGAGTTGTTTATTTGCCTCTAGATATGAAGAAAAACATTAACACAATTGGAGTAGAAAAAGTGGAAGAGGAACCTCTGGTTATCTTAGTTAATGGGGTTCCGACAAAGAATAAGAAAATATGGCAAGATTTAGTAGATGTTAGGAAAGTTAAAAAGGCAACATTGTATTTGAAAAAAAATAATAAATACTATAAGAATGTATATGTTGCAGAAGAGGAAGTAAGTGAGGAAGAGGATAGCGATTTGTGTGCTGGTCAAATTGAGAAAGTAGAACCCTCTACTAGTGAAGAAATATATGAACATTATAGTGTTCATCCTTTGCATTCCAAGGAAGTCATGGGGAATGCTATTGAGTTGTTTCAAATGAAACAAGCCAAAGGGAGTCCCATTAGTGTTTGGGAGGAAAGTTTGGAAGCTCGGTGTTTCCCACAGCTTTTTCCAACAGGTCAGGGAGGAAGATATGATGAGCGACCTCATCAAATTCCTGCTTCTGAATACCGGACTTTGCGATTGTATGCAGGAGATGCTAGGTTTCGACAATGCATTCCTTATTTGTTTCATCTCCTGTTTGAAAGCGATCTGTCTGGACTGTCATATGCAGTGAACCACATCTTGAAAAGTGGTATACACATGCAAAACATCTCGGCAAGTGACTTTATGGATAAAGTCAATGTCCAAGACAGTATTTTGGATTCTCACCTGATTAATCTCATGGCGTGTCAGCGTGGTACTAATGAGTACTGGTACCGTCGTCATGGTGATTTAAAATGTATGCTGAGGAACTTAGGTACTCCCACATGGTTCCTCACTCTGAGCTGTGCCGAGTATGACTGGGAAGACTTACTTGAATTTCTACGAGAGGCAAATGCTAACGTAGATAACATCGAATTCAAGACACCCGGAGAACTGTGCTCTTTGGATCCAGTCAATGTATGTAGGTACTTCAATCATAGATTTGAAGCTATGATGTCTTTCATCATGAATAAGAAGAATCCACCTCTTGGAGAGGTGTTGGATTTCTTCTGGAGAAAGGAGTACCAAGCAAGAGGTGCTCCTCATATACATATGTTGCTGTGGATCAAGGATGCACCTAAATTTGGAACGGATCCAGAAGACTCAGTGATGAGTTTCATCCAACAGTATTCTACGTGTGCTGTTCCAAACGCAAAGGAGAAGAAAAGCCTAAGAGAAAAAGTTCTGCGTTTCCAAAGCCATCGATGTGGAAAGTACTGCAGTCGTAAATTCCGAAACAAGGACAAGTTCTACACCAAATGTCGTTTCGGCTTTCCACGACCGGTGATTTCTAAAGGAAGAGTAAACAGTTTGATGTCTTCGCTGCGACATAATGTCATGAAGAAATCACCTAAAAACACATACAATTTGAAGAGGAACGAAGAGTCCAAGTACATCAACGACTACAACCCGGTGATTTTGTCCATGTGGAATGCTAACATGGATATACAGTTTGTGGCTGATAACTGTATGGCTGTGGCTCGGTATGTGACGTCTTACATCACCAAAAAAGAGAAGACAGAATTGAAGGATATGTGGGAGGACATTTCCCATGAAAAGAGCCTCAGCAAGAAGTTGTACAGTTTCAGTCTGAAGATGTTGTCGCATCGAGAAATTGGAGCTTACGAATGCTCTGACCGGTTGTCTTCAGCAAGTCTCTATGCCAAGTCCAGGAGTATCGTTTGGGCGAGTCTTGGTCTTGCTGCAACGCGTAATCGAGTTCTGAAACCTGTGCGGGAAATTGAGTATTTGGCGGAAAAGGAGCCAAACAGTACCGACATTTTGAAGACCAACATGTTGGATACATATTATCCAAATAGAAGCAGTCACCTCGACAATGTTTGTCTGTATGAGGTTCTTCAAAATTACATATTCAAGAGGAACATCAAAGAAGATACTGAGAAAGGAGTGTATGCTGTAATAGGAAGTGAGGGATGTCTGGTCAAGCAAAGAAAATGCCACTTGGTAAACCATCGAAAATTGAGTGGCGAATCTCCTGAAAAAAAGGAGTTTTTCTATTTAGCACTTTTGCAACTTTTCAAGCCTTGGCGTGCAGAAGAGGAACTGCTTGGAGATTTCCTCTGTTACGAAGACTCTTTCAATGCCGCCAAGGAGACCATAGAATGTCCTGCTTTTCCCAAATATGTAGAAATGTTGAATGCGGAAATTGAGCGGGAAGCAACGATTGCAGCCGAGATTGCCAGAGACAGTTCTCAGGACAGTCAGAGTTCTGCTTCATTGAGTCAGGATCCACTAGGAGGACCTGTTATCGAAAATGAAGCTGCCACTGCCATGAATGAAGTGGAAAGAGCCATGGCACATGCTCAGGAGGATGCGGTTAACTTAGAAGAGTTGGAAAGACAACTCAACGTTGAGCAGAGGAAAATATATGACGAAGTTACCATGCAAATTAATCATGGATTAAGTCATGACAAGAAAGAGTGCTCATGTACGTCGTTGAAGCCTGTCCGACTGTACGTGAGTGGAGAAGCGGGAACTGGAAAAAGTTTCCTCATTAAAGCAATTTCATGCTATTTGCAGGAAAGGACAGAGTCATCGCTGTCTTGTGTTGTCACCGCTCCAACTGGACTGGCAGCACATAACATTAAAGGGATTACTTTACATCGTTTACTGATGCTGCCAGTGGAGCATGACAACAAATTACAATATCACAAGCTATCTGGAGATGCTTGTTTTGAAGTTTCAAGAATCTTGAGGAAAATGAAACTTCTTATCATTGACGAAGTAAGCATGGTTTCCAATGTCATGCTTGCCTTTGTGCATTTGAGAATGCAAGAAGTTCTCAAAACAGAGTATGATGTGTTATTTGGTGGCAAACACATCATTGTTTTCGGAGATCTTTTGCAGCTGACACCAGTGAAAGGGCAACCTGTGTTCAAAATGCTCACGCATGAAGATACCAGGAAGTGCCTAGGCAGCATTGGCAACGTCAATATATGGTTAAACTTCAATTATGCTGAACTGCATGAAAATATGCGTCAGGCGAAGGATGAAGTTTACAAGACTATTCTACAAGATGTTAGAATTGGAAAAGAGACCGAGCATGGGAAAGAAGCTTTACATGCACGATTACTGTCAAATTTATATCCAGAACAAGATGTTGTGCCTGAGAATATTTTTCAGAAAATTACTGATAAGAAATCTGGAATATGTTTGATGCCAACTCTTGCAGAATGTGCCAAATTCAACAACAAAATGTTGCATTTAGAAAAGCAAGAGATTGTGAAACTGGAAGCTATTGACAGAGTAGAGCATATGGGATCAACAATTATTTTGTCTGAGAATCTGAAAACAAAATTGGATTCATTAGAGAAGAGTATATCTAAAACTGCAGGTTTTGAAAAGACTCTGAATGTGTGCTTGAACTGCCGTATAATTTTAAGAAGGAATTTACATGTTGAAAGAGGTCTGGTAAATGGATCAATGGGTAATGTTGTTGATTTTGTAAAATACAGAAATAGAGATGGAATTGAATTTTTAAAAATTAAATTTGATGGCATTGAGGAAGTACAGCTAATTGGTCGTTGCTCTGCTAGATTTTTGCTTGTAAAAGACTTATATGTTCGCCGTAAGCAGTTTCCTGTTTGCTTGGCATATGCGGTGACAATCCATAAATCGCAAGGTTTAAGTGTAGACTGTGCATTGGTGAATATTGGCAGTTCTGTGTTCAAGGAGGGTATGGCATATGTGGCATTGTCACGAGTTAGAACTTTATCGGGATTGTACTTGATTGAGTGTGATGTCACAAACATTTGTGCGGATCTAGATTGTGTTAAGGAATACAATAGGTTAAGAAGAGAGTATGCGCCACATTTGCCTCAGTATCCTTTGTTTGAGAAACGTGTGGTAGGCCGGAAACGAAGAAATGTGACCAATACTGGGGAGGTTGTAGCAAAAAGACGAAAAGTCGATGAACCTAAAATTACAAGCAGAAACAAAAAGGATTCTGTTGAAGATGTTGTTGGTTTTCAATTTGAAAACAGTTCTGGTGTCAACTGCTATGCTAATGTAGTGGTTAATGTTTTGTTTTCTCTAGAAAATGTAAAAGAAGAGATTGTGGTCAATTCTGATCAAAGATTTTGCAGTTTGTTAAATTCTGTGTTAGAGAAATGTAGCACTGATAGAACAAACATAGAAAGTGTGTCTGAAATTCGAAATCTGTTAGACAGATGTTCAGGCCAAACACAATTCTCTCAAAATATTCAGCAAGATTGTCAGGAGTTTTTAATGTATATGCTTGATGTATTGCATGCTGAAGGTGTAGATGTAGATCAGCTGTTTGGGCTTTCTTATCAATGGCAGCATGACTGCGAGAACTGTATGGTATCAAGTACTACTAGTGTAGACTCAGAAAGATTTATATATTTAACTTTGCCAGACAGTAAATCAGTCTCCTTTAATAAGCTAGTAAAAGCAGCTGATCACAACATGGAGTGTAGCCAATGTAAATCTGAAATGATGTCCACATTATTTATACGAACATATGGCCAGTATGTCATTTTAATGTTCCAACGATGCAGGCCTGATGGAACAAAATTGACAACTTTAATTAAAAATTTTGTAGCTTCGCAGTTGTCAATATCAGGAAGGACTTTTGTAACTGCAGCAATTATATATCATGACGGCCCTTCAATAACATCAGGACATTACACAGCTTATTTAAAGTCTAGAAATGGCTGGTCATTCTGCAACGATTCTGTTTTAATTTAAAAAAAAAAAATTGCCGTATGACCTTAAAAACTCTTACCTGGTGTTTTTAAAAACAATATTTTAGGGAAATAATCTCGGGATGTGCTCTGTGGAATTTCAAGAAGTTCTAATGGCTCCTACACAATTTGGCCTTGAGGATAAGTGTAGTTCAGAGACATAACTTCTAACCATAAGACTGGACGTCATGGAGAAATAAGTGCACTTTGAATGAGTTCAGAAAAACTATTTCTTTTTATAAGCTAATTGAAGCAGCCAATCAAAACATAGAGTAGAGGGAATGTAAGTCTGCAACGCTGTCTACTGTTTTACATTGCTTTGTGATTGAAAGTGATGTAGAGAATTAAATAATTGTAGTAGTCATAGAGTTAGTGTAAGTCTGCTTCATAGTAAGCAGTATCAGTGTCATAGGAAATGTAGAACATGACTGAGCAAGAAGGGGAAGATATTACTATTCCAGGATTGTGAAAATGATCTTCAACATTTTAATTCTGAAAGTTGCGGAAATGCCAAATGACGGGATTGGCATACAAGAAATCCAAGAGTTATAAATGGGTCTGACAAGATTTGGCCTTGTGGAAACTTGTGGTAGAGAGCAAGAAGTCATTTATTGCATGTAACATGTTTTTAAAAACGATGGAGATTTTCTTTCAGAAAGTGGCGGGCTGAAAGTAATAACAGCACAACAGAGTGTAAGCTGTTCATAGGACATCCTTTGACGTCATGGAAAGTAAGTTAACTTTAAGGAGTTCTGAATTCTGATTTGTTATGTTGTATGGGTTTTTTAAACACAATCATTTTGATTGTGTTTTTTTTCCCCCGCTGTTATATGATGAATACCTTCAAGTCACTGTTTTTAGTGAATTTTGATACATTCTGAGAACAGCAAAAATAAACCATTTAACATGTATAATTAATTCTGTACTGTTTGCATTTATGATGTATATGTAGAACTGTGTAGGAGGCATGGAGAAGGTGAGGCTTCTGTAAGTGTCAAAGTTGTTGCATGCAGTGCTGCGCTTCTGCGTATTCTTTCATATGCTAGACTACATCTGCACAATGAGATACCTAAGCAAAGGAAACACAAGTGATGTGATTGTGAAATGAGCAAAATAAATTGCACGTATTTCATTTACATCACCTGTGTTTCCTATCATTACGAATCACATTGTGCAGATCAAGTTTAGGTCTGTCCAGGGAAACATAGGAGGTTTGGACTTTGTTCAAGAGTGCAGTGGACATGACTCACTTCATTGGTAGACCTTCACATATATTATGTCCTCTATTCTCTTCAACAACTCGAAATTTCATCTGCAACCCTGAGTAGGCCTCACCTCAAACAAACCTCTGGATAGGAGACATCTTATTGGCATCCTGAAGCAATTATTTAAAATTTTAGTGTCTTGCGACACTTTTCTGAGACAACAGCAATGCAAAAGATGCACCATGTTTTAAGATAGGCCTCACTTCATCTGCATCAAGATACTGTTAGTTTAAAATGTATATCTTTAGGACTGTGTAGGGGGCCTGGAGAAGCAGAAGCTTCTGTAAGTGTCAAAGTTGTTGAAAAACTGTTTGTCCTTCAATCTTTTCCCTTGTCTTTTGTAATTTTTAAATACATGTTTTAATATTTTTCAAATGTTTGTTCTCTCTTTCACAGATTGAAAGTATAAAAACAAAAAGTGAGTAATTTAACGACAATTATAAGGTAAATGTTTTGTACTCTTTTCGTTACATTTCTATCACATTCACCTACTATTAGTTCCACAGCTTCATTTCTTTAACCCTCAGTTTCCTGCCTTTGCTACTTCCCTCATTCCTTTCTCTATTACCTACTTACTCAACTCCTTCCACTCTTTTTGTCAGTCCCTCTCTTCTCATAGTTCCTCACTCTTGTTCACTCACTCCGTCTCTATTACTCTTAGTGTCTTTGACTGATCACTGTATCACTATTTGTTCATAATGCTTTCTCTGTGTAGTTGAAGCACACTAAGGGGCATATTATGAACACAGCCAATAAAATTATTGCTCTTTTTATTGGCAGAAAACTGGTGCAAAAGTGGTTTTAGCGGCAGTTTTCTGCCGCAAAAGCAGCTTTAGCGACACATTTCTGCCAATAAAAGCTGCAAAACTTTTATTGCCTATGTTGATGATATGGCTCTATGTTACTTACATTTCTTTGCTGTTTCAATTAATCTTTTTCTGTTATTTTTTGTTTTCTGTTTTCTATTTTTTCTCTCTGTTATTCCTCATGTTTTAATCTTATTTTGAACATTCACTCACATTCTCCAAGAAACTCTTCTTTGTTAATGTTATACTCTCTTTTTTTTTCTTTCACTTCGTTATCTATTTTGTTTTTCACAATTATACCCTCTTCCGTCTTTTCTTCGGTAAATAGATCTATTAAACAGTATCTCTTCTTTACTCCCTATAGCTGTCTTTCTTTTAACATCACTCTCTGTTTACTTTCCTTATACTTACTCTTTTTTTGTTTTTTTTTATTATTTTGGTTAGCTCCCGGTCCGCGTACCGGGAAGCTAACCGGGAAGCGAACCAAAAGAAATAGAGCTTGCCAGAGTGCTAAACATTCTAGCAATTTTTTTTGAAAGGGAAGGTAGTTCTGAAAAGAACTTTTTTTTATATTTTTGTTGTTTTATATATTTATTTATTTTTTGAACATTTTTTGTTTTTTTTGTATTTTTTGAACGATATTATATTTTTTTTGGTTTTTTTTTGGGGTGGGGGAAACAACAAAAAACAGGCATTGAAAAGGGCTCAACAGGAGCAAAAAAAAAATTACTGGGGGCGGTTAGGGCAATTATGATGTTCATAAGCCAGGTTGATAGCATTTATGCTCATATTGCCACATGCTAACAACGCACGACAGTGCATACAAGTGTGTATCATGTGGCCAAAATTTTCTTGTATGTTTGGCACAGTTTCCCGTGCCTCTGCTGGTGTCAATGAAATTGATATTCTTGATCTGGCCACAGGAGTTGATCTTGGATTTTCCTGCAAATCCCGTATTTCCGCCCGGCTATAATTGAGTGGATGCTTCCTGGTCATGTGCCTGTGCATAGTATGGTTCCCATAACTATATTTCTTATCCGTCCCTCTGGATAATTGTTCTTTGCAGATGAGGCAGGTGACATACCTCGCATTCACTTTATTTTGGCCAGGAGGGATCGAATAAAACTGCCAGATGAAACTGGCTTTCTTATGGGAAACCCGGGGCACCTCTTCTAAGAACTGTGGTTCTTCTCCCTCCTCTTCCTCCATTTCTTCCTCTTCCTCCTCAGTGTTGGTCATGACCTGGGGAGGTGGTCCTCTCTTCCCATGAGGAGGTGGAGGTGGTGGTGGTGGTGCACCAGCTGAAGCAACTACTGAAGCCATTTCTGATATAGTAATAAAGGTCTTCCTCTCGCAATGATGAAAGTCAGAGTGAGGAAAGAAGGAGGGGTTTTCATCATTTGGGAAAAACAATACTTCTCAACCAATGAACAGTGTTATTTTTAGGTCACCTGACCTAGCCTTACATGATTATGAAACCAAAAGTGAAATGAACCAATGAAAAGTGTTATTAACAAGTCACATGACCTGTTATGCTTACGTTACGCGCTCCGGTCCGCGCCCCGGATAGCTTCCGGGTCGCTGCGCTTCGCGCCTCGGTCCGCGCCCCGGGGCACTTCCGGGTGCGCTAACGCGGTACGTCACAAGACGCATTACGCGGCAACGCGATACGTCGCGCTTTCGCGACGCGCCGCGGATCGCTTTCGGGGAGCTGCGTTTCGCGCCTCGGTCCGCGCCCCGGGGCACTTCCGGGTGCGCTAACGCAGTACGTCATAAGACGCATTACGCGGCAACGCGATACCGTCACTATGTTGATTTCTTACCGGTTCGCGTACCGGGTCGCGGCATCAATTTGAGCTAACGGAAAGCTTTCCGGTTCGCGGACCGGGAGCGAAACAAAAAAAATATTTAAAAAAAATTATTAATAAACATATAAAATATATTTTTGGATTTAAAGAAGAATACATTTTACAGCTATAGATATTAGCTTTTAAAAAACCAATGAAATTCACTGAAAAAACCATAGGTTATAGACCATATATACTTAGGAATTAGCATTTACAAAACCTTGAAAATTCACTGAAAAAACCATAGGTTATACACCATATATAGTTAGGAATTAGCATTTAAAAAACCTTATTTTACTCACACAAAACCAATGAAATTCCATATATAGTTAGTTGTACTAACTATATATCGCGCACCCGCAATCCACTGCTGATCATGTCACATATTACATCATTCATGACATGGTCAGTGACATCACTGATGACATCACTGATGACATCTCAAATGACATCACTGATGACATCACTGATGACATCTCAAATGACATCACTGATGACATCACTGATGACATCTCATTTGACATTACTGATCACATCACTGATGACATCATTCATGTGATAATACGATGAACCTCTTCAGACTCTAATATA
This sequence comes from Lissotriton helveticus, assembly GCF_964261635.1. Taxonomy (NCBI): domain Eukaryota; kingdom Metazoa; phylum Chordata; class Amphibia; order Caudata; family Salamandridae; genus Lissotriton; species Lissotriton helveticus. The sequence continues at coordinate 1,324,227,358 of NC_136067.1, read as the reverse complement.
ACCTTAGATACACTCAGTGTAAACAGACACTCACAGACTGTCACTCATCCATGGAGTTACTTACACACCTAGTCAGTCATGCAAAGAATCAATCACACCTCCATTTTCACAACTATACAGTTATACACACCTTACTTATTCAAACATATACTAAAACATATTTACTCACTTATACAATCCTGGATACAAGTGCACAATGATCCATACAGCCACTCACACATTCACTGGCTCTTATGCACAGTTATTTATATATGTCAACTCTCACATGTACTGTATTTTACATATGTACTTACTTTGACATGTAGCACTGAGATATCTATTCACTCACCAATACAGTCATGCACACAGTCAACCGCCCATACAGCTGTTTCCACATGCACTTTTGAACCCATACATCTATGCACAGAGTCATACACCTCCCAGCCACCCACACACACACTCAGTCTCCCATACAAATGCTTGGGCAACCAATCAATAACCCATATAGTTACTCATATAGCTACTGATCAACACATGCAGCAGTTTACAGAACAACAGACATAATGATGCACAAATTAAGACAGTTTAGTCACTAAACCATGCACTCAGTGAGACACATTTAACCACTCACTCATACAGTCAGTCATGCACCTACTAAATCCTTCATCCAGACACTTATACATCTACTCATTCTTAAATATGTAAGACATATTTTAACTTTACAGAAAAATACAGTCACTGGATGTTGTCATCAGTGATGTCATCAGTGATGTCATTTGAGATGTCATCAGTGATGTCATCAGTGATGTCATTTGAGATGTCATCAGTGATGTCATCAGTGATGTCACTGACCATGTCATGAATGATGTAATATGTGACATGATCAGCAGTGGATTGCGGGTGCGCGATATATAGTTAGTACAACTAACTATATATGGAATTTCATTGGTTTTGTGTGAGTAAAATAAGGTTTTTTAAATGCTAATTCCTAACTATATATGGTGTATAACCTATGGTTTTTTCAGTGAATTTTCAAGGTTTTGTAAATGCTAATTCCTAACTATATATGGTCTATAACCTATGTTTTTTTCAGTGAATATATATATATATACATACATATACAGCTCCTAGGCCTTAGTCCTAGTACGCTTTGCCCACTTAAAGCTCTAATTTTGATACTACATTAAGGGTATTGAATCACATCCGACCCAAGACCTTTCTTGCTCTCAGTGTTCTTCTATGTACATTATAAAACATGTGAAATGTTAGGTTACAAACACCATTTACTATATGGGATCGTGCATGCATTTATAATAACAACACAATGCAAAACATGCTTTAATCAGTTAGCTCAGTGGAGTTCAGTGTTAACCTGTATTCCTGCACAACACAAGTTAAAATCTGAGACATCCATCACTTCATCTCATTCTTTTATTGATGACACGAGTAGCATTGGGGTGGTTGATATTAACAATGCTTATTTAAGCATCTTGTAGTGTGTGGTGTACACTATGAAAATGGTATATTTTAATAATATCGCAAGGTTTATCTGCAAAATACTCTTATTAGAGATTGAGACGGAAGCAGAGACAGTCTCTTGTTCAGACTCTAGTATAGTGCGACCAGTGGCGGCTCCTCCGCTAAGGCGGAGGAGCATCACCCCACTGCTCTGTAGCAGTAAAAGAAAGGAAAAAATACAATGATAATAACGTAATATTATTATTTTGTTATGCTCTCCTACTGCTGCAGCTTTGCATGAGGGGGTGGGGCAGGGCTGCAGAGCAGGGGAGGAGTGGTTTGCCTGCTCCTAAGTGTGCAATTACTGTTTGGTGGGCCTCTCGGGCTGTCCAAAACAGTCATGCACACTTCCCTGTTCTCCATGCAGCTGCATTACAGCCTGCGTGGAGAACATGCCCACCCCTCAAGCCCCTGGCAGCATTGTGATTGGCTTAGGTTAGGGCGCTTGGCTGCCTGCTTCCTGTTCCTGGAGTAGGAGGCAGGAGCAGAGATGTGGGTCACGGCGACAAGGTTAGTGTTATTTTTTTTTACGTTGTAAGCCCCCTTCCCCGAGGCGTGCCCGTCCCGTCACCTGCGAGCCCTACCGGTCGCCACTAAGTGTGACATCTGTTTCAAGGTGGCAGATGTCCTGTCTGTCACATTTAGAGCGCTATCAACAACAATCCACTCTTAATATGGTGGTTAGAACACCAATCCCTTTCCTAAATTTTGCGTTGTGCTGATCATGTAAAATACTGAAAGTATTCAACTACTGCACACACCGTTTATGGCAAAATTTTAGTGTATGGGCATGGGAGCAAAAGAAACTACTAGAACGTGTGTCAATTTTGCGCTGTTTATTTAGAATGTAGTGCATCCTCGTGTTAAATTTAAGTGACGATGCATTTCGCACTAACATATAATGTTATTTGATGTTTTAACAATTTTACTTACACAGTACTCAAATGTCGCACCCCTGTACAAATAAGGACCATACATTGAGAGTTTCACTCTACCATAACTTACCATAAGATAATTAATTTAACTGAATGTCTAATTATCTCTTTCATTACATCACATTGTGAATCTAAGTGTCTAGAAATGTTCTGCTGCTTATGTAAGGAAAATGAATATGCTAATTACATTCAAATGTGAAAATATATCTCCTCATTGGAAAGGCTGCTCTTAAAATGTATATTTTTTTTAAAGTATGTAAATATTATTTGTGATCTGAAATATTTACGAACCCAAGAGAGTAATGTTTTTTTCTTTCCTGAAATTAATGAGTTAAACTACAGGAACTAATCAGATACAATTGATGTTAATCACACTTAATGTAGGCGGACTGTGTGCATCAATTAAAATCGAACTTAGGACTTTAGTTTTAAAGCAGTGGCATAAAAGACTGACACTAACCTATTACTCACACTAATGAGAATAAAATGGACTGGGCTAATCAACATTTTGACTTGCCAATGATTATATTTTTGGCAAAGTGCATTTAAGTGGCGCCCTGCAGAGAATGGGGCACCAAGGGAAAGGAGTTCACCCTTGTGGAGCTTTGACACACACTAACAAGCTGCTAATAGCAGAATAACAAGAAGCCACCGTGCTACTGAAGGAGACCAATCACCAGCAAAGGAGACGACCATAACAAAGCTAATCAGTGCCACAGGGAGGCTATCGGGTCTATGGAAAGCCGAACCAATGCAAGCTAATGAAAACAACGGATTAAGGCAGTGCATGATTTGTAAAACACAATGTAAGTAAAGGTACTCAAAGAAGAAATATTTTAGCACTGCTGAATGCCAGAGTTGCTAAATAGACAGAATGCCTAGTTATATTTCTTGCTCGTGGTTTTTGCTTCCACCACCCTATACTTCCTATCTCTTTATAACAGCCTTGGCTCTTTTTAATTCTAGCTTTTTCCTTTGTCTTTCCTAGCTTTCTCTTCCTCCTTCTTTCTACCTTTTCTGTATTTCTCTCTCTTGCTCTGGATCAAAGTCTAATGATGATAAATACATCCCTGTCTATACAAATGAGTGCTGCTGCCCATCAGTTGCAAGTACCGGAACAAATTAAGCCTGGCTTTTGGGAAACCATAGACGTGACAGAGGGTCACAGTGCTAAGATTAGGGGTTTTCAAACGTATATTTGCACAACCTTCAAAAAGGCGAATGGACATTTTGATAAAGTTGTAGTCTTTACAGATCCAGAGCCAGGATATTTTTTTACAACCATTTACAGCTAACCCAATCCCATGCCCTGCAAGAAAGTACTCAGAAATTTTCTTTATGTACCCTCTTTATAAATGTATGGTATTTATTTAGCCTAAACCTAGCATAAAGCAATGGGGAGCTGCACATGGCAGGACAGCAAAACAACTCTTGATATAGTACAGGTAGAAGGATCACTCTTCAAATGAATTTCAATGCTGGAAATGTTGGAAGTTCTACATCTGGTGGAAGAAGTGAGTTCTTAGTTCCTGAAGTGGAGGAGGGGTGCAGATGGCCGAATCTTCATTTTAATAATGTTACAGATCTTTGGTGTATTACTGAAGAAGGCTTATCTCCTGAAGGTTGTTTCCTTCATCCACATTTTGGTGCCTAGTTTTGAGATCAAACTCACAAAAGGTTGTCCAGGACAGACCCAGATGTGGGTGCCTTTCTTGCAGTGTCACTGGATTAAAATACGTACTAACTGACAAGGCGCAGCAAGGCTGGTATGGGTTTAGGGTTGCTTGTGTTTCCTTCTGAAGGGGCCCTCACCTGGAAGTTAGGGATGGACTGCCCTATGAGGAACAGGGTCAGTACTGATTTGAATAAGTTGGGCCTCTGTGTAGCATTGGCACAGTGGGTGAAAAGTGATGCATTGCAATGCTGTTTAGAGAAATTGCCAACAATTTGCACTATTTACAAGCATTCCTTTCATCATCTTTTTGTATGTTTGCTCTAGTTGGAGATGCCAATCCAAGCCTGAGATCTTACTCTGGTCAAAAAAGAGACACATTGGATGAAACTACCTTCCAGTACACTACGGTAAATTTATTTGGCAGAGTAGGGCTATGCAAGTTCATTCACTCATCCCCCAATCCATCTTATTCTTTCATATGTACATATGGTCAGATTGTTTTGTACCACTCTCATAGTTTCATATGGGTCTCATACTAATCTCGTTTGTCTACTTCTTATATTTTCTCAATATGTTTACTGAAGACACTGGTGCACCCAATGATTTTAACCTATGCGTTAATCTACCACAGGCATGTCTACTGTAAGCTGAGGCATGCTAGCCCCATAGTAGATTCTCCACATATCAATGTTTAATCCATCAGTACATCAATTTTGTATTCTAAATGGAACTCATTTATTGATTAGTGGTTATCCTTAGAATCTGACATGGTTCTGGCCCTTCTGGACCTGGACCTACACACCACTGATCGAGAATATTTTTGTACATTTGTGACTCAATGCCAATGTAACGTGCTGTAGACGAGCACTCGGCCAACAAACATAAATATCTGACATAAGCATGGAGTCTAGCTAGTGTGATCAAGTTTGCAAGAGGGGGAAATAACCACAGTATGTAGTGCACTTTTGCCACATACATTTATTTAGAGCTACCTGCTAATGTGGTTTAAATAGCTGCTGAGAATTAAACATCTGAGTACTTGCATGTGTGTGAGATTGGTTTTGTTCAACAAAATCTATTGGTATGTTAGACCTGTCATCCTTAGGGTGGTCTTTCCTCAAACATTTAGCCTGCTTAACTCTTTTTGCTGAATCTTCTTGTTGGGCTTAGGACTCTGAGCACTTTACCACTGTTAATCAGTGTTAAATTGCACGTGCTTCTCCCCTCAACATGGTGACATTGGTGTAAATGTGATTGGCATAGTTAGTTTGCTTATAAACACCTTGTAAAGTCATATACCATATACCCAGGATCTGTACTCTAATTGCTACTAGCGGGCCTGCAGCACTGATTGTGCCACCCACACAAGTAGCCTTTCAAACCTGTCTTAAGCTTGCCTGTAGGTGCTGTTTACTGCCACTTCAATTAGGCATTTAAAACCACTTTCCAAGCCTTTAAATCAATGTTTACTACACATAGTCACTCCTAATGTAGGCCCTACGTAGCCATAAGGACAAGGTGCTGTGAAACTAAAAGGTAGGACATTTACTTTTAAGTTTTACATGTCCTGGTATTGACGGACAGCTAAATTAGTTTTTCACTACTGTGAGGCCTACTCCTCTCATAGGATAATATTGGGAATATCTTAAAACACGTTAAAGTTATATTTCCAGTTAAAAAAAGAGTAGCTGCATCATGTATTCTATCTTTCTAATAGTAACAACAAATATTCTCTTTACTGGTATAGTTGGATTTAACATTACTGTTTTAGAAATGCCGCTTTTAGAAAATGTACATTTATATGGTCTTACTACTCTGTGTGCCTTGCAGTCTGCCTCCAATACACATCTGGGATGGGTGACAGCTACAATTTGCTACACTTTGTGCATTTCTCTAGACAGCCACAAACACAGGAATGGTGGATGTGACAGAGAAGTCATCTGCATTCATCTACATTCTGATAGTTCTTCCTGGGCAGGAAGAGGGAGGGGGAGCTGACACTTCCACCTAACTAGGCAGTGTCCTGTTCCCCATACAAAGTACTGGGGCTCTGATCCTACCAAGACAGTACACTACTGGACCTGTGAAGAACTCTGCCAGGAATAAAGACTGCTGTGCCACAAGGATTGCCACTCTGCTTGACTGACTGTTCCAAAGGAACTGTTTTTCTGCTTTGCTGAGCTGCCCTGCTGTCTGCTGTTCTCTGCCCTGCTGAACACAAAGACTGGACTCATCTCACTTGAAAGAAAAGGGGACTTTAAAGGCTTGCTGGCTTGCCCTGTGTTTCAGAAGTCTCAGGGCCATCAAAGTCTTCTTGCAGCACTGCTGCCGCTGGAATCTACCATCTGTGTGTCCTTCCTTGGCTGAGGTGCCAATCCAGTCCTGTGCCTCAGAAGTGTGTTCTGAAGCTGTTTAGCTTCAAGATTGATCCAGTGATGACTTTGCGCTGATCGGAACCTATGCAGCACTCCAACGCACTGCCAATCGGAAGACATCCCTGCACCAATTGATGATGATGTAGGATTCAACTGCGAGATTCGAAGAGGACACAGTGCCTTTATCGTAAGGGGTTCCTCGATGACATAGGACTAACCGCAAGGCTCAACGATGATGCACCGACCCGACTGCTTGAATTGGAACCCACACATCGAGTCTTCGACACCAACACTTGCTCCATCCGATGTACTTTTTCAGTTCTTGTTCAGTGGACCCGGCGTGGGGCTTGTATCTGGCCTTTCCTCAATCGCAGTTGGCCTGAACTTTGGATTTGCTCCCATCCAGCACAACCTCAAGTAACCCCTTAGCGCTATTGACCTCTAAGCACTATTATTTGATTTGTTTTTTAAAATTCATAACTCTGGTTCTACTTATAGGACATTTGTCATTTTGATCTTGTTTTATTCATACAATTATTCTCGATTTAGTGAACCTGCAAAGAGTTTTTTTGTGGTGTTTTCATTTTGTTACTGTGTGTGTTGCACAAATACTTTACACATTGCTTCTTTAGATAAGCCTGTCTGCTCTGTGCACAGGTTATTTTTTAGTGTGTATCTAGCTTACACTGAGTAGGATTACAGTCCCTACAGGGATAGGGTGCATACCTCTGCCAACTAGAGACCCAATTTCGAACATGATAGTTGTATTAAATGTATTTTCGGTGCCCCTAAGCAAAATTACATTTTGTTGTACTGGTACTACATTCTCTTCTTAACAAGTCCTCATTTTTAGGTCTATTAGCTGTAATCAGGCACTCTTTTGTGGCCATTTGTGGTGCCTTCTCAAAGTTGTTTAGCACAAGCTCTGAACATGACAATAACATATTTGTGGTAGGGGAGATTACAGTGCTTATTTTGTGCCGGTGCTTTCCGGTGCTCAGCACCGGCACTTAATTGCCAGCACCCGGGCTTATGACTGTCTGCCACATGGCAGTGGTGTCTGCCAATTTAGATACGAGCACAACAACTTCTGTTTATTATTTCCATTATTAGTAGTTGCCTCCAAAGCCATTCTTATAGCTTTGGGGGCCTGTAATAATATGACTTGTCATACTTTTAAGAGGGTGATGATTAATAGTGTGTTGGTGCTGTTATTGGCAGTGCTGCCAGAGGCACTGGATGGTGCAAGCTCTAGTGTCCTCTTGTCAAGGCCCTGGCACTAATTTATTTACAAATTAAGCACTGGAGATTACACTGTAAAATGACTTTCATATTACAGCAGAGAAAGACGGATTTGTGGCTAATGTGGATTTGTTATATATTCTCGGATTTTTCGAAATGGTCTCTGAGCCCTCGTTTCGGGAAAAAATGAATTAAGGACCCGCTGGGTCTGTTCTACTAGAACATGCCAGAAGAAGTAACCTCTATATTAATTTAAAGCAAGCAGCGATCAGTTACACAAATCCGACTCACTAAGCAGGGACACTTTGACGACTGCAGGAAAGAGAAGTTTAAAGGGGGCACGTGTTGATTTTAACTCTTCTGGAAGGCTCCGCTATAAATAGCTCATGGATTAAGTGGCGCTAGAAATGGCAGGATTCAGCGCCCCCTGGAACCGAATGTGGAAAAGGCTCTGACACATAATTCAACATCCTGGGCTGCGAGATGGAATGCCAGCTTGAGGGGAAACAAGCTCCTTTCCTTAGACTGTGGACTAAACAGAAAGATTTTCACAGGGCTTGGAAATAGTTGTTTCTTCATCTGTATTTTATGGACTATCCTATGCATTGAAGGTGCATTGAAGGTGTAAGTAACTTTTCATGTTGAGGGCAGATGCAGCGTGGATTTTTCAGTAGAGCTGGATGCTTGGTGGCATCTGCAGCTCCTACCAGAAGTAAACATATGATGATGCAAAGACTGTGGGCCATTTCTAAGCATTTGTTATAGACAAACTTAAGGTTTGCATGGGAGATTTTCACCATGATCCATGAAGCCCTGTGATGTATGTAGGATGCATGTTACAAATAGGGAAGACTCGTCAAAACACAAAATAACACCGTGTGCCACATGATATCCGCATACATCCTATAGTCACCCAGTGATGAGCCGATAGGACATGACGAGCACAGGTGAGCTGGAAAACAGTACACAGAGTACGTTTCCAGCTCGAGCGTGAAGGCTTTGCCTCGTGCAAATCAATTATGGATTCAAAACCTACTGAGCAAATGGACTCAGAAGAATTTGGCTTGTGCTTTTGGGCAAGTAATGAGTGGCTGTTCAAGCACAACGCTCTGTCTTCTCTGGGCACTGATCCCTTCAATGGTGCTCAGGTTGAGACAGCCTGAAAGGCCCGCCCCCCTCCACACAGTAGCCACTCTCATACAGTGAAAGAAAGTTTAAAGTTGTCAGGTCTGATAGGGTCGAGCAACGTTATATGCTTTCAAAGGGATTTGGAGCACCCTGCTGACACGTCTTAGCTGAATTACCTCATGCATCATGGTCGATGTGGTTCAGTGTTACTCGCTTCACACACAGTTCTCACAGTTTGTTGGCCAGTGCCAGTACCAGTAATCTTTTCAGTTGTATCCCCAGACACGTGTTTCTAGATTCCTCTTTCATTAGTGGGGAAAATGTTCATAGGTCGCTGGATGTGCTGCCGCAGTTTCCTCAGGGTTAGTGCCACTCTCAGCGCGCAGGTGCTCACAGAGCTCATCAGCTCCCGTTATATGCTTCGCCGCAAAGTTTCCAGAGTTCTCCAAATCGAAGGTTAAGGGGTTTGGCCTGGTAGGAATGATGACTTCCTTCTTCAGGATGTCTTGTTGGCAGAACACATTGCGGTATGGAATTGTGGGCGAGGTGGCTGAGCCTACAACCCCTTGTGATCACCAGGTAAAAGAGTCCGGGAAATAGCAGAGATGGTGAGTGTGGGGTGGTGGGGCAGGAAAGAACAGGAAAGGCTGTGGTTTCAACAAATGGATCTTGCTCAGAATTAGATGGGAAAGGGCCTCAGGACTTTGACTGCATGATAGTGACCCAGAAATCATCCGGCAAATTCCCAGAAATCATCGAGCAGTTCCAGAATCATCTGGCATTCCGTAAAGACCTGGCTTTTCCCGGTATAACTTCATCTTGTGTTCTGGGTGTTCTTTTAGTCACCTGTACCTTGGGTAGCGCTGGGACGCCCCGTTGCTGGGGCAGCTATGTGCTGTATAAATCCTAATAAAATCAAATCAAAAGGGGATGGTTGATGGATGCGAGTTGGTGCCAGTCCATTTGTTGCATTTAGCTGCCCTTCTTGGCACCAGGAACCATTTATCAAATTATATTTTGGTCAAATTATGGCCTATTTAAACCATATGTACTTCCATAGGCTTTAATAGAATTGGTTTCTAATAATGGGATCTCCTTGATTTTTCTCAACACTCACACTTAGCAGAAGATCGGCTTGTAGGCTCAGTTTGCTTCTAGGAATTTACCTAATCACAGGTTAGCGTGCTTTAGAAATCAATGACTCCCAACAAACTGACACCAACTGTCTGAAAGTTGACTTTATTTATTAGTACGCAATAGGCAATATCACCGAAAAGATTGCATTTGGTGGCAATGCTCTTATAGAACTTGCAGTAAGAATTGAGGGGGAATTTCTGAAGCACAAACTTAATGAAAGGCAGTTAAACCTGAAATGCAATTGCCTATTTCATGGACTAAATCTCAGACAGGGGCTTTCTGAATGTACTAAAACACCATTATACTGGCATTCTTCAACATCACCAGTGTTTTTGGGTCAAAGATCCTGTTCTTTAACAACATAGTCACATTTGTGGATTGTCTAGATCCAGTTATGTCCATTTTTAAGGTTAAAGAAATTGACACACATGAGAAATCTGTTTTTCCTACTCATCTAATATTATCATGAAATAAATTCTCAATTCAAAGTCAAACTAAGTCTCTCCTACCTAAACAGCCATCCATTATATAAAGCTGATGGAGCAATCGTTCTGATGTTTCCTAACTGAAAAAGAAAGGGATACAGCTGAAGGTTAAAACCGAAAGCTTGATTTGAGAAGAGTACCCACAGGGTAAGGGCATATGCGTCATTATAAATGGATAATAACTTGTTCGTCTGCAGTGTTGTATACCAGGAGAAAGGATGTGGCTTAACGGCTAGAGCATTCAACTTCGAAGCTGGGGAACTAGGTTCGAGTCTCGGCAGTGACGCTTCGTGGCAAATCACTTAATCTGCGTGTGCCTAACAGAATGAATTTGTCCATCTGTAACGCAACTGGTGCTCATGTAAAAACCTCTGATTCCTTCGGGTCGAGTTTGCGCTATATAAAACTCCTCGCCCCCACCCAAAAAAATACCAAACTTTGGCTGCTTCAAGCACTGTGATAATAGATAAAAGAACAAGTACTCACTTGCACCTACTGAGGTGAACCACTCATGAACTATACGTACTAGAATCCTTAGGGGCGATCCGGAGGAGGGGCTAGCGGTGTGCGATCCATTGCGGTTGATTCTACTGTGATAATAGATGTTACTATCTCCCATCGGAATGGCGCTCAGTTCTGCAACGTCCAGCGGATTAAAGGCTGGAAGCATGAAGCCTGCATTACTTGAATTTTAATGCAAGACCTTCAGATCACTGCAGAGGTCAATGATCAGCATTAACTCACTGAGACACTTTGATGGATTGTTCTAGACCCTCCCAAGACCCTTCTTGTCTCAAACATGCCATACCCCGATAACATAAAGCAGCACAGGAACCAACCAGAATGGTTTGTTTCAAACCTGCATGCAGCTGCTGTGATTGATTGCATGGACGTGGCATGGCCAGAGGTTGCGGGCTATGAACTTTGACTTAATTACCTCTGTGGTTGGCTGCATGCATACTGCAGACATGACCCTTGATGCCAGCAGGGTCATTGCGTTACATTATTCCTTAGGTGGCAGAGCACTCCAATTTCGTTCATTCTGTCACAGCAGCGCAATTAGGACATGTATGTTCTGTATACAGGATTAAATGTGAACTTGTTTGCAGGTGTAAATGCAGTAGAAGTTCATCAGCATCGCCCAGGCACATCTGTGTGTACATTATACTGATGATTTAGTCAAAGTCCATATTAATACCATGCCAAGGAAATCCAATTATTGTCTCAATTCACACCATTAAATAGTAGTAGTTTCATCTTTATTTCGGTTCTTTGGACCACAAAAGCAGATGAAGACGTTGTGCACAAACAATTCATTGAATTGTCAAATATGATTTTAGTTCGGTAAAATAATTAAAATCATAAACAATGTTTACCAATAAGAAATCAATTAAGACAAATAAAAAGAAAGTGTCTAGATGCACAGTCCACCACTAATTTGTGCAAGTAAACAACAAAGATACGTTTTTTTTCTAAAAAATAAATATAGCAGTTATCACATTTCCATTTAAAAGGTACAGGACTCCATTTATCAAACCACGTCGACCCTGGGGCCATCGAGAGTGGCAGGTAAAAGAACGAATCAATAATAAATGCAAGTACACATCCAATTAAAACAACATTCCCTGCTTTTTCCTATATACCCACACTGTATAGTGATATCGACTGACACAAATACAGCTGCCTGGCTAGTGTTCCGTCTCAAAATACAATAAGTCACCTGATATGACCTCACACCCCAGAGTGTACACAGTGATTAATCCATCTCTGCCTGGGTCTGGCATATCAAGAATAGAAAAAAGAACATGTTCAACTTCCTCAATGGCATGCTAGCAAATATCACAGGCTGGGGAAATAGTTTGGTGGTACTTCCATCTGTGTGTAAAGTAGCTAACATGAAGTGTTCCCAGTCTGAATTTGATTTACAGTGTGTGCACACCATTGGTGGTTGAATCTGATTAACGTATGCTTCCTTGGCAGGGAGGACTTTACAGGCCAAGAAACAAGAAAGCTTCAACCAACCCCCCAGAACTTGCTTTTGGATAATGTTAATTTCTTCTCTTTTCCCAAAAAGTGACTATAAACCTACTCTTTGTATCTGCCCCCATTGATGAAGGGTTACTCCAGAGGTTGCACCAGCCCAGGTCAATTAGATGGGATTTGAAATTCTTTAGCCAGGGGAGAAGATGAGCATTTCTATGGCACATGATGTCCTCCATAGCAAGCCTGTAATGGCGGAGCTCAGGAATAGACCACAGTCTCACCCAGTGGAGAAGTGGTTTTAACACTCCTAGGTCGCCCACCCTTTTTAATCCAGTCTCATAAAAAAGTGGAAGGGTGGATGTGCTACGCAGGAAGCTAAATAGGGATCTCAAGAAGTTGTTTTCCTTGGTGAGCAGGCCTTCAGTGATGGAAAAACCTCAGATTTAGGCACCATATTGAGCATCAGCCTGTGCCGTGGTACTATATACCTCTATAACTGGGGATGCAGAATTTAGGGGCGGTTGCCCGGTACCTCTTAGTGATGGCAGAGGCAAAGAGTAAAAGAGTCACGCACTCTTTTCCATATGAGCTTTCCATGACCTGCTCTTATTGATGCTAATCCCCAGGTAGTTGAATTTACCTACTACCTGGAGAGACTACCCTTTCAGCCAAAAGTTCCCTCAATGGGATTTATGCAGGATAAATACCATGATCTTTGTTTTAGAGGTGTTCACCTCCAGCCCACGGATAAGAGAAAGCTCATGAAATGTATTCAAAAGGATTCAAAGCCCAGATAGAGTGCAGGAGAGAAGAAGAGTATAGTCTGCGAATACGAATGCTGGGGTGGTGCAACCGGCTAGTTTGGGAGAGTCACGTGTACACTCGCCTAGAAAGGAAATCACATCATTAATTTGTAGTGAGAAAAGAGTGGGCGTAAGTATACACCTCTGCTCTGGGATGGGATCAGTCATATCGCCACCTGGACACGATCTAATCTGCTCTGTGGTGTTACTATGGAGTCTTATGAGGATGTCCAGCAGAGATGGATCAATGGCATAGCAGCGGAGGAGGACCAAAGGTGCCGCCTTGGACCCAGATCAAAGCCTGCCCTGAGGTCCACAAGGCCAAGTAAGGTGGTCCCTAGAGAGCCTGAGGTATTTAGATGTTATGAAGTTGAACCGAAAGAGTTGGTCAACTGTGCTAACCCTATAACGAAAACCCACATGAAATGGTATTAAGATTTCTGCCTCATCCATCCAGACTTGTAATCTAGCCAGGATCTGGTGTCAGAAATATTTAGCAAATTATCTATGAGACTAAATGGGCCGGTAGTTGTTTGTTGGGGATCCTCTATCTCACTTTTAATAGATTGGAATAATCTTGCAGTTTCTCCTGGATTCCAGGACCTGTCCAGCTGCCAGTATATCATTTGAGCGTTCATTGATGTAAGGGCCTCACACTTGGGGTTCAGGGCGAAACACGTCATCTGAAATGCTATCGGGAACCAGAGCCTTCCCAGGGGGCATGTCTGCAATTGCTCGAAGGGTTTTTTCGAGACAAAATTGCGGCAGGGAGGACTCATTAACTCATTCTTGTTCGTGGACTCAAGGTGCAAGGGCATCCAAGGCTGTGTTAGGGAGAGCATAAATGTTTGAGAGATAATCAACCCGATGTTGTGGTTGGATTGATAATTCTAATGGGCTACTAAAATAAGGGCATCCATGAGTAAATATGAGCCAAAACATCGGCAAATCATGTTTTACTGGATTCCTCAACTAGAGCTTGTCAATTTGAATTCACCCAGTTCTGTTAGGTTCTGGTTATCAGCCATTTATATTTATTCAGGCAACCTGGGTTCCCTCGTGGTCTTCCTTTTTGATGGCCCCAATTAGCATGCACTTTGCCTGGTTGTAGTTCTTAGTGTACCAAGATGGAGACTGCCCGGGTGGAGAAATATTTTTACCCTTTTGGGCCTCAGTACAGTAGGATTTTAGGGCACTAAACAGGATGGGATACTAGTCTAGTAATAGCAAACCTTTCCTTGGATGATCAGTGAGTGGTTTAAGGGTTCCATTGAATACACTGTAGATATCAGTTAGGGTAGTCATATCAAGGGATAGTTTAGACCATTATATTGACTTCCTATTATTATTCAACCTAACCTTAATTTCTGACTTTTGCTACAAAAAAATAAAATTCCAGGGGAAAGAACCTCCCAATTTCAATCGCAGGGCACTATGGTCACTATATGTTCGTGGAAATTTTCCAAAATCAACTGCTAGATGCCATAGCTCTAAATCCAAAAGGGCACAATCAATTCTTCTATGTCTAGAACTCCATGAAAATGTGTGAGCGCACTTTAAGTCTGACGGGAACCTCCCGTTGCATGCTCGAATACCATGACTCAAGAGGGGAAATGCCTCGGCCCTCATCTTGCAGACTAAAAATTAATGATAAGCCATTCAACAGCTCAAAGCTGATGTTAAAGTCACCCACAATCACCAACGGCCAGAAAACATCTCTCAAGGACAAAAGACATGCAAGTTGTTTTAGCATGGGGGATTCCTTAGTATGTGTAGATGAACAATTATAGACGTTGTATAAGTCAACCTTACTTCCTTTGTGGCCTCTCAGGGAGAGACACAATATATCACTACTATGGATTGCTAGTGTGTTTACAGTTATATCCATGAAGTTCTTAGCCCGTACAATGAGGGTGCTGGAAGGCCGACCAGCTTTGAAGGGAGTGGCTTCAATGCTGTAGTTACAATACCCTGATCTAAAACAGTTTTCTAATACCCATGTTTCCTGCATGAAAACTATATCATGGGCATCGATGAATGCCCCCAGCCTGGGTCCATAGTTTTCACCTTAAAGCCTTCGATGTTCCAGGAAAACAGTAGTGTTGAGGATTCTTCGACTAATAGTTTTACAATGGACTTGTCAAGGATGCCAGATGGCAATGGCCTAGCTGTGAGTTTGGGTTTGAAGGTGGGTACACAAGGGATACAAAGCAGGGGCAGTACCACCACGAGAGGAATCAAAGGAGGAAAATTGCCCCTCATGGAGAGGCGTGTTTGTTAACATAGGGAAATTCTCACTGCCTTTCGCCTCACCATTACCCCTATCCAATTCTTGAGGTGGTTATAATTGGACAGGGGCCACATAGGGGCTTTCACGCCCATAGCATGAGTCAATACTTTTGAGTTCAGAAAGCAGCTGAAACCTATTTTTAACTAAGAAAGGGGTTTTACTTGAAGCCACTATCCTGCCTAGGACAAGAATTCCACCTGGGGGAACATTAGAATCAAAGGGATGGCTAGGGTTGTAGAAGGGCCACACTGGGGCAATATCTACACATGTCTCAGAACTCCCCCAAAACAAGTTGGAACCACAATTAATTCGATGGTCTGCCAATTTTGGAGTTTTGCATTTCACTATTACGCAATCACCACTTTTTTTGCATGACTTTCCCAACCAGCCAATCTTTCTAAAAAATAATATGCCTCTGCATTCGTTGGCCCTAAAGTTGGTATTACGGGACATCCAGTGGTATACTTTATTCTACAGGTGAGCAGTTGTTTCTTCTTTGTCGGGGCATAGGTGCGGAACATTGGTCAAGATGGCCACATATGGACAATAGTCAGGAGGAAGACTGAATAGGTCTTGGTTGGTAAAAGATGGCCTCCTCATTGTAACATTAAAAAATGTGGCTGGTGCAGATCCATGACCCCTCCGGGAACCCACGTGAGGCTGGCCCCCTCTCAAATCACCAGACCCCACTTAATATTGAATGATACGGGAGCTGGAACAGAGCTGGAGGAAATGCAAGACAGCATTGCAAGGGATTGAGCAGACTGCAAGAAGCCAAGAGCCAATTCTGGGGCAGCAGGCAAGGCATTATAAGGAGCGTCAGCCTCTAAGGGGAGCTTGTTTGGGCTGCTTTGCTCTTTCTGGCTGGTTAGAGGGCCCAAGAGCTGAGATAGTAACTTCTAGCTTGGCAATTCTATCCAAAATCGGGGAAAGACTAGCAGTCAATAAGGCTTGAATTTTGTCCAAGAGGTGGTACAGATTTACTTTAGAAACAAGCTTGTTACTTCCAAACTCCCAGTGATTTGCCACTTTCAGTAGAGGCAATGAAACAACTGCATCAGGAGGAGCGCTCAATGTTCCCAAATTCTTGGTGTTACCCCAGGTCCATTGCAGACCCCTTTTTTTGGCCCGTTTGCTTGGCTCCTTTAGGTTTCATTGTTGGTGGTCCATCCTTGATAGCTGGCAAAGAGACAGTCATAAGCGTTGGGTTTACGTGGAAGACAATGGTCTGCTGATTGGGGGTCGCAAATATAATAGTGGGGCTCAATGACACAGGTGGCACCTCCCTAGTGCACGGATCACTAGTTAATGCCTGTGTTCTTGCTCACCAACCTCCCCCCCCCCCTATTTCCAAGGATAGGCGTCACTCTGCCACTACAATTTCCTTGTCAATAACCCCCACTGCATGTATGAAGAAGGAGTCAATAGTAGTCGAACTCTGTATTGACTTAGAGAGCACCACTTTCTCTCTGGGAAGCCTGCGCTTAGACATTTTTCACTCCACTTCACCCACTGTGGACTGCAGGTAAATTGTGAAATAGCACAACAGAAGCCTTCAATACAGCACTGCAGTGTTGTACCCGCAGTAGCCGTCAAAGATACAATATCAGCAACCACTTACCTCCTTCCCCATTCTTGCTGGCCCCTCCCTTCACCCACACATGCACGCCAAGGCTGTAGAAGTGGAGGTGTCAGTGAAAATAACTGAACTGTAAGGTCACTTCCTTCACCGCCTCTGACCACTCAATTGTCGGCCACTGGCTACTTGGTTGCTTGGTTGAAGGTAAAACCTTAACTGGGAACTCCAATTCCTCCAGTCTGTTCTGGTTACCCAATGACCAGTTCAAGTAGCTAGCTACAACAGCTACCACAGTAACTACAGATCTGCACATAGCTACTGCAACCCCTCGTGCTACACATAGCTCTCACCGTGGGCTCATAAAATTACTGAGGGTACTACACCTTCTGCTCTGCCAACACAGAACAGAACTTGCAACCACTGCCAACCGTCAGTAGCCCACCAGCCTGCCAACCTGCCGTACACCCGTGCTTCACCTGTCTCCACAAGCGGGTCAGGCACAGTGACAGCAGTCGGAAGGCAGTGACAGGAAAAGGCAGCAACAACACCGGCACCCCTTGAAGGAGGGCATACAGAGGCTCAGAAGCCCATTTTCACTGCTAAGGTACAGAGTGGCTGATTCCAAAGCGTTGGGGCTCATGGTTTGAATATAAAACTCACAAAATTCATTCAGCTGGCATACCGCAAGTTTAACCAAAATGGGTCCTGCTAATGCGCCCCCCTACACTCTTTTAATCTTGATGTACCCCACAACAGATTTTAATTTTGAGGGGGGACAAAATGGAACCTTAACATAGTGATTTAGGACTGTTGGATGTCTTGCACATGTACGGTACCACCGACAACGGGAACCTCACAAAAGGGTTGATGGGAAAAGTATCTTGCACAATATGTTTTAACTTATCCTTTCTCTCATCATTATCACCCTGTGTTTTTATTTTAATTTTAAACTGTTATGGAATAAAGAGGTCCACGAGTGGATAATCTCTACTTTTATTACGGCTGGCTAATTGTCTGTTACATGTTTCTCTTCACTTTTTTACAGTAGCTACACAATGTGAATTTTGTAACTTCTTTTAAAGATATATGTTTATATCTAAATGAAGGTATTTTTTGATTTTTGATTTTGATTTTTGGTTTGATTCCCTTTGCCGGTGACAGCTCAACTCAGCACCATGTGACTCTGGGCAATATCTCACTTAATTTCCCTGATGATCCACAGTGCCTTTAAACCTTGAGCGATGATATGTTTGCACTTCACAAATGTGGATTATTATGTATTATTATTATTAATATGATGTTAAATTGGCACTCGAAAATACTTAAATGTTGTAATATGAAGCTGCGTGGAGTGAATCCTCACTCAGACGAGATGAAAATCGGCAAAATCAGTAAAGTGACTCACTAAAGATGGCCGCAGCCGTGCGTGTGACATCACGATGCTCCCACCATGCTTTGCAACATTCGAAGAGTCGAGAGAAATGCTTACAGAACACCAGGTATGCTGAAGAATTCGAGTGTGGCCGCTCTGAATGACAGAACAGAACGCGGGTAATACTTGAATATTTTCTTTTGAAATATTACTGTTACGCGTTGCTCGACATGCAAACATAGTGGATCTGTACATGCAAAATAACCCAGTGAATCCCAATATTAAAGTGCGATCAAAGCACAAAACGATTCAATTACAGCCGCGGTTGCGATCAAAACAACGCAAAGCCAAATGTCAATATGAGGAATGTATCATCATCAGTAACATCCAGCGAACAATAAAGCTCTGAATGTTTACTCCTTTAAGTTTGAATTCTCCCGCGGGTGCAATCAAGAGCACAATCAAGTTTAAAACAGCCGCGAGTGCATTCATGCACGGAACAAGTAAAAATGAAGAGAGTACCTTAAAGTTTCAGTTTAGACGAGTGCACTCTGTCTTCTTTCTTAACTCCCGCTCGTCGCCAAACGTGAAGTAATCACTTACAGACGATGTTGAAGGTAAGTTTATTGTAACACGAAGACAGCTTGACAACCGCTCCGGTCGGATGTCGAGAAGAGATCTGACAACCGCCTTAAGTGGAACACAGTGACAAGAATGCAGAGAGCATTCAAGGATCACGTAACATGAAGAACACTACAGTCAGGCCGTGGGCCAATCACGGGGGCTGCAGAAAGGATGCACTGACATGCGGGTCCCGGGGTTAAAAGCCCGAAGGAATCTAAGCTAGAAACTCCCCTGTTGAACTGTTGTGGGAGAGCAGGACGCTCGGCTGCAGGTTTTCCTGTGACTGCCTCACCTGAATGGCGTGTGGGCAGACACAAGTTATGTTATGTTGTTATGTTAAAATAATTTTATATAGCGCACGGCTACTCCGAAGAGTGTCCCGGCGCTTTAATAAAAACTAAGAAACAGACATCGGGGGCGAAAAGGGATCGAGCAAAGGACCTATTGGACAAAGAGCCAGGACTTTAGCTCCCTCCTGAAACCCAATAGACTTGCGTTGAGTCTCCTAGACACTGGCAGGGCGTTCCAGAGCTTGGGAGCCAGATAGCGGAAAGAACGTCCACCAATCCTGGCCCGTCTAATTGATGGAAGTATGGCATCAGAGGAGGAGAAAATACCATTAAATAATTCCAGTAAATCTCTGACAGTATATAATAATAATCCTGTATTTGTAAAGCGCACGGCTACCCGTAGTAGGTTTTTCCGGCGCTGGGGGCCGTCGGGAAGATTAAGCAAGCTATTGCCCAGAGTCACATGGTGCTGGGCAGACCCCTGCCGCCGGTGCCAAGATGCAGTTTTGCTAAAACTTTTCAAGCAGAAAACAACTTTGCAGATGCATAGCATGGATGACATGGGTCTCAATGCAAGCAAGCTTAGTAAAGCCATTCGCTTTTTTAGAGTACAGAAAGAAACATTTCTACAGTATTCTATTACATACTCTTACATGCCTCTGTGAATTCGGTCTCAAATATCTAAAATGGTAATAAAATGTGAATATTCATGCAATTTTGATATATAATTTGTACAAATAGAATGAACTGTGCCCTCTTTTCACTTTCACTAATAGGGAGTTCGACGTTCCACGCCCGACTCACAAAGCATGTAAGAGTGTGTAAAAGAGTACTCAAGTCGCGCTTCTATTGAAGCTCTAAAATGCCTTTGTGAAGCCACTAGACATATGTGCTTTATGAAAATTGCACCAACAAGCATCCTTATCTTGAGACAGAAAAGTCCAAGCCTGAATGGAGAAAGAGGATGAATAGTTCTCGCACTCTCAGGCCTGATCTGAACACCTCCAATTGGTGTGGCTCATTGTAAACATTCTATAGCAAATCTGAGGCACAAAATACTGTTGCATCAGTCCCTGGATAAAAAGATGCAGTCACCATCTCTGGTTGTGTTGCTGGTTAACAGTGGTGGCTGGCATGGCTCGTGGGTGGCGGAGCAGGCGCAGTGTTTGCGGGGGGCTGTCGCAGAGGGGTGTCGGGCGTGGGGGGAATTAAAAAATAATAAACTTACCTTGAGACCGGGTCCACATCTCTGCTCCTGATCTCCTGCCTCCGACTCCAGGAACAGGAAGCAGGCAGTCAGGCTTCCTCCCCTAAGCAAATCACAAAGCTGCAATGCAGCATTGTGATTGGTCTGACGCTGTGACAATGCGCTCAGCCAGGGACTGGAGGGGTGGGCATGTTATTCCTGCAGGCTGTTTTGCAGAAGGGGGAAAGTGTGCATGACGGTTTGGGCGGCCTGAGAGACACTGCACGCTTAGTAGTGGGCAAACCACTCCTCCCCTGCTTCAAGAACAGAGCAGCCCCGTCCACCCGCTCGCCCACAAAGCAGCAGGACACAGACCGTAAAATGATAATAACTCTGAGTTATTATCATTTTATGCTTCTACTTGGCACTGTTTAAAAGCAGTAGGGCGACGCTCATCAATCATAGAGGAGGAGCCGCCACTGCTGGTTAATTTGGTGGCAACAGTGCTTAACCTTCAAAAGGCACTGACAGCCCAGTTGCAGTTTTAGGCCATCATCAGCAGCCTTTGGTTTAAGCCCAATGAGACAAAATCAATATGGCCACCAAATAAGTACTGACATTGGAAGGATCATATACTCTAATGCCCTGCTACATGTTGCACAGCGCATTGCCCTGGCTTGCTTTGACCCCGGAATGAAGTTAGCTTTTGTCATTGCAAATCTGCCAAAATAAAACCCAAAAGATAGTCCTGAGAACGACCATAATTAAGGGTGTGCGGAATTGTATAATTTTTTCCTTGAAATTACACAAAATGTCAGTGAAATTACAGGAAATGACATGCTTATTTCTTGAAAGTTACCTCAATATATAAATTGAGAGAATGCTGAAAGTGAAGGCGGACCTCATGTTTAAAAGTCATTCAACATATTGGGAAAGGTAATGACTAGGAATGTCTCTAGCACCACATTTCCTCCTCAAGCCCATGTTCTATGAAACATATCCTGTTCCACCCTCCTCTGACAGAGAAAGAAACTGTGCTAAAGTTTATTTATGCAGGCCTAACATTCAACATGCCACCTAATTTGCGTAAAGTGAAATTGCACAAATTACGCAAAGGTAACGGAAAACAGTGGTAGGGTTAACTAAATCATGCAGTTTGAAAAGACAAAGTATGTTGTAGAACATGGCATATTATGTGGCAGCATTAGATCATTATTATATCATTTAATATAGCCTTATAGCCCGCCGTAGCAGGCTATACCGGCTATTAAAGGCCCTCTCCAGCGTTAAAGGCCCCGAGCCGAAGGTGAGGTACTTTAACAAGGGACCAGGACTTTAATAGCCAGTATAGCCCTGCTAGGAAGGGCTGTAAGGCTATTAGAACATTCTGCCACTAGAGGGCAGAATGTTCTAACAAATAAAACAAAGGTCTCTTGGAGCTCTAGGTCTAGGGGATTAAAATCTCCTCGTGCTCCGAAAGGCCTTTGTAAAACATTGGAGCTCTGCGGGCCTTTACCAGCCGAGAAGCATGGAGCACTCAACATTCCAATGTTCTAATACACATTGAAGTTTGCTGCGAACAATCGCCCTCTCAGTATCAGGTTAACATCTGAATACTGCAATTTTCTCAGCAAAAACGGTACCCCATGTTCACATTTTTTTTTTAGCAACTTTTGGTCCGGTTGAGTTAGACATTTTTTGGGTTGAAATTATACAAATCATGCAGCAGGTGGTCAATTGTGCAGCAAATTATGTAAATCCAAAATTATGCGGAAGTCGCACAGCAGAAGAATCACATAATTGCTGTCAGTCAGAAACAGTTGCTCGGCAGGTAAATAGAGGTAACTGCGGTTAACTTGTTGAACACAGACTCGAACTCAGATGACTTCAGTTCGTCTTTCATTCGCCCTCCAGCGCAGTAAAAGTGACATATTTTTACTGCGCCTGTAAAAAAAGTTTGGCGGCTGCGAAGCACTAGATAAAAAGCCAGAGTCTTATTTTAAGTTGGTATAATGATCAAGAATGTTATGAAATAATTGCCTAACATGACACTGATTATAAAATGACCTTTCACAGCTGCAAGGCTAATCATAAGCCAATTATGAAGCACAGAATAGTGTTGATGCTGACTTCCTCTTACATTCTCGCTGCGAGGCCGGAGAGTGAACCTTGGCGGTGCCCAGCCGGGCCCGGGTAACAGGCAGCTGCGCTAATCAGATCTTACAGGAAATCTTTAAGAGCCGTACTCCTCCTAATAGAACCGCACTAAGGAGTAATGTGACTGTCAAGAGAGCTTTACCTGTTATCAGTTGCTGTGTTACGATTGCCAGGCTCCCTGCTCTGCAGGAAGGGAGTCCCGTGCACGCTGCTAATTAACTCCTGTTCTCCGGCCATCTCCAGAGTTCACTCAATGCACGGCTTGATAATGGAAAGTCAAGACACCACCGTTCACCCCACCTCTACCTCGCTTTTTGATGATTCCATGTCTTATTGCATATACAAGAGCCATGTCAGAGGAAAAACGTAGTTTCTGGTTCGTACCTCCTCGGAGGACAGAGGCACTGGCAATTTCGGGTAAATTTTATCAGCTTCCATGCAATATTTAATTGACGGTTGATAGTGTGACCTGAGAGCCATTGGTCCTAGTGCAGTCAGGGTAACTGCACCACCAAAGCGCTTAACTGGGTAGTAAAAGGCAGCCATATTTGTTGTGCAGTGGATCCCGCTCACCCCTTAAGGGCATCAGGTGCGGTCGGTGGAGGTAAGAGTGGTGGGGAGTCGGCAGATGATGGAATAGAGAAAATAACATTATAAAACAAATAAATCCACTGAGCTTGCGTGCACACGCCGCATCGCCGAGTCGCAAGGTTAGTGGTTTTATTTTATTTTTTATTTTATTTCTCCTATTCCATTGTATGTTGACTCCCCCCCACCCCACCTCTCTTACCTGCACCGACAGAGCCTGACAGGAATTGGCGGCACTCATAATAGCTATACCATAGGACCTATTTCGTTGCTGGATCCTGTTGAATCTATTTAAGTGATCTAACATATACCTTTTACGCTTTTGAGATGATTGAGAATTCAAAGAGCAGGAAATTCTTGAGCACCAAGAAGTTGCCTGTGATTGAAATGGTTCTACTTATAGGAGCAAATGAAAATAAATATTATGAACAATAACTGAAAATACTCAAGTCAATGTAAAACTCCCATTTTAGATGTCAAGATATCAACTTTGCTCCTAAAAGAACCATGAGGAAATTAAATATATTCTATAAAGTGCGGTATGTACGTGGTGGTACCATTCTGCACTGCAGTGTAGCATTGGTTATGAGCTATTATTAATGCACAATGCTTATTTATTAATAAGATCAATATACGCAATGTAAAACAAAATTGCAAGATAGCCCATCATGCACAGCATCACTGTTACAGAAGGAGTCTACACAGCCTCAAAGGGCTGTTCTTCTGGGCTTGAAGCAAGCAAATCTTCTGCAATGGGCGTGAAGACTGGTCCCACCACTGGTCCTGGACGAGGCCATGAACCTTATGCCTTATTGTGAGGAATGTCGAACCCCTTTTCAGGCACATGAATAAATCATCCGATCTTATCAGGTTGTGGGTCTGGGTAAGGCCCTGTGGTCATGGATGCTACTGTGGCAATGTTTTACTCACTTTGATCCATAATGTTTAGAGGGGAGTCTCTTGCAGCTTTAGGTTGTGAAAGCAGTCCAGGCTTTCTTGCAAGAATGTATGGATTTCCCCACCCTTGCAAAAACCAGCAGTGACAGCCTTCTTAAAATAGCGGGGTTTTTTTGTTACAAAATTCGCAGATTTTTTGTAAATACTATGCTATATAAATTTCGCAGGTCGAGTCTATGAAAATTCTGCAAGGATGCAGGGAGTTCACACAAGATACAGGTGGGGTGACTGGCTCGAGATGAAGAGGCCTCGTAGACTCTGCAACATTTTCTTCTCGAACCAGTTACCAATATGTAAAAATTATGGTTAAAAAAAGTAACTCAGAAAAACTGCACTTATGCACAATTACACTAAGGTAACAGCATTTTAACCCGCCCCTACTTCTTGATTGGTCAAAGACTGATCTGAGCAATACGCCAACTCACCTGTCATTGCGCGTGCTATGAAAATGTCCCAGGAGCCAGACAACTCCAAGCCGCTAGAGGTGACATTGGTCTTTTCTAATTATGATGCACAGGTCACCGTGTGGCTTGTTAGTTTTCGCTAGTCATTTTGACATCTAATCTGGGTTCTTTAAAAATCGTCCTCAGGAGAGCTGTGTGTCCCAGAAAGGAATCCATTTCAATAATGACTTATTGATCTTTTCTTGAAGGATGGGTGCCACCGCCAAAGCTCCATTTAAAAGATCTGTTGTCTTCATCTTATATATAATTAACCCTTCCTACACACAAACACTCACTTTCCCAGATAAAACCAGAGTAGGGTCATTGAGAGTTGAAACAATTGATCGGTGTCAGTGGACGTCTGACGAACAACTTAAAGAAACATCATCAATGAGTGGCCCGCATTCCTGGATATCAGTTCTGTGGGGTTTCCGTAACCGCACCGCTAAAAAAGTACCAAGTATACACAGAAATTATTTGAAGCTTTTTTTTTATGTATATAACATTTACTTTAAATATTTAGTTCCGTGAAACAGCTGTTCTATGCCTCAAGTACCAAAAAATTATGCAGGGCGTCACTGCAAGCCATTTTGCTGCGTCGAGCTGCACCATTTTAAAAGCACAGGGATGATTCATAATAACAACAATATGACGCATCTGTGTGCTTTTCCATACGTTGCTGCAAAATTGGTTGCATGTGCCAGCGCAGCGAACCTTGTGTCATGTTGCAAGAGTGCTAGGATTGGGGAGATGATTGTTTCTGTTCCGGAAGAGACACCTTCTTGCACAAAAACAATAATTGAAGGCATTTTCATCTTTCTATGTGTGCTGCAGAATGCAGCACGCATAGGGAGAGGAAAGGACAAGGAGGTATGAAATTATTTCTCCTAGTTGCACCACTCCTATGCCTCACCTGGGGAGGCATAGGATTCTGATGCATTCCCAGCTTTACAAAACTTTGCAACTCTGAGAATGTGTCAGGGTCCATGGGTGTTGTGTGGGAACACCCACAGCAACAGCCATGGATCGCCCCTATCATGCAGAGTAGTGTGTGAATGGGACCTATATTTACAAGGCCATGAAAAGTCACACAGAGTGAGTTCAAGTGGCCTTGTAAATAAGGGCAGGCACACTGCGCCGTTAGTGCCTCAAACAAAGTGATGCACCAGCGGCACAATGACCTTGTAAATTAGGCTCCAAGTTTCTTCACAGTTGTGAAGCCAAACATTCCAAACATAGTTGTATTTTATATCTTTTACTTAAAAAAATACCAGCATCTTGCCTCTCACACTAGGCAGGTGCTGTTTAGCTGTGTATATAACTTAGTTCTCCTACCCACAAATTGGACTATGTATAACACAGACCATCCAGGTAGATCCATGTCTCTTTTGCCTGCCACTTTCCCACTCCCTCGGCGCACCGATCATCCACACCTTCTCCTCCATCTCACTTCTAGGTTAGGCTCCCCAAGACAACATCAGACCACCTCACTGGTCACAACACCAAAACACTTGCACCATGGGCTTACATCAAATACAACACACCAAGCATGCACTCCTCACAGTGTAGCATACTACCTGTCCGATAAAGCGCTTGAGTCCCCCATTACGGGGTATGAAACTCAACGCAACAGTTACAACACAATAGAATCTCTTCAGTGCAGCAACTAAAGACGTTCATAAATTCAGTGCCGAATGGGTGAGCTAACGCAGTAGCTTCATCCATGGATACATAGTACCAAATGATTACAAGAAAACAGATATAGTCCATCATTTAATTTCTTTAATGCCTTGACTGCGGCAGGAATTCCAGCCCTGTGCTGGACATTCCAATCGCGGGCGTGGTCGTGACAGAACCCAGCCATCATGCGGACAGCCCACCCGTGGCTCATGACGGCTGTGTTCCATCATGAGCATCGAACGGGTTAATGTAATAGCTCTAAGACTCTTACCAGACATGACAAGCCATGTTTACACATTTAGTATACATTAAATCCCTATCACTACTGCGGTTAACATTATTAGCAGTAATGGCAATAGGAGTAGTCGTGGTTTAGTAGTAATAATAGTAATAATAATAATAATAATAATAACAATAATAATAACAATAACAGCAATAACAACAGCAAAAATAATAATATTATCAACATCAATAATAATAATAATAATAATAACAGCAATATTAATAATAATAATAATAATACAAATAATAATAATTTCAAGCAGTGTTATTATTATTACTATTATTATTATTATTGATGCGATTATTATTATCATTATTAACATTGTTGTCAATTTCCTATAAGTAGTAGTATTAGTAGTGTTGGTAGCACAAGCAGTGCTAGTCTTATTAACTACAAAGTGCTGCAGTAGATATTAAGTGTCATTGAAGACCTTTAATGTGGAAGGAATAGTGGAAATAGATTATATGGTATGGGTGACATGACGTCTCACGGAGCTCTGAACCATGTATTCAAGTGTAGGCTTGTCTTATCTTAACATTTGACTTGGCAGGCTGGGATAAAGTGAAATCATTAGTAGTGGAGGGGTTCATTGGCAGTCTTTGGTGCCCACTGCATGGCAGGAGTCTAAACTGATTTTAGGCATCTGACCACTCAGATGGGAGGACTTACTAGCCTAGTTATGTGGGGTCGGGGGTGACACAGTAAGTGAAATGCAGAATAAAATAAAACATTTTTCAGAGTTAGCTGACATTTTTGCAAGCCTCCTTTCAATCTGAGATGGGTTTAAGGATCCCTCTCAGTTTTTTTAACAAGCTTCGCTGGAAACGGGGTCTCGAATTTTATTACAACAAGTAGACACATATATAGGGTCTGATGCATAAAGATTTTGATGTGAGTAGTAGCTGTGATTTACTATTGTAGAACTCCTGGCTTACCACTGAATTTCAAGAGTAATGCAAGAGTAAGTCAGGCACTTACTCATGGACTTCAGTAGTGTTACAACAGTGTCAGCTACCCACAAAAATCTTGCCCTTAAAGTCACAGAGAGTAAGACAGAACAAGTAGACAACAAAGTATATCGAACCTGCCAAGTTGCCACTTAGCTGGAGAATCTCCAGATCATTCTTAGTCTCCAGAATAATTCCCTTTCTCTAAAACATGTAGATATTTAGGGGAATTGGTCTAAAACATAACACGTGCAATACCACTATAAGGCTTGCATTTGATTCAACAACAAAGAAGAGCATTGGCATCAGGGAACACACAGAAAATGAAATAATCTGGAGAACACAACAATTACAGCAGGTTAAAGAAGGAGAAGCACACACATCAGGAAGGGCACTCAAAACATCTATCACTTGATATCTATCTCTCGTGTTGTATAAGCTGGTTGAGGTGTACTGATGATGCCAGAGGCGATACGATCAGTGCTTGTTAGATTGACTTCTGTGAATTGCTGTGACTGAGGAGGGAGAAATGAAGCAGGTTAAATCACTTTCCTCCTTATCTGATGTGGGATGGCATCTTCTGAAATCCCAACAATGTAAATGGGTTGGAGTAGGGATTAATCCAGGTACGGCACATCATCTTCTTATTCCAAAGCAGGTCACCTCAACAGGATTTCCTCCAGAGCAAGGGCCCCCAACATTTTCTTTAATAGGAGCTACTTATGTCCAATGAAAATCATCCCGATCTACTAATGCTATTAGTATTGTAGTATTTTGATAGAGACATGTCAGACAATATCACACTAGTGGCTCCCTTTGCTAGATTAGCACCGGTGATCACCTCAGTGCATCAAGCAAGGTTTTCAGCTCTAACATAAAAAAGTATTTGGCAATTTTGAATATCTCTACCAGAGTAACACTTAACAGTCATAGCTGCACCAACCAAGCAAGAAGGTAATACTATTACAAGTAAGTCTTTCAAACACCAAATGATTTATCCCTCAAATATCAGCTTTATGTCAATTTTGGCAATCCAACTATTTTTCTCCATCAGTTTAGGAGTTCTAAAAATACACAAATCTTTGTCTCAATGTACACTTTGCTATTTTGGCATACATATATTAATTCAGCCAAGCAAAAGTTTCTAGTTTAGTAGGCTGAAATGCACACAGGAGAGCTACTTACAGGTTCCTCGAGAGCTACCAGTAGCTCACGAGCTACTCGCTGGAGAAGCCTGTCCTGCTCTATAGTTGTATATTTTGTCACAGCCTTAGGATAAACAACAACTTTAGACTCCTGCTGCTAGTAAGATGTCCCTCGGTGATGGCTGGTCAAGATGAATACAGAAAACTATTTTTCGAGAGGAAAGCAAGTGTTTATCTGGTTCTGGGGCACTGGCGGTATGCTTGACCAATTGAAAGGTGTGCAATGTTCAAAATCTACAACTCTGGCAACAAGAGTTATGAAATTAATCAGATGCCGTCTGTTTTGTAGAGCAGAGGCAAGCCATTATAAATTGTGTAGTCATTCAGGCAGTAGAAGCAGTATCACACAAAGCACTCTTATGACAAAAACTGGACCAGTAAAACACATAACCAAAACAAATATTTGCCCAATAACATATGAAAGTGCAATAGAGCCTTCATTTTTTCGTGTCTCTGGCGTGCTCCACTGATACTCTGAAAGCTTTTCTTGATTCTGCCATCAGAAAGAATTTGATATGGGCCAAGACGTTTGGCATCTTATTTTCACAACAAAGCAGTCATAAAATGAGTAGCATGCAAGACATGTGTTTGTGTGTGTAAGCAAATCGTTCCTTTTAACACATTTCACATTCACGCTACACCATGGATTTGACTCACTTTGGTCTCAACATTCAATTTTGACCTTATTTTAAAGTAGGCAAATCTAGTTCTAACTTGAAGCATTTCAGCTGTCTGTGCATGCTGAGGAAGGAGGCGTAGACTGGAGAATTCGTGATAGAAGGTGACAATGGGGACTGAATGCAGCCTTTAAATGCAATGTAACTGCTGCTTGTCTGCTAACATTGTTCCAGGTAAGAGAGTGGCCTGGTTTTTATTTTAGGATAAAACACAGCAGGGGAATTTGAGTCATGCAGGTACAGTTCAATATGTAGATTCATGTATAAAGCAGTATGCTTCATCACAACACCCACCACATGGCAGACAGAACTGACACATATATTCATGGTGTGCCTGTTGGCAGCGCACATGCCACATTAAATGCACCGGGGCACAGGCACTGTACTGAGGTGACAGAATGAACTTTCTAGTAGCCTTCTAGGCTGCCTGGGTAATGCATAGGTGAAGTGTTTGAGATGTTGCAATACCCTACTGAAGTATAGTTAACTCTAACGACATCTTCATTCATACAAGACATACACTCTCTTTTTTTTGTGAGCAAATGCTCACATGTACAAAAGTACAACACACAGACACACACACACACGCAAACATACACACTGTTGGGCATGGTCCTTCTGAAGGGGATTGCCCTAAAATCTTTAGCTTTTTCCCCTCCTGGTTTTGCCAAACTCTTTTCCTGACCTTAGGACTCTGTGTACTTTCAAACAGTACTGCAGTGAGAAAGTGCGCATGCCCTTCCTACACATGTCAGGATAGGGTGCTTAGTTGATTGGTTTAGCTGTCATTCCAGTGAGTGCCTTGTAAAAAGATACAAAACATACCCAGGACGGGTACTGCATGGGCTAGTAGTGGTACGGAGCACTGATTGTGCCATCTTCCGGAATAGCCTGTCAAACATGTATCATGCTCAGGTTGGCCTTCCTTACTCATTAGCCACCCATGAGATGGCCTTTCACTACCACCAGAGTGGCTCTAGGGTAAGTCCTTTGAGGTGGAACTCGAATTAGGTGAGTGGCCAGGTAGGTACATCTGCGTATTTCGCCGGCCGTGTAGGGATGACCCCATGTGTGTTTTCCCTACTTAGGGGGTCAGCTGTCCTCATGTGACAACTTCCAGGTGTGGCTGATTCTCTTGTTGTGGTCTTAGGTCATTTTCCCACTGTAAATGCAGTGTGAAAGTGCCTGTGTCTGTCCTACACACGCTAGGAAGTGGTGTTTAACTGAGGTTTCTAAACATAGGTCAGGTCTGCCATTACAGGCCTAGGTATGCGCAGTTGCACCTATGGTGGTTGTAAACCGGTGTCAAGCCTGCGATTGCAGGCCGGTCTGCTCACTTGCACCGATGGAGTTTCTAAACATATGACTAGCCTGCCATTGGCAGTCTGTGTGTGTGAAATTGTGTTTCTACTCAGGCCGACCTTTCTAAATCCCTAGTAATACTGAGAGGACCCTTCACTACCATTAGAACATGCTGAGAGTACACTGCAAGGGGTGAAGCATGAGGTAGGTAAAAGATTGGGCAAGTACACATGTGTATTCCCTGCCCAGGTAGTGAAGAATACACATGTGTGCTTTCACTACCTATGAGGTTTGCCCCTCCCATAGACTAACATAGGAAAATAGTTTCAATTACTTCAGGCTGCACTAGTAGATTGCAGTGGAGCAGCCTCATCCTCATTTTGTTCCTATCGTTTGATTTGCAGTGATAAACCCATTCCAGTGGTAAAGGTGGTTTTGTCATGACTTGGATAGAGAGAGTAACTGAGAGAGACTAGCATAGAAATAGGTGTGAACAGATAGTGGTTGAGAAGGATATATTATGGAAAAGGCAGATGCAGGCTGGTGCATATTGAAAGGTAGACGAGGAAGGAGTGACAAAAAGAAGGGTCTGGAGAGCGAGAGAGGAAACAGATAAATAAGGTGGGAGAAGTGAACAGATAATGCTGTTGAAAAAGAATGTGGAGTAGAAAGGTTGAATGAAAAACAAAGAAGGGCAAGGGAGCAAAGGAGCAAATATGTGTTTGCATACTAGTTCTGCATTATTTTATCTTCTCTGATGATATCAGAAAGGTTGAAGCACACTAAGGCCTCATCCCTCATCTTTTTAAATAAATTCAGTCTTACAAGGCCCGATTTGTCATGGCTGTCTAATGCCAGATATAAGAGCACTCCTGTGTCATTCCAAATCCCTTTTTCTTGCAAGAAATCTTAAATATTTCATTTCACACCCATTTTTAGTACCACCGGGTAATTATGCCTGGATGAAATTTAACTAAACCAGCATAATTTGCATAATTTTGGAGATTTTATGTTACACTTCTAGCGCATTATGCCACATTGCGCAATTGCGCCCCAGTTCACAGCAAGATTATAGCACAGGGGCCCGAGACCAAAATGAACTGTGAGCACGGGAGCGGCTGTTCTCGCGACAATTGTGTTTTATCACTTGATTTCTTTTAGAGTAAAATGGCTCCTCACATCAAAAGGTGACAGTTGGTCGCTTGGAATTTGGCAGGATAGGAGCAACTCCATACATTGGTGGTGCTCTCTGCCAAACTTGTAGTCCTCCTACACCATTTAGTGATGTGGAATCACAGGGTATAATGATCGCTCAGGCTCAGATGGCTCTGCCATTGCATGCCCTTGACTTGACATCGGCAGGGGCCTTGTAGGCCACAGTGGTGGTCACCACACCCTATTTAGGGCAGGGTAAGAATGATCAATTTTTCCCTGTCCAATTTCGCATTCATGACATGACGGGTCACAGGCATGGTAGAATTCCCATTGGACACCATGCGCAGGGAGAAACCTACCTGTGCATCAAGGCCATTGACTTTTTTTCATTTAGTGAAAAACACTATCAGTTTGGGTTCACTAAAACAAAAACTATGCTGAGTGGGGCTAAACCGCATGACATCTGCTTGGCTTTCTTCTCTCCCCTCAACACTGTGTTACACCACATATACTCAGAAAGCAGTGAGTTCCTGGTCAGGCCAACGTTAATCCCTAAATGCGGAGGGTATCCTTTGTCATGGTAGTAGAAGACTGGGCTTCAGCTGACCTGGCAGGTTACTTGACAGCTTCTGAATGACCACCAGTATCTCCATAATGGAAAGTGGCCTGATTGAAACCTTGCTTTGGTCTCAATGTGATGTCAAGTGGGGCTTCTGAACTCCAGTTAAAGGAAGTTCTATAATCTTACTCTTAGGTCTCTAAGAAGCAGGCAACCCAGAGGAGAAGGTTTTTTGAAACATCAACAGGTTCAGATTGGGGAAAACAATTGTCTTCAAAAGGTAAAAGACATATTTTTTATACTTACCTCACTCATTTGTGTAGTGTAATGACCAGGAACCATGTGACCTTTTCTTGCCACATGTTGCATTCACATTTTTACAAATGTCAGTGGCATACATGACCATAACTTTCAAAAGGACCCAGTCATGAGGGCAAGTCCCTATTTTCCACCCAGCAGTGCTGAGCAGGTGGCTGCATGGCATGGAGAAACACCTCTCAGAATGATTAGTGGTGTTGGTTGTAAAAACGTAACTGGCAGAAAATCATTATTGAGACCTGGTATACACTGACACAGCGCCGACTCAAAATTTTATGCTGATTATCCGGTAGTATGTGCTTTTTGTGAGTTTGTCTTTCTGCTTGATGCCAGATGTTGAGCACAAAAAGCACACCTCAGTCCTCTCCCAAGCACACCTAAAAGGGGAAGATGGTGATGGAAACCTGAAGATGACATGTCAAATACAGTTTTTCTTGTTCGAATGTGGATGCCAGTGGCAACTCCTCCGCTAAAGCGAAGGAGCGTTGCCCAACTGCTCATTGAGCAGTGGAAAATAAAAAATGAAATGATATTTACACAAAGTTATTATCTATAATTTTATTTTATTTTGTGACTCTGGGCAGTGCAGGGCAGGGCTGGCTCGCCTCAGAGGGAGCAGAAGTGGTTTGCACTCCCTCCCTACATGCGAATGACACTTTGACCAGCTCTCTAGGGCCGGCCAAACAGTCAGGCATAGTTGGCATGTTCTCCATTGGTCTGTGTTGCACAGCCCCGTGGAGAGTACATGCCCAGCCACCCTAGGCACTGCCTGAGTGGTGAAAAAGAACAGGCAGTGTTGTGATTGGCTGGGAGGGCCCGGAAGCCTGGGTGCTTCCAGTGCAAGCTGCAGGCAGCAGCTGGGAAGAAGACAGAGGAGAGGTGTGTGGTGGAGGCAAATCAAGTAAGTGTATTTTTTTTTATCTTTTCATCCCTCCCCTCTGCCCCACCACCCCCGTTCAGCGGCAGCCACCATTGGTGGATGCATAAAATAAATCATAGCATTGCCGATCCCCGCAATGTATAGGCAATCAGCAAGCAAAGTCCAACAAAAAACTACATCATATCTTAATTTGGGAACTGTTAACAAGAAGTTGAAATTGAAGACAGAGGACATCGCTAATAAAGGATGAAGATACTGCTGCAAAAAACGAGTGTAGCTGTCACAATTTAACGTTTCAAACATTACTGGCTGAGGACGTTAACAGTGTTCGGTTGCGGGGTTACATAAGATATGATGTAAGGTAAGGCAAAGTTAATGAAAGGAACTGTAGTGAAAGAAGATTGAAAAGTCAAGAATTGTCTCAATGCACTGTGTGAAGCTGCTAAAGAAGCTGCGGACCTGGCTGAGAATTTTTTTAAAAAGGTGGATCCCTGTTCTTTTAAAGCCTGAGTCTCCAGTCCTCATATCTGTCAAAAGACGATTCTAAATGAGAAGTCCATTTAATGGCAACCTACTCTTTCAAATCCTACTGAGCCTAACTTCAGAGTCTAGTCTAGGCGCTTGATTTTATTATTTTGCAGACAGCCTCTGAGTTTGCAAAACAAGACCAGATAGGAAACGGAAACGAGGAAGGGGCATTTGGCGTCCTTTGGAAGTCATTTGTTTTGTGCTAAAGCAAACCAATGTATCTTGCAGTTGAAAAAATATATTTTTTGTATACCATGCAAGTATGCTAGAAAGACCTGCAAGTGACAAGTGTGATGATAGAGTGTACTATTCAGATGGCAAATTGTCCCTGGTGCGTTCTATTAGCGTGAACAGTGAATAGCTTGATGGCATTGGTGAGACAGAAGTACTCATTAAAACAAGCCAATTGTTTGAGGGGTGGCTGTTCCAAAGGTCTGCTCTCTGTATTTTAAGCTCAGGAGTCTGGCTTCTCCAGATCTAAAATACTTTTGTTGTCGATGAAGAGTGGCTAGGCAAACCTGTTCTTGATTCCTACACCCAACCACACTTATAATGCCGTCTAATCACTCTGCGTTGAATGTCTTACAGACTGATTAAGTTTTTCTTTGATGTACCAATGAATAAACTTTTGTTATAAACAAGATTGCTTAATCAGCTTTCTAGCCATCAACGCTCTACCATTCAGGACAATGAAGGCCTTATTTTCCAAATACAGTAATGTTATGCCCCTTCACCGTTATTATGATGTGAGACAGAGGAGAGGGTTAGTGATTCTATTAATCGAAGACTCAAAGAGGACTGGCTTACTGAATCAGCCAGAAAAATTGGATTTATGGGCATTAGGTCCCAGAACATACTAGTAACTTTTTGCTGAATGGAAAACTAAATATGTTTACTAATCTAGGCAGGGAATCCATTGTTGCCCAGTAGTTCACTACTCGCTGGAGATCTCATGGGTGGTAAGTACGTAATCAGTGGTTGGAATAAAAAAAGAGACAAGTAAAATTTGATGGACAGGTAAAGACTGCTCATCCTTCCTTGATATTGTGTTATCCTAGCTCATTGGTTGAGCAGAATTTTGAAATCATGATTTAGATCCATTTTAAGAATCTTAATACAGGTATTATTTAAATGAAGTTATTTTTGCAATTCAGTAGGACTCTTGGCCTTCCTGATAGATCCCACCCCGGCTATCTATTGAAGCGCATGTGTAGTTCCAAATCCCCCAACAACTACTTTTCCTCAAGAAAAAAGTAATGTGCATGCTACAATTTTTTTAAACAAACTGCATTGAAGATTTTGCAATCGGTCCACCGGCTCTGAATGCAGGCTGTTTGGGACAGGGTACTCTGCAAGGTAGTCCACAAATGAAACCAAATCACTCGATGCCAAAACATGAAATCTGCTCTTACCTACCTTTTGCAAATAACCGATGCTTATTTATCTCATTTTTGAACTATCATACAGCCAGAAACAGGCTAGAGTAATGGAAAATTCATACCAAAGAACAATAAGAGTTGGCAAAGCCAATAGATTTCGTTTGAGGGACCTATTGGGTTTC
Organism: Lissotriton helveticus; assembly: GCF_964261635.1. NCBI lineage: Eukaryota > Metazoa > Chordata > Amphibia > Caudata > Salamandridae > Lissotriton > Lissotriton helveticus. Next base: position 1,324,191,517 of record NC_136067.1, on the reverse strand, counting down.
GGGAATTTAGTGAGTACTACCCATAATAACTGATGCTGACTTTCTGCCATCGGAAGAGAGTTGACGGTCTATCAAAACAGCTGTTTATGTACTGGCTACAATGATTTCGAGGAATGTAAGAATGTACCACAGCCAAGGTAAATTACAAGGGGATGGTATCCAGAGGATTTAAATGTGCAACCAGTCACGTGGCTGATGTGTGTACAAGTGATAGTGACAAAAACTATTTTGCTAGAATACTTTCGATTCAGACGATAGAAAAGTGGTTAATATCTCAAGTTCCTACATGCGTTAGTCAGAATATTTTTGGGGTTTTTTTCTCTGGCTTTGCGTTTGTGAATTTTGAAAATATTAGATTTTTGGGTCTAATTTAACATCTGATACACTCACAGATAGTCTTTTCATCTTTGCAAATTTTACACTGTGTGTTTTTCTTGGGGTATGATGGCCAAAATGAGAATCAAGATAATCAGTGAATTTGGAAAGATTCAGGTATTGTTAATCCTTCAGTGAAAGGGCTCAGCTGTTCACATAAAAGGCCACGAAATTACCCCTAAAGGTACCACTAGAGTAGTTTATCAAGAGTATGTATAAAGATTCCCAACACAAAATTTGTTAATGTTGTATCATGCAAATTTACACATTTTTAAGGAATTGGTTTGTGTGCTTTTTGCCAGTGGAAGATTGGCTCAAACAACAATCTCCGCCCGTGATCTGCGGCTTCTGAACATGAAATATGCTCTACGATTCAGTTTTCATTTGAGATACAGGCAAGTACATTTTCTGAAACTGTACAATTTTCTTCACTTTCATAAATTTTGGGAAAAAGATTTACTCGTCCATGTCTCCTAAATATTGAGATCATTTCAGCTTTCGACTGGCTTGTACAGTTGAAATATTGAACAACAAACATATCGAGATCACTATATCAACTCTGAAAATCCTATCACGGTGGAGTTAATAGCAGTAAATCTAGTTAATAGCAGTATACCTGAATATACCCTAATGATATTTTGGGATTCAAAATTATGGTTATGATAGATCTACAAATCGATAGTTTGGTTGTCGATATTGTAACATATAATCATGTACAATAGTTGCTAATTGCAGTCCACTGATTGTGGGTCCATGGGAAGTGCTGCTTCCTCATGATGCAGAAAGTTTGCTTAAGAGCCACACAGGTTTTTTGTATTACAGGTAATCTTATAAGACAAATAAAAGCCCTTATACTCTTCAAATACATATTAACTAATGAACAGAGGGCCATGTTGTCCTGCTGAGAATACTGAAAGAAAGGATGCAACCTGCCCAGGACAAGATATAGTGCTGTTTTTCCGAACCACAGACAACAAAATAAATATTTGGTCAGTGGAGTCATCTCTTGCACTTTGTCAAGAAATGCACACAAGGGGCATACATTTCTTTCTCTTTTCCATATTTAAATGTGCCCGTGGTACCACTTCTAAAGCAGTACCAGGTGAACTTTCACAGGAATGCCGACATCACCCAAAGCAATTTCACGATGGAAAACGGGCCTTGAAACTGCAGCAGCATTTCTTGACCCCATGTTTCAGTTGGAGAAACACATCTTCCTCAGTATGAATAGAGCCATGATGAGGATTTGGGTGTGGGAGAAAGAGAGCCAGATAAATGCTTCTTACTGGTCATCAAACATGTGAACACCTTCTACACCTCCACCTTCTCCTCCTTCTCCACTGCAGCAAAAGTAAGGGAACTAGGAGGTCTATTTAATTGTGAACTCTAATTTACTCTCCAAGTCGATCCAATGGTCAAGGAGGCAAGTTGCAGCTCTCCTTTTTTTTTTTGCAGAGTTTTATATAGCGCGAACTTGACCCGAATCGGGTATCAGAGCGCTTTACATATCACCAGTTACGTTACATGATGACACACATTCATTTTTGTTAGGCACGGGGAGATTAAGTGATTTGCCCAGAATCACAGGATGTTTAGCGTTGTTACCGAGACTCAAACCCAGATCCCGAAGTCCGAGGTCGAGCGCCCTAGGCGTAAGGCTAACTCCTCTCCTCCTCCTCTCCTTGCTTCGGCCCTCAATAAGAGTGGCTCCCATTCCGATGGAGTCGGTAACTACATTACTGATCTCAACAGAATGATGAGATGGGCCGGGTCATCACAGAACATTCATACGAAGATTTCAGCTGCTGAGAACAGTGAAAATGTTTGCATGAAATTGTGGATGAAAATGTGGAATTGCTGAGGGAATATTCACCGGAATTAATGATTCACAGAGAGTTGCTCATTTCTTTATGGACCCTTGAGGCCCAACTTCAATTGAGCTGGATGTTCTCAAGCCACAGAATTATGGGTATACCCGGTATCAGTAACTCTTGTGGGTGGGGAAAATCTGCCTCATTTACAGGGCTACTCTTAGTGAGGGCTCTACATCTCTGTGAAAGGTTGAGCTCACTAGGACACAGTGCCAAGAAACCTGCAGATAAAGGCATTTCACTATGTGCTACCCAGAAACCTGCAATTAGTAAATGCATCAAGCAGAATGTCTTCAAATAGTTGAAACCTGCGTGCAGGTGTGTGCCTTTGTAAATCAGTGAACTTTCCTAAACCTATCAGGGTCATTGAAATTCATACAAACAGTGGTTCCACTTGGAACACACCACACCCACCTGGATGTTGAATGACCCCTATTTTTGTCTTCCACTGAAGTTTGTCAAGTTCCACAACACTCTAATGTGACTGAAACGGCATGGGGCAATATATAAAACTACTAAGAGTACATACCATAATTTCTTACCACAAACATATGTTCAGTAAAAAAAAAAAAATAGGTGCCATTTTAATTTCTGGGAAATTTCAGAGAATAATCAAAGAGAAGATTAACTAAATCCAGAGGATTACCATCATTACTGTCTGCTTTACAGCCCATGTGATTTAACAAGTTTGACCAATGGCCATTAAAAATTGAAAGTGCTTTCAGACTGCTACGTTAATTCTGATCTCGCTCAAGCACTGTTATTAACATTTTTCACAAGAGTTTAAAAAAAGGTCATTATAATAAACTGTTCAAAGGGCATCTAATGTAATGTTAGGGAATTTAAATAGTAAATCATTTCACTTATGTTTGGCGCAAATGCAATACCCAAGATAGTAAATAACAGCTTGTTTTTAGGTCTGGTTTTAACAATGCAATTGTCAAACAGACCTATTGCTTGCAATATAGGATGTACTTTGGGGGCCACCCATTTCTTTCTTTGACTATCTTCGACCAGCCTATTTCAGCCATTGGCTGGAGATTTTAGCAATCATGTCTTAGCTCAGCTCTCAACTAATTCTATTGCGTGTTTGCGTTTATCCTTCGGCCTTCACTAGAGTCCTTACATTGAACTGCCTCACAGGACTATTTTAAATCTATAGCCCTCTATGTCTGCCCCTGAGGACCTGCTCCCATGTGTCTTTGGCTCTGCGTGTGTTAACATAGAAATATTGTCTTCCCAATGGCCTGTTTTATTCAAAGACTTACCACAGAGCTGTTTTTTCAAGGTAAAAAATAGTCAACGGATAGTGTTGACATCTGCAAAGACCCTAATGTCAATAGTTTGAAAGGAAGACCCTGTCTTTCAATTTTCCAAGGTTGGTAAATTGAACGTCATTAAATTTGGTAATATATTGACAGCGCTTACAGATGTCAAACGTGCGTATCAACCGCATGCGCGCTAGCGGTTTTCCCGCTGCGCGCTGCTTTTTAAAAAAAGCCGCGTTACATGACGAGCTGAGCTCGTCATGAGCGTGCGAGTGGTGTAACTCATGACGAGCTCAGCTCGTCATGAGCACGGAAGGGGTTAAGTGACTGCACAACAAAAATAAGCTATAAAGTTATTAAACAATTAGGATAGCTTAGCTAGCCCACTGTTTGTTCCTGACAAAATGAAGTGTTCTTGAAATCATGAGGTTGAATCCTGGCAAGGGAAACACAGTCTTATGAGATTGGTAAATTAGGTCTCATGAATTGGGTAATAGTAGCACCTGCTATTAAACGCACAGTATGAATGACAGGCGTATGGTAGGTACCTCTATGCAAAAAAGTTATTATTACAAAAACAAGCCCTTACTTTCAAAGACCATATGTTTAAGTGTTACTACTGCTCCATGTATTGAATTTGGAAGAATGAAAGGTGTTGAATGTCTGGCCAATGTCAGTGTCAAGGTAAGCCCCCACCTGGTCTTGTTTAGAATATTGCAGGAGACAGAAGAAGAATCTGCTGATCTGAAAGGAAGAAACATAATCTTCTATCTGATATTAATAATGAGAAGTATTAATTTTTAGAAAATGTGTTTACCCTGCTCGTCCCAAGTTTACGGATTGGTTATTCAAAGTAAAAAATATTTGCTCAATGGGCTTAAGACATTGAGGGCATACAAGTAAAACTAATTTGTGGTTCCCAGGGATCGGGTGGTTTAGAGCCAGACATGAGTGAGTTCCATGATAAATAGCACCGGTTGAGCTCTGCATATTTACATCAGAGTTATGGCCTACGACCCACCTTGGTAATGAGGCGTAGTAGTCTGAATGGATAATATTGTTGACTGGGTCAAGTTGGCAAGGTGATGAGGGCCAAAATAAAACCTTGTTAACTGCAGAAGGCAGAAGCAAGTGTTTAACCCACTTAGCCTACTTGCCGATACATTCGCTGTGCATCAAGATCACGAAAAGGGTGATCTTCAGTGCGAGAACTGGTGTGTCTGGGTTTCTGGGCCACTCATTCATACTTATAATTTCCTATTTCTTTTCACATATGTTTGTAAAACAAAATATATATTTTTTTAAATGCACACATTCCAATGTGAGACTCATTGGCTTTGCCAATGCTTGTTTTTGTGGTCCACCACATTTCATATTATTTGCTGACCGCCTTTCAAAAGAAAAAATATAATGCGAAGCGGGATCTGTGCGCAGAGGAAGCTGGGTGATAGGTGTAACAAAATGTTTCACAGGTCAGAACAAACTGGAATGTTAAATATTTAGCAGAAACAGGCAAATGATACCAACATTATGGAATCTTCCACATTACAAGCACGAGGCACAAAATGCATGATTTGATGGAGACTACTTTGGGTGAAAAGGGAGCTGTGGACCGCCCATGCTCAACTTCAGAGGAGAACGGAATATCAAGCTTGTAAAATGAAACAAAATGACAACTTCTCGCTTCCAATGGGTACGGGTTGGTGTTGCCATGGAGACGCCGCAAACACTCCCAAACAAAAGGAGGCCGGTTGGTTGGCAGTGCTCTTAATGTGGAAAAGCACTTGAATGTGTTTTAGCATGCTTCTTTTCAGAGAGTGTGAGGTGGAAGGCGCAGTGGAAAACACGTTTTAAAGCCATACATGAGCTCTTTTTTAGCTAACAAAAAGCCCTCTCATCCCTTAGCTGAAACAAGAGACACTTTTAAACCAAGCAAACAACTATTGGTGACTTGGCATTCATTTTAAGTCATTATTAGAATTAGAGATTTTGTAGCAAAAAATGGAGATCGCCACTGCCTGGACATCTGACGTCACCACCCCCTCACTAGGAGTATTGTTGTAATCATGCAGGCAAACATGTGAGAAACTGTGCACAGACACCAAGTCCTGGATTATTCCAAAGTTCTTAGGGCTGGTGATTCTGCAACTCAGAATTACTGTGCCCCAAAGGTACTTCCGGTGTTACTACTTATAATGAAAGCCCGGAGTCATAAATCTTCTAGATGCTTTTGTGACTACCCCACAGTACTTTTTCCAGAGCCCCCTTGGAATGGCAGGAAAGGGGTTGCACGGCATATTGAAATGAATTTGTTCTGTGATGGCAGTTTATAGGTCCGGCATTATAAGGCTTTAAGATATTATTGTTCGGCAGAATGTCAACATGGACTGGGGACTTTGGGCCATATGTATCATGCCCAAATGCGTTCGCAAACGCCGAAATTCGCAGTATTTCTGCGTTTGCGAACGCATTTTCGCAAAATTATATGTATCACCCAAATCTGCATGCAAAATGAGGAATCGCAAAATTTGCGATTCCTTAAATGCAATGTAAGATGCCAAAAAAATTTGCTAAATGGCCTTAAAGAATCGCAAATTACCACCAACTTCTAGTTGGTGGTAAGTTGCGAATTCCTTGAAAAATGCACATTTTTGCATTTTTCAAAGTGCCATGTGACGCACATACATGCCCTTAAGGCATGTATGTGCACCACATGTGCACCCATGCATATTTCAGGGGTGCAACAGGGTGTCCTTTGGACACCCCTGCACCCTTGAAATTATTCTCAATTTGCGATTAGCAAATTGCGAATCGCAAATTGAGAATATCTTCTCATTCATTCCTATGGGCCTCCTGGCCCATAGAAATGAATGGGAAAGTATTCCTTAATTGCAAATTCGCAATTTGCGAATTCGCAATTAAGGAATATCAAGAAATCGCTAAAAATTTGCAATTTTCTTGATACATACCAATTAGCGATTCTGAAATAGCGATTTCTTAAAAATCGCTATTTCAGAATCGCTAATTGGTACCTTGATACATATGGCCCATAATCATGCAGGAATCTGTCCACGGTTTGGAAATAGGGCCTGACTGTCAATAGCACTTCGCACAATATGTTTCTAAATTACAGCATATGATAAAATAATTGGTATATTGTGCTTGATAAAAAATAAAATGTAAAATATGTGTTTAAAAAAATTAACACATCAGCTTGAACGTAAAACCTGGTAAACTTTAATATGTAGAAAGACCATCACTGGCCACTGACTACAACGTTTTATCTTAATAGGGTAGAGGCTGCAAGCTTATTTGTCAACTGTTTAAATGAAATGACATTGTATACCAATATACCCACAGTTAAGAATGTGATTTTATGGTACTGGGAATCCTGTGAAAACATCCACTACTTTGCACTGATGTAACTCAAACATGGTGAATCAACTCTAATTAGGGCGACCACCTCTATGTAGGCATTAGGGACACTCCAATATTAGACTAAAACACCTGAAATCAATTAATTTAAGGTGAAAAGTTCAGGGCGGTCCTTAATGACCTGCAGGAAGATGGTGACTATCTCTGATTGGGAGGTGTTTGTCTTTGACTGACTGTCACATTTAAAGAGATTATTCATTCGGTTTATGACTACTTTCCCGGTAGATCCTTCACACCAGTGATGCCAAATGTGGGTGTTCTACTAGGGAAAATACTCAACTTGCGGGTCTGTATGATACAACTTGCACCAGTGGCTGAGCCATTTTGCAGTGATGCCTGGGAAATTTGGCACTGGCATTTCAGTGACCAACCAGTGTAAAATTTGATCCTGGTCCCTAAAACTGATTGCTGTTGCCCACCACGTGAAAGCACTGGTACAATTTAAGCAATGGATTCTCCACAATGCTGATGTGCTGACTAATTTCAAAAGTGTTCATTCCAGGAGCTGGACTGAAATGGTATCTCAGCAGGTTTTTGCTGCCACAGGAATATTTTATATCTGTATTTACTTTACTGGGCAAGTGCAAAATGGCATTTGCAGTCAGTACAAGAACAGCATTGATATCAACTGTAAACCTAATTTTCATCTTCAGACTTTGAGCCAGAGCATGAGAGTGAAAGGCAGAATACAGGGAAAGAAGAAGGCAGCAAAAGCTAAGAAAACAGTGGTATGGGGAGACTTCGGGGACCGAAAAAGAGCCGAAGAAAAACAAAGGGACAGGAAGTGAAGGATGGTGGAAGAAAGAGGCATAAGGTGGAGCCCATTGAATCGACATTTGCTCCTATCCATGTCTAGGGAGACTAGGTAGTGATGATATTCAACAAAAAAGATATTCGGCAGTGTTGAGAAAAGGCCCCCAGCCGCGGCCCGTGCAGGTAAGAGCGGTGGGACAGTGGGGCCTAGTAGGGGATTTCAACAGGCCCGGACTGGCCGTTGCGGGCACCGGGCAATCCCCCGGTGCGCCGCAAGGGTGGGGGCCGGTTTTGGGTCACTGGGGGCCGTTTTGTGTTACAGGGCCGTTTTTGCAGCGTTGCTGTAAAAACGGCCCTGTAACAAAATCGGCCGAAAAACGGCCCTGGCAAAGTGCTCGGTCGCACCCCCAGCCCCCCTGGGGAGTGGGGGGGCCGGCCGAGCACTTTCCCAGGGCCGGGTTTGGTTCTCAGTCCGGCCCTGGATTTGAACGGACGATGAAGAGGGAAAATTAATTATTTATATAATTTTCCCCGTCATCCCTACCGCTCTTACCTGCACGGGCCGCAGCCGTGAGTCCCTAGGAAAACCTTTGGGCACCTACACAGTGGGGTATCATTGGTGCCACGAGCGGAACGACAGTAAGAAAAAGGGACTCCCTCTATGCATGGTTTGATAGTAACATATCTCTATAATCGGGGGTGCAGTGGGTCTCTCGCCATCCTCGGCCCTGGAGTCATAGAATCTCCTGCCCTGATGCTCACCACGGCCATGTCCCTGCACATATACGTGTTACAAATTAAGCCCATATGTAAAATACTCTGCTGAGCAATAGGTGTTTGTTTCTGTCATGAAGATAGGTAGTGCCGCAGCCAAAATTGAGCTGTCTTTAGCCTCAGAAGCAATTATACCATTCTGGGCTGCAAGTACCAGATCACATCAAACCGAGGAGACTTCTGCAGGGCCACCCTCCGGTGACAATCACTGCTTTGCTGAAAGTAATTAATTCTATTAATGGCAGCCTGTTTTTCCAGCCTGCACAGCAATCAACCTAGCACATCAGACACTTCCAAACAAACAGAAAGAAGTCAACTGAATATTTGCCGACATTATCCACAAGAATCTCACAATTCGCTGCATATGTGTTACTGTTTTAACATTTAGTGTCACCATTTTTTCAGACTCTTTTTTTTTTATTCCCAGAGGCAAGTCAAAACCAGGAACGCAAGAGAAGCCCAATACAATAGTTATTAAAAATAACACGAATCAAATAGTAGAAAAATCCACCTTCTAATCCCCAGGACAAAGGAATCAGCGGCATGCTGGTTATTATAGCTGCTGCAGAACTGCCTCAATCAAGGTCCAGAGACGAGGCTGAAAGGAGAAAGTGTGCTGGAAAGGAAAGAGCAGTGTGCCACAGGCCAGGGACCAGCGTGCAGTCATTTAGTCACATTCTTCCACAGGGCGAGGGAACAAATGCTTGTGGGCTTTGCCAGCTTTGTTTTCTGCCACACTGACTGTGACAATTGTTGCACCTCATTTCTTATGAAATGATTGACGTCTCTCGGGGGACGCGGCTGCGCGCAGAGCTCGTTAGTGGGAGGCGGCCTGGGTGGAAGTCATTAAAACTCTTGTGAGGCACAGCAGCTTTGCAGAAGTTGCCAAGGCACGCGGAGTTCCCGAGGAGCTTTAAGGAGTGAGCGGTCTAGTTACATAACCGTCAAACCTGATGCTGCAATTTCCAAGCTGAAGTCGTCAATGAGGCCAATGTGGTGGCCAAAAAACCCTCTCTGATCTTTGCAACCACCTGCGTGTACCCACATACTCTTCTGCTAATGGTCCAACCCAAATCCTCCTATTTAGTCTACCACATAAAAAGTGGAGTAAATGAATGGAACGGTTTCTTTGAGAGCACAAGAACAAACCCAGTATTCACAAATGACCACTAACCTTCAGTGGCGGCGGGTGCAGGTAAGTGTGGTGAGGCGGGCGGGGCAGGGCGGGGGTGGGAGTGAGGACAAATGATGGAATGGGCAAAATAAAATAAATAATTATGTAAAACCACTTACCTTGTGCTATCGCCATCTCCGAGTTGGCGATGCGGCAAACGTAAAGTAAGTGGTTTTATTTATTTATTTTATTTTGCCTATTCTGTAACCTGCATTTCCTCCACGTCCCGCCTCACCCCACCGTGCTTACCTGCGCTGGCCACGACTGCTAACGTTGGGTTCCGGAGCAGCATGCTGCTTGACATAAATCACTTCAACGCCTTCTCAGGGGTAGTAAGTGTTATAAAAACACAATTAAAATACAATACAATACAAAATACTTGAGAGATAAAGGAATGTGTATTGCGGACTGGGAACATTCCAGATCCCTCGTCCCAAGTAATAAAGAGGAAGGTGAGGAGGGCTGGAGGAACCTTAACAAAGATAGCCCAATAGATCTCAAAGGGACGGGAGCTAGCTTTGGATCCCAAGAGACAAATGAAGGAACAAGGAGCATCATCTGAACTAACCCTGACACAGATAGCCCACATGGATGGCATTTGTGTGACAGGCAAGGAAACGTGGCGGTCTTGGTGTTCATTTTGCGTTTTTGAAACAGGCTGAATTTAGAAATGCTGCATAATTTTAGAGGAAGGAAATTCAACAGCAGGACTCCCAAGACGGAGAAGGGCCTACCCCCACTCCTGGATTGCTGAAAGGAGGGAACTTTCTGCAGAAGGTAGCTGGGCCATAAAGTTTTGATCAGAACATATTGAGCTAGTTCCGCCAACAAGCAAAGTGGTCCAATTCGATAGAAGGACCAATGCCCAAAACAGAGAGCCTTTAATAGAATTCCATATTTCAGTGGCAACCAGTGGAGATTGACACAGGCTTGGGAGATGAGGTCATATTCTGTAATCCTCTAACAGGCATCATTGCCATATTTTGGAGCTGCAGGAGTATATCAATACAGTACTCTAGGGGTTCAAAGTATGTCATTGAAGCAGTGAATGCGAACCAGCTGGAAGTCCCTGAATACCGAGGGATGTGTTCGTAGAGGGACAATGGAAAGTACTCCCGGTGTACAGATCTTAGCAGCAGGAAATAGGTTGTTTTGAATTTTGGTTATCCACTACTCGCCATGCCCTAACAATTCAGATTGGAGAGTGCCCCAAACATGACCCTAAAGTAAGTTGAGAATGGAAACAAAATTAAGGTTGATAGTAAACATGTGTGCATTGGTTTTGAATTCATTGGTGGACATGAAAAATGTCAGAAAGTAAGGGACATTTTTTCAGAACATTTTTCAGTAAGACCAGTGTAAATACCTCACTAGATAATTTCAACTTGCACCAGTTTTTTTTAACTAGTTGTGAAATACTCAACAACAAATGTCGAAGGAAGGATGCGGTGACACTTGCATCTCTTGTGCCCTGTGGTTAGCACATAGAAAAAATTGTGACATGCTTTTTTCAAGATTATTTCCCCTTCAGAGGCTTCATTGCAGCACACAAGTATTACACAGTATATATGTTCCTAAACATTTCAATGTAATGTGGCCTTTTTAATCAAAAATTAGTTAGCCTTTGTGTGAAAACAAGCATAATGAATCAGAATCCATTTGTAGATATTTTTACATACAGAGTGATAGTTTCTTCCAGGATTAAATTCTTCAACTATGTTTGCAAAACATCGACTCAATTATTTTGAGTTGTTTTTTTTATTTCCTCAGGTGCTATATCCCCCAGAGGTTACTATCTCCTGATTGCGGCTCCTCACCAAGTGGAGGAGCAAATGTCTGTGATTCAAAGGATGTACAACCTGACCCATACTAAGATCTGACAAGGAACTTCAAATTTGTGGATGTGCTTAATCAGAAGAGTACAATCAATATTATTCACCAAGTGTAATAGAAGTGCATGAAATGTAAGCATAGCTCACTAAACTTAGCAAAGTCTAACACTTCACAAGGGTAGCAAAGTTGGGTAAATTTTGCACAACATGCAGCCTACTTGTGCAAATTGTTGCAGAGTCTTTTTTGCTCGATAATTCGGCTACTAAAAGTGGATTTTTGCGAATATTTTTTTCTCCAAAACAAACTACTACTGCTGGATTTTTTTTCACAGTTCACACTCACCTGAGGTATGTTATGTTATGTTAAGTTATTTGTAAAGCGCAACTTCTACCCAAAGGTGTCTTGGCGTTGAAATTTGCAAACAGCGATAGGGGAAGGGACGACCTACTCATTGAAAAGCCACGTTTTTAGAAGTTTCCTGAATTGGGGCATGGAAGGTATGAAAACACTCACATGACATTAGTAAAAAATATCCAAGAGAATATTCCTAGAACATTTCCTAAGAGAATGTTTACCAGCACTTCACGTCAGTTGAGAGTTTTTGGAAGGGACATAACCAGATCTTTGCGGCCACACATGAGAAGTAGGCCAGGCCCTAATTTTTTAATCCACAAGTAGAATTCGAGAAATTTGACAGATCTGCATTACTCTTATAACATGGAGTTCCTGCCAAAATCCACCAATCGCAGCATGATGGAATATTTTTACGGTTCGAGTAACGCAATGACAACTGGAACAACGCAAGACTTCATAATGGAAACTGGCGAGTGTGAGCAAGATTTGGCATCCCCTAGCGTGATTTCTGGTTGTTAGGAGGACTTCTAGCAAGGTTTTCTAATGCAGTTGGTCACAAGCTATCGCGAACAGGGGGATACTTTGCTAGTAGATTTTCTACTCTAGCGGCAGCAAAACCAATTCGAAAATCATGTGACGCTGTTCGTGCTGATTTTTCTGTGCGGAAGGGGGTACTAGTGCTAAATCACAGCGCAAGCAGGAACAAGAAGTGCAACATACATTTTCTGTCCATTGGTGGAGTTAATCGGAACTGCGCTGATTTTTTTTTTATCTACCTCCGTGGAATTCCACTGAGTGAAATCCCATGTGTTTCAACCAGGTTCAATGATATGCTTGTGTCTAATTCATGTGTACACAAACCTTACATTGTCTAGTTTTCGAGGCAAGGGTGGTTATCACATAGCATCTTCTTTCGAGTTGGGACGGAATTAAAAATAATTTTCTAATTTGTGAAGAAAAGGCTAAATAAATATGGAGTAGAATCCACTGTCTGAATTGCCATAGGATATTATTGTTGAGGAAGTATAGCTGGTGGTGACTACTCCATATTCAGAGTTTTCTGCTGAAATGATAGGATTTCTAATTTACTCCAGGCTCTGAATTAGACGATAGGTCATTTTCTTAAAGGCAATTGACTGTCTGAAGCCAAGAAATGCACAGCAATATTTTAGTGGTCACGAATACCACCTTAACATGAATTGAGGATCACAGTGCAAGGAATTACCCTTCAGAACTGGCAATGGTAGTACACTCACACTGACATAAAAATCAAGTCATCCTAGACTCTGGGATCTGATTTGACTGTCTGTAATATTTGTTGCATAAGGGTCTCAACCGTCTTCCCCTCGGAGAACCCAACATATTTGCACAATCTGTATGGATGGTCTTCTTGAACTCAAATCTTTAGGACCACAGGTGACAAACAATGTACAACTCTGATGCAGATGAATTGAGGAGGAGCACAATTGCGATGCAGCAAGAATGAAATTGTTTTTCAATTAAAATTCACATCATATCACTCCATCGAGAATCTGCCATTGGCATTAGCCCACAGTTACATATCTTGAACACCGGAAACAGCATGTTGCTGCTATGATAATTATTCTGTTTTTACTAAAGGGGGCAAGAACAAAATGTAATCCAATAGTGTTCCCACAAACCATTAGCTACTTGTGTAATATGGTATTGCACTTCCATACTTAGAGTCCCAAGAGGCATAAAGCCATGGCTTAATAGCACATTGGCATAGTGATAACATTATGTAGATATATATTTCCCATGGGCCCAGCAGAGTTTGGATACCTGTAGATAGAGCACAGTAGCAAGTGGGACACGGATGTATGACGTTACAACGCATACTTTTACAACGCCTACCTTTACATCGCAAGTTTTACAACGCATACCATTACAACGCATATTGCTTTTGGGCGCTGGATAGTGAATAGTTTAATTTACTATTCCAACTCCAGTCCCCGTGGATAGTAGGGAAGGTGTTGGATAGTACATTAAACCTATTCCCTATCCTAGAGCGCCCCCCAGCGCTATGCGTTGTAATGGTTTGCGTTGTAAAAGTTGCGTAGTAATGGTAGTTCGTTGTAAAAGTTTCGTTGTAAAGGCTGTATACCGTGGGACACATATACAAGAAAAGCAAAAGTGGAAATGGAAGCTCCAAGGCCACCAACTGTGTTTAACAAAGCAGAAATAGCGATGGGAAAAATAGCACAATCCTATAGACTACTGAAAGATATTGCCGGCGACACTGGTGTAACGCCCACCGTCAATAGCATCAAAGCTTTCTAGATTAGTTTCAAAAGATGATTGGTACTACCACTCTTCTGTAAATACCGTCCCTATCCTGCTTGCTTTTGGATACAGTCTAGCCCATAGAGGTTAACAAAATACAAAACCTTCGATTTATGACAAATAATTCGATTTTCTTCTGTGTTTGGTGTACAGCTTTTGTGGCGTAGATGGAAGAAGCGGTTTCTAAAAGCAATTTATTGGGGGGGATGCTGGAGTGACCTCTGCGTCCTTGCGACAGGGACTACGCATCCAGACAATGGCTGCCTCTAGAGAGCTTTGCTGCTCTCTACAACACTGACAGCAGAGCGGCGAGCCAGTCCTGTGGGGGTACAAAGGAAAAGGTGGCCGAGATAAGATGGAGGAGAGCAGGGGGCGGCACTAGGAGTGTTTCATGTCAGAGCAAAACGATTGGCCTAAGCGTTCCTTTGTGTCAATGGTTCCCGCTTAGGCTTGATTTTCAGGAATAGAAGGGATGGCAAATGGCGGGAGTAGAAAGGGGCGGTTAGGGCCTGAGGAAGGAAGAATACGTCTGCAGCACTGGCACAGTGACAGGCGAATAATGAGGGCTCCTTGAGTGAATCTCAGCAGCCCTTCCTTTAAAGTGTGTTCAAGTGAATCAGATTTAGTGGCACTCTCACAGAAAATGCTAATTAGAGGGAAAAAAGGCTCTCTTCCAACCACACGGAAATCTCATTTTAATCGCAATTATGCTGCTGTGGTGACTGGGATGTTTCATATTTGCTTTCCCCAGCACAGCACTTGACGACTGCATGGGGAAGAGACAGCGACAGCATTGCCTTTTCACACATGCCGCAGGGTGCAATCCAGAGCTTGCTGTGCCTTGGCTGCCTGGGAGCCTCTCTGGGCCGCTGCGGCATTTTCTTCGTGAAGGGAAGTCCTTGCGATCAGTATTCAAGGAGGGCAGTCACAGTCAAGGCACACTCTCACATGCACCCTTTTTGTATGCTCCTTTCACTTACTATTCTTAGCTTCTTTTTCACACCTCAGTGGGTCGGCCATTCTAACTAAGTTAAGCAGTTAGAGTAGAAAGACTATATTAGGGGTTGCTCATTGGTCAGTCCATGCCTCTCCCTGTGGCCTGCCTGCTTAAGATGCAGTTCAAATATTGGCCCTCGAACAGTACTGAAGGCTACAGAAGTGGGTAAGCTGGCCCTGCCCCCAAGGCGCCACTGGGCGACAGGTACTATACACCGCCACCGACTGCTGGTGTACTGCCTTGTTGAAAATAGCCACTCAGTAAAACAATGGAAGAAATAATTTATCAAAATGTGATGGGAAAACTGCATTTTTACCCTTTTCTTCAATCATGAGCATCAGATATGTACTCTCGGTAGAATTTCGAAAGCCTGATCAAATATCGTTTGGGAAACAGTGATATGCATGAAAGGGTAATTTCTGAGTACCAATGAGAAAAGGTTTCAGATTGTCCGTGGCGATATGTCATTTAGTATTTCTTATCCAACCTGCTGAGAAATTGTCAGCCAATGTGTCACCTATTTCAGTTTAGCAAATATTCAACAATGTCATGAATCTTGTTTCCTTGCAAACACATTCTGGGTTATCACCGAATTTACTGTTTTTTGTGTCCATGTCCACATACAGACCAGCGACATTTGTTGTTGTTTAACCCCTTCGGCGCTGATGACGAGCTCAGCTCGTCATCAGTTGCGCCGCTCGCACACTGATGACGAGCTGAGCTCGTCATGTAACGCGGCTTTTAGAAAAAAGCCCGCGTAGCGCGAAAATCGCCGCAGCGCGCATGCGGTTAATGAATCTTAAATCTCCTTTAAACAGTGACAATACCAATCACTTCATTCCTATTACCTGCCGTTCATGGATGTAAACTCCTGAATACACTTGCCTTCAGTTATATCATCATATAATCATTCCAAAACTGTATTTTAACAAAAAGCAACAACAGTTGTGACCACGCTCCCCGAAGTACATGCCATTATTCTGATAATTGATACAGCTATGCTACAGTTTTTACTTCCTACTTCTGGGAGTAACCATGCAACCTTGCTTTACCAGTAATTTGATATACTTCTATGATGCTAACGGCCAGATTCATCAATGTAAAATCGGCTTGCAAAGGGACAGATTCTGAGAATCCGGCCCTTTGCGAGCGCTATTTTTGCATTTGGGATTCATCATCCCAAATGCAAAAATCGCAATTACCGAATTCGCTTAATTGCGAAGAATCGCATTTAAGAAATCTCAATTAGAGATTCCTTAAATGCTATTCAGGAACCTTTTTAAAATTGCGATTTCGCAATATGGGGCCGCTATTTACCCCGAAGTGTAACTTCGTGGTAAATAGCGAAAACTTAGAAAAATGCACTTTAGTGCATTTTTCTGAGTTGTATGTTACACACACATGTCCTTTGGACATGTGTGTGCGCAACACCTGTGTACATTTGCATTTCAGGGGTGCTACAGGGTGTCCTTTGGACACCCTGGCACCCTTGAAATCGCTTCCTTATTTGCGATTCGCTAATAGCGAATCGCAAATAAGGAAGCAGTAGAAATCGCATTTAATTGTGCGATTTCTACATGAATCCCGTTTTGCGAGTCTTTAATAGCGATTCCTTAATAATCGCTATTAAGGACTCGCAAATCGGGACATTGATGAATCTGGCTGTAAGTCTTTTCAGAAAACGTAGGTGCTGTGCATGATCCGTGTTGTTTTTCCCTAGTGTCGTGGAATGGAATGAAATTTGTAAAGCGCACTATACCTAAAGGTGTCAAAGCACTAGAGCAGGTAAGGAAACATCTGAGGACACCAAGGAACTAAAAAAAAAAGGCAGGTTTTAAGTCGCTTACGGAACACCAAGAAAGAGTCCAGAGCAGCGATATGTACAGGCAGAGTGTTCCATAATTTAGCTGCCACTTCCAAAAGGGAGCAGCCACCCCACCTGGCTTTGTCGAATCTGGGGAGAGCCACTTTCCTGACGGAGGATGATCTGAACTCAGTTGTACAAGGGCCAGGCCCTTGATGATGATCAGCCAGGTAGACCATGCAAAGAGCTTTATATAGCACACGCTTTCAGACTGGCAGCCACTCACGGGAGTGAATGCCCACCCTCCCTGAAAGACGTTTTAACACATTCAGGACCAGACGGGCTGCAGCATTCTGAATGACATGCAGTCTGTTCAGTGAGAACTTGGTAATGTTCAGATATAAAGTACTGCAATTGTCTAAACGTGCTGTAGCTAAAGTGATGAGCAATGACACTCGGAGTTCAGACGAGATGAGAACAACAATCATTTTCAAAGGTCTCATGATGAAGAAGCAGGAGCTAATGGTCCTGCTAACCTGAGAGTCAAAAGTCAGAGCATTGTTAAAAATGACCCCCACGTTATTTGCAGATTCAACTGGAGATGGTATAGGACCACATGTAACTGACCACCAAAGTTTGGTCCACAACAAATGCTGTGAACTAAAAACCAGAATCTCAATTTTTCTCAGCTTTCAATTTTAAACAGTTGTCCTTCATCCAGATACTGATGCCATTCTTTCATTGTTTAAACTAGTCTGCTCAAAGCAGCAAATTGTTTGATATGGGGACAATAATTTGAGTGTCTGAATGGGATAACACCTGAAAACTGAATGAATGCACCAACTCAGCGAGTGGGGAGACATGTAGATAGAATAAGGTGGAGCTGAGGGAAGACCTCTGTGGTACCACACAGGGGAGCTTAAAAGCCTCTGCTCTAAAATATCTGATACTAACTGTTTGGACCCTATCTGTCAAGAAGGAACTGAGAAGTCCAAAGCAGTGGCCTTCACCCCTACCTGATGCAATCTTTGGCCCAGGATGGAGGGTGATATCATGTCTAATGCCTCTGACAGGTCCAACATTACCAAGATGGCGGCCCACCCCTGGTCTACTTGGCATTGAATGAAATCTGCAGCGGCGACCAGTGCAACCTTCATGCAGTGGCCACTTCTGAACCTGTTCTGTGATGAATCTAAGAGGACCTGGGAGGATATAAGTTCACTCAATCTATAGTAAGAGAAACCGTTTAGCTTTGTAGGTGCAACCCTAGCCACTTACTTCTTCACATGATTCTGGTATCTGCCTTTAAAAAGAGCAAAGAGAAGAGATCCCGGTCTGGCTGATTTAATTGAATAAGTAGAAGTTGTCTCAAGTCTCAATTCTGGGATTTGTAGTCCCATTTCAGCCCATTACAAAAATCAGGACCACGTGTCCCAGAAAACAAAGATAAAAAAATCTGAATTGGATAAATCACTCACGCATACATTTGGGAAACCTGAGAGCTCTGAAGGAACAATGACCCTGAGAGTATAGTATCAGATTATTTTGATCTGAATATTGTCGACACAAATATTGTGTCCTAAATAGTGTTTACAAAAAAACACTTTATTGGAGTTACTAATACGAAATCTACACCCAATGGAGCAATAGTTTTGTAAATAATATTTAGGCCATGACATTTTTTGGGACAATATTTTTGTCATTGATAATCTGACATACAACTACAATGAGCACTTGAGGGTTCCTCTGTCAGCTTGTCATAATTTGTATTCACAAAAGTTGTGCAGCTACTGAAACATGCTAGCTGATTAAAGGGCATGTGACAATGGTGCACAAAGTGTGCCAGCTTCATCAACAGGAATGGTGATCTTCATTTCCCTAGGTGGTCCTCTGGTACAGCTGTCCAGGTCTGCTAAAGCATGGGGGTTGTCTGAACTGTGGGGCCACCCAACAGTGAGTGCCCCAGCCAGAGAGTTGTCCATTACAAAGACAAGCGAATCTTCCAGTGAATTATCTAGCTGCTACGTATGTTATATTTGTCCAATTTTAAAATGCTATCAGTGCGTGAGACCAATTTCTCATTTAAACTACTGCTAAGTTTCTGATCAAAGAGAGGGTGGAAGGCTTAATACACAGAGCTCTGTCTTGGAGCTACACTAGAGGAAAAGAATACCAACACCAGTTCCAGGTTTGCCACAATCCTTTCGAATGACCTGTTCTAGTGATGGGCCTTTAGCTTAATGTTGAGGGCCTATTTGACTAAGGTGAACGAGATCTTTGGTAATTGGACATCTACATACCATTTCATAGTACAGTCGTTCAACGGTGGGACCAATGTGTTCATCTGTGTGAGTCTTGCAGCCTAGGGATGAATGCCCGATTGAGGTATGATAAAACATCTCACGCTTCTGCTACAAACCCATTAGTGTTTCCAGGTTTCCATGGTGGGATATTCTCAGCAAGAAGGTTATAAGCGCCTTATGATACAACCAATACGAGTGACATTTGCATGACAATGAGCGATAAAGCCTTGGATACTTGATTTACTATGTGTGCCCCACTGTCGGTGACTACCAAAGAACTTTCCACATCAAACGTCTCACAAGCTATGAGCCCAACCTTTGTGGAAGGACAGTTTACACAAAAATCCCTTCACTATCAAGACAGACTTAGTAGCATCTGGCCCGAAAATTATTCAGGACTTGGTGAGGGGGTTACAGTGGTGAAGGGGGAGTGGTGGGCACTGTTATCAGTGCGCATGACAGTTTGGCCGCCAGTCTTAGCCGGACAAACTGCCATGCGCACTAAAGCTCTCTCCAACCCAAGCTGCATTGCTGGGTTGGAGAGAGCAGGCACAGGCTCCCAGTCTGTCTGGGAGCCCAAATTGATGGTGCTCAGGCCAATCCTGAAGCTGCTCTCATGCATGAGAGCAGCTTCAGGATTGGCTGCAGGGCAGTCTGGGAGCCTGTGCCTGCCTGCAGTGAAGAGTAGCAGAAGAGCGCGATGCTGGAGGGCAGCAGGAAAGTTCTTTTTTTGTTTTTTTTATTTATCTCCATCATCCCCCATCCACCCCACCACCCCCCACCGCCCGCTTCTTTTCCCTGACATGAGCCGCTCCTGGTCACGGGCCACATAATGGTGAGACAGCCTGACAAATAATGCTAAAATACAATAAAACCAACATAAAAGTAAACATTATACTAAGAACAACAGAACAACAATAACCAGAATCATCATCACCATCATTATCATCTTCATTATTGCCTGTACTTCAGTTAAAAGCGAGCTCTAAATTACCCCCTTCAATTATTGACCCAGACCGCAGACAAGGGAGCATAAGATGGGCAGGTAAATATTAGCTGTTATTTCTCCAAACGGAATGTCAATAACACTATTATCTCTCATCTGCATCTTTGGAAACATAATAGCAAGAGCCATGGTGCATAAATGGAGGCAGCACTTCACTTGAACACTACTGAAGGGAAAGCTCCTGTCTTGAGGCACCCATCTGGCGGTTTACTCCCTTCGTTTAGATCCACAGGACCGGCTTTGTTTCTGATGGAAGAGCCTCAGCCGGCTCCACCACTGGAAAAGACCATACAGTAATCCATCCTCCAAAGGGCTGATGGACTTCCAGCATTGGAAGGCCCACTCTAATTAGGGCAGTCCTTCCAATACTAATTATTCCTGCACACACCCACCAACCAGGACAATGTATTCTCGAAAAGACAAAAAATGAAATCTCCAAGTGTCACAGGAAGATAAATCCATGTACCTCAAGGACATTTCTTTTTTGTTTTGCCCCCATCCCCAAAAAAACCCTACAATGAAGCTTTGTTTAGGGACAAAAGAAATGCTGACTGAGGTATTATGAATTGTGGCTCTTTTGACATAGGCCTTTTTACATAAAGAGGCGTGCTGTATATGGGGCGGGATGATGGGACCTGCACATAGGCCCAGTAGAGAAGTGAGGCACACATTTTAAGTACATCCCTACATATGCCATGTTATCCATTATGTTTCCTTTCATCGACTCAGTAGTAGATAACCATTCTGTTTTCTTTGCTTTCCTTATTCCTTTTTAATCTTTGTGAAATTGCCTCATGAACACATAGATTTATAATGTGCATTTTTCAGAAAATACATTTTCTAAAAATTGTAGATTGCTAGCAATGCTTGGCATATAATTGAAGCATCAGGTCTACAAATTATAGATTTGAAATACACCCTTGTATATTGATGAAACAATATTTCAGAAAAATAATAGGTTCATAATATTAATTTGCATATTAAGCAGTGGCAGTGGGTGACAAATCACATTGGGGCGTAAAAAATATACACATAACAAATACACATAATACACATAACAGATACACAATAATATACACATTAACAGAAATATACACATAAAGAAATCACTTATCAGACACTGCCGCTCGATGTTCTGTAGATGTATTGTGGTTCTGCAGCATGAACTCGTAGCGCGATGCCCACAGCCAACTCTCTCATCGAATCAAGATGCTGCTCTAAAGCATTTTGATTTGGTGGGGTGGGCTGGTCCCACACTCCAAAAGGCACTGTAGGCCTGTGCATGCTCTTCAGCCCTGCTGTCCAATACCACGGGGTGCGAGAGGTTTGAATTGAGCATGTCAGTTTGGCCGTAGCAATATAGCCGGCCAAACCAGCATGTACAATGCAAACTTAACTCCTTCGATGCTGATGACGGAACCGCTCCGTCATCAGCTGCGGTGGCGCTGTGCTGATGACGGAGCGGTTCCGTCATGGCCCGCTCGGCACGCCTGCGCGGCGCGGATTCCGCGCCTGCGCTGAGCGTTCTATTGAGCGGTGCGGGCCATGACGGAACCGCTCCGTCATCAGCATAGCTCAACCGAGGCTGGTGACGGAGCGGTTCCGTCACCAGCATGCGGCCGCCGCACGGCCGCCCCGCCCCCTTAGCGCTGCGGCAGAATGGCCGCCGCAGCGAAGGAGTTGAGTGGACACTCCTTACTGCTGCCAATAATTGGCAGCAGTAACACACTGGCCCCACCATGACCTTCAGTCTGTTTGCTGGCAGGAAGTTTAAAAAATAATATGGTATTAAAATCATTTAATTACCATGAACTTTTTTAGGCTTTCTGCCAAGCAGTGTGGGCGGGCGACCCGCTCCCACGGAGGAACTGCCGCTCATGTTAAGGTGTTCCCATTCCATGAAGACAATGTATTTACCATACTATGATTATTCTTACCTGTCAAAGGCAACAGTGCCTTGCTGGAGATCTCTTACATTACACAATCTGCAGCAATTTCTGTTTTGCATTTTGGAAAAATTGAAATGGTGACCAGGAGACAGTTTTAGCTCTTTTTCCAGACGCAGGTAAGCAAAGAGCATATATATATATATATAACTACATACAAAATGGGGCTATAGGTCAGCCCTGCTCATTCGTTGGTTCATTGTACTCTAATTCACAATTTGCTTTCACCACTACAGCATAGGGCAATGGCTCAGCCCAATGTAGCCCTTGGTGCTCCTGCACTAAGTGATGACATTTGCCTCATCACATGAGTGCATCCAGCTAAATAAAAGTGAACTTCAATGCAGGGCTGGCGGGCCAATACTTTCCTTTGCCACTGTTTTTTTTTATTTCTATTCTTTATTTCCTGTATTTTTCAGTCATCCTTGTGTTTTTAAACTATATTTTCTTATTGCAGTAATTTAAAGCCAATGATACCTTTTCTTTGAGCCAAAAATAATTAAGTGTCCTGCGATGGGCATTTAAACCAGAAGGTGCTTCTATACCTGTTATAATTACACCCTTAACTGAGAAGAAGGCTTACTGTTCCAATAAAATTACATTTTATGGTAATTTAATTGAAAATGTTTATTGCAAGCCTATGACCAACATTTGTAAGTGATGGCTTGTTTTTTGTTGTTTCTTTTTGTGGCATGTGCTCACGTTGAAAAACGTCTTAAGCCTTGAACCTCCTGGTAAAGGCCAGCCCCATTAACCTTGATAATTCGTGTTTACATTATCTGCTACACCTGCATAACTAACAGGGGGTTGTAGCAGGGCAACCGTAGCCCATATTTTGTGGCTAAGATCGTTAAAATGCTATATGCACCAAGGAACGAATGCCTTGATAAATCTCCATTTAACGTTTGAAAGGATGTACTGTATCTGCCGGCTGAACAGGAAGTAGAATACCTAATCACCCAATTAGCTCACTGCAGCTCCTCTCCATTTGTCATCGTTTTGCTGTAAAATGACTTTTCTCCGGGGATAATGAATAAGGCTATTCTAGCTCTTAACGTACCCTTTGTGAACTCTTATATAGCTTAAATCCTGCTTAATGTCCCAGATAACTTTGCTTTGCTAATACTGGTATGGCCCTGGGTATTCTGTACTGTTTTGTAAAAGACTAGCGGTCTGAAATACAATATAGCGCATGACTTTTTGCACTATATGGTTATTGCCTATAGATTAATTAAAAATATAGCCAAGAGATATTTATTTACAGCAGCATGGTTTTTCGAAATTGCCTTTTTTAAACTCCATTGTATGTCGGTGAATGCCGTTCATATTTCTGATCTGGATTTTAAAAAAAGGCTGAATTAATGCTTTCACAATTCTCTTCAGCTATCAACCACATTAAGGTAAAGGGTTAAAAATAAAACAAGCAAAATATAGTACAAACACTCTTTTTTTTGCCGTTCTCAGAATAATCAAAGGCACCTGAACATCTTGGAGAGGCTTTTGTCGAATATTGTTTTTTTTTTTGGTATTCTAAAGGAAATGGACCCTCACCACAGTCCCATTATAGAATGCTGTCTTAGCACAAAAGGTTGGGAGAGGCACTACTAACAAGTACAGTGCGTATAACACTAGTCTTTGATATTGTACCAAAAGAGCTTTATAAACAATGCTTTGGTGTTGTCATCCGAATTTATTCAATTGATTTCCTCAAAGGCTTATAATTTTCTTTAAAAATGTTTGTTAATTATATTCTTGACATATGTTCATGTTTAAACAAATATCCAAAAATTGCCAACACGTTTCGTTGTTCCAAGCGGAACTTCTTCAGGGCTACTAGTAACTGAGAATGATCCGACTTAAACTCTGTTCATGTGTTAGCCCCAATGAAATGCAAACATAGTCCTCACATACTCTCTAAGAATCTGCACCCACCAAGTTTTCTTTTTTTATTTCAGTAAAATTTTATTGAAAATTATATTTACATGGTACAAAGGATATACAGGATATACATGGGAGATAACTGAGACAAGGAAGAGGGAAGAGGGCCCTCGGGGGGGGGGACCGTTAGGTAGTGATTTGCCGCCATTTGTCCACTTTGTTCTCACTGTTCCTTCAGTTATTCAGTTCCTCTTGGCAAACCCCCTTCCTCCCTGCTGAATTGTCCAATTGTCTTTTGTTCCCCCGTTGGCGTGGAGAGAGAGGTATAGAGAAGAAGAATAGAGAGAGTAGAGAGAATAGATTAGAGAGGCCCGGCTAGTTAGCAGAGTAGGCAATCATAGTGGTCTATTCAGTGGTGTCTTATCTTGTTTGGGGCTTGTTTCCCTGTTGTCTGTCTGGCGTTCAGGGTGGCTTGTGTGAGGACAGGTAGTTGTCCAGCGAGCGCCACATTTCGCTTTTCTTCCCTGCGCTCGGTGGATTGTTGGATGTCATGTTGTCGGCCCCCCGCAGGAAAATGACCCCGTTAAACCAGGCTTTGAAGGTGGCTTTCGCTGTGTCTTTCCAGTTTGTTAAAACCGTCTTGACCGCGGCTGTGAGCAGAAGGTCAATCAGGTCTCTATCCGTTTCGGATCTTATGGAGGGGTCAGTGTATCCCAGTGCTAGATGGTGGAAGTCCAGTGCCAGGGCGGCCCCTGTGACATCGTTTACCAGTGTGTTGACCGATCCCCAAAATTTCCTAACCTTGGTGCAGTGGAAAAGGAGGTGTGCTAGGTCCCCTTTCTGATTGTTGCAGTTCCAGCAGGAGTCGTTCTCCCTAATACCCATGGCCGCTAGTCTGGCTGGGGTCCAGTAGGCCTTGTGTAGCAGCCAGAATTTTGTCTGGTCTAGTGTTGTTGTCACCTTCCTTCTGGATGTGGACGCCCAGAGGTCGGCGTGTTTCAGGTACGGATTAACAATAATGAACAATTGTCTACAGTGCTGAATATCTGCAAAAGCTACTACCAGAATTCACCCTAGGTCAAACCTTCCAACTGGCAGAAGCTAACTTGAAGCACAGAAACCAAGGAAGAAAAGCAGCCCTAGAACAGCAAATTCAATTAGAGAATCCAATAAGGCGTGGGGCACTGTTTGCCTCGATCTAGCTGGACTGCCTTCTAACCTGCTATGCCTGCTTTGCGGGCTCCCTGACTCCTTAGCTCCCTTTCTACCTCTGACGTGCGAACTGCTAGCGCTGGGATGCCCCGTTGCTGGGGTAGCCATGCGCTTTATAAATTCTGTTAACATAACATAACACTAGCAAGTAAATTATTTTCTGGAAAAGGGTAATATGGACGGCCATGAATATTTGAGGTGACACTGCATTACCTTCTTCTAAAAAAATTCTTGCGAAATGATCCCCTTTGTCTAGAAAATGCACCAACACACCTTCAGGAATGAATCCGGTGCATCACACACAATTTCTATCTGATTAATAGGGGGAGCAAAGAGTAGCTAACAGGTGGGGTGCATGTAACATCCTGGCATACTTACATGCATGACATGAAATTTGAATTAACTTCTTCAAGTTATCTACTGCTTCAACAACGATCTTCAAAATTGGTTACAGAGTTTCCAGAAGTTTTAAAACTCACAGAAAATTCAGAAGGTTGCCCTCACCACAAAACACAGTTATGCAACACGTGTTGCTCTTAGTACACCATTCAGGAAGTTAAATTCTGTAGTTTGCGTGGATCTCTTGTGGACGAATTTCCCCAGCTTTCCACTTTGGATGTAGCTGTGGATGAAATGTATTTTTGGGGGTATATTTGGCCTCCTGTCTTGCAGCCTTTTGCACATATCCAATGATGAAAGTGCATTCTTCCGGAATCAAATTACTCACTCTATGACTACCGACAGCAGATGTTTGCTTTTAGTGTGCAATGGTGTCCCTTGAGCGGCAGGGCATAAGTTACTTTCTAAACCTGTCCTCATTATTTTTTAGATTTTGCTGCTCCCATCACCCACCTCTCCATCTACTGCTAGGATGCCTTTGTGGTTGGTCTTCTTAACAGGTTACAGCTTATGATGTTGAGTGTTTCTCTCTCTTGATCTAGGTTTATTGTCTTCTCTGTAGGCCTCTAGTGGCAGATTTCGGAGTCAAGGTTTCTGCCTCCCACATTTCATCCTCGAATCCACATTATAAATACATTTATAGTCCTGTGGTGATTTAATTTTGACAGGTTTCTCTCTTTTATGGCTATACAAGCCTGCCCAGGGAACAACATTTCACTACCTCCAAGCGTTGTTCCTGTTATTGTTCCTAGGGATTCTGAGGGAATTGCCTGGGCATTATCTTAGATCCTTGAGGGCTATTGGCAATTATTATTGGCAACTAGGTTGTCGCTTGGGTAACAGAAGCTTGCATCAAATTTGGAAACACTGGAATCCCTTCTCTCTATCAGAGCTCACCTCTCATCCTCCTCTTCTGCTACAAGGTTCCCCCACTTTCTGAGCCCTTTGTCTTGAATGGGTTGGATGTGGGCCAGCTACGGTGTTGGTGTTCTAATTTGCTCGCCCTTCTGGGACTGCTTTACCACTTGCAGCGAACATCAATCTTTGAACTGATGTAGGGTTTCCACATTCTCGTGTACTCTTCTGGGAAGATTTCTATGACGCTACATAATTTGGACCACTTGGCCCCCTTAATGCAGGGCCATTGTTCAAGATGTGTTCATGCGCATAATGCTTTTATGTCTTGTGAGAGGACCCTTTAGTTCAGTGGGAATACATTTGATGGGTTGGGTTACAACAATCTTGATTTTTGGCAGACTGGACTTGTAGGATTATGGGGTCCTTTCAATGCCCCTGTCTTTCCCATATCACGGGCTTCTACAGTCAGTGGCCATACCTTGATAATGGGGAAAGAGAAAGACTGCTTCTCGTACTTCCTTTTTCACAGCTATTTGTTATTATTGTTTCAACATCTGCCCCATTTTCTTTGCCTCATTTCAACACATTTGAAAGGGCTTATATATACGATTTGGGCATAGTGTACCAGCAAATAAGGCCTTTAATTTCTCTGTCCCTTGCTGAAAATTAAAGAAAAACAAGTTTTTGCTATGAGGGATAACTCTAATTTCGGCAATATCAGGGTGGATGTGTCAGCCATTCACAACACACCCAACCACATCCCAAGATAAGGCTTCACACAAGACTGAACCAATTAGCACCCATAGGCAGTTGAAGACTATTGAAACTGGACAAGCCATCAATTACTGGAAAAGCTCACGTCTGCTACCAGACTCTTCTGGGAGACCTAGACTAGCAGAAACTCTTTCAAGTGAGCCAGACCCTTTTGTTTCTGTTAAATTTTAACCTCTAACATTCAACACTTTCTCTAACTCTCAACTTGTCATTTACTGTAGCCTTTTACCTCAATAATTCCCTTTACCTAGCCCTTAAATTTCAGCTAAACCGATTCATAATTTAATCCCTTTGCCGCGGCCGCGATTTCGCGGCAGTGCGGCACTTCCACAAAATGGGCGGGACCGCGTCGGCCGTTGGCCGACGGCAGCACTAGCGAGGTAGTGCTCCTGTCGGCCAACGGCCGACGGCAGCACGCAAGGGGATAAATCCTAATACGTACTCAGGTCTTTTTGCGAACCCTAACCTATGTGTTAACCTTTACGTAACTATCACCTTTAACCTAAACCGAACAGAATCCTTCCTCTAATGTCTATTTACCAGTTCTCATCCTTTTTTTTTTTGCTGTGAATTTTGCCTCTGGACTTTGCTGGTCATCACAACATGTGTCTGCTGACTTTCTTTATCTCCCCCATTCCTTGCTGTGCGTTAGGTGGTGCCAATTTTTGCTGTGACAAATTACTTGGGATAGGTTGGGTGGAACTACAGCACGGGTGGCCATAATGAGGTGCCAAAAATGGGAGCAGTAACAGTATTGGTTGGCCATATTGAGACAAGGTTAGCTGCTAAAGGATTTTTTATAGGGAAATTCCAATAATTCTCACCTGAAAATAAGTTTAGGTGCCACAAATATTAGTGGAACAAGCAAGAAACAAAAAAAAAGGCCTCTGAAATAAAATCTTCCCACAGCACTGCCAGAAAGCGTATAGAGGCAGCAAGGAGGCATTATGCCAGATAGCTGTCATGTACAACACGCTTGCCCTAAAATCTCAAGTACCCTTCTGCCTGCTTATTAACTGGATGCATCTGGCTATGTCATGTACAATACAAACCGAACATTGTCACTGATACCCAAGCAGCCTTGTTATGTCAGAAATGGCACTACTCATAATACAGCATCATCTTCTAAATTGTGTTCCACAGTCCTGCAGAATCAGGTTGTCAAACAAGCAACCTGCTCATCTTGCCTACTCGGCTCGCCAATAAAAATCAGAGCAACTACGTGGTGCTCTGGCGTTCCGTGGCGAGGGTTATTGGGGCAATCTTTCCACCCTAAACCCAGATTTTTACACTCAATTCCTGCCTTTGCTCAATGTTTAAGTCTGGTTTGACAGTGCAGCTGTCAAGAGACGTATAATGTGAATAAACTAAAAAAGAGATTTCAGGAGTACATCATATGGGGTCTTTGGCTCCCCAACTTTGTTTAACCGCATGCGTGCGGCCGCTATTTTTGTGCTGCGCGGCTTTTTTCAAAAAGCCGCGTTACATGACGAGCTGAGCCCGTCATCAGCGTGCGAGCGGCACAACTCATGACGAGCTCAGCTCGTCATGAGCGCAGAAGGGGTTAACAGCCTGGGGTATATGTTTTGATTAAGCAGAGGTTGTGTGCTTCCACAGAAAAAGTGCTTCCCCTCCACGCAGTTGTGATTATTTTATTTATGTATCCTGCTGCCTGAGCCAGGAGCAGAATTGCTGCCTGAGCTTGAATTTTCAGGGACACACATGACATTTGAATGCTGTTGAAGTGGCTTAGGTAACTAAATAATAAGTAGTGTTAGTTATTCGCTGGCAGCAGCACAGATGGGAGGATGACAACCATGAGGAATGTATTGCAGTCTCAGCACCCTACCCTTCTGCAATTGTTCTGAAATTGGTTTCTCTGTTATTTGCACTCTGCTTCCATCCATGACGGGGTTCTGCAAATGGGGCAATGATTTCAGTTCACTATAGTCATTGGCTCTTTTGTGGCATTTTCTGAACACGTATATATACTTCTGAAAATTAGTTCCCTTCAGTGTCAGGGCTCGTAAGCCAGTCCTTTCATTTTCAAATTTCTCCTTTTATATTTCCCCTTTCATTTTTTGTTTTTTTCTCTTTTTAGTTAAATGTTTCTCAAGAGGACACTACAGCTTTACGGGAAGTGCTACCTTGTTGTTTGCTCTTCATGTGTTTCATTTGTAGCACTCCTCCTCCCACGTGGCACTTTCTCAAAACCAGACCACTACGGGATGCTATGTATCATTGTTTTACCATTCCAAGATGGTTTAACATATTGGTTCAAACTGTGGCAATCATGCTGACATTTTAAAACAATGGTAGGCTATGTAAATACCTCTGCATGACGTACTGCCGATGCATATGAAGCATTTGCCTGCTGCGTTTAGTTGGCAGCATGTTTTCTTTTTTCAAATTGTATTCTTTTAATTTTTCCAGCATATTCTCTTTGTATATGTTTTTATTTGGATGTGCCAGAGGGTGAATGCAAGAATGAGTTACTAGATAGATGAATGGTCACAGGAGTGCAAAGATGAGTGGCAAAGTGCATGTATGATGACTTATGGAGTGCCTAAACCTATCATTGATACAAAGGGTATTTTCATTCATAGGTCAGGCCTTTTTTTCGCATTGCCAAACGCCTAATCCAATTGCTATTTAATTCGCCATTTTCATGCTTGTTTTTTTCACGAAAAATCGGAGCAGCAGAAAAGTCCCCAGGACCCTGTTCCCTTGTCACCCCCTTGCACAAACAACAGATGCATGATTCTGCAGGCTAAAGCATTTCGGTTTGCCCATTTCTTTTACTTGCAGGCTAGCTTTTATATTTGCTTTTAATTTTCCTGGGAAGCACACCTACTGGCGATCAATGAGGTCATGACGATAGCAGTGAAAGAGGATTAACTGCTGTTCTGTTTCGCCAGACTCTTTTTCTGTTTTCACCTTCTGCAGTCAAGAATGGCTACTTTTTATTAATTGAAGGCATAAAAGTACTGCTAATATTCCCTTTTACTCTGCTGAAACCCAATTGCTGGAGTAGAGGGGCGGGGGATAAGAGGTGGGGCAATAAATCACCATCCAATCAAATGGCCCTCTGCAAAGGGAAAGGCATTAAATACACATGCAAAATCCAATGGGCATAAATTAGCAGAAAGCAGCAGCAATCTATGAGCCAGATGACATGTTACATGTCCATTTCTTAGTATTAATTTATTGAGCAAAAAATACCCTAGTATGGTAAATACAACTACTTCCACGGTCTTGCGTCAAGGCACAATGTGTCCAGGGTAATTTATTGGGTGCAGAAGGATCTCATTTCATGCTATTGATCCCCATTGGGTTGTATGCACCAGACTGTGATATAGACTCACACGCTCCGCTGAATGAAAAAAGGGAGGTCACTCAGCGAAGAATAAAATGATCCCATTGAGTCGTCGAGGGAATTTACAGCACTCTTTCTCTATGTGGAAATGCACTGGGCTGTATTGAGGGAGCCCACTTGCATTCCTTTGACAATTGTGAGTGCTGGCGGCAGATAGGTTCAACAACCCAGGGCCCACCCTTTGACAGGTAAGTATGGTGAGGGACTATTTAATGGCATAAAATTGATCAGTATTGTGCTCGAGGTAATCACATTATTTCTCTAAGAGATCTAGGAACTCAGAACTTCACCATAGATCTCGTTGGTAATGATAATGGTTAACATAATTTCATGAATGGCTTTAGTTACTTGTAAAACAGTGCACCGTGGATGAGAAGCTCCTTGACGTTTACTATGAAGATGCTCTTAGTGCATTCCCATTCACGAATAAGAACGCCAAGCCATACCCTCTGCAAGGGGAGGGCCTAGAGCATGATGTTACCTGGCAAGCACTCAATGACTTAAAACCTACTTTGAGATAATCCAGAACTGGATGTCAACCAACTATCTAAAGCTTAATCCAACAAAGACAGAATTGTTTCTGTTTCCAAACAGCCCCAGTTAAACGTCAGACTCAACCCTAGTTCACAGCCATGCACCTAATCCACTTAACCCTGTACCAACAGCAAATGCAAACTTACTTGTCAGTTAGATAGTGCAAAACCGAGATACTCACCTGTGGTGGCTGGAACACCTACAGCCCTCTCCGCTCCTGCCATGACAATCTATGACCACCTCCAAAACTATTGAAGGAAGTAAAAAATCTCCTCACAATGAAAACATTGCATCACATCCCACAAACAACCGTCTCCACTTCAGAAGATTAGTCTTAGGTAGGCTCTTCCCCACTTGATGACCATACTCATAATCCAAGAATGTACGACAACAGTATAGTCGGACATGAGAATGTATATGGAAAAGAACTGTTGTCAGACAAGTACACAACATTGTAATCTGAAGTATGCCTCCTGTGATAAGCAGATGCATTTATAATAGGACAAATATAATATTACACCACAGGATACATGTGTATATCAGAGCATGTAAATATTGTTGCTTCTATGGACAAATGGGTAATTATTTAGAGTGATTTAACCCCTCCGCTGCTTCGAACGTTCCGCGCTGGTGCGGAACGTTCTATTAAGCAGGCGGGGTCGGAACGTTCAACAGACGTGCGCAGCACTGCCGAGGTAGTGCACGCGACGTCCGTTGAACGTTCGCAGCACGGATGGGGTTAATCAAACAAACAAAACTTTACCAAACATTATGTGTACGTATCTAGATATATCTATATCTATATATATAATGAATTACATTTTGCTATTATTAAAAAAAAACTGTCCTTCCCATCCCTTCTGCCTCTGACTCATCCCAATCCTCAGACTACTTTGAATTCCCAAACATCCTCCTCAATCTTTCACCCTTCCTTTTAAACCATGCTACCCAACTAACTGACATCCACAACTATTACTTACAAAACAACTCATTACTTCCTCTTTTCGAATCCACTCCTTTTGTTCTATCCCTCTAAACACACCAGAGATTAAGAACACAATCCAAAAACAACTAACGCACAAGAAAAAACTAAGCAAAAATGTATACTAACCTACTAATTACTAATTTTGGGTTCCGGAGTAGCATGCTACTCACTGCAAAAAGCACTTCAATTCCACGTCAGGAGTTGTAAGCACTATAGAAATACATTTACAATTTACAATACATGAATAAAGACCAGTTTGCAAAACAAAATAAAAGTCCAGCAATGGCTTTTATCACTGGAAAACAGAAAAAGTCAGATACAAATCTTTTACATGATATAGCCAATATACTGGACATAGCAAAATCAAGTACTGTATATAACAAAACTGTTTACATATTACAGACAATACCACCTACAAATTCAAGTATTGCCAGCATAAAATTGTTTAGGTATTGCGGCCAATACCTCTGACAAATTCAAATTTTGCCAATATAAACGATTTACATGATACGGCCAAAAACACAGAAAAATTCAAGCACTACTGATACAAAACTGATGATGTGATACAGCTCTGTTGATATGGCCTAAATGCTCAACTGAAAACTGCTCTCATCTCCACTGCTGAAACAAATCACGCATTCACTGAAGAGACATACTCTGCTGACAAACAGCGCCAAAATGCTTTCTGATGGTATGTAGTACAATCTGTTGAAATGCATATTAAATTACATGCTGTTGGAACTCTTCTGAAATATAGGAGCATTTGACACCTAAAAATGTTTGTGAGTTAAAAGACTTGACTCCTCCTGGTATTTTCTGAGAATTGCTCCTTCTTGTTTCTAATTTACAATATCTTAAGGCTGTTGGAAGGAAAGTAACAGCAAACCTAAGTAATGCTATGTGGGAACTTGTGATCCCAAAGGAAATGCAGTAATGAAGAAATAAAGCAAGGGGATCGATGGAGCAGCCAAAATCACACCGTATCACCATTTATCAAAGGGTAGGCCATCACCTTGCAGAGTGATTGAGTAACCAGAAGTTTGAGAATCCTGGCCTCCAAGGAAAAGTCTTCACCATAGTTAACGACCAAAGGTGAGGATTGATTTATCATCTCTAGCAGCTCAAGTATATAGTTTCCCATAATTCTTCTTCAATCTTTGTCTTTGAGGTGTGTAAATGTGACAATTTACAAAATGTTTATCAAAATAGAAATAAAAATAGTGCATCTGCTTTGGTTTTAGACGTTTTGAGACCGCAAGGGCAAACAACAAGGACACACAGACTTAGGTGGTGTGATTGCTCCTAAGAGCATCTTGTTTCTTGGTGGTGCCCTCAGTATGAATTGATATCCAATAAATCCTATGTCAAAGGGGTTTTCTGGTCCATTA
This sequence comes from Lissotriton helveticus, assembly GCF_964261635.1. NCBI lineage: Eukaryota > Metazoa > Chordata > Amphibia > Caudata > Salamandridae > Lissotriton > Lissotriton helveticus. Next base: position 1,324,157,916 of record NC_136067.1, on the reverse strand, counting down.
TTAAATAATATGTTAAGTCTAACCATCTTATTTACATAACATGACCATGGGCTTACATGGACCATGGCAATCCTAGGAGATTTTCTGTTAGCATTGAAATATGGGTTATATTACAGACTGCTGGCCATAGCCAAAGTTCAGATTGTGTGAGTGTGGCATGCAATCAGGGAGTGGAGCTCAATTTGATGTCCTCCACATTGAGATGCCTGGAATTTAGGAGTGAATTCAAATACACAACCCACCCTCTCTTTGAAAGTCTAGATTCAATGGCATTCAGTAATATCTGTTTGCTGCAGATTCGTTGTCCATTAGTGTGCAAGTGTTGTTGTGGACAGACAACCTTATTTCAACCTTTGGTATAGAGATTACATTTCTAAAGTGATATATATATATATATATATATATATATATATATATATATATATATATATATATATATATATATATATATATATATATATATATATATATATATATTTTTTTTTTTTATGAGGAACTTTTTTAATGTTTTCATGCTTGTGCAAAAGGAGCGTTAAGGATTTTCAACAATTCACTGAAAAAGTTCATTTTGTCCGATTTCATGCCTCCAGACCCACACAAAAGAGCATTTTAATCATGCTTCTAACTACATTTGGCCCCTCTACTGCCCCCTGTTGGTGAAACCATAATTACGGGCTGCCTTACCTCGCCTTATGGTCCTACTTGCTCGTTTTGGAACTAGTTGCCGAAATTGACAAATCTAATTTCGAATTAGGAGTCTGTCCGTTTAGTCATTTCTGAATTGAGGAGAACATATCTTCCCAAGTTCCTCTGAAAGCATTTGAGGGCTCTTGAATTTCTAAACTGAATCACCAGATAGGCAAACAAAAGACTCTCAAATAAACACATCAGGAACTCGAGTTTAATTTGAAATTAACTTGGTACATATATTCTTTTTACTAATCCATTTAGAAGATAAACATTGCTCATCAGACAAGAGTTAATGAGTTACTCATGAAAGATTCAGACATGACCAAAATGGTGAGGACATAAGAAAAGTATTTGCTTTTGGTATTTGTTGATGTAAAACTTAGGGGGACCCCAATTTAGCATAGTGTGGGTCGTGGCTTTGGTGTCTCAACTTGCTATGCTTTCAATACCTGTTCATGTTGACACACAATTCACAATTGTCCACCACTCCTACGAGGTTGAAGTCTGCCATCGGATTATAGAACAGTTTGAGTCTCTCCACCACGTCTAGGGTTGGTGGCTTTCCTGGCTTGCTCCAGATCTTGGCACTTTTGATGGGAGCAGTGATTAAGCCTATTAGCCATTCCATGAATATTGTAGAGGGTCCCTGCTTTTGATCAGTGCTATGTGGGGGTTTTTTGAACCTGCTGCCCTCTGCCAGGAGTTGTATTTACCATTAGTGCTCTCACAACTGACGGTAGTATCAATGCACAGCAACGGTAAAATGACTCCAACGACCTTGTTCCTGCTAAAGCAGTAGAGAGAGAACTCTATAACCCTCCTCTGCTGTCTCCAGAGGATGTGGCCAGCGATTCTGTTTCCTTTGCAATCCACAGCAGATCTCTCTGGCTACAAGTGAGTAACCTTGCAGACGTGCATCGAACAGCATGTTGCTATTAGAAATGCATTGCATGAGTTTAAACGCACTTTGTCAAGCTATGTAAACATATAGCTAGCTTCAGCAAGCTTTTTTTTAAAGTTTGTGCATGCTTTGTGCCTTCTTTTGTCTGGATATAGTCATATTGTTCTATATACCTGTGGGGAATCTGACCTCTAAAATGTGATTACTGCATCTCATACCTAAATGATGTTTTTATGCATGGATGTTGATTCGTCAAAATGCCAGCGGAAACAGTGGTGTAACAAAACCTGAGGATCCCCCCTGCAAAGTACATGGGGGGCCATGTTCCAAACCCAGTCCGGAGCTCTCATGCTAGTGCCGGAGGAGGGCCTTCTGGAGTTCGGGGGCTCCCCTGCATCGCATAGGATGTGGGGGCTTTTGTTACACCAGTGAACGGATACAAATGTGACATCAGTGAGGGCCGGTTTTAGGCCCTGCGGGGCGTTTTTGTTACCAGCGCTGGCAATATTGACCCCCTGTAACAAAATTGGCCAAAACCGGCCGTAGCAAACAGCTCGGCCACACCCCCCTCAACACCCTCAAGGGGCCGGACGAGCAATTTGCCAGGGCCGGTTTTGGTTCCCAATCCAGCTCTGAGTGACATTGCACACTCTGATGTCATCACAATGTAGACCCCTCTGCAACAACGTTTCAGAGGGACCACAGAACTGTAAGGAGTAGAAACTTTGGAGAGTTCACTCCTTGTTCTATCACTTGCTTCCCACCCCTGAAGGCAGGGGTAACAAGGGCTGAACGAATGGTACCAAAGATCATGCCAGGTGTAGCAGTTTCCTCCCTCGGCTAGCCCTAATTGATGTCTGCATGCTTATGATGTGTTAACATAGTTCAATGAGAAATGGTCAAGTAAAAAGGTGCCCACCCACCTTCTAGTACTGTGAACGAGTTTTAATGGCTATTGCACAGTAGCAAGCAAAAAAAAATGAAATACACGTTCTCCTCATGCCGAACCAATAAATAATGAAGATCAATTTCTATGATAGCTAATAAACATGATACAATCGGTGCATATATAAAATGTGAGGTCTAGCTGCCTTTATGCAGATTCCCATTTCAGATTATTTAAAAACCAAGAAAATAAAAAAGTAAGATAAGCTTGTCATGCTTGGCAACAATAAACTGGACTGGTCATTGTCACTTAATGAAGGAGTAATAGAAAATGCTCATGAAATGAAACACAGCTAATTAATGAACTGAAAAATGAATGAACTTGGTGAAAGAATGTAGATTAAAAAAAAACGGTAACAATTGTATATTTTTCTTTTTATCAAACATATCAACGAATCTTTCAGTTTTTACAAATCTTGCAATAGTGTTTGTACTTTTCCTTTCCTTGAAAGCCACGTTTTAAAGAAAATATTAACATGATGGGGGCTTCAAAAGAACGGATTGGTTAAACACAATTTTGATTCCTTTAAGCTATTCAGCTCCTCATGGGAAAACCACAATACTTCTCAATTTAGCCTGAGGAGCTCTAAATAGATTTGGAGAACTGGCGTCTATGAGCTCAATTTTCAGCAGCCCTTGGGGAGCTAAGGATTCCTACAAGTGATGAGAAGCTCTCCTTATTTGTAGATATCAGAATTTGTTAAATATAACTGTGATGTGTTCTTCTAAAACCCACTAGGAATTATCCAGAGATCAAAAACAATAAACACACTCATACACTGACTGCAATGAACTGTGAGTTTACTATTTCAAGCCCACGTGAACTTTGATACGGAGGGACGTTATTCAGAGGACCAAAGTGAATGTTTCTGCACTTTTAGATTTTAAATAGTTTCAATCTAAAATATCTAAACACACTATAGATATCGGTCCTATGTTGTCCTTACAGGGAACATGTATATTTGGTTGAGTGGGTGCTTACAGCCGCGGCCCGTGCAGGTAAGAGCGGGGGTGGGCGGGGGGCACGTGGTGGTGATTTCGACAGACACCCTAAAGGGAAAATTAATGAGTTATTTAATATTCACTAATCAACGTCTGTCGAAATCCCTCCCCCTCACACCCGGCCCCACCGATCTTACCTGCACGGGCCGCGGCTGGGTGCTAACCATCATTGTGAAGATCACTTGGTCCACATACTGTGGTCTACACCTAGTAAAAGAGAGTGAAAAGGATAGAGAAACACAAACACACACCGATCCCCCCTTTAAGACATGCCTTTCCTTAGATAGAAAGAGGGCCAAGAAGAGTTGGGAGTGGTCAAGCTTTCAAATAATATGTTCAAAATGCTTAAGGTGATTGTGCCTCCCAGCTAGAAGCAGAATGTGGTGACATTACATTCTTTGAAATTGTGCCAATGGATTCTGTACTGGCATTTGGAGAGAAACAGAGAGAAACTTGCATTACTTTTTTTGTCGCTGAGCGAGTGTGTATAATTAACTAGACTTGGAAATTCACACATTCTCTGGTGTGATTTACAACTTTGATAGGCATCCATTGGGTGACAGCTGCAGCTGGTTCAGAATGACGGCGATTGCTTAAATATGGGTGGCCAAGAGTTTCGGCTAATCTTGCCAGTTTTGAACCAACGTTATTGGCTGCAGGTAAGGGAAGTAGCTCTATTCAAGATGATGGTCATGACCCACTGCATTCTCCTCAGCACCGCCCAGCAGCTGTTAATGAACAAATTCATGCTGTATAAATGTATAAATTGTGACAATAAAGCAATTGGTACACCCGTATGACCTAAATTTGGCTTACTTATTTTATCTCTCCTGTTGATGTATCTTTTTTCTTTCTTGGCCTTGAAGCCTAGACCTACATGCAGTTAACAGATGAAGGCGCCAAAATCACACATTATCGCTATATATCAAAAAGTGGGCCATCATCTTGCAGGGTAATTGAATACCCAGAAGGTTGAAAATCCTGGCCTCTAACGAAATGTCTTGGTCACAGTTGACGGCTCTATGTCTGTAGTAATTTATCATCTCTGGCGGCTCCAGGAAATAGTTTCCTTAACTCATCTACAAACTTCGTCTTTGTGATATGTAAATTGGATCATTTACAACACTTTTATAGAAACAGAAATAAAAAGAGTGCATCCGAATGGTGTCAGGCGACTTGAGAATGCAACCGCAAACAGCAAGGATAAAAAGACACGGGTGGCGTGATTGCTCTTAAGAGCAGCTTCTTTCGTGGCGGTGCCCTTTTATTCAATAAATCCTATCCCAAAGGAGTTTTCTGGTTAATTTTTAAATAGTATGTTAAGTCTAATCATCTTACCCAATATAACATGGTCAATGACTTTGAAAGACCTTGGCAATCCTAAAAGGTTTTCTGTAAGCATTGAGTTATGGTTTATTTTTTACGGACTGCCGGTGTCTACAGCAATATCCATATTGTGTGAGTGTGGCATGTAGCCAGGGAGCGGAGCTCAATTTGATACCCTCCACATTGTGATGTCTGGAGTGTAGGGGTAAAGTTAAATACACAGTCCTCTTTCTCTTTGATGGTCTAGGTTTCATGGAATTCAGTAACCAACCTCATTGGCTGCAGGTAAGGAGATGAGTCCTATTCAAGACTATACTCATAGCCCATTGCGTTCTTTAAAGCCCCGCCCGCAGTTGTTAACGAACAAACTCACCCTATATAGACCGCCTAGAACATTGAGATCAAGAAGCCTTTGCAGCTGGCTATTCAAGGAACCTCAAAAAAAACTCCAGGGAGAGAGCTTTTTCTGAAAAACTGACAAGAGAATGGAACAAGCTTTCTAGAGGAATCCCCTCCCCAGTGTTCCTTCCATAAGACATTGAAGACCCACTTATATCAGCAGTGTGATTTTATCCCCCTTCTGCTCATTTATCTCCCATCTTTCCAGGCCCTTGAAGTCTAGTCATACGTGCGCTTAACAAATAATTACACAATTACAAGTAGTGACTGCAGACTTTTCAATGGCAACTGCAGTAATTCAAACTGTATTTGTGAGTGCGGCCACCACCGATGGCACCTAGGTAAGTCCATCAGTTGCAGACGGATGGGCACGTACGCATGAAGGGTTCTGTTTCAGGAATATCCAATGTAAGTCCAGGATGTTAGGTTTTAAAAGCCTTTCCTTTCATAGCTGTAGGCCTTGGAGACACCAGGGCACACCAATGTCCGAGAAGTACAATGGAAGTGCAAGTAACACAAACACTCTATTGATCATTTCCTATTAGGTCTGACATTTTAGAATGAGTCCCTTATGTGTGGTGTATTGCACGGTTCAACGCTTTCACCAATGTTCATAACACGTATATGGCCTCCTGGCTGACGTCTTAGGCTCTTACAAGATTGGCGATCACACATATGCAGACAATACAAAAATGTCCAGCAAGCTTGAAGACGCCCGTGGCCTCCTCTCATATAGTCCCACTGCTTTTCAAAGGCGCCAAGTTATTTGGCACAGCATTCAATAACGCTGACAGCACATTTTATTTAATTTGACCATTTAAGAAATGAAGCATTAAGGCCATCCAGCTGACATATGCATTGTTCGTACACATCTATAATGTCTCTGCTCACTGTTTACGTCCATCGTACCAACGTTCTATTAACACATCCAACTGTTCTGCCAACAGCTGAAACAGCTATGGGAAACCAATAAAAAATAATAATTCAACCACAAACAGACACCCCACCCATAACCTCGACATTAACAACATAAAACTCTGACAGTGTCTCCTGAGCCTTGCCCTCAATATGTCAAGGACAGCTGCTCGCGCCGTAGAGAGTCACACAGAGTGTGTGGCTGCGGATCTCCATGGAAACATGCTGTCAATAGTGTTGCAATTATTTTGAAGGCAATATTTAACTCTTCCGGTATTTATGATGGTGTAATAGCCGGGTTACCAGGCATCCCAGAGCGCGCCCCAGAGGGTGAAGGTGGATGGGAGTGTGGAAAAGATGAGAAGGGCAGACAGGGGGTACATATACCTTACAGAAGGGTGATCGTTTTAGTGGTAGGATTCGTGTCTGAAGGACCTACGGTGATAACACGGTGAATGAAATGGGGGATTTTAGATTAAGATTCAGTGAGCTCCAACGGCCCTCAGAAGGCAAGTGTGTAATAGAGTGCTTAATTTGTAAAAAAAAAACATATATATATACATTCATTAATGCACGGCCCAAAGTTGTTCTTAGAAGTCTGCCCCTGCTGCTGCCGTAAGCAGGAGTTTACGAATAACCAGGGTGCGCAGTCCTCCGGATAGCAACTCATGCCTCTTTCTCCCACCACCTAAGGTTCCTGTCTCATTATCTAACACGTTATTGGTCCTTTTAGTCTCACTCTCTCCCATTGTCGTTGTTTTCTTTTGTTTTTCTTTCTCTTTTTTCTCCCCTTTCTACAGCTTCCTCACTTTCTCTGGTTCAAAATCTGACGATTGAAATAAAACAAGTCCTGGGCCCCAAAACTGAGTGCAGGTGCCCACCATCTGCGACCACCGGCGAAAAGTAAGCACTATATGAACGTATCAGATATTAATTGCGCCTAAAGTCATATTTTGATTACTCCTGCTTAATTCATCAATTTCGTAGTATTTGAAATATGTGATTTTTTTTTTCCATTTACGATAAAATATGATGTGGCACGTGATTGTGAGTGTGCTGGCCGTACTCCCAATCGGATATCCACCCGGCCCGTATTATGCAAATGGGGCATTTTCATTGCTTGCACCGGACATACCTTTGAAAAGGTGCACTCAGCACAAACAATAAAAATGCGCCATATTACGGTGAAAGCGCTGCTACCAAGGCAGCCGCACACTCGTGCTGCCCCCAGGGAAGCGCATTCCTGTGAAAAACTGAGCGGCTGTTTTGAAGCAGTTCTGTGTTTTCAGAATGCAGGCATCAACATGTCTGCACTTTGAAGGGGGAATATGAATCCCCGTGCAGGCACGTGCAGTGAGTGACTGCACCCGCCCACAAGGGAATATCTGGAGGGTCCATGGGATCCCCTAGGTGGTGCACTGTCAGTCCTCCTCCTGACAGCTTCTTTGCCTCGACGCGCGGGTCGGTAATATGTCGTAAAAGCAAAGGGATTCCCTCATTTGCATGGGGCCACGTCAACATGCACATGAGGGAACGCCCTCTGAAGATAGCTCTGGCACTTTATGCGCACCAGCGCTATCGGTATTACAGAAGGGGACACATAAGCATCTGCTGCCCCTTCTGTAATACCAAAGTGCCCCGGGTCAGCACAAAGCAGGCGCAAACGCCTGTTGCTCCCCCAGGGCACTTCTAGAAACCGGTACTTTATGTATGGATGAAGGGCTGACACTTAAGTGAAGGGAAGAGTGTTGGGATGCCACCACTATACCATACCAAATGCAGACCTGCCTACAGACTTTGTGCAACTGCATGTCAAACGTTATTGACTCACTTCAAATGGTCACTCTGTAGGAACCAATATCACCAGGGGAAGGGAAAGGGGGCTGAAAACCCCTGCAATCGGGGGAATTTTCAGCTAGCCTTTGGAGGCTCTAGGCAGCCGTTGTCAACTAAGAGGTGTGGAAAACCCCACTCCCCCAGCCCCCCAGTACATCAGCATCAGCAGTGGCACAGCTAGATGTTTTGCTGGTCATAGAGGGGGGGTGCTGACGATCCCTGTGTTTGCCAACCCATGATGCATGCAGGTAAGAGCGGGAAGTGGCTGGCCTCTCCCAAAACTCATGCCACCCAGGGCTGACCACCCCAACCCCCTTTTGCTACACCACTGATCAGCCGCAAGCAAGCAAGCTTTTTTTTAATTTATTTCTTGCAGGGGTGCAAAACTGCCTGCCAGGCAGTTCTCAGCCTGAAGCCCTGCCTCTCCAGGGCCCCGCCCCCTACTCACACAGTAAAAAAAAAAAAATTAAAGTTGGCAGGTGTGTAAGTAGCAAGGTAAAGCGGCAAAAATTGAGTTTCTTGGGGACAGAGAGGCCAACAGCAAAATGCTCATTTGAATGGTGCATCAAAACTTCCTGTACAGGTCTTGGAGTTTGATGCACAGCACCTCGTGGTCTCCATAAGGACCATCCACCTCCTCTCTTCCACTTCTACCTTGATATCCTGCTGCTGAATTTTATTGTTCTAACTAAGAAATTAAGCTGGTATACATTTCCGCAGGTTGTGGAGGCCCAAAGTTAAGAGCAGCCAAGTTCTTTTAATGACACGTGTGAAGGTTTGTCTTGAATGGGCCTTCTTGAGAGGTTACAACCTGACTAGTGAGTATTTTTTAAGAGCACACCCTGTTGGGAAATCCTACTCTTCATCAAATTGTGAGACACATTTGTGAAAGCAAATATACACACCATGGCCAATTAGCACGCTTTACTTTTTTCTCACACTACATATCAGGTACAAGCCTTTGATGTAAAGGTAGGTGCAGGTGCATACCCCGGTAATGACCCATAGACCTGCACTGTACACTGCCCATTTGGTATTGCCCCTAAGAAATAATTCCTACAAAACTATAAATGAGAAACAGCGGAAGGGGCCTGGCCACTCTGCTAGCCCTTTGAAGTGAAATGCCGCAGGGCAGTGAGTTCAGGCTTCCACCACAGCAATCTGTCTGAGGAATGCAGGTCACAGCTTCACCTGCTGATCGACAAACGCGGCTCTTCATGTTTCTGTGGGCAATATTATAATTGCTATTTCTGTTGGGCAAAGGTAGTTGAGTTAAAAAATGTAGAAAAGAACACAGATTCTCTCGAGGGAGCATGGCGCGCGTCGTGAATACATCTTTTTGTTCCATCCATCTCTGCTAAATTCCTGCTTCTGGGCGCTACATCACGCCTACCGTTCTGAGTGAGAGAAAGATTTCCTTTCAATTTGTTCTAAAAGCTGAGAATATATTTTGATCAGATGAGTACTTTCATCTGGGTCTGGTGGCTCAGTGGACTGCAGGACCCTGTGTTCAACTTCACGGTCATAGGTTCAAAGCTCTGTGAGTCCACTCAGCCTTTCATCCATCTGAGGCCAATAAAATGAGTACCATTGACTTGAGTAACAATAAAAATCTGATATTCAGCAACAAGATACCCTTCTGGGTGAACGAGCGCTTTAAAAATACACATCTTATGTTATATATATATTTAAACGAGGCAGAACAAAACATACAGTGATTCAACTTTACTAGGAAGATGTGATCATTTATTAGGGCCTTGTCCCTGGATAACCCAGCTCCTTGACCATGACTCCCCATTAAAGGCCATTTTATGGGCTTATATCGGCCATTGTGTGTCACTGCTGGCGTGTGTTCTGTCAGCTTCTTCCCTGCAGTGGCAAGGATGCCATGGGCCAAGATGCAAGCACGGAAAAGAACCCCATCGCATTAGATAGTAAAAAAAAACTGCCGTAATTGGGGTTCAGTGGGTTCTTCATACTTCTGGCCCTGGTGGTATAACACCTGGGGCCATATTATGCAAGTGTCCCGGGGGCGCAACGTGCATTTGCGCCCGCTATGCGTGCCATGGGGTACTTTGGTATTATAGAAGTGGACACAGACGCTTGTGTAGCCCCTCCTGTAATACCGATAGCGCTGGTGTACACACAAAAGCACCAGCGCTATCTTCAGGGGGTGGTCCTTCATTTGTATAGGGGTATACCCCATGCAAATGAGGGAATCACTTTGCTTCAGCGCCTGCCCCATATGATTATTATTATTATTATTACAGATGCGGTTGCAGAGGCAAAGAAGCTGTCAGGAGGCGCACTATCAGTGCGCCTCCTGGCGGCAGCCCTCTGGAGTGGGGAAAGGGGGTCCCATGGTCCCCCAGACATCCCCTTGCGGACCGGTGCAGTCACTCACTGCACCCACCTGCAAGTGGATTGCTAATCCCCTTTAAAAGTGCAGGCGGGTTTCCGTCAGCACTGGGAAAGCACAGAGCGGCTTTAAAGCAGCCACCCCTTTTTACACCTGAATATGCTACCCTGGGGGCAGCACATTCCATGTAATAGGGTGCACTTTCTCTTTTTGGGTGCGGCGCACCTGTTTTAAGGTGCGCTGGCGCAAACAGGGAAAGTGAGCCCTTTACATAATAAGTGCCCTGCTGTATCATTGATGGTATGGCTTTTTCACTCTCTTTATGGACCATGGAAGTGGGGGAAATCAAGCTAACAATTTTCATAGGCTTTCTACTGAAACCGGCCTTTTTCATTAGGGTTGTTAAACACCAACCAAAGCTCTGTGAACCTATTGTCAGTTGTTCTCGGGAACTGGTTTTCGGTTAATAATGGGATCTACCGGTTTTAGCTGGTATTTCTTAACACAATTTGCATTGGAAACCATTTGTGAACGGTCAACTGGAAATTGAACCAGGAGCTGACCCAGCCCCACTGGATCTGGCCGGAAGTGGGTTCCCACTGGGGGATTCACAGAGTAGCCAGCCCGGAAGTGATCTCTTACCATCGCTGTCTGCATTGCATGCATTCAGTGAGCACGCAAGAGCTTATCCACACTCCCTTGCATTTATTACCGCCTGGAACTGCTTGCCAAGGCCTTTTCCTGATTAAAGTGCCCTATTATTCACATGATTATTGACTTGGGAAAGACTGGTACAGAGCCATGCAGCAGCTATAATTAAATCAAGGGGACTGCTGAGACAAAGGCTGCGCCATTAAGCAGATTAAAAGTCCACCCCCCACCTCCCCCCCAACGGGCAGCCCATTACCCTTAAGAGAACCCGAACTGCAACACAGTGGGAACAACTGGCTGCCTGTTGGCAGCCCCAAGGACAGAAATGAAATGCTCCTCTCCATGGTAATGAATCCTGCGGCACTGTAATGAAAGCTTGTTCGACTGAATCGATGCCTGAAGAACAAAGGAAAACAACTGCATTTGTTCCTGCTCGCGGGAGTCAACAGATAGGTGGTTCTCGGATTGAAGAGATGGGACATGTATTTTTTTTACTCTGTAAAAGATGAGTGCGATGAAGGCAAACAATAAAAAAACGGGTAATGAAGGTAGACAGACAGACAGACAGGTAGTCAGGCGGAGCCACAGATCCACAGGCAGGCTGATACACACACGGCTACACAGGCAGAGGCAGACTGACAAAAGGATATCACAGACACGAAGAGAGGAAGAGATAGAAACGCAGAGACAGGTACAGATGTGGGTATTCATGGAGGCTGAAAGGTAAAAGGCAAGAGAGTCAAACGGGTGGACAGCCAGAGGGACCCAGCCAGATGTGCATAGAGAGACAGGGACATCTAAAATAGATACAAATTCGCAGATACAAAAGTGGAGACTGGCGAAAAGAGACATACAGACAGAAAAAGAGAGCAACAGATTGGTAGATAAAAAAACAAAAACAGATACTAAGATATTTAACCGGCCTTTCAGCCAGCTACCCGTTCAGCTGGATGGATGGATGGCTTGACAGACAGACAGACAGACAGACAGACAGACAGACAGACAGACAGACAGACAGACAGACAGACAGACAGACAGACAGACAGACAGACAGACAGACAGACAGACAGATAGATAGATAGATAGATAGATAGATAGATAGATAGATAGATAGATAGATAGACAGACAGACAGACAGATAGATAGATAGATAGACAGACAGACAGACAGACAGACAGACAGACAGACAGATAGATAGATAGATAGATAGATAGATAGATAGACAGACAGACAGACAGACAGACAGACAGACAGACAGACAGACAGACAGACAGACAGACAGACAGACAGACAGACAGACAGACAGACAGACAGATAGATAGATAGATAGATAGATAGACAGACAGACAGACAGACAGACAGACAGACAGACAGACAGACAGATAGATAGATAGACAGACAGACAGACAGATAGATAGATAGATAGATAGAGATAGACAGACAGACAGACAGACAGACAGATAGATAGATAGATAGATAGACAGACAGATAGATAGATAGATAGATAGATAGATAGATAGATAGATAGATAGATAGATAGATAGATAGATAGATAGATAGACAGACAGACAGACAGACAGATAGATAGATAGACAGATAGATAGATAGATAGATAGATAGATAGATAGATAGATAGATAGATAGATAGATAGATAGATAGATAGATAGATAGATAGATAGATAGATAGATAGATAGATAGACAGACAGACAGACAGATAGATAGATAGATAGAGATAGACAGATAGATAGATAGATAGATAGATAGATAGATAGATAGATAGATAGATAGATAGATAGATAGATAGATAGATAGATAGATAGATAGATAGATAGATAGATAGACGGATGGATAGATAGATAGATAGATAGATAGATAGATAGATAGATAGATAGATAGATAGATAGATAGATAGATAGATAGATAGATAGATAGATAGATAGATAGATAGATAGATAGATAGATAGATAGATAGATAGATAGATAGATAGATAGATAGATAGATAGATAAATGCTGCAAAAATCAGTTTCCGTCGCTAAGCCCCACTTTCCTTTTTTGCCAAAAAGCATCATGTTTAGAAACACACTAAAAACCCCTATTACGTAACATTTGAAAATCAGAACCATCCCTTGCAGCCCTATGTGCATAGATGCATATAGCTATGTTTCTTATTTCTGTCTCTACGAGCATGTTTAGGATATTTTGTAATTTTAACTAATGATACTTTTATTGGGGGTGTAGGTGAAATGATAAGGCCACATTAATCAAGAGATTTTCCAACACTTACACAAATAAAGTCATTTCATTGCTTTACAAAGTAAAATGTAATTATCTCAAAATGTGTATCTTAGCACGGAAAGAACAATCTAGGCAATTAAATATTGTTGCAGAACCACTTACAGGCAGCACTTAAAAAAATAAACTTTTTGAAGAAGCTTTAGAGTCTGCAATGGTCCCTCTGACCCTCTACCTGATCCCAAGCAGACTTTTTTTTTAATATTTACAAAGTGCAAAGGGTCCTTGAGGGACCACTTCCCTTTTGAAAATGGGTTACCAACCCAACTTGGAGGTTGATACATTTTCAAAGGTTTACAACTGCTGTTTCGGTCCTAAACCACTAATACATATGGTTACTAGGAATCACTATGGCTCGTGGTTGGTCCACCTATAACATGCTCATTTCAATAGCAATTCCTTATCTATTTCTAAGCCAGTTTTCCAGTCAGATGGGCAGGGGGGTACGTCAGAGTTGTGGGATGGCACCTATTTTGTTTTTACTTTATGTAAATGGATCGGAAGCAGCTTTAATGGGCTCCGGGGCTGATGTTCCGATGGTTACTAAAAAACCTGTTCCTGTACTTCTATACACATATGATGCTGTGCTGCTGGCAGGACTACCAATAGTTTAAAGGTACTGATTTCTCCCTTTGTGCTGTTTATGAAGCAATTTTTGCTCAAACCCAAGTTAACTAAACCTTTCATTATGGTTTGTGGCCCTAAAAATGGTAAAACTCAGCACATCAGCAATGGGGGAGGGATAGTGAGAGAGTTACTCAGTTTCCATACCTTGGTATAATGTATGGCAGTGCGTGCACCTGGACCCCATGTGTCCATGATAGGAATAATAGCTTCTTGCATGTGATTTGTACAATATTTTCTCTTGCCTCCTCCATTGGCTATACACCCATTGTGCCTTTGCTTGAAATATAAACAAAGAATGTCTGCACCTATTGACCTATAGTGCAGGGGTTTAGGGTTATCGATATGTGAGTAGTGTCCAATAGGGGGTGTCACTGTCTCCTTGGGGTCCCCTAATCAACATCGCACTTCGCTATTCACCCGGAAAAGGCTCTGAAGTACATTAAGGACAAGATTAATATTTCTCCCCTTGTGTTGTGTTGCTCAATTAGGTACAAGAATGAAGCTAACCTCAATAGGGAGATTATACTGGTCTGCCTCTCATGTGACTATGGGAATTGAATACCCGCACTTAAATACATTCAGGAGGCAACCCTGTTCTTAGGTTGCCTGTTAATCTATGAGAAACCCTCAGATATTTGTAAAACGGATAGAGGGTGGATAAGGTGGATAAGGGAGTTTTTTCTCTCTAATGGAAGAGAGAAGGTAGAGGGACGAGAATTATTGAAGTAAGGGATTACTGTCTCACACAAACTATGCTGGGGGTGGTCCACTGCCTGAGTCTGGCACCAGCTACCTGGGAATATGCAATGTTGTCCCATTTTAGGCGAGGCTCCATCTGGTGGCTACTTTGTTTCCCACAAGGTCAATTTGCTGGCTCTGGGATAATGTGGCGAGCAAAATAACGATGGGTTACACCCAGATCTGTGACTGGGGTGAGCATTTGAAAAGTTTCAAAACTTTGTCCGTCATTTTATTTTGTGATGTTGCTATGTGCAACCTAAGTGGCTAAGGGTATGCCCAGATGCGGATCCCTGGCTCGCAGTGCCACTGGATTCCAGCTAGACTGACTGAGGAGGGGTGATACCCTGAAACCGGTCCCAAGACGGTTGTTTCCAGTCCAGGGAGCACTTGGCATGGCAGTTTGGGCTGGACTGTTTCCCTGGGGAGCAGGGTCAAGACTGATTTGCATTTGGCTGGGTCCAAAATGAAGTGATGTGGTGAGCAAAATAAGGATGGATTAAACCCAGATCTGTGACTAGGGGGTGAGTGTTTGAAAAGTTTCAACACTCGGTTCATCATTTTATTTTGTGATGTTGTTATGTGCTCACTAAGCGGCTAATGGTGGCTGTGCCACTGGATTTCAAGCTAGCCTGGCTGATGAGGGGTGATACCACTAAACCGGTGGCAGGATGCATATTTGCAGTCCAGGAAATACCTGGCGTGGCAGTTGGGGCTGGACTATTAACATGAGGACCAGGGTAAAGGCTGATTTGCATATGGTTGGGTCCAAAATTGGGTGATGTGGTGAGCAGGGCTTTAAGTGGGATGAAAAAACTGGGGGGGGGTCTCTCAAAGGGGCGTGGCTAATGTAATTAAGGGTGTGGCTTAAAACATGTAAGCTAAATATCTGTGTTTAGCATAGTGTGCCGCACTACTTGTATTTTGTTGCTTCTGTCATTGCATTCAGATATATGATATAAGTAACATCATACTTACAAGTCAGGAAAATTGGCTTTGTCAGTGGTTGTTAGTTGCATGATATAAGTAAGCAGCAACTATGGCTTGCATATAATATTGAAAAAGCTTCCACTTAAAGCCCTGGTGACACCACAACAATGTTGCGGCTCCAGAGTCTCAAAAAGAGATGGAAACCCAGAGAGAAAATGTCCCTCTTTAAAGGATTTCCCTTCCCCTACAATGCTCACCTGGCATGAGGTCATGCCGTAACTTCACCACTCATGAGAAGTGTGTGAGCAGTGCACATGGATGTGCCTGCTGTTTACTGCAATCTGAAAAAAAACGGACCGCCTGTGCCAGGGCACAAAACAGAGCCAGATAGAGACCCGTTTCGAGGCCCCCTTTAAAAAACTGCTGGGGCTCAGCACCGGTGAGACACGGTCCACTTAAAGCCCTGGTGGTGAGCAAAATGTCAATGGATTAAACCCAGATCTGTGACTGGGGGTGAGTGTTTGAAACATTTTAACGCTTCGTCCATCATTTTATTTTGTGAATTTGCTGGCTCTGACATTTGGGCATGCCCATGTGATGAGATGTGCCACAGACCCTGTTGCAATTTGTCTTTTTAAGTACATTTTACCTTCCTCTAACAAAATGTTATCTGTTACCTGTTTTCAGGAAGCACAGTTTTCACAAGTGTAGAGTGGTGCTGTTATATTTGTTGCAATTCGGTTGTCTTGATGTCTGTAAAACAGTAGGCTCCTTCTGAGAAATGCACTTGCCTTGCGTAACCCACTGATGTTTTACTGCTTGTTTTTTGGCCTTTTTAGTTATTCTTTTATCAAATATTTTTAATGATTTTATGTTTGTTTCTTTTATTTTTGTGGGGTTTTTTCTTACTATTTATGAACTCTTGTGTGTATTTTGTGTCTTTTACGATCTTTTTTCAAAGTGATCGAGTACAGATATTGATTTGAATTAAACCAGTTGTAGGTGTTGGTAATAAGTTACCAACTCCTAAAATGGGTTTAGTACTAAAAGCTAAAAGCAGTTATTTGGCTGCAAACTCCAAATTGTAAGTATTTGCGACTGAAAAATATTTTTTACTTCTCTTCTTATGTCCCTAAAATATTTAAAGATAAAAGAAACCCTGTGGTAATGACTAATATTGCCCTACTACTTAGTGTTAATGGAACTCTCTGTAGGCTTGTGTATTCACCTGACTGCATTCACTCTGGGTGGCAGGAGGGCTGCCATGATAACATGCTAGCTCTAGCAGTCAATAGGCAGTCAGGTGGAATCTGATCAACCAATGAAATAATCTCTTTTGAGCCTAGTGAAGCCAGTGCTAATCCTCATGATTTTGTGATCGTTTTTGCAGAATATGCAGTGTAAGGGATGTTAACAAGTGTGGGCATCATAAGTTGTCTTTTCAGCGCCAATCTCTTAGCAGCATGTGGAGTTCCATTAGAGTGTGTAAAAAATGTCCTCCATTACAAACTCTGGGATGTATCCCGTTCTGTGGGATAATCTATTGGCTAGTCAGTGCTTAATTTGTGTGAGTGGTTACAAGTCCTTGACATCAGCACTTATTTGTGTGGACCAAAATGTATTTCTCATCATCAAATGTGCCTTAGTCCAAGAAAAAAAGGCAGAAAAGTCAGAAAGGAGGAGGAAGACAAGAAAAAAGTGATAACGCCGAAAGGAGGATTGAAAAAGATCCTTCAATAGTGAAGTGAGATAAAGAGTCAACAAGTGTAGGATGTTGGTAGAAAGAGACATGAGGGGAATACAGATTAGGCAGTTTACTTAGTTCTACAAAATAAGCACTGGGCCACCTTGAAGTTTGACTTCAATTATTTCGGACTAGAATTTAGTTAAGTTCTCATGCTACCTTGTAACTCAGGCACTTTTGAGCTACAGCGGTATGAAAATGGCCTACTTTGCGCTACGGCTGTCATATGTCAAAAGTAACCTTTGACTTGTGAGGTTGCTAACCCATTTGTCATCCATTTGGTTAAGATCAGGTGAAACTCAGAGGAAGAACCTGACAAGGACTAAACTTTAGCATAAGGAGAGTTAGCAAGACTGTTCTCGGGTCAAGACGTTTTTTGGGCATAAAAGACAACATGATGTGGAATACCACGAGGATGGCCACCAAGAAGGTGAAATTGGCATGTTATCTCACTTTCTCCTCTTTTGTTACCTTTTGTCTTCTGAAGGCCATGCTACAGAGAGAGTCTAGTTGAAGCCTCAGTTGCAGGAGAGGAAGCAAAGCTAGTGCAATTAGTGAGACAGCCTTTATAACACTGTCTTTATAATTAAATGTGTTTATCACGCATCCATTATGAGGCAATGCATTTACCACACATTGCCTTTACCATGCATGTCCTTACCATGCATATGCCCTTTACCACACATGCCTTTACCCAGGAAAGGTAACAGTATGGTGGTAAAGGTGTCAAGGATGAAGGATGGGCAAGGGTTTAGGGTGGTATGGGTGTTTTTTAGGGTTTAGGGGTGGGTAAGGAACTACGGCAGTAAGGTTACAAAAATTGTAGGAGTTCCTACAAAAACAAATAATTTATTTAGTATTTATTTTTATAATTGAAAAAAACAAAGACCCCCTGAGCCATGAATAATGTGATTCCTAGGACAGGGAAATAAATGTATGAAAAGTAACAATCCTAGGCAATCAACATTATTAAACTAAACATAGATGGTATAATAAAAGAAAAATATGCAAAATATGGAGAAAACACAACAATAAAATACCCAAATGTGCAATTGTATCCACATTTTTAATAAAAAATTACTTAAAATCAAATTACACAATCCATTACAGTACAATATTCTATTTGTGTATAATCATATAATATGACCATAAAAAAAGAGAGGCAGATAAATCTCAATTCTGTATCCGACGCGCGTTTCGGCGTACAACAAACGCCTTCTTTAGCAATAGCCACAATATTCTACAAAATTTTAAAATACATAATATTAAAATCATTACATCCATTCTGTATAAAAAGAGATTCACATATTTGAATACAATTTTATAAAACAAAAGCACATACAAGTTTATCACCTTCATTATATATTTTCTCACAAATGAATATTAACAATACATAATCATATCTGAGTACCCATCTTTATAGCGTAGAACTAAAGGGATCTAAAGCCTATAACTAAGCTGATAAGGAGAAACTATAAATCTCTTTTGCAATGACAAGGCCACTATATAGGTAAATGTCTATGAATGATTTAATTAAGTTTTCTAAGGCAAAGGAGCATATCCTGTAAATTAGAAGTAATTGAATTACAATCTCAGACGCAACAAAGATGTGTGAGCCTTGTTCTTCACTAATGAATGTTGCATTGGATTGTGCAACGGGCAACATGTGATTAGTGCTGTCATCAAAAGGGACTATGGGGAGGCCATTTGTTAGTCAGATGTAAGGCAAGCAAATATGTCCCGAGCACATCACCGCCAAATAGTGAATGTCTGATGGTTACGTGTAAAGCCCTCCCAACTTTACTCCAAAATATCTGATTCACTCAGATTACAAGTCTACAGTGTGTGAGTAAGAGCATCCCTGCCTGCTTCAGAAACCCTCACCACCTCTGCATTGGATTCCATTAAAGATGGGCCAGTATTCACATATAAGCCAAAAACGCCACCTTTTAGGTTTACAAGTGGCCCCATAATTCCAGGCAAAAACATACAAGTAAAAAGAAAGTAGAATGAGTACCCATAGAAAACCTGGAATAACATGTTCCTTAGCGGTGCAGTGTTACTGTATCCTACTGCTATCTGGGTGTTATTCATCATCACTGGCCTGCAACTTGCAACGTATGCTTCTTTCCCTTTTGTTGATGCTGTACAGTAAGAACAAAAGGCCTTTGTTAGAGACGAAAGGTCTCAAGGGTAAGACCTATTGGCTTTGTCAATGCTTGTAAGTGCTGTGAAATTAACACCACCACTAGTGAAAGAAGGCGTGATGGACATCCATGAAAACCAACCACTCTCAGAATTTAGTCAGTTTTCACTAGTCGTTCCTGCCGAACTATGTTACTGAGGAGTACTAAAGTAACATAGAAAGGAAACTATTTAGCTAAATATGCATTATTTTGGAATACAATAGCCAGCCAGTAGCAGAAAAGATTCAAAGGAATTTCTAATAAAAAGAAACTATGTATATTCATTTATATTGTAGAAAATTGGAAAATGATATCAAATTGAGTCCCTCCATACCTAAGAGCCAGATATGTAAGTAAGAAGGTTGGAACGGAGAATGTATGCAAATAATTAATAGGGTTGCATGGGCATTTGTACAATGCTGTTTTGCATGTTGCCCACAAGCCTTTTAAATAGCAAATAAACCAATACAATACTTTGCATCAGTTTTCAGTTCTTTGCACCAGGCAAGCGCCCGGGCTAAACTTTAGTTAATAATTCCCTTTCTTTAGTCTTGCCATCTGTCGTAGGTAAAATAAGTCCAGATGTAGCCAAGTAGTTAGTTCCAATAAGGTCGTTTAGTCATCCAGTTCCAGATGAAGTAGAAGCTATATAAGATGGTAAGTAAGATGGTAAATAGCCCCACCAGGAGCAGCCTCCCTGCTGCTCAACCTGCATCCACCAACTGGCACTCAATCATAACCCAGGCATCCAAGCATTCCATGACATCACCACAAATTCCAACACTCATCCTGACTGAACAGTAGGGAAGAAATGCTCAAGAGAAAGGAGCGGTGATAATCAAGTTACAACACCATCAGGTGATAAAAAAAAAACTCCACTGTATTGTGCACTTTCGTGTTGGTGCTGATTGGTAGGCCAACAATCTTATTTATTTTAACAGAGTCTATTGTGCTTTTCAGCCACATTTATCTGTGCTCCATTATTCTGGACATCTTAGAATCTGAACCACCATCTTGCAAATAAATAATGTGCTGCATTTCAGGTTGAAAATGTTCGGGTGAATCAGGAGAGTTGTAATCCATCAGCACAAAATTTAATTTACCAGGAGTAACAGAGTAACCGAGTCTGACTGTAATCCCCAGTGTAATAGATGAGGGTAATAAACTCAGGTTAGTGCACTCTCAATCACATCAAAGCAGAGCTCCCAGGAATTGCGACTCTGTTGTCTCTGTTCTTCTTACAAAATCACCTGTTTCTGTTTTTTATACACTTGCCTTGAATGCAATAAGGCGCACCGATCAAAACTTTACAGAATCCTACAATTGTAAAGAAGATTATCTGCACTTCTTATTGAAATAACTCTCTTATTGCTGAAATCGTCTCTAGCTTACATTCAAACTAAATTTCAATGCAGCATGATATTAACACATTTGCCGAGCAGCTTGATTAAAAGCTTTTCTGCATGAATACTAATCCTAAGAGTTAATATTTGTAAACAAAACGAGTTTATAGCTACTTAAAACTAAAAGCCACATGTTGAATCTAAAAACGAATAAAATTAACTATTTTTCTGTCAGTTACTGGTATCTAAAATCCTGCTTATGATGTTAAAGATATAGGTATCTCATTTAATGCACGTGGTTGTTTCATATGATTCAAGAACGAATCTTCAAAATTGCTCAGCATCAACTGAGGAAGTTGTAAATAAGAACTTGTGTGTGTTTTTTTTAACTTTGAGTCATTCAGCGTCTGTGGCACCCTCAGCACCAGGAACTGATCTGTTTATTGACTTCCTGTCCCTTCTGGTACTATACAATTATGAAGCCATTAGGCGGCTTATCACTTGTGAGGGTATCCAAGCGTTGTCCATGGGCACAGGGAGATTAAGTGATTTGCCCAAAATCACAGGATGCTGTGCCAATGCCGACACTCAAACCCTAATCCCCAGCTCCTAAGTCGTAAGCTCTGGCAGCTGCGCCACATCCTCTTTCATGTCCTCAAAAAAGAAGTAATAGCCTAACAAAGAGGCCATTGTTTAACCGCGGCACAGACAATTCATGGACCCAAATCATGAACTCTAAACACAGTTTGTGAATAAACATTTTAAATAAGTTGAGAATGAGGTGAGGGTTCCAATGGTACACACCTGGAATTATGAATTGGTAGCAGCGGAAGGTTGTGCAATGAAAGCACTGAGCACAGTATCAGATGCAGCAAAGGCTGATTGGCTTTATCAACACTGTGTGCACAGTGCAATTTACATTTTGTACCCGGGGTAGCAGAACATTCCAGCCTTACAGTAAAGAATGGCAGCAGTTATTTCTAATTCCATGGTATGATGTACTTCTGATGCTGAATGATAGACCCCGCTAAGCACGCTGCATTTCACAATCCAGCGCTTGGGGTGGTGGGCAACCCTACAAACTTCTGAGATTACATACAAATCCACTGGTCCAGACTGTTTCACATCAACCGCCAGCTTGATGAGCAGTCGTAGTGCAGTGGTCGACGAGTAATCGTTCCAAACTTGGTGGAGACAGTGAACCACATGAATCTCCCTCTCTCTCTCTACATGATGCCTTCAATGAGGAAGTGGGCGTAGATTGATATTTGCATTTCATTCGCTATTTTGTTTTTGATTTCATAGCTCCTAGCAATTAGGAGAGAAGTTAGTTGTGATGGGGAAGCAAAATGGAGTAAGTACACACTAACAATCACATGCTGTATCATAGGTCACTAAAAGACTAGAGTTGCCATGGAGAGCATCTTGTTTCAATGTGTGCGGATATTGTTATGACTTTAGAGATACCAGTTTTACTGCATTGTCAAAATATTTGCAGAGTGTGCTGATCAATGTTTCACTCATTTTGTTATCTGTATAAAATGGTTTTATAACACTGTTTATGTCGATGATATCAACATACAACAATATTGAATCAAGTACATCACTTCCCACTACATTGTCAAAGTAATTCAATAATTACTATTGAAACTTAGATGGCTATATCCCTGCTTAATATTAAAGGATTAACCCCTTCCACGCTAATGACAAAGCCAGCTCGTAATGGGCGTTACCTACGCTGCGCGCATGACGAGCTGGCTTTGTCATGTAAAGTGTGATTTATGAACATCCAGCGCACAGCGGGAAAACCCGCTAGCGCTGTAGTGGTTAAAATATAACCGTTGTTACTCATGGTCCATGCACTATCTCTTGTTTTTTCTAGTTCGGGACTTGATATAGCACAGCCCTAATTCTTGTCAGCACCATGGCACTTCAAAGAGGACATCCCAAATAGTAGCAGAAGCATCTCCAACATCAAGTGCTACCCATAAGTGCGTGAAGCTTGGTTGAGGGCAACATGCAGAAATCATGAAGTGAATCTTGCCATTTGTAGGTAGGCCATGCAATTGTGAAGCAATTTGCCAATCCACTGTTCATTTGTTTCCATGGTGTTACATTATATATAATCACAAATTGATGCATATGTCAGATGATTGGCTACACACTAGAGAGTTTTTTTAAATGCCAAAGCCAAAATAGCAAGTCAAAGCTCCATGTTTCAAGGTTGAACCAGACCACTGAACCACATATTTAATCAGAGTAGAGTTCATCCCACCAATCCTCAAATCCAAAATCTGGAATCCCTGTTACCGCAATGATGCCCTTCGACACTAAGATGGCCTCAACTACCTCCTTCGTCTCTATCTATGACTTTATCCACTGGAAGACAGACTAGTAGCAATGTGAGCCTGGTCATTTCCTGAAGACGAAGATATTTTTCATCAACATCGGTACAACCCTAGAGGAAGGGTCTTTTGTTAGCCTGGAATACAATCCAGTGTTCAATTTGCCGCATATAGGACAAATTGCAACAAATTGCAGGTAATCGAGCTGCCACACACACAGGTGCTTATCACAAAATACTTTTTTATTCACCATGCAATAAACCTTGTAAAGGAAATGACTGCGTGTCATTTTGCTTCAAACCCCAGGCAACTACCTTTGATTGCTGTAGCCAGTATTAAGATTTGTAATTATTATCTGGCGGGCTTCCCAGAGCGAACAAAAAAACGTTGGTACTTGCCGTGCTGTGATTATGCTGCAAATCCAATCAGATAACCTATCACACTTAACCTTTTAAAGTCAACCATTTTTTGGGACGGAGTGCACACATCAATAGCTTCTGTGTGCCAAGAGAACAACTATTACAAATGAAATCATAAGACACATCACGCAGCTGGAGACTGAACTAGTAAAATGTGTTTATTTTGCAACCTCCTATCCTTCATTAAGTAAGGGCAAAGTCCAAAGGGACTGGAAATCAGCTGTTCGGGCCTTATGAACACACATTCAGAAACAGATGATTGAAACAAGTAAATATTACTAATGAATGAATAAAGACAGCGTTCTGTTTCATAAGCTGAAGAAAAGTAAGTATGATCGATGTTCTCAACTTAAACAAAAATACACTTAGGTTATGTGTAATAAAACCAGATCAGAGGAACCTATTGATGCTAACCTTAACCATGCATGAGTTTGTTTCCTGTCCTTTTTCAAAATAACCCAACCCTTTCTTTAATCGTCTCCTGTCTTGAGTAAAAATGTGTCTTCTTATTAGGCGTGACAATGTTATGAAGGTGCAAGATTTACAGGTTAGGAGAACACCCAATTACAACACTATACTGAAATGTAATGCAACATGTGTATTTTACAGAACCGTAAAAAGGATAGAATTTCAAGAGATTTGTGATACCATGGTGAATACTTTAAGGACTGTAGGACCAAGTTGCCTACTCAAAATAATTATTTGAAGATTTGGAAATGGTTGGGTAATTTTTTGGGGCACGGTAAGACACCAAAATTGAGCTTTAATCTAAATTTCATAGAAAAACAGTTTTTGATTCTTGCTCATAGTTTGAGCACATTAAAACCACTTATAACGCTAAACTGTAATCATGCATTTGTATATAAAGTACATGCATTGAAATTTCCTCTGCTAAGTAGTAACTTGATATAATGAGTTCCAGGTGAACCACTGTTTTGGATACATCTTTTGTCTGTTAGGGCCCACCAGAAAACAAACACACCTCATGTCTTTGACACAAGTGCACATAAGTGTCTAAGAAATGGCGACAGATGTTACCTCACCCATCAGAGATCCTCTTGCCTACAGGCTACATCATGGTCTTTTCAAACGCTCTATCCAAACAGACACTCCCTGTCCATTCTTTATTATTTCCTGAGTGGGTTGACGGTCCTCTTTATGTATCTGGCCTTGCTTCACTGACGCGCTAGGCAAACATTCAAAAGAATTGAAACTCTGCCTAGCCCTTTTTACAGCTTTGATTCATTTCTCCTTATTAGGCATAGAATGTTAGGGTACTGCCTTATGCCATGGAGCTCTTCCATGAGGATCACTTCATGAATGCAGGAAATTATGCAACCCATGCTCAGCAACAGTAATAACATGCGGATACCCCTCAGTCACAGGTTTGGAAGTCATGAAACACTAGACCGCATCTTCAAAATGGACGCTTCGACATAAGTTCAGGCAAACAGACACACCAGGTTTGGAATTTGCAATCTCAAAGTTATTCAAAAATGTGCAATGAGCTGGTTGAAACCCCAGGCACTCGACCACCCAGCACAAAGGATAGTTAATGTTCACTTGGAAGGCTCGAGTGCCCTTTAAAAAAAACGTTTCATCAATTGAAACATGGTGGAACTAATTCAGTCATTAACTCTGGACTTGTCATTCGAATCATTGGCGTAACATGTGTCAGTGGAGTAGACGCACAGAAAGCAATCTGTATGCGCGTTGCAAGCTTGCTCCTTTTATTTACACGGCCCCGGAAGACTTTTACCGCATTCACTATTGGGCAAATAGCTCCAAGAACATGTGAATTATGGTGAACAGACCAATAGAAAACGAAGCCTGATTGAATTCATTGTCTGTGTATATTTACATATATTTACTCTAAATTGTTTGGAAAACATGAAGCAAATGAGACACCTTGAGCTGTTTATAGGCCAGACCTAAAGAGTAGTGAGAATGCTGAGTAGGGTTGGGAGATGAGAAATAGCAAGTTGAGCAGTGGAAATTATATAGGAGAGGAAAACAGAGAGGAGTTGATTAAAAATGGAACAGAGACTAGATTATAGAGGAGAAGGAAAGATAAACAGAGCAAGGGAAAAGATGGCAGGGTCAAAAGTGGAACTCCATGATTCTTTCACATATCTGATGGTATCATCACTGAAGAATATACCATCACAGCCAGTGTCTTTCTTAAATGTCTGTGTTCTCAGATACAATTTAATAGGATCTGAAATTCTAATAATGTGATGTTTTACTTTAATGTTCAAGTGAGTTTCACAGTTTACACGTAATTTAATATCGATAGCTAAAAATGAATCACACTCCATCGGGATGATCTATAGTCCTATGTCACTTTCTTGTCAATGGTTTTCATCTTACTGAAGAGGAAGAAACTGTGGGCTTGGGATATTTCACAGTCAGGTATTCGCCTTTAAGCCTCAGTGGTACAAATCCAGACTTGAGACTATTGTCTATATATATAGGCGCAGCCATATTCCCGAAAGGTTCAGGGCCACCTTACGTGTGTACTGGACAGCCTGACATAGTAATCGTGGTAGGGCACAGTGGGTCGGGGGCTAATATCATACAACTCAATGATTTACTTAGTACAGAAGCAATTGGCAAAATGAAAAAGTGATGTATTCAGCATTCTTACAAATGTAATCTACTGTTGAGTACTGTCCAGTTCAAAATTAAAACGCACTTGTTGCTTTCTGCTATCAATGATACAAAATACATTCAATGGTGTCATTTGTTCGTCCTACTTCTGCTTGTAAACCAGCTGTAATACGAAATGTATTAGTAGGTGTCAACAAAAATCAATGTATTCAACCACAAGACAAAGTGCATCTGTCAGTGTCTATAAATTTAGTATGTCCTGCTCTTTTAAAAAAATCATTATGGTTGACCGTAAAACTCAGTTTCTCCAATCACAATTAATAAATGAGGGCATGTCCGGAGAAGTCAGTGTGTCTGGATGTGTGATTAAAACACATTTGGTTGCAACTGAAATTTCCAGAATCTGTCCTACTTTACCACTTGTTCATGTTCCATCAAAATTTCCATACAGTCACTTTATTTTCAAAGTTTTTTTACTTTATTCTTTAGGATTTTTAATTGAAATGTTTTACCACAGTGAATGGTGTATCTTCATTGGATGATGAAAATTGGAATGACTACCTGTGGTAAGATAATGTGGTAGAATGTGGGCTCTCTAATGGTTATACATTCTTATCTCTTAAATAATTTTATTGTTACCTGGTTGTCTCCCTTGATAAAGATTGTTGATGTTTGTATCACGTCCATATTCTAAATGGTGTGTTGGACAGTTGTAATCCTGCTGCAGAGGTGTTTGGATGTTCCAATAAATGGACAGAACTTTTATCACAAATTGTTGTGTGCAGCTTATTTTGAACCATGACACTATCTCGACATAGGGATGGGCATTATAAGGAAAGGTGCCAAATCAAGTTGCTCCCTATTAGAAATTGGGGTCTCTAGTTGGCAGAGGTAGGTACCTTTGTCCAAATAGGGGCTCTTGCTTTTAGTCAGGGTAAGGGGATGTACTCCAAAAATAACCCCTGCTCACCCCCTTGGTAGCTTGGCATGAGCAGACAAGCTTATCTCAGAGGCAGTGCATAAAGCATTTATGAACACATACAGTAACACAGTGAAAACACTACAAAAGGACACCACACCAGTTTAGAAAAAGAAGTAATCTTTATCTAAACAAGACCAAACGACAAAAATCCACAATACAGTAGCAAAAATAAGACTTTCAAATGGTAGAAATAGTTCAGTTCAATGCAAGTTGTCAATGCAACACTTTTCTCACTAAGTACCTTAGATGCGTAATGCAAAACAAATAAAAGGGCCACAGGGAAGGTGATGCGTAAGTTCCTTGCTTCGGGGGAGGTGATGCGTCGGTTTCTTACTGAAGCAGGGGAGGTGATGCATTTGCTCCTTACCAGAGAGGAAGGGATGCGTCTGTTTCTTACTGCGTTCTGATTACGATGCGACAAGATGGTGCCTTGATGTGTGGCGACAATCCAGTGTGATGCAACAAAATGGTGGCTTGATGGGATCCAATGGTCTGGTACGCTGCGTGATCTTCTGCAGCCGCACGGCAGGTGCTGCGCCGGTCTTCTCTGTGATGCGCCAGGACCTGGTGTGGATGCGGCGCGCTTCTTCCTGGTTGCTCGGTGAGGACGTCGGAACTAAGTGCGGATGTGGCGTGCTTCTTCCCCGTGGCTCGATGATGCATCAGGAATCGGTGTGGATGCGACACTCTTCTTCTTGTTGCGTCGATCTTCCAGCTCCCAGAGACAAACAGTCTCTAGAGGTCCTAAACAGCAGCAGGCTTCTTTTAGCAGGTTAGAATTCCCAGCAAGGAAATTCAGGGGAGCTGGTTGTGAAGTCTTTGTGTTCCTGAGACATCAGACAGGAGGCAAGCTCAGTTTCAAGCCCTTGGAGATCTTCCTCAAGATGACAAAGCAAACAGCAGAGTCCTTTTCTCTTTTCCTTGGCAGCAAGTAGCCACTGCAAGCCAACCCCAAACAGCAAACAGCACAGGGGCAGTAATCTTCCTCAGCTTCTCCGGCTCTTCTCCTTGGCAAAGGTTCCTCTTGATTTCCCAGAAGTGATCTAAAGTTCTGGGGTCTGGGTCCCACTTTTTATACACACAAATCCTTTGTTCTCTGAAGGCAGAGAGGGTCTGTACCCAGCCAAAACCAGTTCAGTCCTTTCTGGCAGGAGGTGGAGACAGCATTGTTTAAAGCAGACCTGGCCCAGGCAGGTGAAAGGAAATCTCCTCCCCTCCTCTAAATTCAACCCAGGTCCATTCAGCCCAGTCCTGACTCATAAGACTGCCGCAGCCGCTGACCTCCTCCAGCCCCTGTCACTCACAAGCCAGACATGCAATACACAAACCTAGCAAAGGCACACTGGATGGTTAGGGAAGAAATGACCTACTTTCTAAAAGTGGTATTTTCAAACACGAATGTAAAAATCACCCACACTAAAAGATGCACTTTAACATTCTGAGTTCAGGCATACTAAACTTTATTTCCTATCTTGTTCCCAGGGACAGTTATGTTTATAAGATGTTATAAACAAACTGCCCATTCTGGTCTATGGGAGCCCCTGGCTGAACTCCATGTCACACATGCTCAGACCAATCACAACGCTGCATTGCAGTGTTGTGATTGGCTTAGGGAAGCGAGCCTGGCTGCCTGCTTTCTTTTCCTGGAGTCGGAGGCAGGAGAGCAGGAGCAGATGCGGGACCCGGGACCCAGTAGCAAGGTAAGTTTATTTTTTTTATTCACCCGCCATGTGACACCCCCACTATACCCTCCCTTTGACCTCCACAGCGACACGCAACCCGTGACCCCCACAACCTCCCACGCCGGCCGCCACTGGTGCAGAGAGGAGAAGTCATGGGAAAGAGTTGGAAGGAGTCAGGGCTAGGAGGCAGGAGAGAAACATGAGTTTGGAGACGGGGTGTAACATTATGGGAAGGGAAGAGCTGACACAGAGGTTTCATTTGCAGCGGCTCCCGCCATAAAGTAGGGTGGGAGGTTGGTGGTGTTTCTTCCACCACACCATCATTTAGGTGGTGTATCCGTCAAACTCTAAATCAGCTCCCAAGTGTACCCTTATCATGAAATGATGGAAAAAACACGATAATTTATTGAACCAAATATGTTAATCCTTGAGGTTTAAAAGTATAACTTGTGCTTTTAATGGTTTCAATACTTCGTAGGGCAGCCACTTGTCACCTCCACAATTTCTTGTTCAAGTGAGGGGTCGTTTTATCCTTTCGTGTTTTTACTTTTTCTTTCATGTCAGTTAAGTTGTATTCAGAATTAGAATTGGGAGATGAAAGCAAATTTGCTGATCGTTCTGACACTTGAAAGCTCACAGCATGTGCTTGTGGCAAACTAAGAAATAAACTAGCGATGTAAACAGAGTACTGAAATGTGTGTTTGTTGGAGTGTGATTGCCAGTGGTATGACCCTCGTAGGCTTTGAAGTAGATACTGGGTAATTTGTCATTAATTTCAGATAACTAGCATACTCGGTAACCTCGTCCATGTTACTTTGGAGAGAAACTGTTTGCAATAGGACTGCACGCGCAGTAAAGCTCCTTGTTTTCCATTAAAGTTACAGCGCCAACATTTCAGCAAAACCAAAAGGGCAGTTAATGTTACATCAAGTGTCCTCAGATCTTCATGACCCCACACGAAGTGGCATCACACAACTTTTTCTCGGAGGTGAACAGTGTACATTGCTCCTTGAAACATTGATGACATTACATGTTAATAGCAGCGAGTGATTAATCTAGAGCGGTAAAACGGTGACTAAGACAGAAAAATGTTAAAGCACTTACAACTGACCCAGACTAAGTCACATAATTATTTTCATTTTTAAACACGAGGAGATGGAGTGATCTGCCCAGAATCACAGGATGTTGAGCCTAAGCTAGGGTGACCAGACGTCCCCGTTTTCCCAGGACGGTCCCCGTTTTTGGAGAAGTTCCCCGTGTCCCGGCACTTTTCTCCAAGTGACTCAAATGTCCCTGTTTTCAAACAGTGTCCTAGTTAAACACAGAAATGTCCCTGTTTTCGTTGTTCCGGTTGAGCATGCGCACGCATGCTCTCTTTGCACTGTTTACGGCGTGTGCCATCACTGAGGTGAGCGCTGTTGCAGGAAATGTAAATGTAATAAAAAGTACTAATGCTGCTGTGTAAAGGAGAGGGGTGCCAATAAAAGACCTCTGATTTGTTGTCTGTAATGCTTCATCTCGGTCTGTGGACGGAGCTGTCATTGTAGTCCTTTTTCTATGTCTATGTTAGCTGTCAAATAGTCCTACTTTTATGTTGATTGTTACTGCAAACCGTAGTCCTACTTCTATGTTTATGACCTGTCCTCGTTTTTTGTTTTGAGAATCTGGTCACCCTAGCCTAAGCCCAGATTCAAAACCGGGGGCCTGAAGTACGACCGCTTTATGCGGTTGCAAACGAGAAATCGGCTGGTTTGCAACCACAAAAAGGGGTGGTGGTATTTACAAACACAATTTTGCGAGTCGGTGACTTGCAAAATAGTGTGTGTGAGTCGCTATTAGGAAGGGGCATCCCTTCCAAATAGCGAGTTAGAATGCTATGTACCATTGTTTTGCAACCGCATTTACAGTCAGGGCAGGACTGGCTACTGGGCGTTTTGGCATGCTGCCTAGCTGGGGGCTGATTTCGTTGATGGGGACCTGCATGTGCTAAACAAAATTCGCTATGCTTTGTTTATTTTGAAGCACACGCATGTTTCCATCAACAAAATTAGCCCCCACCGCAGTGACATCAGCCCCCAGCTCGGCAGCATGCCAAAATGCCCAGTAGCCAGTCCGGCTGGAAGCTTTAAATTCACCACAGGAGGGGAAGCTCTTGAGCCATTAACGTCTGACTTGTGTAAGTAGAGGAGACATTTCAAATAACGCTCCTTCGCACAATTAGCGCCACACTGTTCTTTAATCTGCGGCAGTCACAAACAAATTACCTCTTCTAAGTGACACAGCCCAAAGTTTACAATTGAAAATTGGGTAGTTGTAGGAGCAAAATAATTTCAATTAGGTCGATATCAGCATGGGTGGATTACACCAGGGTGCACTAGGCAAAGATGTCTGAATTCCTGCAGCTTCCCTTACTAATGTGTGGCTAATTATAAGGCGCAGGGCCTCACCCCAGAAACACAGGGGGGAACTCTAGGGACATGAGGTGCTTAGCACAGTTTAGATGTACATTCCGTCATTTATTTTTGATTCCTTAGTAAATCAGAGTGTAGATATGGCTCGGAACTGTGATAAAGGGGTAGTTGGCTGCAGTACTTCTTTTTTTTTAAAAACAAGAGCAGGTGCCAATCATTTTCCTCAGAAGTCCCCAGCCAGCACTGAATAAGCCACGGTTGTGGAATGCCAAGGCTGTGTAGTCTTGATTCTTCCTCTTGCCTCTTTCATCCACTGCCATCCACTTCCTTGCTCCTTACACTCCTTCCCCCCTTATTTCATTCTTGCAGGTTCTCTTTTATCCCTGATTCTCCCATTGTCATTGTTTTTCCATCTTTCTCTATGTCCTCCTTTCCTTCTTTTGTGTTTTTCTCTCTCTGCCTCTGAGTGTCTGATGAGGGAGCGGTGTGGCGCCGCGGCCAGGGCGACTGGCGCTGGAATCTGAGGATCACGGTTCGATCGCCGGCAGCAGATTAGCCAGCACCACGTGACTCTGGGCAATAGCTTGCTTAATCTTACCGACGGCCCCAGCGCCTGGAGATCCTTACGGGTGTTGTTTGCGCTTTACAAATGTGGATTATTATTATTATGAGGAAAAGTGAATGCCGGTCCCGACAAATGAGGCCCTGTGGCCCCGCCTGCAATTACCGGCACATATTAAGAACTGGTTGGTCAAAGGGCTGTGTTTCTGTCTTTATTCCTGTGAATAATCCACATATTATGAGCAGAGTTACACACTTCATGGTCCATCTTTCTCCTGAGCATCAAAAGCCCTACAGAAACTTACAGAAAGAATCACTGAAAGAAATAGGACACATGATGGTCTCTTTGGAATGCAGTTTGATTCCTCTAGGATAAACTTTTCACTTCAAATATTATGCAGGAATGCCTCAACTTATGGGTGGATGACCAAAGTCACGTCTTTCAAGTTTTATTTTTAAGGGGTTATAAAGAGTATTTCAGGAAAAAACTGAGGCATCAGCTTTTACCAACTTTTCAGCTGCAAACATTGGACCAATTTACACTAATGCCAGTTTCACATGGAAAAAATGCAGATTGTAAACAGATTGAACCAGAACTTCCAGTGAATGCCCTGTAACAATTCAGTAAGTGTGAACAGGAGACCATACCTTAAAAGCTAACCTCATTTTTGAGGCAAAGGTAGATATCTATACCAAATCAAGGGTTCATAGTGCGTAACTTCCACTTTTTTACTTTGGTTTGCCACAAATTAAGCGCATCAATTTGAATTGTCATCAGTGTGGCATATCAATCGCTGTTCACCACTAAAATCAATAGTGTCACCTGGACTCCCAGTAGAAGACTTTCTTAAAACATGAGCCAAATCTTTTAAATGTGAGATGCCCATTAAATATGTTATCTGAGGATGGAAATTAAGAAACTGAAGGTTCCCTTGATCAGTAATCTCTCATTACAGCCTATATCCCGACTCACTACTCCCACCGAATATCGGAGTCAGAATAAAAAAATACAAGATGCTGGTAAATCTTGAAAAAGGTAGAATAATTGTGGTAACCCCGTTTGGGCACTTAAATGAAGTGAATACATGTTTAAGTGAAAAGCAACCTTTAGAAGCAGGTAGAAGGAGGCTCACTCCAGATGGGCACAGGGCATCTGCTGGAGAAATCCATGCCTGTGGATGATGCCAGGGACACAAACTAAATAATCCTATTTATAACGCACCCCTTTGCCATGGCTGCAGCAGAAGCAATGAAGACAAACCCGAGGGCATCTAGTCAAGCGGCTAAAAATCAGATGGCAACATTTGGGCAAACCATGAAAAAAAAATTGCAATGCGGGGGCTTTCTTTTTGACATTTACATCAGAACGGTTTCACTTTGCCTAACCCTGAACAGGCAGGTGGTATTACAGTAAATACAGCAGTAACATAGCCGTTCTCAATTTTAATTAAGGAACAGATGTGTAATAAATAATGACATTTCAGTGACTGCGTTACAATTCAGTTTTTTTGGTTTTTTTTTTTGCCTATGGAGTTTCTCCTCTTCCCCAACGCTGACGCTGCCCACTGGAAACAATCGCATTCCCGCCGCCTCATCACAGACGGCACGTTCTGCTTCCTAAACATCACCATCTGATAATACGTTTCAAATGCAGGTCACACACATCCTTTCAGAGCAGCGAAGGCCCGCGGCTCCCAGCTACCAGTGCAAAGAGACTTCTGGAGGTCTGTTAAGCAGCATGCTGCTGATGACATAATCACTCACAACCCCGAGGCGTCGAGGCTGGCAAGGCGCATCCGAGAAAACAAAGCCGCGCGCCTCGGCTGCTGCAAGAAAGCCCCCAAATTGGGAGACAGCAGGGACAACTAAGAAGGAATCTGAAAAAGTGAAATAAAGACCCAGGAACTCTATGGTGGTAGAAGAAAGAGGCATGAGATGGAATCAGGCGGGCAACTAGACCCAAATTTCGGGGGGGGGGGGGCTGAAAATATTTTGGGGGGGGGGTTATTCTTCCAACCACAGACAGAGTGGCTGTAAGAAGGTGTGAACACACAACAAAAGCCTCATTTACAATTAATGGTCTTTTAAAGACCTGTTAAGTACTCGGGTGCGGCTGCAATTAGATGCACGCCAGCCCGCGAAGACGTGTCAGCCCGGGCTGACACGCACGACGGGGGGGGGGGGGGTGCGAAGCCCCGTGAGCCCAATGGGTGTTGCGCGCCTGGATGGAATCAAGATCAGGCAGCCCTGGTACTCGGCCTACTTGTCATTGGGCAACCCTGGCTTTCGGCAGCAAAGGTGGCGAGCCCCTTAGAAATACTTCGGGACGGAACTCTTTACTTATTTCTTTCTTTTACATATGCTTTGTTTCTAAGAACACGCGTGCCCTCAATTTGCAGCACACATGGTTAAGCACTAATCACAATCAACATACAATGAGTGCTATTAGAAGTGTAAAGTTGATTGACACAAACAGGGCCGGTTCTAGGATTTTTAGGGCCCTGGGCAGAAAGGGAATCTGCAAGGCCCCTCTAATTTGCATATGTAACATACTCAGGGCTCCAGAAGTTGCTTTGTTCAGACTTCTCCTGGGCCACAGCTGCTCCTCAGCCTCCTACAAGCACCTCTTTTACAGCCCAGTTAAACCTGTGGAGCGCTAAAGTGCTGACAATGGGTGTCCCGCAGTGTCTCTGAATGCAGCCGGGCAGGATGCAAAATTGCCAGACAAACCTTTAAAATGTGTCTACTTGCAACTGGGACACTGACCCTAAGAGGCCCAGTGAGGCCCGCTCCCCTCCCTCTTGTAGGCCCAATTGCAAAGAGACGCCTTTCTTTCAAATGAATCGTCGGGAGTACAAGAGGGCCGGTGGTGTGTTAAACTGGTGCTGGCCCCATGCCAGTGGGCCCTGGGCAGCTTCCCACACTGCCCATGCCTAGCGCCGGCCCTGGACAGAAAGGTAAACAGCCTGGTATAACATGCAGGTACAGACAATTTGTGTGTGTGTAACTTTTGCATGTTATAGGTACGCTATGTCTACCGAAAATGAGTTTGAGTTTGGAAATGCAGAACTCACAGGCGTTTGGCAAAGAAGCAGTCAATTAATTTATTTGCAAATGTTGTTACCACACATAAATCTGAATATTTTAGTTATTTTTTTAATGTAAGGCTTGTTGGAATTTGTTATGTCAGCCAACATCAGAAATGTGATCACTAGCAAGAAAGTTCAATGGCTTTTAAGCATTGAATTTGCCTGGTAGATACTTGTGAACACATTACACAGTGACTTCTCATTAACAATGTTCTTAACTTGAAAACAAACCATGGCATTCCAGAGACTGCTAGATGTTAAACAGGGAGGTGTTAACGCAATGAGTAATATACTTTTATCCAGCTGTAGATAGTACACCATGTGAAGAAGGTGTAACTGTTCATTCATTACACAACTCCTCCCTTGATTCCTGGTTCTTCCACCTGGTAACATTTCCTCATTGCTCCCGCTCAGTCACTTTCTGCAAAGCTCTCTTGCATTTTCCCAGCCTGGATGTACAGTTCCTATATCCATGCAGTACGTCGCTATGAAAGACAACTCCTGAAGCTCAGCCTATGATCTTGTATGAGGAAGGCTGCTGCATATCTGGACATGTATTGTTCCATGCTCTGTGAGTGCAGCTCAACCTGCTGTTGACGAGGGTTGGAGAAACAGCAAACACTTCAATATAGTCGTTAATTTTGTATATTACTTGTTGATGTTCTATAATTCAGGCAAGAGCAAAGATGGTTTACTCTAGTATCTGTGGATGCATACCGTGGCTACCACTGCCTTGTTGTGAGCCTGCCCAGATAATCTGTTTATTGGACACATAACAGTCCATCATGTAGAACTTGAGATGTCAACGAATGAGTATGTGACTCCTTTATATCAGTAAGGTGGCCCATAATGATGCCCAGCATGTGGTAAGTTCTGTGCAGATTCCACAGAATGTGTGCTATATCACACCCATATGATCCACATCTCCAACCTATGCCACAACATGTGTAGCCTGTTGGTTGACCAATACCAATTATGCAATATCTTAAAGTAGGTGAATTTAAATTCGGCTTTTCTAAGGAGCCCGTCATGAATTAGTAGTAATGTGGACCAATTGTCAGGAGTGCAATCACAATGTGGAGCTGCCTGGCAGAAGCACCTTGTTCTTTCCCCAATCAGGGTGGAGAATAGCTGACCAATTGATTAAGCCACAGACCACCATTCTGCAGTTCACCGTGTCTTAAGGTATCTATATATTGGGGATCAGCGAAATGACCATGGATATTCACCCAATTCGCTCAGAAGAGAGTTCATTAACTAATTGAACTTCCATTGCTGTGACTGGGCTAGACCAAACTCTGAGCAGAGGTCTTGGAAGAACTTTGACGTATCTTTGTTAAGGAGTTGGTCAGCACACATGATAGTTAAATCTCCCCATCCACCCAGGAGATTGAGGTTCCCCAGATTCTCAGGCCACAGTTATGCCAGATAGAAGCTGAGGCTTGAATCCAAGGGCATATTTTCAGGAGCTTATGGACATATTTCCAAGAGGTCATCATGGTCCTAATTATTGGGTTGGAACACCTTATTTTAAGAGTTGTGTACAAAGGATAACCCTATATAAAATATTTTTACAGGAAACAACTGAAATTTAACGAGTGAATTTTCCTAACAATATGCATGTTTAAATTGCGAACAGCATACTTTATTAGTGCATGGAGTTAGTAGCATGGGAATGGGTCATCATTGTAGATGAATAAAATGCACTTATGTGTATTCATAACAGTACTGATCCGTGAAGGAAAAAGGATGTACTCCTAATTCATCCAAATGTATTTTCATTTCCTCTTAGAGAGTGCATGCTTTGCTGGAGTAAGTGCCTTGCCCAATTGACACTATAGGTTCAAACACGCATTTTGAAATGTGGGGCAGCAATTCACCCCACTTCCAGACGCACTTTGATGCGCTACATTTTTCACTCTAGTTCATTAAGGTTTTCCATAAGTAATCCGTGTTATCCAATTTTCAAATCGCAAAATTTTACTTTCATGCGTTTAATCCGATTCACACGCCGACATACTTATGCCATTTCCGAAGCTTCTTAAGTTACTGTAGTGCCCAGCCGGGCCTCATACTGCAATACGAGTAGTACATCGTTCATTTCAGGCAGTGTTTATTAAAACCTGATGCATTTCAGGCCAAAGCCCTTCCTCAGGGGTAACTATAGGTAACGATAAAATATTTACCATTAGCATATTGTGCATATAAGTATAAACAGTACATCAATTTTATCTATAACTTGTAAACTGTTAACTATACATTGTTCAATTCCTCACCTAAATACAAATATCCTGTATCAAAATCGGTTGCATTCATGCTCAACCTTTATGTTAAATAACTCAAAAAACTATTCCCCTCTTTTTGAAGTGACAATAGTTTCATCACTATTCGCTATGTGACCTCTTCCATTATTTCCAAACTCGCCTCCTCTCTTTCATCCCTCCCTTCTACAATCTTCCCTCACCCCCGTTTTTAACCTTCTCTTTCGATTTTAATGTCCCTTAGTAATGAGGTGAGGAATTGAACAATGTATAGTTAACAATTTAGAAGATAGGGCCCATGATATCCCCACACTAGATAGTGTGAAGATAGTTAAAAGTTCAGTGGCAGTTATACAGATTTTTGAACTAGTTGTGTCAAACAACTTAAGGGCCTGTAATGGCCGATTTGTTTCCGACAAACCTGCAAATTATACATACAGCAAGGGGATCTCTAAATCACTTATTGATTTTATGCTGGTTACCACTAATCTGTGGCACTTATTGTTGGACTTTCGAGTTGTGAATAGGCCTGAAAGCGACCATTTCCCTTTACAATTGGGGTTACACACTAATTTGTTTTCGAAACCGCTTGCTGAAACAGAGCTAATAAGGGAGGCGGGCGAGGTTGAGGTCTCCAATAATAGAAGAGCTATAAAGTGGCCACATATTCTAGCAAAAAAAGTCACACTTGCTGGTATTTATAATGCCTTTTCAGACACGATCTCTTTACACAATAATTTGTGTCTGGGCTCCGAGGAAGTCATCAACATGCACTACCATTTGGTAGAGTCACTAATCCCCCTGTTGAGCAAACCATGTAGTAATGATAAAAATAACATAAGTAGGCAACTCGAATTAGAAACTCCATGGTATATTAAACAGTGTCGCCTCGCGAAAGGTAATTTAATTAAAGCGGTTAAGTCAAAGGACCAGAGGTTGATAAGAGAGTGTAGACAAGAGTATAAAACACTTCTCTCCAGGGCAAAAACAGAATGGGATAACTTGGTCTGGGAAGATCTCCTAAATGCAGCTAGGAAGCATGACCAATGTACTTTTTGGAGTTTGATATCAAAAAATAACAAAACAGGTCGCTCCAATATGGACTTTTACCTTGATGAGAAAATATGGTGTGACCACTTTCTTAAGTTGTATGATTCGGAAGATGTGTGTCTGGGTCCTAACGAACAAGGAATCTATTTGTCCACGTGTACTAGCCTACCCTAATTCAGTGAAGAGGAGACCCTATGTGCAATAAACGCCATTAAGGCGGGAAAGGCACCAGGCCCTGATAAACTACCTGGTGACTTATTTACCCACAATACTGAAGTGTGGTGCCCATATATAAACTTTTTGTGCAACTCTATATTGGCAGGGACTCCAATCCCCGAGTCGTGGAAGGGGGCGGAAATAGTTACTATTTTTAAAAAAGGGGATCGCTATAATCCAGCCAATTACAGACCGATTAGTTTAATCGATATTTTACAAAAAATCTTTGCCAGGCATATGTTAAATCCACTTTTAGATTGGATGGATGAATTTAAAATTCTCTCCAAACATCAAGCGGGGTTCAGAGTTAAGACAAGTACTGTTGACCAGGTGTACAGGTTCATGTGCATCTGTTGGAAATATGTACAAATAAAGAAGGGCAGCCTCTACGTAGCATTTATGGATCTACGCGCGGCGTTTGATCTTGTCCCACGCTCCCTTCTTTGGGATACTTTATGGAAAATGGGTGTTCCGGGTGAATTGTTAACAATTCTCATAAAGCTACATACAGATAATTTTGCCAAAGTAAGGTGGGGAAGAAACGGCGAACTCACTAAGGCTATACCAGTAAAAAGGGGGGTACGGCAAGGTTGCGTGCTGTCCCCCACCCTTTTTTCCTTATTTGTGAATGACATTCCTCCCTACTTGGCACAATGTAAACATGATTCCCCGAAATTGGTCAATGAGGCAATTACGGCATTGTTATTTGCCGATGACACCATCCTTATATCCCAAACCCCTAAAGGACTGCAAAATTTAGTAAACCAATTCCAAAGTTATTGTGAAGTAAAGGGGTTAGAAATTAACTCATCAAAAACAAAGTATATGGCCATTAATCCCCCAAAAACCTTTAGGAAGAATCTAGTCTTAAAAAATACAAAATTAGAGTATGTGGAGTCCTTTGATTACTTGGGCATTAGGCTAGATAGTAAAATGTCCTGGAAGAATCAATTGGAAAAAAGCAGGCTGACATTTAAACATAGTTCCCTTCCTATCTTAAAGATTCATGGAGGGAGTGCTTCCAAAGCCATAACTCCGGCAATGGAAGTATTTAAAGCCAAAGCTCAATCCGCAGCCATATATGGGGCAGAGATATGGGGATCTCATTCAAATAAGACTTTTAATATTGATGAAAATGCGTTTATTAGGCGTTTATTGAGATTACCTTTAAGAGCGCCACTAACGCCTGTCTATCTGGACATTAATTTAAAACGTACAGATTTATTATGTTGCTTAAGGCCACTACTTTATTGTGTAAGACTATGGTCTACCCCGGAACTCGTTGACTATAGACTTGGTTTACTGGAAATCATGGAACTGGATACATTCAAATCAATCAAATGGCTGAGACACATTTCAACTTGGTTCACCAAAATAGGCTTATCACACTTTTGGAAAAACCCACTGACATTGACAATTAGTTGTAAAGAACACACAAAAGCTGCTTTTTGGTCTTATGTTAACAATGAATATTCACACGCTCGTGGTATCGGTTCCCTAACTTTGAAGTTTCTGCAATTTAAGGATACACCCATGTTTGAGCAGTTTATGGATGAAATTGAGCCACCACTGGCTAAAACTGTATATCTACAATATAGATATGGTGTATTACAAATAAATGCAAATACCTGCAGATGGGGACAAGGTATGGGAAACGAGCCGCACATTTGCAAATTGTGTGATCTCAAACATAAAGAAGATGAGGCCCATATTCTCTTCTTTTGTTCGGTGTATAAATATCCACGTATGAAATGGATCAAACCACTTTGTAAAAAATTGGGTATAAGATCTTACAAAGAGGCAGAGAGGATACTCAAATCCACAACTTCTCAGTTGGTAGCTTTTGGAGTCAATAGATATCTCCTCAGTGTCTGCTTGATTAGGAAGAAATTTGGGGTTAAAACATAGGGAGTTACACCCCATTGTTCTGATTTCTATAAAGGAAATTTTTTTAAAAAATTCTAAAAAACTTTTAAATTAGTTAAAACACGTTTTTAATTTACTGGCATTTTTTAACTATTTATATAAAGTAGATACGCTTTTAAAATTTGGTTCTGTAACTGACTATTAAATTGTATATTGTATACACATACTTATAGTGAATTAGTAATGTATTTTCAATTACAACGTATATATCCTTGATGATACTGCCGTTGGTGTACCACAGATGTAGTTATTGTATTCTTTAGTAATCATGACCTTTTTTTTATCTGTAAATGATTGTATTTTAAAATTGTTATATGGCTTCAAGACAAAAGTGTCGAAATAAAGCTTTACAAACAAAAAGTTAACAATTTACAAGTTATAGATAAAATTGATGTCCTGTTTATACTTATATGCACAATATGCTAATGGTAAATATTTTATCGTTACCTATAGTTACCCCTGAAGAAGGGCTTTGGCCTGAAATGCATCGGGTTTTAATAAACACTGCCTGAAATGAACAATGCACTACTCGTGTTTCAGTATGAGGCCCGGCTGGGCACTACAGTAACATAAGAAGCTTGGGAAATGGCATAAGTATGTCGGCGTGTGAATCGGATTAAACGCATGAAAGTAAAAGTTCGCGATTTGAAAATTGTATAGCACGGATTACTTGTGGAAAACCTTAATGAACTGGTGCGAAAAATGTAGCGCATTGCAGTGTGGCTGGAAGAGAGGTGAATTGCTGCCCCACATTTCAAAATGCGTATTCATAACAATACACATTCTTTTATGAGCCTCAAGATACTGTGTAGCTTACAGACTTTGCACTAAGTTCAACTTACTCATTGCATACTTTACACATGTTTTTGTGAGACTTTGTGGATTGGCTACCAGAACTGTTGGATCACAGTAGATTCCTGTCATCAAATAGATTGCGATGTATGGAAAGACTTTTGCGAACATGGAATAACATAACATCAGTTTTGTACCATATTTCTGGAGTACCTGAATTGCAGACTCCACGCTGATCGTGTGTATTTTATAAGGTGAAAGTATTATGTGGCATGGCAGGCGTGCCTTACCATGTAATACTAGCAAAATACACAAAGATAGACCCAGGACACTCTCTAGTAAATCTCTAAGTCCTGGTAGAGTGGCAAACAGCAGACAGGCTACTTAGAGGAACATGTATTAAGCATTTCACATCGCCAACCTAGATGATAAGTAATTGACACGACTTGAGAGGGAAAACCGACAACAATTTATAAAAATAGCTCTGATGTTTTATGTTTTTAGATATAAAAATTAAGTTGATACATACAGGATAACTGTAGCTATCAATTTTAAAGCATTAAATAAATTAGTACTTTGCTGTGTAGAAAAACATTAACATTATGGTCAATGGGAAAAACAAATATATGGAATTGATTACTTAGGGAGTGACCTCAAAGGAGCTCATTCTGAGTTAAGGTATGAGTCCCTAGACCAGTTCACAACAGCTAGCACAATTTTACCTGGCTCAGGGGAGTAGGTACAGAGGTGCACTTTATCTGTCAAAAGGAGCTGTCAATCAGGCTTATGGTCTTTAAATTGTTGCCTTGGGAAAAAATGTACTTGAGGGTCATGTTGAGCAAAAACCTTTGGGACATAAGCAAGAAGCTTGCCCTGGACCAGGAGTCTACAGGCAGATAGACTCTACCTGCCTCGGCAGATTCAGTTGCAGAGCTGTTCTTGGCTATCCGTGGTGCTGAATGCATCCACGGCCAGGGGTGCTGATAGGCGTGCCAAGAGAGGGTGAAAACAAATACAAGATCTTTACGAAGAAACCACAGGGGTGGTTGGACATTCATGCAGTTGGATCTCTCCTCCTGAAGTGTCAAGCAGAGCTGGCAGTTGTCTGACTGACCACCAGCAAACCTTGATACCTGCAAGCACTGCGGTTGAGGAAATCTTCTACCAGGGTAACAGTGTAGAACGCTGGGTGAAGGGTGGCTGCCACAAATACAGAGCTTAGCACCTCTCTTCGTGGAGTCCTGCCTTTTCATGGAAATGGGTCTCTTCTCGTTGTCACATCAAATCTAAGATTCTGGGGTGCCTTTAAATCCTGGAGTTAGGGGGTGTTAGTGGGTGTGAAAACTAGTAGCCAATGGGCATCTAGTCCTGCAGATAATCCGCCCCAGTAGCATCCATATCCAGTGGAGGTATGTCACTAAAACTAGTCAGAGCCTGCTTTTTAGTCTAAATTCAAGATTGCCAAAAAAAATCCTCAACTGTACACCTCAGCTGCAGCACCCTAGATATGTGGTCAGCCTTGTGAAGGTGCATGCCTCCTGCATAGCTATTACCCACTTGCCCACAAAAAACAGTGCCTGGGGCAGGGTAAGGCGTGGTCCTCAGATGGGGGACAGGTTCCTTTGTCCCATGGCGCCGGTGAAGCCTTTGAGGTTCACTGCTGTGATGGATCATTCACTATCAGTCTTGTCTGAGAGGGGGTGTCACCTCCTACACACACCGGTATTTGTCTCTGGCCTCTGGGAGCAGAACACACTTCCCAGAATGAGGTCAGACTTCTGCCTTGGTGGCAAACCTTTAGAAAAGCCTGCTAAGGCATGGGAACACTCAGTTAACTCAGTGAGCACTGTCTAACGTGCCACCTATGTAGTACATTCTGGTCATCCTTCAACACCATCATTGTGTCAGGGGTTAAAAAGCATGGTGTTTGA
The DNA here is from genome assembly GCF_964261635.1 of Lissotriton helveticus. Lineage (NCBI taxonomy): Eukaryota > Metazoa > Chordata > Amphibia > Caudata > Salamandridae > Lissotriton > Lissotriton helveticus. The sequence goes on along the minus strand of NC_136067.1, from coordinate 1,324,114,754 downwards.
TACTAATAATGAAGTACATTGGCTGTTCCGTAATGGAGTTGGACATCTGGGATATGTCCAGAGTTCAGCCCATGTTATCCTAAGGAAGGTCGGTCGCTTGTGGTTGAATTGCATTTTAAATTCTACCACAGGGCAATGTATGATTGCACATATATTTCCACACATATAATATAATGCACTCTGCCTCCTGGGCAATGGGAGGCCTACCTTAGGGGATTACTGAAAAATATTATATGCATTGAGGTGACCCGGTCACACATGGTGTGACATAGCAGACCTGCAGCCTTTGGTTTCAATCATGTTACTCGGGGTGGCACAATAAGAGCTGCTGCCCTGGTATCCCATTTACATCCTTGCCCTGTATACCACTACTACCATATACTGGGGCCTTACAGGGACGTAAAAGCATCTGCCAATTTACAAATTAAGGGAAAACACAAGTGCTGCTGCCTGGTTAGCAGGACCCAGAACACTTTCAGATCAGTTACCACAGCATTTAGCAGCAAAAAGTGGGGGAACATCTCAAAAAGTCCAGTTTAATACAGTGTGTATATGACTGCCTATGAAAGCGCAGTGCACATTCATGCCAGACAAGTGACATTTAGCACATGTCTTTCTTCTCTGATCGCAGAGTGCAATCAGAGTGTGTTAATGTGAACTGGGCTGTATCTTGTTCAGAAAGTTTGGTGGGGGATGACCATCAAATTTTCTATCACACTTGCATATCCAATGAAATTATATTACCACAACTGGGGAATGAGAGTGTTTAAGGGGGAGCAGAGAGAGAGAGAGAGAGAGAGAGAGTAGTGTGGATTGTTAGGGATACTAAGAGCCAGGAACCACAAAATCTTGTAAGACAACCATCATTCTCAAAGACCTTCAAAACAGATGGGATGGAAAAAGGGAGAGAGACTGTGTGTTTTCATCTGTGTTTGCATTTTTAAAAATCCAAGGGAAGTCTGACAGAGACCTCACCACACCTGACTGTGAGCACATGTGCCGAACTATTGACTTCAACATATGTTTATTAGGGGATGTAACCCCACCAAACACCTCCTTGAATCTATGCCCTTAGTTTTTAATATAATCATGCAATCAAGAATGGTCCCAAAAAACTAAATGTTCTGGTGATTTCGTGAGTTAGGCTGTCAAGTTAAACTTACTAAGGCTTCTCTGCAAGTAATCATTTTGCTTTTACCTATAATAACCTTGGCTGATGCGCTGAAGTGGCTCCTGGGGACAATACATAATTTCGAATTCAGCTAAAGCAATCATTTAGTACTACAAACTTCAAATTGCACTTCCACCGAGCATCAAGATTTTTCAACTAAAATGAAATATTACGATTTGACAGCCCGAGCATTGGTTATTGTTGCTGAGTGAGACAAATCAATAAAATGTTGACAGAGTCATTTATAAAATGATCCTGGCAAAAATTTCCTTAGAGAAAAGAAAGTATAGGACTATGTTATGCCCTGCCAGGGCAGATAGACCCAGGCCTGATCATGAGTGATAGAGAAAACGGTGTGACATTAACTGCATTAGTTAAATACTGACTCCACAGGCTGACTGCTAACAAAATATATCCTCATATGAGTTGATACTCAAAAAATGAGCCATGACTCGTGGAAATCATTGCTTACCACACCAAGTACCCCACATTGAATAGGCATTTTCCCTAAGTTTTGGGAGGTATGACATGCCTAAATGTAACTGTGAAAACTAAGGGGGTGAGCTATTGAATCTGAAACTTGAAATTCGAATATACATAGTAATAGCAATTATTGTGCATACCATTGTTTAACACATAGAACAAAAAAACAAGATGATCTTTAATAGCTGCTCTTATCATATGCAACTCTCTATGACAGTTATCTGCAGACACCCTCATCAAATCTTGTTTATGTGCAGACAACTGTGCCATGCTAGGATGGGCATAAACACAGTGTTTTGTGTGACTGCTGCGCATGCACAAATGCCAAACCCCTGGATGAAACTGATTTCACAGCAACCACAAAGAGTGGTCTTTTTTGGAAAAGAGAATAAATCAACTCAACACAAACAGTCAAAAATGGACATATGGAGTAATGTGACAGCCAAAGATAAAACAGCAATGGGATATGCAAATGTATAATTCTCTGCATTATTCGAGAAAATTGCAATTAAGTGAAGTTGCAAAGTGGGTTTTTTCAGGCTAGCTAAAGGGAGGTGCCAAGAATGGGAAAATGTGGACAAGGAAAACCATCATGGGAGGGTCAAGTTTAATCAAAGATTCTCTGACTCTGTCAACTGTGCACTCAAATAGTTCCGGGACATACAGTCCTCAACCTCTAGAAAACCCATCACTCGGAGTTGTGCACTCATAGGATGTCCACCTTCACACGGAGGTTCCTCCTCTCGCAATGCTTCTCCAAAGGTCTCTTACGAGGCTAAGGTTCGTAAATATTCAGTCAAAATGCCAGCAGAGTTTCCTGCCAAGTCTACCAACTCACCATTGGTTGAAGAAATGGTGCTGATGATTTTGTAAAATTGGAAACGGTACATGGGCTGAAACTCATTTCACAAAATGACCTGCGTACGCATGAGTTCATGTATTTCAGTTCAGCATTCCCATTACGTCGTTCCAGGATGTAACGTGTGGCAACAGATTCAAGGAAACTGTGGCACATGACTCAACATGCCACAAAACTGTAGACAAGAAAGCAAACTGGAAAGCTGGCATTTGGACTGCAAAAGCTGATGCCGGCATCTTAGTCACAGGACTTTTCCAAGCTAAATAGCGGTTCTCGCCATCTGCAAGACTGCTTCAGTCAGATGGTTTCCACCAGTTATGCTGGTGAGGGGGCTCGGCCTGTTTGTTGAGTGAGTACGTATTCGCCGTGTGAGAAACAACAACGATCGAGCAATTGCTCATTACATCTTCGGCTGTTAAGATTGATATACAGGGAAAGGCAAAGCTTCCTCATGAAAGTTCTTCTGATAGAAAAATAGGTCAATGCATCCAGCTGGCTTTTCTCCTTGCCTGTGGCACCGCAAATATCCTACCTTCTACTGCAAGTCCTGTGAGCCAATTAACCTGCATATATTAATGCTTATAAAATCTGCTCTTAGTTTCAGAAATTTGAAGCTGCCACGGTAAAGGGAAACTTTCTCATTCATGCCTCGACTTGGCTAGGTCTGTCCCATAATTTACTGTTACCCCGGGGATATTTAACATTGACTGCTTTATCCAACTTCGATGATCACAGTGACTAACAGGATCAACTTCTGAGTAATTCCCGAGGTCATGTCGGGAAGACGCTTAGATCCGTTGCCAGTCATGGGCCGTCATTAAGGGTGGAAGGCCCCACTCCTCCACCTTTTTCAGACGTAGGGAGAGATTCGGTCAGGATGAGGAAAGGTCAGCCTGACAGACACTCTTCATGTGCGGGTCAGGCAGACAGGTGTTGTATATGGAGTACATTAGCAGTTGCCTGAACCGAAATTTGCAGGCCTGAAGATTTCACAGCTCAATGGGTGTGACCTCCTCAGCAGAGCAAAGTCTTCTGTGAGCCTACCCTTCATGATGAGGGTGAGTGTCACTAATAGACTCTGACCTGGTAACTTCAGTTTTAAGTCCTGAAGTCCCCAGGGCAGAGTGTTGCTCAGTGATGCTTATCACGGAGTGCAGTGGGGTCAGCTACTCTCACTGACCATATCCCACTCTGTGACGAGGTAAGCAAAGTCCTCCATGCCTTGGCTGACCTTTGACCAGGCCGGCCACTGAAAGGAGGAGGTGGAATCCTCCTTCCATCCCTTCCATACCAGAAGCTTTTAATACTTAGCGCATGTGTGTATGCATGAATGTTTGTGTTTTTGATCGTGCATGCATTAGATTACATTTTATTAATTGCATAGTTACTTAGAAATTTTGCAATAAAATATAACATCATAAAACACAAAATACCATTTCTGTGATAGGTGCAAGTATCTTCCTAAAACTGTGTTACTCCTTGATGAGACCCCATATATAAAACAAATAGACCCCATACATAAAACAAGCAACAAAACAAGTTAAAATTGAATGTCATAAATGATAAATTCAATACAATTCAACTGTCCAAGTATATTCCACAAGCAATGGGCTGCCAGTCTTAAAACAGCCCATTAAGGTGCCAGATAGATCAGAACTAAAGCCCAAGGGGTGCAGCCAAGTGCTGTTAGAGTGTGCATGCATGCTGTGAATGGGTGTGTGCATGTGTAGGTGCTGGGTGTGAGTATGTGTGTTATAGACATGGTGTGTGCCTTCCCCAACCCAGATGCATAATATGGGCAGCCAGTGTATTTTTTTATTGGTCCTCCACACAGGCAAAGAAATAATTTGTGAACCAATGAAGCAAAAACATTCTGTTGCAAGAGGTGTGAATGCTCACTGCATGGAGTTTGCATAGAACCATGTGCACTACAGTCAGTGAGACTTCTTTGATTAGTGGGCATACTGATCATAGTTATAGAATAGGCTTGTGGTTCCTAGTTTCTGGTGTTGATTGTGGGGCAGCACCCACAGCTGTACTGCACCCTTTCAAGGCAGGTTCTCAAGCAGGAGCTAAGAAAGAGCTGTACGAGCACATTGCATTGGCTTTCCTGGTGTCTCTGCTGCTCGTATTGTTTGGGGACGCAAACATCTTTAGTATGCTGTTTTTTACTCCCAAGGCGTATTAATGTAGGCCCATTAGCAGTGAGATATTCATGTCTGCATTTGAAAGGCTATCTCTGCCCTTTGAACCAGTGGGCTGTTTACAGGGCCGGATTTAGCGCTGGTGGCGCCCTGTGCGACAATATTTGTTGGCGCCGCCCACAGGCTCTCACTACCACCCTTTAACAGTACCCCCTAAAGTCTCCATAACCACTCTCTCTCAGATGTATTTAATTAGTTATATAGCGCCACCTATGCCAGTGTAGGGTGTCAAAGCACTTTACATCACACAAACATTACACAGAGACAATCAATCATATGTCTGTAAATTAGTGTATAGCAAATGTTACATAAGCCAGAAGACTACATACTGATAGACAGAATAGTTTAAGAGAGCTTAGTCTGGAGAAGCACAGACTCAGAATTTAAAACATAACCCCATGGTTGGGGGTTACATTTAATAATAAGGATTTTTTAACCGAAATTAACCCTTTTTGAAACATTAGAATAATGAAAGACGGAGGAAAGCATCATAATGCTCCAATCTATACCTCAAAGTTTGCATGGAGCTCTTTGATGACAGTTATTAGTTCACTGTTACATGTTAGGATTTTAACTTCTACACTGCTAATAAGAAAGGGATCTCTCTGACAAAAGCACTGACCTATTTAAACTATACACACTTGGTGATCTGCATGGTACACATTCTTTGCAGCGGAAAGATTTTCCCTCTGTGCTACCATAAAATGAGTTCAAACTTCCACTTGACAAAACTCCTTCTCTCTCCAGGAAGAACATTCCTGGCACATTCCTGGAACATTGCATAGCATTTTTATTTTTGTATGAAAATTGAGGAGGCCAGCAATGCAGCAGCAGGTGCTTTTAACTCCATAAAATACGTCCAAACGCGGTGCCCCCTGGAAGAGTCAGCACCCGGTGCGGTGGCACCGGTCGCACCACTCTAGAGCCGGCCCTGGCTGTTTAACCCTCAAGAAAAAAAGGCAGAAAGTCAGGAATTCAATTTCATGTTGCATTTCACATGTATGGCAATTGCACTATGACATATCAGCCTTTTCTCACTTTTCAGCCAATAGCATATTGCATATTGGTGATTGTAATTTGCCGTAACACTTTTTTGATGTGTTCAAAGTCCCAGCACACCTGTTGGGAATAACACCTAAACTGGCAGAAAGTGCTAGAAGTTACATGGAGTCACTTGTCAGGTATGTTGTAAAATTTTACAAAGTCATCTAGTCCATTTCAAAACCTGCTTGTTTCTCACACAAAATCTAAAGTAAATTCTGTTCGGATATTTTATGAGGGTTCACTCTTTCTTTCATGTCATGCATTAACACAACCATTGGAAATATTAATTGTTCTGTCTTTTGTGTTCTGGAAATTTTTATGTCGAATTTCACAACAAAGGTACAATGTGGAAAGTAGCAGTGCAGCTTTTCCTGACACAAAGAATAATTGCAGGACAGATGGCAGTGACAGAAAGAACATCCCAGGAGTATCTCACTCATACAGGACAGGTACAATGCATGCAGCCAACCTTTTAACCAGGTAGTAAGAGGGTTTAAAGGGCTGTTGTATACTCTCCATAAACATGCAAGAAGCACAACACACCTGGAAGAAAGAGCCAAACCTTTCATAGAATTACCATATATTCATGCACTCATAGAGGGTGATGAAACCCATATACCTAGCTTTGAATGTTCCATCAGTGGATTCCACAACTAGCACTGCAAACATCCAAGAGTACTACTGTTTAGTGGTTGCACAGTCTTCTAGTTATGGCTTCCCTGGATTTTGTAAGGTATTCTTCGCCTTGTTACACTCTCAGTAATTGTATTACTGGTGTCTTCCTGTCACAAGGTTAAAAATAGAGGGTAAAGTAATGGATCCTCCTTCTCTTTTACACCAAAATGTTTTTGCACTCAAATAGTGCTCCTTTGGGGATAGGAACTTCCTCAGGACTACAGGCATCTCACATTAAATATTGCGGGAAAATCCCTGTTCATACAAATGGCATGTGTAATCTGTAGAGACAGATCCCTGGAGCATGTACTTAACTCACTGAGGGGAATGTATATCTGGTTGAGGGAGCGAATTGGCACGTTTTTACACCATTCTCACTCAGGTAACATTCAATATCAACAACCCCAAAGTCCTTTGTTTTTCACATATTGAGGAATAGCCATTGAATCGTAGGTCATTGTTAGGTGGAGCAGCCTAGCCACAGCCTAAGTAACCATGGTCTACACAGGTAGACAGATGGCAACCTCTGCGCAAAGATTTTGAATGCTCGCACGTACAAAGCGCTGTGAAAACCAAACTTCGGTGCAGCACCTGTTCAAAATGTTGAGGGCCGCCAGTGTTCCTAGTAATTGGAAGTAGTTTCCTCTTTCTTAGTGAGTCTCTTCCATGACGAAGTTCCCATTGACATTTTCTGCCAGAAGCCACAGTATGGAGGAACAGAGACCTCCCATTGGCTTCACAGTTCATGCCATGTCTAAGCAAGTGTTCTCAACCACGTCTGTGTGATGTCCTTGCTGGCAGCTGTCATGCTAAACATCACCGGTGTCCCAAAGGTCATGATATAGGTCTCACAGCTTGAGAGAAAACAATGGCTTATGGCAACAAGGCCATTGGGATGGGTTTTTCAGACATGGTTGAAAATGGCTTCCATTCTCAAGGGTCCCCTAATGTTTTTCCTATATACTCGGGACAGATGATTAATGCTGTATTATTCACTGTACTTTTGCCTTAAAATACAGTCATATCTGGGCCTTCTATAGCACATTTAGCAATGTCTGGAAAGTGAGGCAATTCACAGCATGTGCATCATCTGAAGCTGCTGCAATGCAGTGTTTTGACTCATTGTAGCGGCCTCTGAAGCACATCTTTTATTCGCAGCCATATAACCAGGCCCATTGACACGTAACTCTTTTTTCACTAGCGAATTTTTGGGGTCTTCATAACAATGTATTCTATACATGCCTTGAGCCCTAAAAACACCTGTCACAGCAGGCAAACTGCAAGTGAGTACAGATAAACGCAAAAGAACACCTTTTCCTAAAGGATAAGTAAAAAGTCATAATTTTGGGACTTTCCATTTTTTTTTACAGTATTATATAGCGTGAAATGGATCCAAAGGCATTTGAGCGCTCTACATGATCACGAGTTACATTACACAAGGTCACATTCATGGTTTTTTGGCATGTGATGATTTGTCCAGAATCACAAAATGTTGAGTGATGCCTAGACTCAAACATGATTCCCCAGTCTAAAGAAAGCAGGTCTGCCTGTAACACCGCATGTTCTACCCTGTAGTACCAATATCTCTTTGAGAACATTGGATATAGACTGCTGTTCTCTTGTGGCCATTTGTTGAACTGCTCTAAGGCAGCATGTTCTAGTGGCCTTAATGTACTTATGAATGGATAGACCAACACGTGAATGACAATTAATAGAGTAAATAATGGCAAGAACCATTTGTTACACTGATTTTAAAGAGAACCTAAAAACCACAACTGAAATCCACCTAAGCTATAAACTGAAATCCATGCTTATGCTAAGTAGTTCCCACTTTTAATGTATAACGTGAAAAGGAGACATGTCGCCTTTTTATTCTTCAATGATAGCCACTGCAGCATCACAATCTGAAACTGAAATCAGGTGAGGTTATTCCATCCCATATTTAAACAAGCATTGGCATAGCCATTAGGTCTCGCCTTTGGGACCTTTTAAGTATTTACCCATGCAGCACATTATCCTGGATGCTACAACATCTACTGTTCTTTAACGTGTTAGCTTTGACACTAATATGCACATTATAGCACTGCCTTGAGAAGTACTTATTAAACGTGTTATTTTTGTATAACTGGTAGTCTGAACTCACATATTAGAAAGTGCTTTCATAAGGAACAATGAGGGAAAAAAGAGTTTTAGTGAAATAAATCATTTGCCTGATAGCACAATTTAAGCGAGGAAGGCACAATGCGTCCAGGTTGTCTGGTTTCACGTTAGCACTCATCACCACTCCACACACAAGTCACACATTCTGAACTTGTACAGGATAGACAATCTCACAGTTGATCAAGTTCTGAGCCCTGGGTGAGGGTCGCACCCACTTAGCTCCGAAGGGCTCGAGCTGAGGGCAAGACCATACGCCCTCATTCAGCATTTTTGCTGTATTTCGTGTAGGGCGGCCCACTCAGAGGTGAACAACTGCGCATTTTACTCAATGAAGAATACTTTGCTTTTTATTAAACTTATGATTTAACTTTTGATGGGGACTGAAGAGTAACAGAAGGGAGTTAAAAGATGTTAATGTTAATTATTTTCATGAGTAACCCAACACTACAATCTATAACATAAAACTGCATTATACGTCGACAACCACTTCATGGATCCAAGCTTGAAGCGTACAGCACTTGAATTACCTATTTGCACATATGTAAAAGTACTTACATATGGTGACATTCGTGATATAAACAACGCCAACTTGCACAGAATACATGATGGCCTCAATCTTTTTATTCACTAGAAAATGGGTGCCTGCCTGTCACATTCTGTATGTAGCCCTTGTTTAGGAGATTTCGGCCTCCTGAACAAGCAGCATCAGGATGGGGGAGGGGGATGGGGCAAGTAGCGATTCAGGGGGAGTTGAGACTGGCAAGTAGCGACCTCAGAGGGGTGGTGGGGGAGTAGGGTAGGGTAAGCAGTATTGCGTGCGGGGCAGAATGGGGAGATTAAGTGATGAGTGCTTAATTACACTTACCTTTTTTGGGTGAACGAAGCATGGCAGATGATTGCATGAGTGACAGATGATTGCATGATTGTGCTTCTTAAAATACACTATGCAGCCAAACCTGATTTAGCCTCAATACCCAACCCGTGAATTCTCAGCCCCGAAAGTCCCTCCCCTTTGTGTTTTCATTTGCTAGTCAGAAGCACAGAGCACTGCCTTTGGCTGAACAACCCACCGGTCTGTGCAAGTATACACATAACTTCTGTGACCCTATTAAGTAGGAGGCCCTACCTTACGCAATAGTCAGGCACAAATGTCTTCGCAGTTAGCTTCTTTGCAACACTAACATTGCAGGGACTGCTGGACGGGACCAAAACATGGCTGACTTGGAGGACAAGGACAGCCTAAGCCTGGACCAGCATGTGCAGTATAGTGTGACTCAGTTATAAATGGTGGGGCAATGACAAGACCTGTATTTGACTTTTTCTTGAACGTGCTGTAGGTAATAAAATACAAAAGTGTTAAAAAAGAGAGTGTTTCTGATGCGCGGGTCCAATGGGCGTCCATTTCTGAAGGTTGATCTGCTCAGTTTCTTTTGGGCCGAAAAATAGGCACGAAAGCATACATGCTAACATTCCCAGCAATGGGGGGAGACACGAGGCAAGCAGCAATGCGGGGGGAGTTGAGACAGGCAAGTAGTGACAGGGAGTAGTGGGGATGGGCAAGGAGTGTTGTGGGAAGGGTTGCGGAGACAGGTGGAAGTAAGCAACAGTGAAGGCAAATTTCCACAAACATGAGCGGAAACCAAGAAGAAAATAGTACTGAAAACGTCCAGATACACAGCAAAGTGTAAGCTAACAAGTAATGGCTGGGGATGAAAAACAAAACAAAAGGGAGAGACAAAGAGGAAGGATAAACCAGTGGCTAACAAGCATTTTTGAACGACAATAGAAAGGACGAATAATAAGGCAATGGGTGGGCTGGAAGCCCAAAGAGTGAATGCAGTATGTCTCGGAGAGACAACGCACGTGCTGCCTAGGCTCAACCTAGGAAGGAAAAATTCATCTTGGTATTTTAGGCAACAACGAGGAAGCATTAATTGCCACTTCAGGATGAACTGCAAAGCCAAGAGCAGAACAACAGGATCAAAACCGACCCTAAACCAGAAGGGGCCTGGTCTCAAATCCTTTAATACACTTCACCATCAGCCATTACCCAGTACAACGTAGTGTCTAATATTCCACTGCACATCAGAAGAAGCCAGGGGACAATCCATCCAGCGAATTGCAGAGTGAGCACCTTACTAGAAATGACATCCAATTACTTTTATGGGTGAAAGAGTAAAACATTATAGCAATTTCTCTAGCTGCATTTTAAGGGTATGTCTAATACCTATATTGTGCAGTCTGTGCAGTCTGTCTGTGGAAGACTGGATGCATTGGGTTTTGACGTTTTCATAATGACTTTCAGCTTCATGGTTAGGTCATTTCTGCGAAACTCCAAGCCTGCGAAGAGACCAGGATTTGCCAACCCTCATAAAATTGTTTCATTCTGAAATCTGAGTCATTCGGGGAATTCAAGAAATGGAAAGAGATTCATGCTAACAAGCCATGGCTTAAAGCTCCCTTACTTTCTTATTCTATACATTTCCAACATGAATATGTCTGTGTTCATTTCTGCAGCCAATTCTTTCACTGCTGGGTTACCATGAAATCGAATGGAGTGTGACTTTCCACAGTCACATATGCTGATAGTCTGTCCTTTTAGCCCAACCACGGGTGGAAGACAGACAGCTTTAGGATCCCTTATTCCCCCTGCAGAGATACAGATATTGGGCCTTAAGCTTTCTAAAGCTAAAGGGCTTTGGGCCTTATTTGGAGTTTAGTGGATGGGATTCTCCATCAAAACATGAAGGATATCCCGTCCACGGTATTACAAGTGTAACAGAATATAATGCACTTAAAATACAGTGGATGGCCGCCTGCCACATCTGTTATAGTGTACCCCTTCTGAAGAAGTTTAAATATGGTGCTCACTTATGCATAGTCAATGGAAAAGTGTAGTAGGTCAACGAATATCATTATATTGTACAGATACAGTCAACTCCTACCTATGATGTGTCACATTTGCGGATGCGCTATCTTTTCATCCACTCTCTACCAAAATGAGATTGTTATTCTACATATCTCTGTCATGTATTAAATGTATTGAAAAGTAGTTTTAAGTCATTAAATATTTCTTACTAATATTGCATGAAAAATATATGAAAATGCATTCACCAAACTTGAGCGTCATACTAGAAGAGAACAAGGGGATATGTGCAGCGTACCTTGTTGTAACAGCTGCCGTGTGAAATCAATCGGAAAACCAGGACAGATAAGGCTAATGCTATTTACTGTTATAATTCCAATTAGTCAATATGCACAACAACTCTACCTCTGAAAATATGCGGCCAGCTCCTTAGTAAGTCATTGGCATTGGTGCGGTCGATTTAAATTAAATCCTGGAAACCACCACATACCAGACATATGTCAACACCCATACTAACACAACTTGATATGGAAGACTAATTTGTAAGATGTATGTGTGGTGGTCTTTTCACTACCACACCATTTAACCTTTATCAGAGCTTAATTGGAAAAGAAATGAATGCAGGGACAAAAGCTTTTCTCAGGAGCGTCTCACAAGTGCTGCCAAATGCTCGGGTTGGTTGCAATGCCAAGGTTTCCTAGTTGTGATTCCACCTTCTACCTCTATCTTCCACCACCTTACACTTCTTGTCTCTTATCGCATTTTCATGTGTTATTTTTCATCCATGATTTCTACCATTGTCATTATTGTCCTAATTCTCTCTCTCTTTTTAATTATTCTCTTTCTGCCATCACCTCCATCCACCAGCACAGACCATGCACTGACATGAATCACCGGATCTGCAGTTCCAATATATAGGTTTGCCTGTTAAGCTGACAGTATATAACATTCAATGTTACTCCTTGTTCCCCAAGGTATGCACACAAAAGATGCTCCCAATGTACATCTGTAAACCTTAAAATACAGATGTGGAACAACTAATTTATCGTGGTCCCCGTATCCCCTTGCTTTTGGTCCCAAGGTTCTAGAAAAAAAGACCAAGGGTTCCAGGTAACTCCTTCCATATAGACACTCTGTCAAGCACTATGATGTACCTGGCACCTCCAAGGTTAACTGTGCTGCTGGAGCTTCAGAGGGTCATGCTTGGGAGAAACAGTATCTGTTACAATACCTTTTGAGTGCGGCTGATACAAACATCTAAACAGACTATAATGGACTGGTACTATTCTTTGCTACATTGACAAACATAGGAGATACCATTCAGAAAAGTATGTTTGATCCATGTACCTATTGTCCTTTGAACTAGTATCAACGAGTGTCCTAGTCATCAGTTGCCATAACCATGTCTATTTGAGATTATCTGGTTACCCACAGCTGTTGGATCAGTGGCCTAACGAAGGTCCTCGCAGCCCCCGCAGTACGGGGGCACTGAGCTCAAAGGGGCCCCCTCAGCACAGTACCCTGACCCGTAGGCTCCTGAGTGAGTCTGGAGGGTGGACCCCTCCATGTACTTTACAGGGGGACCTCAAGTTTCGGTGTGCCACTGCATGAACATGCTGTTGTCTTCTTCAAAGATACTGAGGTTGTGATCAGTTGGCGCCTAATGGAGGTTGATAGTGACAGTTGCATGCTGTGGTTACTGCTAGGCCATATCTAAAAATCAAATGACTCCTTGAAGCATACATATGGGAAGAGTAGACATGATGAACCTGGTAGGTCTTATCACCTAGCAAACTATCAAAAATGAGCAAGAATGACATCTGATCGAACAACAAACCTTGACGTTTATAGGCACTTATGGTACTCTACTTGGGAACTATTTGAGATTATGTCCTGTTACCTTGAGAAGTGTTTGAGACTATGGGGGAGATTTACTAAGATTTTGCACCATCTTTGTGTCACAAATGTGTCGCAAATCGGAGCAAAATCTTTTTTTCCAACAGAAAATCATGCAAAGCAGCGCATAGCTCTGAGTTGCATTACTTTGCGCCACGGGGTGCTGGATGGGCGTTCCCATGCAACCACCTAAGCTTTCGCACACTAAACCCAATTTACTAAATAAAGTAGACTGGGTTTAACATGAGAACACTGCTACATTTCAAAGTAGGCGCAAGGAAGGAGAAATGCTTTCATTTCCCCTTCCTTTTCAGACTTTGCATGTGAGCTGCATTTTACAGCACACATACAAAGTGGGAAAATAGTTAAAGTGAGTCTCAGCATAGTATTTTGTACTGGAAGGTTTCCTTCCAGTACAGAACCTCCGCTAGACACATGGAGACACCCTTGCACCATGCTGTCAAAGTGTCTCCGTGGCGCACGGCAGGTGATTTCAGCGCCGGTGCTAGCGTGAGTAGGAGATTGCTTTATTTTATTAAACAGGGCACTCTCCGCTTTTCTTTTTTACGAAACTGTTAATAATGGTTCTGTAGGAACGAAATACACAATGATATAGTATTTCTTATTGCGTTACTTAAAGAATCCGTCCCTGCACGGGTACCAGGATAGTGGTATCAATACACACAAAGCGCACTAACCACAAGAGGGAAATGAAGTTTTAGTCATATATTTCCATCATATCTGAATCATGTTAAAAACATTAATTTTGCAGTCCAACAAAAACATATACACTGCATAGACTTTGTGCAGAATTGATATACATTTAAAAACTAACTTTTTTACATCGCAGCGCAGCACACGATTTGCAGCTGCTGCAGTGCGCTACGTGAAAAAATAGTAAATCTGCCCCTATGTATTTTAGTAGTGGTTCTTTCAAGTGTCAGGTGTAACCTTATAAAGCAAATTCAATACTTTTATTGTATTGTTAAATTTCGCTTAGAGAGCTTGATGGCTCTTTTCATAGGGGGAGGGGTCACTTGAGTGGGAGACCCAACTTCTCCGCGGCCTTCTGGCTAGGTTTGTGCTATAGAACTAGCATATACAAACTCTGCATGCATTTAGTTTTGTGTTTACAGGGCTGTGAATCAATGAGCTGACCATAATACCACTCATGTTCAATCTACGGGACTGTAGTTGAGTTCACACATATTGATCGGCTCTTCATATAGTTGCCATACTCAATACGTCTTACTGTGTGCTGACAGGCTGAAACATGGCCGAGGGTTTTGTCTTTTTGCGTTTACATCTTTCGATGCGTTTGATTCCTCGCAAGGCTTCACCTGTGCTCGGGTGCCACACCAGGTTCCCGGAAAGATACGACGTGGAAGCAAGGCACAGAATCCCGCAGCCTGTATTATCCTGGAAAGATGTCATAAATTAATCATGGGAGCTTATGCCTAACTCTCTCTTTTTTTTTTAACGGGTGGTCGGTTTGAAGGATGTCTCTACAAGGACAAAAGGTTTAACACGAAGAGGCTAATATAATGGAAAACGGGGGCCTGTAGGGGATAAATGCAAAATGGCAAACCTTTTATTCCAGAGCACCGCAGCCAAGCACGGGCTCCTGTGAGTTCCCAGCATGCTTTGCTTGACTTGGTACCAAACTATGGGACAATTACTGGGCAAGGTCAGAAGTACATGGGATGACTGGCAGGTAACACATCATTTCCGTTCGGTAAAAAATAAAGATGTGTTTGGTGGGGGCCTTGATTGTGGTGGTGGAGATCTTAATAAAATGGCGGGCATGACTTGGCTACTCTGTTTTAGAAACATGGCGGCCCTTTTACTTACTTGAACAGGCGCTTGAAAAGCCACTGATCATGATTGGTCTCTGTCACCAAGGCCTGACCAACCCACAACACTACAGCTTGCTGGTCCTGTCCACAGTACCCACCTCCCAAAGCCCTCCTAAGCCGCCCCAGAGTGGTAAGTGCCACTTTACAAAAACCCATGATAAATAAATAAATAAATAAATAAATAAATAAATAAGCAAGCCTCCGAAGTCTAAAACATTTGTGGCTCTATTTAGAGTTTCGTGGAGTGGGGCAGCTGCCAAAAAGTGCCAAAGTTTTCTGTATTTAGAGTGCCACAGACATCAATCTACTCCAAATACAGAGGATGGGGCATCCACCCTTCTTTGACATTTGCATGGCATTCGCTCTGTTGTAGGTAAAGCCCTTAGTGTGTGTACTGATAAAGCTGTGCTATATTGTGAACTGGAATGCAATCACTTTTTCAGCATTATTTAAATAATAGATTTCATATTAGGATCTAAAAAATGGAGGCCACCTGTGTTTCTCTCTTTGCTAACTAAGACTCCATGAATGCTTTGCTAGTAAGCAGTATCATTGAGGTTACCATGAAAGATGGGCCAGTGACAGCGCTTAATTTGAGCCAGTGGTTTCCGGTGCTCAGCACCGCACTTAATTGCCAGAACCTGCACTTATGAGAACTGCCACATGATGGCACTTTTTTTTAGCAATTTAAAGATGAGCAGAAAAGCAGTTGTTTGTTAATTGAATATACATTAAAAACAACCAATAACTGCCATCCCAGACATTCTTAATATTTTGGTGGCTTCGAACAGTCTGAATTGTCACACTTGTAGCAGTGTGATGGTTAGTAGTTGTGTAAGTACAGTGGAAATGATGGTGCAAACTGTGGTGGCATCCTTACGAAGACCCCAGCACTTATTTTTTGTGGTGCAAATTAAGCACTTTGATAGCAACATTCAACCCTGTGACACATTCCCAGGTAGCAGCATCTGACTGGGAGTGTTCCTGGAGTGTATAAATACAAAAAGGCAGCAGAACTGGTGCCACAAACACAAAAAACAGACAACTGAGAACCATGCACATGGAGAATCAGAAAAAGAATGACAGGGCCATAGAAACGTACTCGAAGAAGCCAAACCACAAAGGATGACACTGACACAATGAATGGAGTTGGCATTATGTGGGATTTCAGGATTACAATGACAAGTACAGAGAGACAGATCAACAGAGATAACAATAAAGATGAAGGCACACACGTGGGAGACAGCCCATTTCAAACAGGAATAAAAGGTGTTGGGAGAGAGAGAGAGTGACTAACATACGCCGAAGTTGGCACAAGCAAACATAGGCTTTAACATTGAAACATGGTTCGCTAAAAACAAGTAAAAACTACCGAGAGTAGCATTCTTTCAACCAAATGAAAATCATAGAACTGGAAAGCTTGTAACAGGCCAGCTATGGCAGGCACATTTAGATACTTAGAGACAGACTGACAGTTGCAAAAAACAGAGAAGCAGGCTAACAGATGCATAGATACAAAGACTAATACAATGAGACAATCCAACCCAGATGCATTAATCGACCGAGATTCATATGAATTAAGATTCCGAAATGTGCAGACTGACAGACATCTGCACAGACAATCGTATACATAGATTGGCACAGACAGAAAATATGTAGCACCGTAGAAAGTTAAAGCAACCAGAAGCAACAGAAACAAGATGCGTACATACCGATGCGCCCAAACAGACAAGGGGAGACATGCAAATCAATAGACAGAGAGTGAAGTATCACAGCAGAAAAAAGAAATACAGATGGAGAGATGGAAAAGCCATCGCAATGATTTTGTATCTATCAGAAAACATAATGAAGATTTGGATTTCTTATTGGATGGAGTCTTGGCATGCTTTGATGCCTCATCGCCACAAGTGAATACAAGGCTAGTTAGATTTCTTGATGCAGCTCAGGCCAAAATGCCAAACTGACTCGCAATCTGCAGGGTATCGGTCCACGGGGGAAATTTTTATTAAGTGGTCGGCTAACTTGCTACAGCGGATCGCATCTTTTTCTTTTATAGGTCGCAAAGGCATAATCAGCTGGGTCAGCATAATGGTAACGGTACAGAAATGTTTTTAGCAGTTTATGCTTCGAAGCTCAGGAGAGAATATGATCATCTGAATTATGTTTTTACTATTTGTATGTATTGCAATGGTTTTAAGTAACTATGCAAATAAAGTTTTACATTACATTATTGGATGGAATGACAAAGCATCATTCATGAAACAGTACACTATTGTTTTGGAGAGTGATCTGCTGTTTTTTAGGTGTCGCTTGCGATGGGAGCTTTCTATAACCTATTACTTACAACATAGAGTGGGGTTTGGTCACCTGCCTTCAGCCAAATGTGTGTTAGGTCTGGCTTAACAGCGCAGCTGTCTGTAAGGCCCATTGTTTACTGTGTGTTTCGGTCAGACACTGTCTAACATTTTAATGGTTTTTGTCACCTCTCTTCATCCACTGCTTTGCGATTGAGCCAATCACATCTTGGATCAGCCATAAGAGTATCTCCATCTCCCTGCAGTGCTATTGGGTGACTGGTGCATCATTTTGCCTCCTAAGATGTGCTTCCATTTCAATGCATGAGGGACTACTTTCGATCGAATACAGTACACTCATTCATCACAGTTTTTGACACAATCAGTTCCCTTCTCCTGTGTGATTCATATTCACAAGTGAACCCTTCTTTCACTTCAAAAGAATGTTTTAATGCTGTTTATCAGGACTCGAGTGTGACCGTGACAAGACTATGGCTGCCCTATTTGGTTGTTGCTTTGCTCATTGGAACAACCTGTCACCGAGCTGGTGATCTGCATGTCATGTGAGATCAACAACAAAATCCCTAATCTGGCCATCTGAGCACCCACCATAGTCACATCCTTCACAACAAAGCCAGTGCCTGACCTTGCAGCTTGCACCAGCAGCTTCTTTCAAGAGCCACAGACATTCTTCCTCTCACAAGTATAAAAAGCATTGACTAAAGTCAATAGGCCTGGCTTACATTTTCAGTTGTAAAGCAAAGCTATTGGCTTTAGCAATGCTTATTTTCCTGTCAGGCCACAGTAGGTGTATCACATTAAGAAGACATTAATGTTGGTTCTATGGTGGGACTGCATAAGCCAAAAGGATGGATTTAATGCCCAGGAGACAGAAATTGTGACCTTGTTGATAGCTGGGCTTTTGCTTTATTATTTAATAAAGACATCCAAGGTAAGATGCGTGGGTGGCAGAATGCAGTCTAGCTGTCTATCTGGCAAGAGTGCTGTAAAGAAAGGCTCTCATAAGTCCACCATCTTGAATGTGCCTGTTAGGCCTGGTGCGGCCTGTTCCCTGATATATAAACAAATAAAGCAGTGAGGCAGTGAGGGATTTCATCTACCCTAACGAGTAACTTCATGGTGGCATTCAGTTATTGCACTTTGTTGCTCAGTTAATGATCCAGGTTCAAATGGGCCAATCGCGAGCCTTGATGCCCTCTGTACCAGTAGGACTGTTGTAAAGACACCCGCTGCCAATAAATGGAGGCACTTCTGATGCATACATCAGACTAATGTTTCTACAGCTCTTTGTCACAAGCAATTTGCTTCTACACTTTCTGCCATCAGGGCCCTGGAAAACATGTCTAGTTTCATTATGTTCAAAAGGGCCTTCTGCTTGCCTAACCGATGTGCTTGCCTTCTAATGAATAAAGAAGCTTATTTAAGAATCTTCCAGAGAAAAAGAGCAGCGTCAGCTTCACGTCTGACCCTCCCGCGCTCTGCCAGCCACTGGCGGGCCAGCCCAAAAGCTACACTGACATCAGCCACGTGGGTTCCTTTTTTTGCTCAGGTCAAGATGGAGTCATCAGAGGACTATTTCAAATCAGATATGACATCAGCCAGGCTGGTGGAAAAGCATGGGATTTGCAATTTTCCATCCACTTTGCTGCACAGTCACCCCCGGCAACGCTCCCTGTTACATCTCGATTAGAGCTTCCGGCGTCGGACTCCGAAACGGAAGTTTCTTTTCTCTGTGAGAGTTCCTCAGGACCAGAAAACACTTCACTCAGGTTACCTCGAAGGCAGACTCCCAGGCTAGGATATATTTGAAAGGGACTAGCTCTGGTAACTTGACATTAACAATTAACAGCTTCTTTTTACATTTCCTTGACACCACTTTTCAAAAGAAGCCAGCTGCGCATGACATGATCTAATTTGACTGCCATTATCTACGGGCAATTGAAATGATGCGCCAATGCTTATTTCTTGTGATTGTGTGGTCACCGTTGTTATTTCCACAACTTAAAACACAAAGTGTAACTAAAATTGTGATACTTGTTCGTTGTTTTGCCCTTCATTTTTTACTGCCACCCCACTGGCTGAAAAAATCAACAGCTGACAAGGAAAGAAAAAACAGAGGTTTTCTCTTTCTAAAGTGGTGATGACAACATAAGATTATATGTTAAAGGATATTACATGAAATACTACTACTAGTACTAATAGTGGTGGTGATAGAAACACAAATAATAATGATAATACAGCTACTACTGCTACTACTACTATTATTACTACTAATAATACACTGTAGTTCTGAAGCAAAAATGCATTATGTTCACAGATGTAAAGTGGAACATGCCCACTTGGGATGATTCATTGTGTAACCCATTTGGGGCTAGACGAGGCATCAGTGATGACAATCATTGTCACGTTGGCCACACGTCTATCTGGGAGTATTTTGCAATGTTTGTTTTTTTGTTGCAGTAGGGAGACAAGTTTTTCATGTGCATATTTTTAAAACAACTAGGGCCCCATTACGATGCAGTTCGGACCGCAACCGGCGGCTTGTCGGTTGCGGTCCGAACTGCATCTACTGCTGCGGTCCAACCGATGCATTACAATGCATGCGGTCGGAGGCAGCAGTCGAAGGGACTGACCCACTAAATCCTACTGGCTCATGGAGCCCGTCGGTTGGTCGGAAAAGCCTCATAATCCCTTAAGGACGGCCGTCAGGGTTATGCTGTTGGTTTTGGACAGCCTTTTTATGTCTGCCTTTCCCCCTGAGCCTCGGCATCTGTGATTGAGGGCCTGAACATCCCTGCACCATGTGGCAGGCACTGTAGGTGCCTGGAACACGGTGCACGGATGTTAACAAACTCCCAATTCTCAATGGGAGCTTGTGCTGTGGGCAGTTTCTGCCCGCCGCCCAAACTTCCATTGAGAAATGGGAGTTTGTGATGGCACCAAGTATGGGCGAATTTTGCGGATCTGCGGTCTGGGAATTCGCGCGAAATTGCAAAAAAATCCGCGAATTCTGAGATTTTCCCGCGAACTCACGGATTTTTTTGCGTTTTGCGATTTGCACTCTACTCAACTGGAGTACTTTCTACTGGCTAATCAGTAAGTGCTACCTCGTTGGGTAAATGTATAGTGCTTTTCCTACACAGGAGCTGCGTAAAGGGCCAGAAGATTTGTCTCCATGACCATGTGTGCCTGTAACTTTGCCACCGCGCCAAAAGGCGCAGAGGTCCCTTGAGTGAGCTGTCCATCATAGTTGGGAAAGGGCGGGAAGACGTTTGATACCGCTAGTGTGTGGTGCGGGGCCAAACGGGCGGGGTTCTATGCGTGTCAACATGCCTCTTGTGTATAAAGGGTCAGAGAGAGAGCAGGGCAGCAGGTGAGGAGAAAGCAGCCTCCTGGTCATAGGAACTACACGGGGATTGCGCTCGAGAAACTCATGGATTCAAAGACCTCCCTCGAGTATTACAGCTAATTTTCGACAGCATATATGGGGTTAAAGCACACTTGCCGCATCGACCGTGCTCCCTAATCTTTTGGGCTGATTAAAACATTACTGAATTTGAGCTTCAACTCGGGCACCTGCTTTATTTATATCTGTAAGTGCTTCCTGTTGAGGTTTAATTTTTGGCCCACAGGAAGCACTTACAGAGTTAAGGCAGGTGACGGAGTTGAAGCTAACTTTGTAACCATTTTAGAATGGCGCCGGCAAGCTGCCAGAGTTGAAGTTTCTTACTTGCAAGTTGCAACTATTCTCTGACCCTGCCTCGGGCACCTGGCTGTTTAGGGTCAGGACAGGGTCAGAGAATAGTTGCAACTTGCAAGTAAGCAACTTCAAATCTGGCAGCTTGCCGGCGCCATTCTAAAATGGTTACAAAGTTAGCTTCAACTCGAGCACCTGCCTTAAGTGTAAGTGCTTCCTGTGGGCCAAAAAAAAATCCGCCCGCAACCGGATTTGCGGATTTTTCAGCAATTTCGCGAGATTCGCGGATTGCGAAATTGCCAAAAATCCGCAAATTCCGGGAGCGGAACGGATTTTTGGCCCACACTTAGATGGCACCATGTGGGTTGGCATCCAAATATTCCGGTTGGAGCCACTGACCTGAGGTCAGTCGGTTCCCAATCCGCAGGTTTGTCAGTCGGAGGCAACTCTGACCAACATTGTAATAAGGGCCCTAATCTGATTGGTCAGATATAAATTACTTTAAACATTTAAGGACTCAAATAATAAACAAAGCCTCTCAATGTACAGTCTTTGAAAACAAGTAGTTGTAAGCCTTGGAAGATGATCCAGTGACAAAGTGTGAAATATCTAATCAACGGTATAGTATATACTAACAGTCATATCATATCAACAAATGAAGGAAATCATGCAAAGTACTTCTTGTTTGCCGCTTTTAGTGAGTTGGTTACATTTTTGCTCTTAATTAACTACAATAACCCCAGACACATCAAAACTTGCAGAGATATCTGCCTTGGTCATAAACAGTTCATATGCTGAATTACCCCTTTAACAGGTACCATCACGGGTAAAGGCAGAAGGTTCCTTTTTGGATGCCTGGATCACAGACATATTAGTAGACGATATGTGGGAGCATCTATGAATATGGCCTTATGAGTGCATTTATGATCTTTTTATTTACTGCAATATCTCCTCAAGTATTGTGTACACTCTTCCATATCTCTGTCCTCCGAGCCTTTAGGATATTCTTGAAACTCATACTTGTATGACCCCCACCCTCTTTGGTGCTGGTGCTTCAACCTTTCATCATTATTGCAAACATTGTAACATCTTTCAGTTGAAATACAGTTTGAGTCTGCTTTCCCTTTTTATCATAATTCCATCTCATCAGGGACTTGGGACTCCATTTTAGATCAAATCTAACCAGTTAGACGTATTTCCCCCATTCATTACGACTGTGTCTCGGTGCAAGTAATCTGAAAAGTAATGGGTAAATTCCCATCAAGTAGTCAAGTGAGTAATGCAAAATAGATCTGTTTAAGCTAAGGGTAAATCGGAATTCGAAATTTTGCATGCCAATGATGCCTGTTTTAACCACTTCCACGCTCATGACAAGCTCAACTCGTCATGAGTTACGACGCTCGTACGCTCATGACGAGCTGAGCTCGTCATGTAACGTTGCTTTAAAAAAAACGCAGCGCACAGCGGGAAAACCGCTAGCGCGCATGCGGTTAAGTGCAGTCCTAGCTCCTTCTACTCTGAAAAGATATTTCCATTGATGCTCCAGTTATCCTTCTTCAAGCAGTAATTTAATTTTGTAGGCATTAAGTACTGCCTACTTCAAACGGTTTATAATTTCTTTTGTTAAACTACAGCTGCACCCCACCTTGTGCTTCAATAGTCATATAATTTACTTTAATAATGTTGAGGCATCTAGGTCAATAAGTAGGGAAAGCAATCCCTGGAATGTAATGCCTTAAAATATTTCCTTATAGTCCTGCTTTTAAATTAAGTTAGTTGTTCAGTAACTTGTCCACATCACTATAATTTTTGTCCACATGAGGAATATTATGGGGTTTTACGGACTTATAATGGGTTATGGAACAGTAACATCAAGCTGGTCAGCATTGACTAATTCATCAGTTATGACTCATTTGTAATGCTTTAAAAAATGCTCAATGAAGCGGCTTAGATGCCTCACTTGCTTGCCTTAATGTCACGCTGGCTTAGTTCAACCTCTATTGAAAGATATCGAAGACAAGCCTGGATACAAAATGGTATCATGTTAACTAAATTATGCAAAATGTTTAAATTTAGCGCTACATGAATTTTGTGAATATTTTCCATTTTGCGGTCATGTAATTTAATATTATGTATGCCTGCATAAGACTCGTTCAAATATAAATTGTCTCGCAGGGACAGTAAAACCCAGGGCCATAGATATTTTCTGCTCAAACCTATGTCTTACCAATACCTTGCATGAGGTAGGCCCTAGGGTTCAAATTATATGTGTGATACTAGTCAAGTGTATTTCACACAATATACATATTTTAATTTATTTTCATGAACATAATTCATAGCTCACACATAGGGTGGAATGTCATCAATGACCGTTGATTGGCCCATCTCCTAAGATGTGCTCATAGCAACCCAAATCACTGTTTCAATTAGGAATAAAGCAGTTTCTTGGATTTGGCATTTGAGCTGACTCCCTCAGATAATCACACAGGCGTGATTGCTACAGGGTACAGCAAACAGTAGCGGCCCCTACTAAGCACGGGTGGTGCGGCGGAGGGAAAGCAGAGGGGTGAATGAGAAAAATTGAAATAAACTCACTTACCTGAATGCCGCCGGGTGCTGCTACCTCTGCTCCATCTACTCGCCGCAACAGGAAGCTCCCAGCCTCCCAGTAGCCCCTGTCCAATCACAACAGTGCTTTAAGCAGTGTTGTGATTGGTCTGAGAGCGGTGGTTCGTCACTCAGGCAGGGGCTTGGAGGCTTTGCATGTTCGTCACCAGGCTGTGTAATGCAGCCTGGGGGATAAGATACAAAGTGCGCATGATGGTTTGACCAGCGCTCTTGCGCTGGTCAAACCATTGTACGCACTTTAGAGTGTGCTTTACACTTGTCCCCTTCCCCCTGCACTGGCCAGCCAGGCCCATCCACCCCGCCCGGCACACGAACAGGAAGGAAAATGAAAACGATAATAATGTTAGGTGCTACAGTTTTTGCTTTCCTTGTTACACTGCTCACAGAGCAGTGGGGAGACGCTCCTCTGCCTTATCGCAGGAGCCACCTCTGACAGCAAAGCTTATACTGACACAGATTTCAATAAGTCTGATCCACAATTACACAACAAAATTCGATTTCCATAACTCTCAGCAAAGCACATTTCTATGCATCAACTACAATATAGATGAAATGTCAGAAAGCCTCTGTAAAATTGTTCTGCTAACATAGCTTCTGGAAACAATTTTTTTGCTCTAGCATTTTAATACCAAAGCTAGAGAACAAATTCAACTGTGTGGCCTCTGTAATCAAATCTTCAAAATTATATGAACATTTCATAACCAGTTTCCTTTGGCAATGAACATTTCATCTGTTATCCTCTATGCCTCTGTAGTGGCTGACATTGAAACTTCTTCTCAAATTTCCCAGGGCTTGAGCAAAACCCGCCAAAGCTGACTTTTTCTTTTATTGGTTTAAAAGTCAGCGGGATGGAAGCTTTTTAAGGTTTCTGGGCAAAATAGTCATGTAGGGCAGAACCGGAAGGCCATATTACCACCACTGGAAAGACATCCGGACTTCTAGCAGATACCTGGATCTTAGCATTTCAATAGGATGAACAAACACACCAGATTCCATGAATAGCATCGCAAAGCAGGAAACTATTTATTGCCTCAGTAATAATTTTCTTACAGGTGAGAGGGCACTTGCCTGAAATATATGTCTGAAAATCGGAATGACACCACTCCAATACCTCATTTCTCAATACCACATTTTAGAATAAATGGCATGTAAACCTTAGTGGAAAACCCCAAGTGCACATGCATCTACTGGTTGGGTCGGTGCCCATAGGGTGGGGTCAGATGGAAGAGAACTGAAGCTTTCTCAGCCAGTTAAATGTGGTCTTTGAAAATAAATAGAAATTTCTCAATATCCTAAAATGTATTATAAGATAAACAGAAAACACTCTTTTGTCTAAGATGGTTCCCTTTGTAGCCACCTGAAATGTTTGCCTTAGTTTTTACACAGCAAATACTTAGGGAGATCGACTAAAATTCACAGATAATGTCAACTGGATAGGATCCCAATAGCCACATGCTCCCAATATATAAAATATAAACATAAGAGCCTACTGTACGTAAGTAAAACTGAAAACATGGTTATTTACTTAATAGTAGTGTACACAATGCTTTTCCCCACTGTTTCATATATCTTAGCTAGGTAGGTTTCATTCGGAAATGTCCCATAGTTAGAGCCAGTAAACTCGCTGAGATTGTTTTTTGTTCTGAAAATAAATAAAATAAAAACATTAAAAACGTTCTGCAATAATTCGGAGAAAGTATTTTTTTGTTAGTTAGGAGACCAGACTAAATTACATTATTTGGCAGTGGGTGGGTTTAGCACGGTGCTTAATTCGAGCTGGTGGTTGCGGGTGGGGTCCACTGGCACTTATTTTATTAAAGACGGGTTATTTTGCATCACAAGACTTTGGACCAGGAAAAGAGTGACAATGGCAGGGAAGAGGGTAGAAAGAGGGTAAGAAACATGGGAAAACAGTGAGGACGGGAGAATGGAAGGATGAAAAAAAACCTGCAAGTGTGAGATAAAGTGTAGGGGATGAAAGATGGTACATTAAAGAGGCATGGCGTTTTATTATGACTAAAGTGCCATAGTATTTGGTAACACAGGCATTCCTCAGTGCCAGCGGCAGGCTTCTGAGAAAAACATTTGGCCCAGTACTTAGTCTAGTACAAATTAAGCAGAGGTTATGCATGAACAAGTTCGAAGAAAATCAATATGGGATTTATAGAGATATTACCCTCATCAGAAGATTGCTTTAGGCCTTTCTGGCAGCTATCACCAGTTGTGCTGTGCATCTCATAGTAATCAACGTCTATAGGTGCATGCAGTTGGAATATGGGTGGAATCTGTATTTTACATATGTATCCTTGTGGTACATCATGGCACAGTAAGATCAATGGTCACCCACTCTACGTAACACTTTACAAGAAAGCTGCACGAGGCATAAAACAGGCGCAGGTAACTGAAAACAGTATATAATTGTCCCCTAATTTTGTTGAATGGGCAATATTCTCAGTACACAACGCATTCTTGTACGTGGTCTGCCCAGTTCTTAATTTGTAAAAAAAAATAAGTGCCAGGGCTCTCGTCAGGAAGATGTTGTAATATATTCCTCTTGTTGACATCATCGCGCTGGGGACCTGGCGCGAGGTGGCATGAGAAATGCTTACTTGCACTGTGTATCATTCGTATGTCGTTCCACGTTCAGATGCAGGACACGACATGCCAGGATTCCAACAACGTTAATCAGTTGTCGGAGATCCTGGTGTGTGGCGTGAGCGTCTGGCCGTGGGTGCAGCCTTTATTGGAAATAAATATCTTGAACATCATTTACTGTTCCTGGCCACTTATTACAGAGGCCAACACAGCTTGCACCGCACATTGCCCCTGCCATGCTGTCAATGACAGTAACAACACAGCTACTAGCCATCACACTCCTACAAGTGTGACAGTTCGGACTATTCCAGGCCCCCAAAGCTATAAGAATGGCTTGGGTGGCAGGTAATAGTCATTTTTAATGTATACTGAATTAATAATTGACTATTGTTATGGTCATTTCAGGCAGCGCCATCTTGTGGCAGACTATCACATGCACCGATGTTGACAATTGAGTGGCGGTGAGGAGCACCGGAAGCCACCGCTCAAATTAAGCACTGTGTCTGCCAACTTTTGCCAACCTTACCCTTTATAAAACAAAAGGTATACTTTATTCATGGGCACTATGTTAGGGTGTTTCTTTTAACAGTAGCTTGTTTCGCGTAACATCTGCTATTTCTAAATGCCGTGAAAATAACGGGTTATCAATACCCAATTCAATGGTACTCAATTGTCAGTCTTCGGAATGATGCAGATGTCAGTAGAGAATGTTTACTCGCTGAGCCTTTTTGTCGAAAATTGCCAAGAAATAGAGAGTTTTCATGAATCAAGATGGCGGCACACGGGCAGCTTATTGTGCTCTTCAGTCTTTGCTAGATAAAATTGACTCTCAGCGAAAAAAACTGTGGAGTACCCGTTTCTAGTTAGCTACGCAAATCACTTAGACATACTTTGAGCAAATGAGTTCATGGTTCTCATTTGAGCCATGAAAGAAAACAATATTGTTTTATCATCGATAAAAGAATGGGACTGACATAGTGATTTAGACGCAGTACCAGGCAATATGCAAATGGGAGCATTTGAAATGAATAAGTTAGGAATTCCATAATTTAAAGGCTTGATGTCGTCTTAGTAATTGAAATTTGGATGAATTGCAGAAGTTTGGTGGCAGCACATAGCCTCTCCCATCAGTGTGGTAATTGTTTTTCACGCCAAGCAATTTATATCTTTCTGTTCTCCCCTTTGATTGCACTCTACTTTCTCTGGGTTACTTGTAATGGGCCGCATATTGCCTTCAACAGACCCGGTTTTACAGGAGCAGCTTTCACTTTAAAATACGAAGGATCGTTTGGTGCACTGCAGGGACTAATCGGGAACTATAGTTTATATACTTTTTTTTTAGAATTTTTGTATATGTGGAGCCTATAATTTTACAAAACCAAAGGGGGTGATGGACGTAGCGTTGACAATACAAGCACTCACCCCCAGTCAACTGATCTGGGTTTAATCCATCACCGTTCTTTAGCCCACTCTGCCACCCCAGTTCAGACATGGCCATATGCAAATCATTCTGACCCTGTGCCTCATGGGAACAGTCCAGCCTGAACTGCCAAGCCTATAATTTTACTACTTATTGCCACCTCGAGTGCATTACATTTTCGATCATGGAGACCAACCAATAATGATTGATTTGACTGCATCCGCTGTTTGCAAATGCCTGTACAAACACAGCCATCATGTTTGCAAAGGTTTTGACTTGCCATGCCACTTATAACCACAGTTGTTTTCTATCCTCTAGGGCTTAATGTGTAAAAAAACAAAAAGTTCCACTGCCCCCTGCTGGTGTTGGCGAAAACTATCGCTACTGTGGCCTGTATTGCAGAAAGGGTACACTACCTTGGTCTGGGTGCGCTGGGCAGCGACTGGATCAGTGCATCGTGTCCAAATGCATGTGCTTTTCCCACTGTAGTTGCTAAAAACCATGCTTGCACTGAGAACACTGAATTAATGAAAGGCGGACTTTAAATTGGAAGGCCCATTTGACTGCGGGAGGTGGCCCCAGCCTCCCTTTCACTTGGAGGCAGAGAAGCCCTTAAGAGGCATGTGTTACTACACCCGCCTACAGAAGGTTGCTGTGTGGTCCTACTTGGGACCCCTGTTTCCCCTTCCAAGAGATGCAATAGGGGGCGCACTGACCCTTAGTCACCCCATAGGGGTGCACAATCATTGCACCTCCCAACAGCTTTCTTGCCACATTATCCACATCTGCTAAAGGACAGCCGTAAATCAAAGGGTAACCGCATTTCAATGGGGCATGACCTCATGAACATGAGAGTAGCCCTTTGTTATTTCACCAGTGCAAAAATGTATTTTATATACTTTTATTTAGCCAGCCCTTTTCAGCCATTGGTCAGTTCTGTCATTCACATAATTCTTCTACACACTAGAGCACACAGAATGAGTGATCGCACTGCAGTCACTGGTTAACTTCTAACTGAGTGAAGGCATTGTGCTTTTTCACAATGAGCATAATCGCTAACATAGTAGTTCCCTTCAGATCGGCTCTGACCTACCCCCTCGTTGCCCTTAAGGCTTTCTGTAGTGACGACTGCAGAGTAGTGGAATGTGTGTCGTGTTACAGGTTTGGATGAGGGCTGATGTTGTGTTATTAGGTCCTGTTCTGGGGAGAGGGGTTGGGGGAGTTTTTTGGGGTGTTTTGTATGGGGGGATTTTCTGCAATGATGTGGGTGTCCGACTGACACTGTTGAAACGGTTGGGAAATGGCGGCAATGGGGACGCTACCTAATCTGAAATGCCTCACATGGAATGTCCGTGGACTTCGAACTATGTCAAGACGGTACAAGGGGCACGCCTATCTGGTGAGGCGAGGTGTCCAAATTGCACTGTTGCAAGAAACTCATTTGACCAAACAGGAATGCACCGCGTTGCAGAGGAGGTGGCATGGTCAGGTGTTTGGCACCACATACTCGGCGTTTGCAAGGGGGGTGTTGATATGGGTAAGAGCGGGGATCCCATTCCAGGCTACGAACCAACTAGTGGACCCTGAGGGTCGGTTTGTGGCGGTAGAGGGGAGGCTATATGGCCGTGAGGTGGTCCTGTGTAGTGTATATGCTCCCAATGCTGACCAGGCCCGTTTTTTTGATAGTCTCACAGGCTCACTGGCGCACTTCCTGGCGGGCCCCATCATAATGGGAGGGGACTATAATTCGATCATTGATGTGGCGCTGGATAGATCGCATCCGCCATTGGCCGACTCCCCAGTGCGTAGGCTAGCCACACACAGGAAAGATTGGCAGGAGAGGTGGGGCCTTATAGATGTATGGAGGGAGCAGCATCCTGATGTTAGGGACTATTCTTTCTTCTCAGCGTTGCACGCCTTACATGTTAGGATAGATTCCATCCTATGTAGTGGCCCCCTGGCTGCCATGGTAACGCACACGGAATACCTGGCCAGAACCATCTCGGACCATAATCCCTTACTGGTGACGGTGCAATGGCAGCGGACGAGATCCGCGATCCCAACATGGAGGATGCGGCCTGACACATTAGAGGACCTGGTGTTCAGTGACTCGGTCCAACGGGGCATTGAGCATTACTTTTGTGAGAACGAAGGTTCAGCCGCCACGAGGTCAATAGAGTGGGATGTGATGAAGGTGGTGGTGAGAGGTATCTGTATGGGCAACTTTTCGAGTGTAAGGACGACAGTGTTGGCTGATCTGGGGAAGGCGGAATGTATGTTGAGGGATCTAGAGCAGTGTAGGCCTGAGCAACAGGGCCTACAGGGCCAACTACTAGAGGCAAAGGAATTGGTAGCGACGGAAACAGAGAGGCTGAGGTGTTATGATTACAAGCTATATCTCACCAAGGTGCATGCGGACAGGGATTAGGTGGGCACACTACTTGCCAAACTCGCTAACTCGGAGCCTAGAGGTGGCCCGATCATGAGTATTAGAACGGAATCGGGGGAGGTGGTTTACTCGCAAACTGCGGTTTTGGCGCGCTTCCAGACGTATTATACGAGTCTATATAAGAGTCAGTTGGCGGTGGAAATCTCTGCAATAGGTGAATACCTGGAGACTGTTTGTCTCCCGGTGCTGGATGATGAGACTGCAAAGGACCTGGGCGGCCCCATAACGCTGTCAGAGATTCGGGTGGCCATTAAGCAGATGGCTAGGAACAAGACGCCGGGGGTGGATGGCCTGCCAATTGAATTTTACGTGAAATATATAGATGTTCTGGCACCACGGCTCTTAGTGGTGTACTCCGAAGCCATGACCCTAGGGCAGCTACCTCAGTCGATGAGGGAAGCACTTGTGGTGCCGCTGCTGAAACCTGGTAGGGAGGCCTTGGATGTGACGTCGTATAGGCCCCTGTCTATGCTGACGGTGGACTATAAGATCTTAAGTCGTATTCTGGCCACTAGACTGCTGCCACATATGACCTCGCTGATACACGGAGACCAGGCCGGGTTCATTCCTACTAGGAACACATCCATAAACATCCGCCGCCTGATCCGTATCCTAGACAGCGCCTTGGACTCCGATTACAGATCAGCAGTACTGTCGGTGGACATTGAGAAGGCCTTCGATAGCCTTGAGTGGCAGTACCTCGAGAGGGTGCTAGAGAGGTTCGGCCTTGGAGGCGGCTTTGGGCGATGGACGAGGGTTCTCTACTCTTCTGCCACTGCCAGAGTGCGACTGGGGTCTGTTATCTCGCCCGATTATCCGGTGCGTAGAGGGACGAGACAGGGTTGCTCACTGTCTCCTCTCCTGTTCGCTTTAGCGGTGGAACCACTGGCGAGAGCAGGAGAATTGTATAATGGGATTAGACGTGGTGAGGAAACTCATCATATCTCATTGTATGCAGATGACCTGTTGCTGTACCTGGAGGATACGGAAGGGGCTCTTAAGGGGCCAGTAGGGATGCTAACAAGCTTTGGTAGGCTTTCAGGCCTCAAGGTAAACTGGAATAAAACCTGTGTTTTTCCGCTGCGGGCGGACACGCCTTGTCCTCCTCTTGCAGTAGATGTGGTCTGGGAAGACACATGCTTCACCTATCTAGGAGTCCGTGTTTACCACAAAGCCGAGAATCTGCTGGAGGGAAATATAGGCCGCTGCATAAGGGCTCTGCGGGGATGCATGTCCTTCTGGGCCTCCCTTCCTCTGTCGGTACAGGGCCGGGTGGCATTGCTGAAGATGGTGGCTCTGCCAAGGTTGCTCTATTATTTCCGTACCCTACCGATATGGATCCCACAACGGATCTTCAAAGACTTGAGGACGATGGTCATTGATTTCCTCTGGGGGCATGGAAGGCGCAGGGTAGCGTTGCACACTTTGATCAGACCCAAACTTGAAGGAGGGATGGCAGTTCCTGATTTTGAATTGTATTACCTAGCGGCCCAATTACAGGTTCTAACACAAAGCATTGCTAAAGAATTTAGAGGCCCAGACCAGGAGCGTGGAATGGGCATCCAGAGGCACATCTTAGCCTACATAGTTATGGAACAGAAATGTGAATTGAGAGGTCTCTCCATTGAGGAGAAAACCCTTCGGTTGTGCTAGCATAGGAGCCTGAAGAGGGCAAAGGCTGCATGCCCGTATGCGCCGGAGATTCCTCTTGGGATGTTGACAGCGCTACCGCATGGAGGCGATTGGTCTCCGTTGTCGGAATGGGAGGAGTTGGGCTTACATATGGTGGGCGATTTATATGTTGACGGGAGGCTGGCCCCCTTTAGGGTACTGCAGGACCAGTTTGGCCTCCCGGATGGGAGCTACCTCTTGCATGCTGCAGTAACCGCGGCAATGCGGAAACACTGGAAGGGTGGACTGGTGGAACCGGACACGACCATGGCCTGCCAATATGTGGTGGTGGCTGCGGGCACGTTCAAAGCGGTGACTTGCCTCCAATCGAGAATGTTAAATGAGGGACTAGGGCCGCTCACTGCGCTGAAGGAGAAGTGGGAGGATAGCATAGGTAAACCCATACCAGACACGGTTTGGGGCCAGATCTTGAAACGGACGTGGAAGGGTAGCAGGAATGCCCGCTTCCAGCAGGTGCACTTCTTTATACTGCATAGGACCTACCTGACCCCAGGGAAACTTCGACGGTACTTTCGGGTACAGGATGCGGCGTGCCCGAGATGCTTGGCACTTGAGGTTGAGCTGGATCATTTGCTGTGGGGCTGCCCGAAGTTGGGGACTTATTGGCCTGAGGTGGGTGAGCTTCTGAATGCAGTTACTGACAGGGCAGTGGAGTTCGACATGGCGGCGTGTCTGCTGCTCTGGTTCCCTCACACGGCGAAGACGAAAGTGACGAGCAAATTTATTGACCTAGGACTCATGCTAGCCCAAAGAGAGATTACCTGGCGATGGAAATCCAAGGAGGGCCCATCGGTTAGGCGATGGACGAACGAGTTGTTGAAATGGTCCAGATGTGAGAGTGTGATTAGAATGCGACAGGCTACTAGAACTGGTAATGAGAAGAGCTTGGAGATGGCAAGGGCCTGGGAGATGATTGTGCAGGTTATGAGCAACTACCTAACAGAGGACGAGGAGGAGGGACATTCGGAGACTGAGGTTCCATGAGGCTTAGAAGAACGAATGCATAACATCATTTAGTGGCGAGCTCTTCTGTCGGAACTCATACTTACAACCCACATCAGCAGTAGTTGGGGGGAGGGGGGTTGGAGGGGCGTTCTGATGTCGCCAGTTGGCGGAGACTGAGGGGGGGGGAGTTTGGTGGATATAAAAGCAGACACTTAATTATGTTGTTGACCTGGTGTCCCTCTAAGGTGCTCATGGTGACCTTTTGTTGGAACCTGTTGGTACGCCGCCCGACCTCCGGGATGTGGGCTGAATGGCTGCGTGCAACTTTACTAACGCAAATGTGCCTTGACATATCGTGGGTATACCGGTTGAATTCCATCGCTGTTTTGTTTATAACTGCAATAAAAACATATTTAAAAAAAAAAAAAAAAAATAGTAGTTCCCTTCAGTGCCAGGAACGTCTAATAAAATGTGTAATTTTCGAAACTAAAAAAGATTTTTGAGTTTAGTCAACATCTAGATTTTTGATGGAGGTACCGCAGATCTCCCAGCAATAAGGTTTTGCAAAGACAATACCAAAACAAATCAAAGATTTGATAAAGCCAAGAGAATTGGCAGCCAACACAGACCTTTTACATTTGCCAATGCTTGTTTTTTCTTCTTCAAAACACGCGAATGCATTGCGAACACAACATATTGTGATGCAGAAGAAAACGGCAATGCAATTTAAAATGTAGCAAATGTCTTCTTAAACTGGACACCTCAAATTTGATATTAAATTGTTTGACTTTATTACACATATAACAAGCATCGACAAAGCCATAAACGTGATGGGTGCTGGTAAAATTAGTTCTGCATCTGTTTGTAAACAGTTTTTTGTAGAATTGTATAAGGGACCTATTTTGTTCATGTAAGTACACATAGTGCGAAAGCAGAATGCTGTCACTCAAAGAGCGGTAACACAATGGCTGAAGTGGGCTGATTGTGTGCACAATGTTGTTGTATGGTGTGGTGGGGGAATAAACATGTATATAACACATTGACAGACCAATGGATGAAGAGCGATGGCCATGTATATGTATATATTATATATATATATATATATATATATATATATATATATATATATATATATATATATATATATATATATATATATATATATATATATATATATATATATATATATATATATATACACACACACACGCACACACTCAGGACTAAGATGCAACAAATTTCTCCATTCTTGTTAAAGTACAAGAACTGTTTTTGGTTGGCTCACTTCTTAAATTCATTAGCCCATTTCGCAGAACAATGTGTACACATCTATTTTTGACAAGTCCACTCAAATCAATGTAGTACATCTTGTTCAAACTTATAAACATCCACGCCTTTCCTGGCCTATGGAACAGCGCAACTAGAAGGCCCGTGCTGTGCCCTCTTCACACTGGCTGCCAGCAGTTTTGAAACTACATTTGGAGAGGGCAATTACATTGGCGTTAGGGTCGCAGACCACTCCTCCTTTGAAGTATTCGGTAATAGTGACATGGGTCACCCAAATGAAACAGCAGCACAAAATGTTATTAAGCAGCTCACCTCAAAGACTGAGGTATTGTTGCCAAGAAATAATTCCATCTGTTAGATTGGGACTGTTCCAAAACACTCTGGGGTCCATTACGATGTCGGGCGGTTTGCCTCCGCCTGTTTTCCGCCCCGGTTGCCTTGCGGCCGGGGCGGAAAACGGGTAACATGGAGGCGGTGTCTGTTAGACACCGCCCGCCATATTACTATGGGCTTCTTTCAATGCCTTTCCGTGGCGGCAATGCCGCCACGGAAAGGCATGCGGTGTTCACTCTGGGGGACCCCTGCGGGCCCCCAGAGTGAAGGCCAAAGGGGGCTGGCACACGGGGGGTGCCTGTGGTACCCCCCTGCCTTTGCATAATCGAAGAGGCAGGCACCGCGCGGTGCCTGGCGCTTCGATTGTGCAAAGGCTGCTTTTGTTTTGTGACATTGTGGCAGGCGGTGCAGTGAGCACCGCCCGCCACAATGTTAAATTGAGGAATGCGCCCCCCACTGTGGTGGGCGCATCCTAATGGCACTGTTGGGACCCCCGCCCTTTAGGCGGGCGGTCCCGATTTCCGCTAGGGTGACGGGCGGGCAAAGCCCGCCCACCATCCCAATGTGCCCCTTTGTGTTTACTCTATCTGTGGAACACTTGGGCAAAGGAAGGTCATGTTTTATGGGTTAGCCATATCCAACAGGTGCTGAGGATGGAAATGTAAAAAGGAGGAGCAAAAAATAATTTTATTGATACATGAACTAACTGTTACTTCGATTATCAATGAAAATGTAGTACTTCATAATAGCATCACAAATTGGTGCAGAAGGTCTGATCAGTTCCCTAGCACATTCCTCAGACAAGCCACTGATCATTCTGCATGTTGTCTTCGCCTCTCCTACTAAATGTGTCTTTGGATTACAATGCTCCTGCTAATATAATATTTGATATATTATGTTATGCATATTTGTAAGGTGCACACACTGTCATTGTTATTGCTTCGCAGGGCTATTTGAACTAGGTAGTTTCCCGGCAGCTTTTGAGAATTTATTCGTAGACCGGAATCTTGTTGGTGAGACCTACTACAAGATTAAGTTCCAGAGCATTGGGGTCTTTACAGGTAAGAATAGTCTAACCCGTTTTTAAGGCCCTGTTGTCCAAGGCAGCCATGGATGATTAGTGATGTGTCCAATGTCCCAGGCACGGCCGGCAAAGGTAAGAGCATTGGGGCGAGGTCATGGCAGGGGGGGTGGTGAAATCGACATACAATGGAATAGTTAAAATATAATAAAAAAAGAAAGAAAAACACTTACCTTGCACTCGCCACATTGCTTCGGCAATGCGGCAAGCGCAAGGTAAGTGGTTTAATTTATTTTGTATTGTACTTGACATATCCCGTCTGTCGACTCCCCCTAGCCCGGCCCACCGCTCTTACGTGTGCCGGCCATGCCTGCAATGTCTACCATGTTTATTTTGGTGGGCAACCTGGAAGCAAAGTAATTTATTTGCTTTTGAAATATAAAATTGCATGTCACTGTTTAGCAGCTTCACCATGTTTGTGGAGACGGAAAATTACTGCTTGTACACTTGCAATAGTAGAGTTGGGCCATTAGGAAAGATAACAACAAATCATTTTATTTAGAAGCTCCTTTCACTGTTGAGAGGTGGTAAAATCTTGATAGTGGGAATTTTAGTGGCTAATCTTTGGATCCCGCTGGGAAGCGGGAGACCAACTGTAATTAGACATACGATTGCCTCAATGCTGGTGAACGATTCAAGTTGTCTGTAGGCCAAACGCCCTGTAGAGTATGTCACTTCTCTTTACTGAGAGTAGGCCTTCGACAAGAGATATATCTTCTAATTCTAATGTATGTTTAATGTAATTCTTGTGTCTTAATTATGCTTAGCTGGAAGGGCATTCCAGGGGTTGAAGACTCCGACATGTAGCTCTTGGACATTGAATCTTCAGAATCTGGCTGGGTGGCTGTTCAGCAAGTTCTGGGAGGTTGGCCTTACTCTACTGCTAGGGCTGGAAACTGTTTGAAAGGTAAGCAGGAGAGAAGTCAGTGGATTGTCATGTGCACAATGCACATTGCTTGGATTTAAGCGATCTCTTTAATGACGAGCGCGTCCTAGGGAAGTGTGATGTGGTTATGTCCTTTGAGACCGAGTATGAGCCAGAAGAATAATTCTGAACTCCTGAGGATTGGAAATGGCCAAGCTGTACCAATGTGGAGTTCCGGCCAAATTCCGCCAAATGGTTATAGTGCCCTTAGCTACAAAAAATATGCTCTTTTTCATTGTAGCTTGATTGGAAATATTTACTGGGGGACTTCATATTTTCAAGGCATGGGCATTTGTTTTTTAGCCACAGGCCATGCAGTCACTATAAGAAATCTGTCAGTATTAAGGCAACCAGGACCTGATTTAGAGTTTGGAGGACGGGTTACTGAGTCAAAACGTGATGGATACGCGATCCACCTTATTACAAGTGCAATTTAATCTATGATACTTGCAATACGGTGGATGGGATTTCTGTCACATTATGACTAAGTAATCCATCCCCTAAACCTATAATCAGAACTTTGGTCCAATTCTTTGCTTTGGCTACATAAGAAATCATACCAGAGATGTTTCTTTCAGTTTAAATTGAAGATGCACTCACAGGACCAGGTGAGGTGCTAGAGTAAGCTACCCTAAAAGCATTCAACAGGAGTAAGGAACTCTACGATAAGATGTACCCTCCATAGTTTAGTATTGTGCAAACTCATAGTTGCACATTGCTATTTAGAGCACATGGTGGCCTTTGTCAACTTGTGTGCTCTAATGCCTGGTGGATTAAGGAGGATCCTTCCTGCTGCACATTAGTATGCTGTGGATTATGGCTCTAAGAGGGCGATTTAGTAATTTATTGTGCAGCACATCAATCAAGGTTGCAGTAACGGCCTAGGAGTAGAGAGCAGGACAGTGCCATATCTAGCCATGTCTACTACGTTATTAAGCTGCTCTTCTCTTTCCCAGCGCAGGTGATCTTTAGGCAGCCTAACACCATCCACACAATTTTGCATGTTTGTAAAAAGGTGTGTGCTTGATGTCTAGCATAGGTAATTCCCACATATGTGTTGTACAGTGCTGCACACAGGGAATGTTTGAAAAGTTAGGAGAAATAACAAAAATATCTCCATGTTAGCACCTTCATGGAGAAGACATTATTTGTTATGCAAAACCCAGCCTACCACTGTTAGTAAATAGGGGTTTGTATCAACAACCATCGGCAGGAGCGTGGGAACACCCATCTACCACCTGTGAGAAGCATCCCTAAGGGCAAAGTACTATTTGTGTTCATGTTATGGCTACTTTCTAGTGGAAAACGTAGTTTATCAACACTGCTGTACCAGTTTGTATCACATTTTGTAACAAGTCTCGATAAATCTGCCCCTTGGTTTTCTGTTTGACTGTACACTACGATGTACGCCACAAAACGGGGCTCTCACCTGCAACTTGGTTAGGGTCTGCAGCAGGGCTCTTCTTGAAGAGCAATAGCAGGGGCTGTCTCTCTTGTGCCTGGTTACACCATGCCCTATCTTTAGGTCGAGATCATAATCATGAAGGGGTTCATTCATTGTCTGCACCCTCACATATGGAACTCACAAATGATCCTTATAAATTTCCCTCAGCCTTCTTTTCAGGAATGTAGATGACCTTCTGAGTGGCTAAAATTCTACATCCATCCTTAAGTGTGTTGCTCTAATGAGGCCAAGAGTCAGGCTTGTAGAAATAGGGGCTTATTACGAGTCTGGGGATCAACAGACAGCCGGACTCATGGGGGCGCTATGGGGGCCGTCTTCCGACTGCCCTATTAGAACCAAGGGGGCAGGCAGCCCTGGGACCACCACAACAGCAAGGGACCGGACATCCCCGGTGGTGGTGCGACGGTCTCGATGCTGCAGTATGCTTGGCGAGTCCGCAGAGGCTTCGCCAAGCATAATACGAGTTTCCTCACCACCACACTTTTCATGTCAATGAGGATACAAAGGGGCCCCACAGGTCCCCGGTGCCTCACGCTATGTGGATGCACACAGGGGGGCCGTGTGCATGCACACCAGTACCTGAATGGCAAGGACTCCAGCAGTCCATGCCGTGAAGGTACTGCCTTTGAGGTTCCCATTGCGGTGGCTATTTCAAAGACACCACCATGGGAACACCAAAGAACCGCCAGCCAGACCAGGAGAAAACTTCTGATCTGGTGGGAGTTTCCTTCACGGGTTTGGGGGGGGCCCATAGTCTGTTTGACATGGCGCACCACTTCATGTAAAAGAGGAAGCACCTCTTGGAGGCACTCTCGTGCCTCTTTGGCACCAGTGTACTCCATAGTTCACAAGGATCTTTGTAACCTTTCATGTAATACAGAAACATGCCAGAACTTTATAAGATGACACAACTCATTCTTTGCAAGTTGTGTGTATTTTTCATAATGCACATGAGTCCCTACGTACTAGAACATTTTTCCATTGACAGAGAATGTCAAAACACGTTTGATACGTCGGCTAAGGGTGCCTACATTTTATAGGAGAGTTACAGTTCTTATCGATTTAAAAGTCAGATCCATTTTCTACCATTTCTCTCATAAAAGAGAATTTCAAGTCAGCAAGTGAAACTGGAAATCTGAAACTTCAGGTATTGCAAATCTGCCATAATAAAATTGCTACCATTTTGTCCAAATAGAGTTCGGTTGCATTGTGGCTACAAACTAGTTGCATATCAATTATATTTTCTTGTTAGCTTAATGGAAAAAGAGTGAGATGCTGCATAGCTTATTAAATGTTCCAGTGGGATCTGTCACATTATAAGGAATACATTTGTTCACACTGTGCTCCGACCATATCAGCCAGAGAATTAAAATAATGTTTTTTTCAACAAGGAATGCAATGTATTGTTATGCAAGTTGAACCTACAAAATGAGCACGTGTTTCAGTGAAAAGAATATTCTGGCCTATAACCTTCAACCAAAAATAACATAATTTTAGATTTTCTGAGTATTTATCACCCCATTCACTGTGATTGACAAAATGTCGGAGCAGTCGTGTTTTTTCCCAACTGCTTCCAAAACTCAGGGGCATATTTACAAGCACCTATTGCCATGGCAACATCACTTATCATGACATTTTGGTGGTTTTAAGGGCTTCACCTTATTTACAAGGCAGAGTTAAGTCACTTAATGTGGTTTAACGCTGCCTTTTAAATAAGGCACCCTCTTATGCTATACTTAGTGTGAAAGGGGAGGGAAAAGGGTGTTGCGGTGGGTGTTCCACCGCAGCACCCATTGATTTTAACGCTGGCCTATATTTACAAGGGTAGCATGAATATTGGGCAGCGCCAAAATTTAGACCAGGGAAAACCGGGTTAACCGGGTTAACATGGCGCAACGGGGAGAAATGTTTAATTTCTCCTCCTTTTTGCTGTTTCCGTGAGGATTGTCTTGTGCAGTACACATGGAAACAGCAAAATGCCATTGATTGTTAATTGGAGGAAGGTGACCCTTCTTAAGTGCTTAAGACTAAAAGATATGAATGGCCCATTAGCATGACGCATATAGGTACACCATGCAGACATGAACCGGATTTTCTACACCAATGTGTCAGGCAAAGGGTATGAATGATTCTTGGAAGCCGAAATCAGGGCTTTAAGTGTGATGAAGAAACTGGGGGGTCTCTAAAATGGGGGTGACTGATCTAATTGAGGGTGTGGCTTAAAAACCCATGAGCAAAAAATCTGTGCTTAGCATAGTGTGCCGCCCGACTGATATTATGCTGCTTCTATCATTGCATTCAGATATATAATACAACACATAACATTATACCTACAACAAGCCAGGACTATCAGCTTTGTCAATGGTTATTAGTTGGATAAGATAAATAAGCAACAGCTATGGCTTCTTTGTACATAATATTGAAAATGCTTCTGTACTGAAATGATGAGACAGTGAAATTACTATAATGAGTCTCTTTGAAGTTACATCAAAGGCAGTGAAGGGTGGTACTGCTGCAGAGTTGAGATTTCGTTTCCACCCTGATGATGAGCCCAAAAATGGAGAGCCCGATAGGGACCCGTCTCAGCACCTGCTTTGTAGAACTGCCAGTGCTGAGCACCGGCAGGACCCGGCCCACTTAAAGCCCTTGCCGAAATCCTTTGTTTTCATAGGAGGTGGTGATATATTCCTGACCCTACGCTTCTCAGAGCTCACATATTATAGAAGGGCTTATTGTTATGTGGCACAACTGCCAGAGCTGCAGACTTTGAAATGAGGAACCGGTTTCGAGTATCGACCTCCCTAAATATCTTGTGATTCTGGGCAAATCACTTAATCTCCCTGTGCCTACAAAAATGAATGTGTCCTTGGGTAATGTAACTGGTGCTCATGTTACGCGCTCCAATACCTTCCGGCCGAGTTGATGCTATATAAAACTGCAAAAAACAAAAAAACTGTTTGCATAACTGCTCGTGGTTGACTGACTTCATGCTATTTGGTTCCTTCCTGGGTTTTACTGTCAGGATATTGATTGTGGCTCTCAGTGGCCTGCGTTTAAAGTAGCTTCCTCCACTCGACAGAATACACTTTGCAACAATATGGCCTGCTCATCTCAGCATGCCCTCTGCAGGCTGAAGGTGCCCTCTACCAGCTTATAGGCCACGTGCTCAACTCTCCCTTCCTGTAGGACCTCAGAAGAGTCATCCAGCGTGCGATCCCTGCTTCAATGCAGGCTTCTAATCAAGCTGCGATGTCTAACTCTGGCCCACTGGAATTATGTGACAGGGAACGACCAAATTATGCAGGAAAATTGACTAAGTTATGCAGGAATAAAAGTCAAAGTATCCACCGAATTGTGGCACATTTTGTGACAGTATTACTTCATTATTTTGTCATTTTTACAAATGTTAATACTTTCAAGGCAGCTGTTACACCTCATTATACCAGTTTAACACTCAAATATGGCAATAAGCAACTGAAAGGTGACGAGTCAACATTGGCAAAAAACTTTCCATTGAATGCAATGTGTTGCTACTTTTTTTTGACAACTTTAGATCCGTTTAAACTAAAAACAATTTTTTTAATGAAAACCTGTAAATTATGCAGCAGATGATGGAATGTTGGCAAATGTGGCAATTTATTAATTATGGGGGAAACGCAGCATCCGCATAATTGCATATTTCCAGTATATATTTATATCCGAAAGGTCATTATGTGACACCGCATTTCAAAAATGTTCATATTGGCAGGGACAAAAAGTAGATTTTTTTCCGAAGCTTTCATAATACATCAAAACCAAACAAACTCACGGCCCTCTCCTGTGCCTGCTTTAGTGATGATGCTTTATACGGCCTTGAGGAACCTAATGAGATTTGAAAATAACCTACCACTGGATTGTTTCCTATGATGTCAGTTTAATTACTGCGATCTAACAAATATGGCTTCTATGGCATATTTCAATCAATAATACATCTTGCATCATTTAAAAGCTGTATTAAGTAAGCAAAAATCACACCAGAGAATGAAACATCTTTCAAAAATATCCAAAACAACAAAAGTTTTCAATTTAAATACAATTTTGCATTACCTATCCACATGAATTATGTTTTTGTTACACTTCTGTACATGGCAATAGTAATACTTATAAAATCTGGCATTTCACAACAGTAGCACTTTGTCCATGAGTAGAGTCCTCCTGGTGTGTATTACACAAAGTGCCCTGGTGGCGGCGTGCAACAGATATAGGCATTCAATGTGTGTGCACCTGTGGCACTTTGGTATTACAGAAGGGACTGTAAATGCATGTATGGGGCTGTAACTTCTTGTATGGCCCCTTCTGTAAACTGGACTCTGCAGGTCCTGCACGAGCATCGGCAAGATGTCATAGGGACGTTCCCTCATTTGCATGGGGCTATGTCCCCATGCAAATGAGGATACACTTTGCCTTTGTCCCCTGCCACAACACAGACATAAGTGCAGAGGCAAAAAAGCTCTCAGATGCTGGGTGGAATGTGCTTCACAGAGAGGGGGATCACAGTCTGCGTTCTCCTCAAGGGTGAAAATTGAAAGAGGAGAACGGAGCTCCAACGAACTCCAGCACATATTACACTGCAGGCGAGGGCAGTCACTCACTGTACACCAGTGGTAGAAGTGGGCGGGGACGGCAGGGCACGGCGTGCCCCTACTTCTAAAAATTATTCCAGTCCGTTCCCCTACTTCTTACTCTCAAATAAGCATCCCAGGACGGCAAGAATAGTCCTCCTTAAAAACGATCACTTTTTTTTTTCATTCAGCTTCCATGGGCTGCTTGCTCTTCTCTGTGAACTCCAGAGACTACAGCAGCCCCTCCCTGAGCTCTCACAGACAGCGGGCAGGCCCATTGTCATTCTGATTGAGACCGATTAGCCCCTTTTCAATGACAATGCGCCAGCAGTGCTCACTTAAAACTTGGCTATTCAGTAAAGTGTTTGGCTCTGACACATAATGTCTGCTCTCCCCGGAGTATTAGCGCCATCATACCTTCGGGTGAAAGTGCACTCTATAAATTTCATCTTGTATCTTTATTG
Organism: Lissotriton helveticus; assembly: GCF_964261635.1. NCBI lineage: Eukaryota > Metazoa > Chordata > Amphibia > Caudata > Salamandridae > Lissotriton > Lissotriton helveticus. The sequence continues at coordinate 1,324,071,643 of NC_136067.1, read as the reverse complement.
GTGGTTGGCCTGAAGTTTGCAAATTAACTGTTTTAATGGAAAACATTTGCAATATTTTATGGTGAAAGCCTGGAGTTAAATATACCTTTTCTCCATTTTCTTGTGTGTTTTTTGTGAATTTTTGTAATGATTTATGTATTTTTTCATTGTCATGTTGTTTTAACCTTTGGGGCCTGGTCTGCACTGCACTAGGCCATGAGTGTATTTTTTTATATAGTTTCATATTATCACTAATCATTTAGTGGGTTGTGGAAAGATTAAATTCAAAATGTATGTCCTTTTTTCTCTAAATGTACCTGTTGGTGGCTAGGTTTGAGGTTGCTCTCAGAGTTCTGGCCCATGTAGCCAGGCATCTTCTTCTGTTCTCAGCTAACTTCTTCTTCCCCATTTGCTTGTGTACCATTTTTTTGTGAGTTTGTTTATGTGCGACATTGTTGATACTGTGTTTGAGGTATTCTTAAACCTAATTTAGTTTCCGTTTTTGGCTTTGCTGATTTAATGGTGGTGGGTAAAGCGCAGGTGCAGGTATGTGGGCCCAGTCACATTGGGTAAATAAATAATATCCTTGCCATCCTTTTCCTGCAATGCTACATGAGGCTTTTCAGAGGTGGGGAGGCAGGGTGCGGCAACTGTGTTCTTTGTTGTGTATACCTCCTTCATTGCTATCCATGCAGTGATAGCTATTTTTGTTTAGCTAGTTTGTATGTTTACCATAGGCCACCATTTTGTTTTTGCGCGCTATGTCTTCATATGTGCTAGCAATGCAGCAGTGGTGTGAGAAGTTGGCCTGGTATATGATGTCCACTATTTAAAGTGGTACAAAATGGGGTGGTGATGGATGGAGCATCTGAACCAATCAAACACTCACACCCAGTCAACAGATCTGGGTTTAATCCATCGCCGTTCTTCAGCCCACTCTGCCACCCTAGTTCAGACATGGACATATGCAAATCAGTCTGACCCTGTGCCTCATGGGAACAGTCCAGCCCGAACTGCCAAGCCATGCCTTCCCTGGACCGGAAACAAGTTTCCTCGGACCAGTTTCTGGCATTCCAGCCGTCTTCAATGGGAGAATACGTGACTACTTCCACTCTTGTTTAGCAAGGTATGTTTTTCCCACAATTACTTGGCACCTTTGTGAGTTTAAAGTCCCCTTTCAATCTCCCCCAAGAAGATCCAGTAGCGAAGCGAGCATCTGCTTCTGTTAGTCACTACAAGACTTGTGAACCTGAAAATTGTGGTGGTAGAGCTACAGGACCCCCTTTTGCCCTCCATGGATGTCCAGGAAAGCATCATTTCTGCAACAGCAGGAATGAGTGGCAGCAGGTTGTAATTCCTGTTCACTCTTTGACTCCGGGCAGAGACCTCTTGCCAATGGTTGGCATCTTTTGGCACCTGTTACACAATCACAAAAGCGTGAGGTTCTGGGGCACTTTGATAAGAAGAAAGCCTACTTGTACTCCACAAAAAAATAGAATTATTGCAGAAACAGCCTGGAGTGGCGGGATGATAGAAAAGCAAAGGGGAAGCATCCCTGATATACCTTTCAGTAGATACTGTGCAGAGCAGTGACGGGACAGAAGAGGCAACAGGAAAGGAGAAGTAATAGGGCAGGAGAGGTGACCGAAGCAGGAGAAGTGACGCGCAAGAGAAGTAACGGGCAGGAGAGGTGACGGGAAAGGAGAGGTGACGGGAAAGGAGAGGTGACGGGAAAGGAGAAGTGATGGGGCAGGAGCGGTGATTAGGCATGGGCAGGAGCGGTAACCGGGTAGGACCAGTGAAAGGATAGGGGCAGTGAATGGATAAGAGAAGTGAACGGGGCAGGAGAAGTGATGGGACAGGAGAAGTGATGGGGCTGGAGCGGTGATCGGGCAGGAGTGCTGGCCGGGCAGGAGCAGTGAACGGGGAGGAGCAGGGAACTGGCAGGAGCGGTGGCGGGGCAGGAAAAGTGACGGGTCCGGAAATGTGACGAGGCAGGAAAAGTGACAGGCCAGGAGCAGTGACGGGGCAGGAGAGGCAACAGGAAAGGAGAGGTGACTGGGCAGGAGAAGTGACGGGCAGGAGAAGTGACGGAGCAGGAGAAGTGACGGGGCAGGAGCAGTGAACGGGGCAGGAGCAGTGAACGGGGCAGGAGCAGTGAACGGGGCAGGAGCAGTGAACGGGGCAGGAGCAGTGAATGGACAAGGAGCAGTGAACGGGGCAGACGTGACGGTGCAGGAAAAGTGACAGGACAGGAGATGTTACGGGACAGGAGAAGTGACGGGACAGGAGAAGTGACGGGACAGGAGAAGTGACCGGGCAGGAGAAGTGACCGGCAGGAGAAGTGACCGGCAGGAGAAGTGACCGGCAGGAGAAGTGACCGGCAGGTGATGTGATGGACACGTGACATGACGGGCAGGTGACATGACAGGGCAGGAGAGGTGACTGGGCAGGAGAAGTGACTGGGCAGGAGAAGTGACGAGCAGGAGAAGTGATGGGCAGGAGAAGTGACCGGCAGGAGAAGTGACCGGCAGGAGAAGTGACCGGTAGGTGACGTGATGGACACGTGGCATGACGGGCAGGTGACATGACAGGGCAGGAGAGGTGACTGGGCAGGAGAAGTGACTGGGCAGGAGAAGTGACCGGGCGGGAGAAGTGGCCGGGCAGGAGAAGTCACAGGGCAGGTGACGTGAAAGGGCAGGAGAGGTGATGGGACAGGAGAGGTGATGTGGCAGGAGAGGTGACGGGGAAGGAGAAGTGGCGAAGCAGATAAGTGATGGGGCAGGGGCGGTCATTAGGCATGAGCAAGAGCGGTAACCGGGCAGGAGCGGTGAACGGACAGGAGCAGTGAACGGGGCAGGAGCAGTGAACAGGGCAGGAGAAGTGACGGACAGGAGAAGTGAAGCGCCAGGAAAAGTGACGGGGCAGGAGAAGGGAGGGGGCCGGGGAATTGACGAAGCAGGAGTGTTGATCGAGCATGATCAGGAGTACTGACTAGACAGGAGCAGTGAAAGGGCAGGAGCAGGCATTTCCCAGGGCAACTGGAAGGGTAGGGGGCTAGTTTAGTTTGGGGGCACCGGTTTTGTACAAGTGCAGGAGTTATAAAAACACTGCAAAGTTCTTCGTATATTCAGCAGGTTTCGGTCAACAATACATGTGCCAAGATAACTTTGGTGATCAATGTACCTGCTGGAGAGAGATGGGAGCATGTTTTGTCTAGTGGCTGTTTTACTCATCTAAGGTAGCGCAGAGAGGTAATATGCCTGCTGCAAAGAACATGTACCATGCATATCAAAGAGCAATATTTTATGTGCATAGTTCAGTGGGTACTGCTTTGTGTTCACATCCCGAATGAAAGGACACTTGAATACATATGGCCTGGCAGTTCGGGCTGGACTGTTCACATTGGGTGCAGGATCAAGACTGATTTGCATATGGCTGGGTCCAAACTGGAATGGCATGGTGGGCAAAAAATGATGGATTTAAGCCCAGATCTCTGAACTGGGGTGAATGTATGACATTTTTCAGCATTCTGTCCATCAATTGTACTTTTTGCATTTGTCTCCCCGAGTGGGACAGGTATGCTCAGACGTGAGTCCTGTGCTCTCAATGCCACTGGAATCAAGCTATATTGGCTGATGAGGGCTGAAAGCCCGAAACCGGTCCTAGGATGCTTGTTTCCAGTCCAGGGAGGACCTGGCCTGGCAGTTCGGGCTGGACTGTTCCCATTGGGTGCAGGATCAAGACTGATTTGCATATGGCTGGGTCCAAACTGGAATGGCATGGTGTGCAAAAAACGATGGATTTAAGCCCAGATCTTTGTACTGGGGTGAATTTATGACATTGTTCTGAATTCTGTCCACTAGTTATTCTTTTTGCTTCTGTCACCTAGAGTAGGACGGGTATGCCCAGACGTGGGTCCCGTGCTCTCCATGCCACTGGAATCAAGCTATCCTGGCTGATGAGGGCTGAGAGCCCGAAACCGGTCCCAGGATGCTTGTTTCCAGTCCAGGGAGGACCTGGCCTGGCAGTTCGGTTTGGACTGTTCCCATTGGGTGTAGGATCAAGACTGATTTGCATATGGCTGGGGCCAGACTGGAATGGCGAGCAAAGAAACAATGGATTTAGGCCCAGATCGCTGTACTGGGATGAATGTATGACATTGTTCTGCATTCTGTCCACTAGTTATTCTTTTTGCTGTATTATGATTGAGCTGCTACGTGGCTGACATGAATGTGAAGGAGCCTTTGTGGGTTTCCGTGAGCCTAGATTCTCCTGAAGAGCCCCTTTCTCTTCTGAGCCCCGCTTAACACATGTGTACAGGAGGAGCCCTGTATTCATGACCTCAATGTTTGAGACAAAAAATAATCATGGATTTCTGAACAATGAGAGTAAAAGCATTAAGGTAACATGTTGTTCCTGCTTATATTTCGCACGCTTTACATAAACCTGTATTCCCTATGAGTGGTTGCTTTTTCCTGAATTAAACCTCAAATAAACATGTTTATCCATTGTTTGAATTAAATAACGTTATAAGCTGTAACTGGTCAGTGAAATGCTAAACGTACTAAAAATTGGCATGTTTTGCTATTTCTAGCCACACCCCTGACTCCGCCCACTGATTCAATCTTCGGTTATTCCCGCCCGCAGATTCTCCACCCACAGTTCCCCTACTTTTTTTTTCCCACTTCGACCACTGCTGTACACGCCTCCAGGGGATCATTGCCCCATTCAAAAGCAGCCACCCGTACTGTGAAAGGTTGCTTCAAACAACGTGTCTGCCTTTCACCAATGGGCAGGTGAGAGTTGTTGTTTGCACTGGATGAGGCACATTAAGTGTATTAAGAAACACCTCTGCCCGATGAACCAATGTAAAGGTGCAGCACTGCAAAAACAGGGACCTGTGCCTTTTATATAAAATACAGGCCGTAGAATTTACTTCACAATTCCTAAAATGTTGAAAATGTACCTGAAACATAGGAATTTCAGCTTCGATTGTGTTGCTGACTTACAACTTCAGGCTCAGCCCACAGTTACTTCTCCACATGTTTGTTCGATTAAAACAGCTATGTAGAGTGATGCCCTAGCTTGTGAGAGACAGTTGAACTGTCATTTACAGGTTATCAGTGGGGTTAGTTTAGACTATGGTAATTCACTCTACCTGGACATGGCACAGTTTCAGCTGCCATGGCTTCAAGTTCTTCCAAATACAGGTGCAAGATGGAGGTTCGTAAATGGTGCCACGTCACTTTTACTAAAAATTGAGCAGCACAGCATTACATGACATTCTAGAGCACTGCATTGTGCAAAGTGAAACCAATTGATCTTTCTGAGGAAAAGACCCCTACTATGTTTTTGTGCTTGGAGTTTTCTATCATCTAACCAACTTGTGGGCTTACCAAAAACACACAGGGGCTTGAAGTCTGCCCTTTGCTTACCATTGGTGTGCTTCTCTGTCATTCTTAATTGCTTGCTTTTTATTGGGCGACTTTCCTGGTTTCAGCATGTTTGTGCCTCCCATGGAGCACACTCCCTGCATGGTACTTAGGGGGGCCCCCTCTGGGCTCAATCAGGAGCTCTCCCGGCCAGAGTTCAGTGCCGGGGGGCCCCTTGGAGCTAGGGGCCCCCCCGCACCGCATGGGCTCCGGGGGCCTGTGTTATGCCCCTGGACTCTTTAGCAACTCCTAGTCTGGCTGGCTTCTATGTGCCCACTGCTTGCTTGTAGGGAAAACTTTTTTTCTTTTGATGTGTGTTTTCTAGCTGTTGCTCTTGTGTGCTCTTCACCCCCATCCCTCCTCGTTGCTCTTTCTAAACCCATATGCTTCTCCCCTCACCTGCACTTAAGTTGGTCTCTTTCACACATTTGCTTTTACCCCCAGTTCTCCACATTGCTCCTTCACCTGCGTTCTCTCCCTCACCTGTTCCCTGCACCATAGTCCATGTCAGTTCCATCTGCTTGTGTCAGCCTTTTTGTGGTATTAGCGTCGCGACGCCCCTTTGCTGGGGCAGCTGTAGCGCTCTATAAGTCGCAGTAACATAACATAACATGTTGCTTCTCACTCCACCCGCTATGTTGCTTCACCCCTTTGCCTGCCCTATTTTATCACCCTTTCCCCAACCTGCTCCCCCAACCCACTCTTCCATTTAATTTCTTTCTTTTCTTAAAAGTGCTTTAACGCTACATATTAAGAGAGCTCTATCGTTTTAAATGTGCTGATCCATCTCAGATCAGAGAGTAAAAAAATACCTGTGTTCTTTTTTTGTAGGTGTGTGCATGCATGTTGAACACATGCGAGTGCCTACAAAATGTCACGGCAACCACTTCATCCAGTCTTTTTATTTTGTTTCTTTTTATAGCCATGCAAAGTCAGTAGCTCTCTTACTTGAGAGGTATTGACTTTGGCAATCCATGTTCTGTTTAGCCCCACAGTCTAAAACTCGAAAAATACCAGAGCTATTTCAGTTCAGAAAACAACTTATAAACTCTTTTGACTAAGTGTTTCTACCTGTTACAGTTGACAACTGCACTCTCTTTCTCCTAGCACCAAGAAGCCTCTTTTGGGTACCTTTGTGCCCTTTAAAAAAGATTTAATTAACCCCATACCTTGCATTCTCAGAGGCGGGTAGCCCACATAACAATTCCTGTCTGTATTGTAGGTATACAAAATATCAAATAAAAATTATAAAAAATACAATTAAAATAAATAAAAAATGCAAAGTTGCTAACTTTTTTTTCCTTGGCCTCGTGTGAGACAGGTTTAAGTCTCAAAGGTTGTTTGTTCACAAATGTTTTCCTTAGCAAAAAAACTATTGTCACCTTTAGTCCAACTTCAGACTTCAGTGCTGAATAAACGCCTCAAGGTGCGTTATCGTTTAACTATCGTATTCCTATTATGATGTTATATTGCTTGATGGTTATCAGACTAAGGTTTGCCAGGGGCAGCGAGCCAGTTCGATCTCCTGATAGTGTGCATGAAGCAGAAAAACAACTACTGCAAGCTGGAAACCGTGCCAGTTTGCGACGACTGCAAGGTGATACCTTGACGCAGTTGATCTTGATAAACATGACGAAATAGAGAGAAAGCCAGTGTTGCTCATATGGTTTCTTGCGGGGAAAACCCACAATATCGTCGTGCTTATAGAACTGGACAGTCACAATATTTATGGGCTTAGATTGAGGGATCAATGGCCATATTGATCGAAACAGAGTAGGAGCAAGGCCGTCGACAGAGACCATTCACATATATCACGCGACATTCGACATGTAAAATATGAAAAGATTCCTCAAAAGTCATAAGGGGTTTCGTGTTTTGTTTTCATTTCATCACAGTATTTAACAATGTTCCTATGTGTGAATTATGAGTGTGATCTAGGAAAAAAGTCATTATTTTTATTGCCACTAGAGGTGTGCAAAATGTGTCATTTGCTTTTGTGCAATTTGAAAAATCAGAAATATTATGTGAAATTACACATAGTTATGTCAAATACAAAACTGACATTTTGATGCATTTTGTGCTAAAAAAATAGTTGCACGAAAAACACAAGTGCAGCAAACAGCAAGCACTTGCGTTCTAGTTATTTGCATTGTTCCCATGTGCTCACACTACGGGGCCTATTTATGAGGCCGTTTCCATCGCTCTTGCACCACTCAACGGGGTGCAAGAGTGATGCAAACCATATGACAGATTTCTGAAGTCAGGTAAAGCCACTTCGCGTGGCTCTGAGTGGCTCCAAAAATCTGGCGTAACAACGAAGTGCAAATATTTACGTTGCGTTACTCTGACCTAGGAAGGCATTCCATGGGTGTTGCATGGGTGTTCCCACACAACTCCGATGGATTTTGAAGCATCCCCAGATTTGCAAGAACTTGAGAACCTGGGGAGGCGCCAAAATCTTACACCTTTCAAGGGGAGGCGTAACAACAAGGAATATCTCTATTTCTCCACGTTTCTTCTGCAGCTCACTTAGAAAGAGGAATATGCCACCCAGTATTGGTTTTGTGCAGGAAGATGATCCTTCTTGCACAAAAATAGTCCTTCATGCAACTCAAACACCCTTGCACTATTGTGCGCCTGAGAAGCGGAAATGACAGGAATGCGCCACATTCCATCAAATGCAACGCATCCCTGAATTTCCCTGTCATGCGGAGCAGCTCAACAAGGTGACTTGCTCTGCTGCACTTTGTGACTTGGCCAATAACCTGGTCCTAATTTTTTTTTTACTAACAGCACACAATTATGTAATTTAGCATAATAGCATAATTTATGGAATTTGTTTAAAAAGGGTAACAAAAAATTACGGGAATTGCGCAACCATACACCCACATAACAGACATTTCATCCAGGCCTAGCTGCCAGAAGCGAGCCGAAAAAAGCTGGTTGTCTAAATATTATCAATAATGCAATTAAATGTGGAGTGCATTTAAGCCCACAGATTCATATGTTGCATACATATTTTTTTAGCACTCCCTCAGAGTTGTATGACCTCTAGGTGCTGCAAAGGTGCTGCTGCAGTCTAAAAAAATAAGGTACGTTGCGTTGCTGAAAAGTTCATGGTGATGGTGTAGATATTGTGCTACAAAGATTTCCGAGCTAGAATATCCACGACAACAAATATTGTGAAAATATGAATTTATGTAAGTATAGATTTATTAGACTAAACTCCAATATATGCACCTTCATGATATATATATGTATATATGTATATATTTATATATATATATACACACATATATATATATATATATATATATATATATATATATTTTTTTTTTTTTTTTTTCGAGATACACAGATGTTGAGCTAAGTATAGTAAATCTATACTTACAATATTTTGGCAAACAATATTCCTGCTTTATTTTTCGATTATGATTTTTTGGTGCTTGATATTCTGCCATACAACTTGGCAATGAGAGATGTGAGTCACCAGGGCGCCAGTGACAATATTATGTGTGTCTTCTCCGTGACATCACGTGAGAGGTATTAAGTTTTGAAGCGAGGGATCTATAGGTACAAATATGTACATCAACCACCTACCTCTGTCTAGCTGTCTTCATATCTACCCTCCTCTTACTCCACCAAAGCTTCTCTACCTTTGCTGCCCTCTACTCTAAAGAAAGACGTTAAAGTTGAAATCTTGGAGGGATAAATAGGTTGACCATGGAGGAGATACCAAAATTAGCTTAATGGGGGCATTTGGTGCTTTATCATTCAATAGACGTGAGATCCTACAATACAGCGGTTTGCTTTATGTTTCACATCGCCTAGCTACTTTGTTGACTAAAAAATGTACAGAACAAACACTGGTTTGCTTAAAACGCCTTCAGAATACCAAATTTGCTCTTTTTCGATACTGTGATCTTTCAGAGAACATTCAAACTACTTGGCAAGCATCAAAATGCCACTTTCAAGAGACCCGCGCTGCAACACAGTATGCAGGCAGAATGTTGGCACCTTTTCTCATATTCTTTTAACTTGTGTTGTGACTTTTCTTCCTTCTTAAGCGATAAACACATTAGTCTGGTTTGCAATAACAACAATTTCCCAAACTGTTGGCGAATGTGTGAGTCGTTGTTTGAACTCCTGAGCGAATTTTAATGAATAATAATAATAGGGAGTTAAATCCCATTAACACCAGCAAACTGCTGTGTATTGATGCCTTTGGCATTCTTCTAAACATATTAGAGTGGGGGGTGTCAAGCCCAGACCCAGGAGGATCAGATCCATACCAGACTTCCAAGACTTTCATAAAGGCAAATTTACACACAATGAAACAAATTTTCCCTCATTCACATAGTCAGTAGTCGTCTGGGCAATCTTGCATGGATCCAGGCCTCTTGTGTATACTTTGGACACTAATGTTTTAGCACCACCCCTCCACCCCGAAGGGTTAGTGGTTATTCCTAAAGGCACAGTGATACGGGGTGAACAGTGCAAGTTTTCTACAGGTTTATGGATGACTCGAAGAATGGCTCTACTTGCCTTTGTTGAACAGATGATTGGAAGAGTGATGCTGGCGATTGCCGCTCACATTATTCTGAGAAATCACAACAGATTTGTAAGAAACTGGATTACTTGTTGAAGGGGGTGAGAACCCACTTCAAGTAACATTCACAATACTTGTAAATTTGAACAAACACAAAAGTCACTAAATAAACCAGGGCTTAAACCTCCGGTAGCTCGAAACAAAAGCAGTCAGGCTTACCTTAGAGGCAATGTGTAAAGTATTTATGCAACACTCAAAAAGTAAGAAATTAAAAACACAACAAAAAAATAATTCCAAACCAATTTAAAAAATAAAGTAAATATTCATTAAAAAATAACTCCCAAAATCCTACCAGTACAACCGCAGTTATGGGTTTTTAGTTAAAAATAGTACCAAAAGGCACAAAGCACCAATTGTGGGTGGCTAGTCGTGCTGGAATGGGACAAACTCACAAGTTTGGGCCAACCACAATTGAGTGCAAGCAATTAAAGGACCAAGTTCGTCCCACTGGGGGCTTTACCTTCTGACTTTGGTGCAAAGTCTAGACAGCGATGCTTTGCTGAAATCTGCGTCCCTTAACATCGGATCCAGTGAAGCTGTCAGCTGCATGACTAAGCTTTGCGGGGCTCTACGTCGCTGGGCATTGGATCCAGTGGAGCCTTTAGTAAGGAGTGGTGCAGCTCTGCGGGGCTTTGCATCAGATCCTGTGAAACCTGCAGTTAGGCAGGGATAAGTCCACTCTGACTCCAGTCAAGGGTTCGGAACCTTGATGACAGCACTTGGGGATCTGAATTCACTTCCATAAAAGCTGGCAGAAGGGATAGAGGGGACCAGGTCAGGATCAGTTGGATCTGATCAGCTGGAAAGCAGGAAAGGCCTCTTGTAGCTTGTTTGTGCCCCTCTAGCGCCAATAGAAGATCAGGCAACTGAACCATGGAGTCCCTTCTGGGGTCATGAGTTGAGGGCAAGGAAGTCCAGTCCTCCTTCTTCAGACAGTAGGACAGTCCTTCTTCTGAACCTTCTCAGGTCCAGGAGTGTTCTGGGGAAGCCATTTTTATCCCCAGTGCAAGCCTGGTCGTGGGAGGCACCTCCATTGTCTAAACTTAAACTGGTTCTTGTCAGTTCTTCCATTTACCCTGAGTTAAGCTCCAGCCTAGCTAGTGAAACAATGGGAATGCAGACTCAGGTGTGAGCTGCATCTGCCAGTGACTTGGTAGGCTTCTTCTGAAGTCAGGAAGGGCTGGGCGCAGCCCCAGGCTACTCTTTGGGGTAAAATCAGGGCAGGGGTGCAACTCCTCCCCAGCTATCCTATGAGGATGACACTCACTTTTCCCAGGCCCTTTTGTCCACTGTCTGAGAGGCATAGACAGGAAAGCCTTTAACAATCATGTGACTCTGGACAGTGGCACATTTGGCTTAGGTGGGAAAATGCCACCTTCCAAATTTAGCACTTTCAAAATAGTGTTCCAAAAAACGAAGTTAGCACTTGTTTAATGTAATTCCATTTTAATGTAAACCAGTGTTAGAAGTCAACAGTGAAAAAGATTTTTCCTACTTTTCAAATACTATGCACTCCGCTGTAGGGACATTTAGGGTCTACCTTAGGGGTGACTAATACGTATTAAAAATGAAGGTTTATGCCTGGCAAAAGGTTGCGTGTACACAATGAATGTTTTCAAAGTTGTTTATATAAATGAAACCAATAGTTTTGGTTATATAATTTTGCACTGATGTTTCACTTGAAATCTGGATTAATCTGTTACTGTACAAGTGAAGTGTCAGAGAAAAGCAAAGTGCTTGTGTACACACTGAATGTGTGTGCTGATCTTCATAACATTGAACAACTGAAAAAGAGCCATGTATTGTACAATAGTGATCTACATGCATAAAACGTTAGCAATTCCCCTCCTATTCCTGTTTACAAGGCCTACAAATCTCACTGACCAATAGCCTAACGGCTCAATATTAAAGAAAGTGTAAAGACTTAAAAAGAGACTCCTTCTGTTTAACTTTCTTTGAAACATAGATGGAGAGAGCACAGAGGGGTTTCCTAAAATCGGCCTGTTGCCTCATGCTCTCTTCCCCTCTCACGTGAGTGTGGAGCCCTATTTTCCCACCCCAGCCTACAGCAAGACCGGCCCATCTGAACGAGTATCCAAATAGGAAACTGAATCCATTGGCAGGACATAAAAGATATTAAGGTCTAGACTTACACTGTGGTCTGGGCTTTTTCCAAGGCACAACATGCAAGCTAAAAAATGCAACCAATGCTCTTTTGTGCAGGTCCAAGGAGCATTCCATTCTGTATAGTTTCAATCTAGTGCTAGCTGGATCACTAATATCAGCCTGTCAGTTCCTAACTTTTGCAGATTCACTGAATGTTTAATGTATGATTTTGAGCAGAGCTGGTGCAAAGAATGTCATAGCTAAAGGCAACAAGGCACATTCCCATATTGGTACAACCACTCACCAACCCCTCCGCGGCCCGTGCAGGTAAGAGCGGTGGGGTGGTGTGGGGGGATTCCGACAGATGACGATGGAAAATTACTTATTTATTTAATTATCCCTCGTCGTCGTTTGTCAAAATTCCCCCCACCTGGCCCCACCGCTCTTGTCTGCACGGGCGACGGCTGCCCACCCTCCCAGTTGCAGCTTTATATTTGAAGCCTTGACTGGCACCTCATTGTGGTGAGGGCCTATTAGCATTGCCTTAGTGTAGTACCAGCACTGACTGTAAACCTCTCCTTAAAAATGTGTGGGTACAGGCCATTCAAAGAAGGAATCTGCAAAACATCAATCGGGCTGTCCATATTCTATTGAGTTGTTTTAGGGGTGTCCAAAAGAGTCGGAAATATGCCAGATTTTCAAGAAAACCACATTAGGTAAATTACCTACATTTATTTGATTTACATAATTGTGGTTTTCAAGAAAGTCTAAACACAAAAGTGGTGGGGTGCTTCTTTGACCCCACCGCAGCGGCGACAGCCTTATTTTTAAATGTGCTGATGCATCCATTGTTTCATGTTTAGCTTTTCATCTTTTTATAATCATGTTTTAAACCATAACTTATATACTGCGCAATCACGTTCATTCAAGTCGTCTATCTTAAACTTCTCATCATGCGAGGCAATTGCAAATTTTCAAAGTTTCTCATGTAATGGCGGGCCATCCGAACCTCTTGACCAAAAACACGAAGTAATGCAAGGTTCCATTCAAGCAGTTTGTTTATTGTCCAATGCATTTCGGACCCGTTAGGTCCTTCGTCAGGGACCATACTGTAAATAACAATAGAACATATATTAGCGACCCATTATTTAACCCATGGTCTACAATTCTTAAAACCCTTTTCATATCATACTGCGTGTTTAAAAATTCATGTTATACAAATTTACATATTTTTTAGACATGTCATTCATGCAGCGCTTAAACGAATATCCTCCTTCTATCTAATTCACTAACTTAACGTCATCCCTTCGTGTGTTTACAGAATAAAGAATTTCTTCTTTCTTCCTGGGGGTCAGCTCAGTATCCTCCCTGCGTTCCTTCCGTGATATCTTTCCACAGCCTTTCAACCCATGGTTTAACTTACATATGTCGACCGAACCTTCCATCACCCTTCGTCTAACATCTTATTTCTACTTCACTCTACCCGCCCTCATCCTTTTTTCCCAAATCTTCACATTCAACATACCTGCTCGGTTAACATCATCTTTCTATCCTTTGTGGAAATAAAAGCTCTCTCTACTGCATTATTCTTCGTCCTTTTTAAGAACTCCAAGCTCCTGCCTCCGTAACTGAGACCCGCCCCTTTACTTAATCCCATGACTTACACCTGAGTAGACAAACACTCGTAAGGTCAACTACATCTCCCATATTCCCTTATGGTGACGTACTGTGTTATCCAATCCGGAATTCGCTCTACTATAACATAACATTTTCTCTGTTACTCTGAAATATCTTTTTTTTAAAAACACATGAATAGTAAAATGTCCACAGTGAATTCATCGAATGTCCATGGTTAAATATTTGTTTTTCACATCTTCCACTGACTCGTGTTAAACAGACTTGCTAGGTGAACCGCGTTGTTCCGCCCCGCATGAAATACTCAATGTTTCCTCTTTTATCTTCTACAGAGAATTTTTCTTCATTGGGTGCTAACCCTTGCAGGGCTAAATTTAACAATATCACATGAGAGAAAGAGTTGCACACCGTCTTCTCAAACCTAGTTTTTTATCTCCTTCTTCAACCATTAATGGTTGAAGAAGGAGATAAAAAACTAGGTTTGAGAAGACGGTGTGCAACTCTTTCTCTCATGTGATATTTTCAAGAAAGTCTGGCATGGATCAAGCCCTCTAGAACCTACACGCCTCACCCCTTGTTTCAAATGCTCTTCTATGTGCATATTGATTAGGTCTGGCCAGATGATAGTTTTTTTCAAAGAAAATCATACGTTATATTATATTGATGTGTATAGTGCACTAAGCACCCGAGAGGGCGCCCAGGCGCTTGACTATACATAATATACATACATGGGGAACTTTGGACAGACAGCCTCGTTCATTGATCTGGTAATTGTCATTCACATTTACTTCCACTCACCTCAGCATACAGCATGGTGAAATGGGTCAGCCCATTTTACCCACTGACTCCCTTCACTTTGAGTGACTGTGCACATCTGTGCACATCATTCACATCCACCTAAACACCGTTCCTCTGTTTTAATTGAGAAAGCTGGCTTAAAATGTTCCTTTTTACCCTATTTACTTGGTTGCCCATGCCCATATAGTTGGTGATTTATTTTCTGTTTCTTTTTAAAGTTATAAAAGGGTTTATATAAGATTGTAACTGCCTGTGATTTCAATGCTTGCTTAGGTGGTGATTAAACCGTGCCTCTGCTACAGATAATAGTACTACTAATAATAAAGCATGGAACATCAGAAATGCAGATTATTTAGAAAAATGTCACTCCTGAAATGGCCGCCCCAGTGAAACTTTTTTAGTGACACTTTTTTACATTTAACATGTTTAATAAAGCATATGGTAGCCACGTATAGGTGACTGCATGTTTCCTTTTTTTCTTTGTATTTGCGTGGCACATGCTTGCAATAAAAAGATTTAAAAAATTAACAATTGCACATCTTACTAATGCCAAATCTATCAGCAATGCCAACGCTTGTTTAGTTGGGAACCACTATTTTCTGGTTGACACCTCCTTGTTGAAGAATATATGGCAAAACAACATATGTAGCACAAAAATGCTAATTGAGTCAATAAAGTTTATGTTTGTTCAACTTGTCTTTGATTTGAAAAGTAATACATTCTTTTGCAGAGATATTTTTATTTTTTAATTCATTTCCCTCTTGAAAATCTGATTTTGCAATCGAGTGCACAGAAGAAGGAACACATGAGATTATGCAAATTATTGCAAATAGGCAATTTAGCATATTTGCATCACGCGGAATCTTGGGTTGCTTCTACAAACATAGGGTATGTTTTGGAGATGGGTGTTCATAGAAAATTTCTGATTTATGGAAAGTGCAAAATCCTCCTTTGAAGGATTCCCAACCCTGGAAAATCTCCCTTGAAGTAATCTACGGCATGTAGTAAGGTAAAAATAAACCTGCCGATGGATTCTCCACCATACAGTTAAAAAGTATAGTATAGTACAAATTGGTGGATTTCCAATTACCACCCAACACTAAGTCAGGCAATTAAACTTGCTGGAACCAAACAGGCTCCGAATCGTCCAGGGTTCTGTGATTAACTGCAAAAATTATGTAGGCTTGTTATTTTAATTTTCATAAATTTGTCTCAGAATGGCACTCAAAGGCTACATCCACTCGTCTGATGTTTGAGAAAGGACTCTCCTTTGACGTAGAATTTGATTTTAGGAGAGAGTATAAAATATTCGCATGATTTTTCTATTCCAGATTTTTTGTAAACGTTGTTCTTTCAAAACAACGGCGGACATGAAATGCAAACCACGCATTATTTTCGAATTATCAAAAATGTTAAACTACAAACGATCAGTGTTTTATGCGATGCGTCCAAATATTACAAAGCGTTTCACACTGCATAAGGAAGTTGTTAATGTCAGTGTCCTTTTGTGTAGAGGCGAATTGTATCTGATTGTTCTGCTCAGAGCCGTAATGAACTTAGATTGCCGGTAACACGCACCCAGATGTCAAATAACCGTAAAAACTGCTACACCTCCGCAAACTAATTCCTGGTAGCAGCTGAGGAAGCAGCTGACCTTTCTAAGCATCATCCTTCTAAATTAAAATGTTTTGTTTAACCTGCCTTCACTGTTCTTGGCTGGTGCGGAGCACCATCCTGTGATCTTGCAGGGCAGTCAAGTGATAAATTGTCTAAATTTAAAGCCAAGGCAGGAAGCAATGGCTTTTTCAGTCATAGACCAGCGCTGCCAAAACCTGTCCGCAGCCGGAGAGTGGCGGGGGCTCGCTTGCTGTGGACTGATAGCTCGAGTTATTGGATTCTAGGAGGAAATACATAGAGCGCATCCCTAAGAGGCGGGATAGCAAGACATAGTCAAAGGTATCAAGATGGTGAGCAAATGATGTACCTTAGAGTGGTTTTCATTCTGTTACTCTGTATTTTCAGTGTTTCTAAATCTTACCTTGCCTTTTTTCTGAAACCGCAAGTCAACCAAGTCTACACATTTGTTTCTAAGCTTTTTCCTACAGTTGCAATGATTTTAGGTTTCTAAAAGTCGTTTCTAAGATGGCCCATACTTTTTCAGGATAGGCCCATACCTTCACATTCAATGAATTCATTCACATTGCCCATGACTATCTTGGAAATCTGTCACTGATATTGGCCTCCTTGACCTACTTTTTAAAATTCACCTTACAGGAGTAGCTATGCGCTTTATAAAACGTCTATTCATTTATTCATTCACCATTCATCATGGGGGGCTGCTTGATTGGCGTGATGGCAAACCCATGCAGAACATGGCATTGCTGCTTGAACCGGCTCATGTCAGTAACAAACACATGCTCTGGCTAACCTACCAACTAAAAGAAGTAAAATGTTGGCCAAACAGCACCACGTTCTATACTCTTGCACGGTGTAGGCAAATGGCTCAAACGGAGAGGATCTTGCAGTCTCACATGCCCTGTGGCACTTTCCAAACCCTGCAACACTGCTATCACAATAAAGAGCAGACTGCAGAGTGGATACTCCACGCTGCACAAACTGCTCATCAGGCCACCTCTTTAAGCCATGCTGAAAGAGTCCACTTGGCTCTCTTTGAGTTTGGGCCTATCCACAGAAATGAGAACTTGCTGCACAACTTTCTTTAATGTTATGCAAATCCCATTACTTCATAATGTATTTCCAAGGTTTGTTTGAAATTAATTAGTGCTCATCATTCATACAGCTGAATTTGGCTGGTGTGTGGTGGTAGATTTATTCAAATTGTCACAACACAGTGACGAGACAAATGAAGACGAGACGAAAAACAAAATTGGAGGAGAACAGAAAAGAGAACATGGGCAAAGGAGAAAGAAGGGGAGAGTGCTTAGAGGGAGAAGATAAGTGAAGAAGATGAGAGGGAATGGCAGGAAATGACAGGCGAGGTCATAGCAGGGGAGCAGGAAGCTGGCGTAATTTTGCTGTGCAAACCAGTAGTACAGAGGGTGTTAGATCTACATAAATAGGGTGTATCAATATCCATGATGTTTAAGAAAAAGGAATAGACAATAGTAATGAAAGAACAAGTGGTTTACTACTGATCAAAACTTGGAGCTTGATGTTTGGAATCAGCATTACCTGGAGAATAGGTTCTGCAGTTCTACTAAAACACCTGCAAGGATAACTGCACATATAAGTATGAATAATGAAAATCATGTTCTCTCTGACACTAGCCGTTGAAGTTCATATGTAGATTAGTCGAGAACCAGGATGTCCACTCTAGGTCCAAGATGGTTGGATTCATCCAGGATTTCCAGGATGACCTAGGGTTCTGTAACTGCATTTCTTTGACTACCAGGGTACTTTATGTCAATATTCCGAAAATCTGGCCCTGATGCATTCCTACTTGGCCCATATTGGTACCCAACAGTCTAGAACATATATTTATCATAATTCATCAGACTTTTAGAGCTATGTGCCATGCAATGTGGAGTATTTAGTTGCCTTTTGCAATCAGAGAAGGATGCATAAATGTAATAGAATATTTGATGAGTGCTGCCAACACAAATAAATTGCGAGATGCGTCCACCCTCAAATTTTCTGAAAATCAAGAGCGGTGTGTGGCAAGCCCTGTTGTGCGAGGTTAAATCTTTCACTTTACAGAGGATAAACATTTTTTTCCCACTTAAAAAAAAACTCCTTTAAAATAGAATATTCTGCTAAATAGATATTAAGAAGAGGTTGACTTCACCCAAAAAAATGTATCTCTTTCACTTCTTGCTATTGGCTGTTTGGTGCATCCTTCTGTCTCCAAAGGAGTGCATCCACCACTCCGGTGGATGCACTCCTTTGGAGACAGAAGGATGCACCAAACAGCCAATAGCAAGAAGTGAAAGAGATACATGAGGGAACAGTAAACTCAATCAGTGCATTGTCACCTTCAATTATTTATCCCCACATACATTGTATGAGAAAGCAAACCTATTTTGCTACGTTTTATTCCAAGCATTGGTAAAACCAAAAAGACTAGCTTTAATGCAATGCATGCAAACAGATTTTGTGAATGGCTGTGTCTATTTGATTTCTCACATTAGGCCAGAAGTATTGATTTTGCCAATGCTTGTTTTGTAGTGTGGGTCTATTTCTTATGGTGTGTCCGGTGATTCCGCTTCAAACGGGGATGGCCTTCTGAAGCACCATTCACCACGTTGACACCACTTTTTCTGGCTCATGCAGCACACACACACACACACACGTATGTACATATTCTAGGCCCACGCCTGGCACTGAAGCCACCTACCTCTCTGGCTCACATATTCTTAACATGCCATGCAAGTATTATTTCTTCACGAACAATTAGCTATACGATACTCTTACATATAGCCTAACCTACACTTCCACACCACAAAAAAAACCCTGCTCCAATGTAGAATTGTCAGCTTCACGCCTACTACTGGTGTTGGCCCTGAAGGGCAAAATGGGCAGGCAACATCTCCACCTGCATGGAATTTAGTCACCTGTGTATTCTATACATTTTCTATGTTGTTCGTATGTATATTTTGGAATCCATATAGTACAAACCGAGCTCAGAAACAACAAAGTGTTGTTCAACATGGATTGGGGCTGGGAGACAGTACAAGATCATGTACATCAAGTGAGGTTTATACATATTTACATTTTTTTACATATTTACATTTTTTTACATATTTACATTTTTTTACATCTTTAGATTTTTCGAACCAGGGATATTGCCAAGAATCAAATGATTTTCGGTCCAGTACCATGGCTGGGATTCAAACCCAAGTCGCCATCGTAGTTCATAATTTGCATCACATTCCCTGTGATTTTAACTTTGTTGTGCTTTACATTTACCTGTACAGTAGAATGTGCACCTACATTTCATAGGAAATAATAGCAATACCGTCATGTTCTCATTAATAGATGAAAATCTCAACTGACTCGTAAAAAGATGACACTATGGTTCATGGTCATCCACTAGCTCTGTACCTGTATATGATTAATGTATGTCACTGCGTCAGAGCAGGTAGAATATGAAGTGTGCCCAGATTTTTCTGCAACAGCTCCAAACAGAAAAAAATAAGAGCATTGGCATTGTGTTTCATGTTTGAAAGATGTTTTTTTTTTCTTTGCACATCATACGGCTAGGTGTCTTGTGACTAGATTATATTCTAAACTGTTTTTTGAGTTAATGAAGCTAAAACAGTGGGTGCCATTCAGAGGAAATGTCATTTCCCACACTGCTTATGGGATGATAAGAAAGTTATTGAAAACATTTTTTTTAGGGGAGCAGTGATCATGCAGACCTTTTCGATTGCTCACATTTTTCAACACATCATATCTTTCAAATAGTTTTGGTGTTCTAGGCTACGAATGTCCAGTGAAATTTCTACAGATGTTCGTTATGACAAGAGGAAACTTGAAAAAAACATAGATGTATCCAACTGGAAAGATTTTATTCTTTCGTCAAAAACGACCTACGCGGCCGTCTTTTTCTCACTGCTTCCACAGTGATTATCGCCCACCACAACTATTTTCCAGCCACACTTCCCAAAGGTCTGGATTCGTGATAATTACACCTTGTTTCTCTGTAGCATTTGGCATCTGTTTGGCCTGCATAAAGAAATGGAAAAAAGACACTGGAGACCTTTTCTGGCAGTGAGAACATTTGTCACTTGAATAAGTCATGAAATAATCCCTGGGCGTGAGACCAAGATAAGTAAGTGGACAGGCCATTTTCCTTGCTCATGAGGGACGTCCCAGACATACAAAATGAGGAACGCGCAAGCGCCTTCACCAGAAAGGAAATGGAAACACATCTATAAGGTGTTTTCTTTTAGTGTTTAGTCTTACAGACTCGCAGTTTTCTGAGTGAAAATTACATGCTGCCTGTTATGTATGAATTCAAGTTCTTCCAATGGACAATGGCACGCGTGCATACCTGCATATTTGAATATTTCAGTTTTCTCTGCTGTATCTGCTTTTTTAGGTCAAGACTATCAGACAGTGCAAGCTGTCTGGTTGCAAAAGACAAAGTAATGATGCTGCTGATAATCAGCTAGATCCCTTGATACCTATGTAAACCGATTATGAGATAGCTTGAGTAACACTAAATGTACACTAATCACAGGGTAAAGAGTCATGAAATTTTTTTTGCGAGAAAACGTAGTTACTGCATCCTAAAAACATGAAGAAGATAGTTTGTAGGATAGATGAAATTATATACATTCAAATAATATAGGTTCATATTTTATTAATCAGCTTTAGTAGTTATTTCAACATGTATTAAAAAGTTAAAGTGATGTACTCACATGTTATAAGAATCCTAACCATATTTCCAGAAATAATGTTGTGTGTGAAGAATGAATGAAATCTAACATGATTTAGATAATTTTATGTGTGATATCAAAGGGTTTCATTCTGAGGTTCATCATTGTATACGTGAAAATGTGCACCGAAAGTGACAAGAGCAAAAGTGGTGCTGCATAGTCATATTTAGTGTTAAATGTTCTAAAACCCTAAGGTTATGATCTTTATATATGTACTAATGTACATCATTTAAACTTGTATTAATATTTTATGATTTGTAATGATTTTACATGTTAGTACTTTGAAAATGCGGTGAAATGCCATACTTATATGTGATCATTGCAATCCAACAAATAAAAATAATTAGAGCTTATCAGCTGAAATATTTTTAGAACATTGATTTTTCTTCTTTGAAATGTATATTTCCATTACTTTATATTCTGCACATTTTAAATTGACTTTATTTTAGGCCTGCTTTATTCCCTATTCTGTACTGCTTTATACTCCTGAGAAAGATTTATAAACTTACAATGTTAAGTGAAATTGTGTATTACTAGTAAAGTTCTCACTCGCTTACAAGGACTATTTGCAAAAAAGTCAATACTTTGGGAACATTAGCTAAGCAAAACTGTCCTCTTGAACTTGTTCATGTGCCCATTGCTAAAGGATCATTGTTAGGAAGTTTACGTATACCAGATGTACTGACAAAGAATGTGCCTTGTACCACCTCTTTCTATAATATGTGTCTTCTTTATGTCTAACGAAAATCATCACACATGAACTGACCAATGGAGTGAGTAGTCTAACAATGGGGTTCACCACCAGAACTAGAGGATTATACTATACATTGATTTGAGAAAGTCTAGGGAGAATATTGGATTGTGTTGGTGTTGAACTGGCCGACAGGTTCCCTCTGATATTCCAGATTCTAACCAGACCTGATTTCAGAGACTGCCTTTGTGAACCTTCACAAACTCTATGTGCTTTCCTTTCAGACTGACGCACAAGCTGTGTGAGCAATTCATTGACTTTTTCTCAATGGGATACTGCCCTTGAGCTGTTATAGTTCATGTCCTTGTTGAACTTTCTAAAGCTTTGTGTCACCTTATGGCAACCCTAAAGTAATTAAATTGACTAGCATGCTTTAGGTACTAAATGTTTATTAATGATGTACTACCCTTAGAATATCTTTGATAAATTTTACGTTTAACTATACAGAGTCTATGGTTTCTCACGATTGTCGCCTTACGTTGATTGTGCATTCCAATTGATTGATTAATGATAGGGAAAGATCAGTGTAGAGAGATCTCTGATCATCAGGTGTTATTATTTTGCATTGCTTTAATAGAACTATTGGTTTGCATGATTTTAGTCCTGAAAAATTTCTTTGGAAGATTTGGACTGGAAGTGATATTTGTTTATTTATAAAGTCTCATATTGAGAGTCATACTCATGAATCTGATTATTCATTTGTGAATCAGTTATCAAATTCCTGTGTCACATTGTATATCCGAATGCTAGAACTCTTATATCCAACCCCTCAGTGGCACAATACACGATAAATCAAGTGAGTGTCAGAAGAAATTAAACATATGATGAGAGTAGAGAAAACAAATGGGCCCAAAAATCCACTTCAACAGTCACCTTACCTAGATCTTACGGAGGGCTTAAAGCCGGCCTATTGCTTACCATTGGTTGGCTTCATTGTCACTTTCATTTTCTTGCTTCTAATTCTATGGCTTGCCAATTCTCTGTGTGTTTCACCACCTGGAGTGTAGCTTCTTTGAATTTTGTCCTTCTATCATTTATTTATAGGGACTTTCTTATGTTGTTTTTGATTAAGAACTTCCAAAGCGTAAATGTATCTTCCAACTGTCTCCTTCATGTGATTCTCTCCCATTTTCCTATTCGCTTTACACTCTCTCTCATCTGCCTGCTTTTGTCCCTCCACGCTGCTCCCTTTCGTTTCTTTTTTGAGGAAATACTCCGCAAGTACATGTGTTTTCTACATGTATCCGATTTTTGCTTCATTCTCCCTTCAACTCCCACTCTGGGTTGATCGTTTTCATGTATGTGCCCCCCCCCAATGCTCTATTTTGCTATCTCTAGCCAGTTTGCTTCTGTGGTGTTCTCTCCCGCTTGTGCTTCTTCCCCACAGTCCATGTGATGCTTCCCCCTTCCTTCCCCAAATCACTCCTTTGTTTACCCCACACCCTCAAAAACTAGTGGGGCATTGTTTAAATTGCTGATTTCGTGCTAAAAAATAGCTTTATATTTTGTATTCACCTATTTAGTTAGGGTCCTCCATCGAGTAAATATTGCAGCCCATGCTGTCAGTGTTTACTTGCGCATTAATACCTTAAACATTGAAGACCCACACCAAATAACAACCTAAGAGTTTACTAAATGTCAGGTCATAAGTTGAGGAAAAATGGAATGCCATTTTGAACTTTTGGGCCATAGAAGCTTGACCTCCTCTAGAACATTGAAAGCTTCACAAATCATACTGTGAAAATAATGTGTCATCGCCAGCAAACAATGTGAAAGACTTGTTTGAGAAGGAAATATTAATAAAATTGTAGCTCGTCTACCCCTGTGCTGTCTGAGGGGACAAAGGGGCAGTGGCAGCCGTCATAGTTTGCAGGTGGCAGGGCGGGCCGCGGGGGAGTCGCACGGGTTGGGGGTTGTGGGGATTGGACAACATAAAAAAAATTACAACAACAAAAAATCTTACCTTGCCACCAGGTCCTGCGTCTCTGCTCCTGCTCTCCTCGTGGAACTTGAGGAACAGGAAGGAGGCCCCAGCGACTAATAACGATGCTGCAATGCAGCATTGTGATTGGTAAGTACCGAGGCTCGCCTGATCAATAACAACGTTGCAGTGCAGCATTGTGGATGGTCTGAGCACCCTGGTTGGACGCTCAGCCAGGGAATGGGAGCTTGGGTATATTCCCCATGCCGGCTGTAATCCAGCCTGCTTGGAGAACGGGGAAAGTGTGCATGACTGGTTTGGGCGGCCCAAGAGGGCCGAACAAATAGTCATTACGCACTTAGGAGTGGGCAAACCACTCCTCCCATGCCCTGCTCCAAGTGCAGAGCAGTTGCGCCCACACACCCTACTGCAAAGCAGCACAAAGCATAAAATGATAACACAAAGTTATCAGTATGTTTCTACTACGCACTGCTTCAAAGCAGTGGGGTGACGCTCCTCCACCATAGTGAATGAGCTGCCACTGGCTGGTTGGGATTTAGATTTTTGATGGTGCAAGGTGAGTTATGTGTGTTCTTTTGAATTCAATTTACCACAAAATGAAAATTAAAAGACTATTGAATCATAAATATGCAAATTGTCCAAAGTACTTAAGCGATTGACTCTTTACAAGTATATAAATGTTCTGCTTGTTTCCAACGTAATAGAACACACATAAATGTAAAGCACTGAGGCACATTGTCATTGCCAATGCAGTAACACTATCTAGGGAAAATATCACACATCATTAGCAAGGAAGATGCTTACCTAATTAAAGAGGAAAGTAAACAGGAACTAGGCGAAGAAAGTAAATCATCTTATAACATATTGAGAAGTTACCCGTACATTGAGAAGAGCCAAGACATAGAAAAAGGAAAGATCACCGGACGTAAATCAGGAAGAGTAAGCGGGAGTAAGGAAAGTCAGTGATGTTCAAAAGGAGGAAAGGACATAGTGTGAGACTAAGGATAGGGACACATGGTGCATGAAAAGAAGGAATAAAATGAAAGAGGGAGTGAAGAAGGAAAGCAGAAAAGATGGGGAGGAGGCAAGAGAAGGGAAGAGAAGGGAAAGGAAGTGAAGGGTACGTAGTAGAGGGAGAAGTTGGGGGAAGGAAAGGAAAGGAGAGGAGAGGGGAGTGGAGGGGAGGGCAGGGGAGGGGAGGTGAGAGGAGGGGAGGGAGGGGAGGCCGGTTCAAACAGTCAGTCATTGACCTAATATGAAACCATGGCTTCAAGAAGACCTTTTGCCCATTTAGAGCGCTTTGTTCCTCTGTACCTGGTTCACTGACTCTTCGAACAAGACACACCCAGGTTCAACTGTGGATCATTAAACAGTGCATTATGGTTCGAAGCACTGACTGACAGCCAAGTCAAATCCTTCCCACCAGACACCTTGTTACCTTTGAGCCGGAAGTTTAACATCTTTGATTGAGAGGCCCCAGCCTACTCCTGTCTTGATTTACATTTGACAACAGCGCATAGAAACCTACTCTCGACAGACACATTTTCTGGGCCAGAGCTCTGATCTGCCTGTGCACATAGTTCACCAAAAATTCAAGCCCCCTTCATCCCGACTTAATATTTATACAAAGGTTGAAGCATATCCTGCTTCTCCTCCTGGATCCAGTTTGAATACAGAATTCATCTAATTCTGAAGGTAAATCCTCTGCTCACCCTAAACCTGTATCCAGAATGACCACAGGCCCTCGCTGACTAGTCCTTTATCACCCCTATGAATGCCATATGGGAGCTTTGCTGGTTTTTAACAGGTTTTCTGACTTTCCATATCAACTACGTCTGGATTATTTTTTATCCATTTTTTGTTTAAAATATTTTATTGAACAAAAGCAGAGGTAGTGTTTAGCAGACAGTCATGAATTACAATCTTAACATAGAATACGTACATTACAGCAGTGTATCACAAATTCTTTATCCATTTTTGCTGATGCTATTTTTATATAAAACTCATTAATGTTTGCTTTTTACTTATAATTTTTTTTATATTTTGCTTGAATCTATTATGGAATTTCCATACATGTCCTTTATTTGGATCTAGTTTGGTGATTCTGTTACACATAACACCTCACATATTTACTGTGGGATGCCTCGCTCTCAGATTCAGACCCAGATAATTGTTGCCTAGTTATCCATACTCAAACCTGCTTTTCCCGTTGACTGGTCTTGTATACAATGGGAATGCACAATTATAAGTCACATGTACACGACATATGCTCTGCTCTATAGTCTTTAGGTGGTTTTACGCCAAATATCTTTCGGTCTGCAATGTCTAAACATTGTGACATGGTTCCAGAGGAAGAGGAAGGATTCTGAATAGCTATATAGATAGAAGTTAAACCACAACAAGGAGGGGTTGACACTCTACCCAATAAGACAACTTTGAGGGGGGGGTTGTTCCAAGTAAGGATGGCCACGCCTTCGGAAGCATGAAAACATATTGGAGGCAAGCCAAACCCGAATACATAAATGGAGCAAGTCTAAAATAGAGAACTTCATTAAAAGGAGCAGTGAATTCATACAATGTCCATAGCTCAGGAACAGTGAAACATGGTTGAGAAACAAACATTGGTATAGAAAATCCACACAGTACACTTCAGAGAAAGGACACAACATGTTCTGGATAAGGAGTGAGGTAAAGAAATAACATGCAATGTATTTTCTTCCCAGAAAGAGTGGTGAATACTTAACATTTTCAATTCAGGACAGTCAAAGCCAAGAACGGCAAATAATTGCATGTGGTCATGTGACAAGCAACAAACACTATATCAATGGGAAAGCGAGGGGAAGAAGAGACCAGTTAGGATCTGCTGTGTCATGGGAGGATGGGTTGAGAGTGCCATAATGAACGTACCACCTTCATCATATTTAATTCGTTAGATTCTACTAAGAGCCAAGTGTCAGTCTGCGTTTTTTTCTAATGTGAGGAGCAGCAGCTGCCCAGCCCATTAGGGCAGAGGAGGGTCGCCCCCTGCTGCCAGTGTAGCAAAAGCGAAAAATAAAAATGTAATAAAATGAATTACAGCCTTATTTTTCACTACTGCCAACTTGAGCAGTGTTTAGGGGCTATGCTTCGGCTGACTGGCAACAGGGGAGATGTTCTCACTCCACCAGAATGCACAGGTCACTTTGGTCCGCTGTCTTTTGACGGCCAGGCTGACATTTGCAGTGTAAACCTCTCTACCGAGCTGTCTCAGACAGCTGGGTGGAGAGCAGGCCCAGGCCTCCTGGGCCTGCTGGTGCGTCGAGGCAGCCCTCTTCAGCCAATCCTGGCACGGCTCTCATAATGCTCATCTGCAGCATGAGAGCAGCATAGGGATTTGCAGAAGTGGGTTGCCTGTGACTCGCCGAGGTGCTGTTGTGCTGAGAAAGTAGAAGAAAGAACAAAAAGATTGAGGAGAGTATTTTAAATTTTTCAAAAAATGTTTTGGGCCCGCACTGGCTTTAGCTCTTGGTCTCCTCAACGCCCTTCAGTGGTGTTGAGGGCCACCACCTGCCACTGGAGAGGAACATGTAATGCCCCCACTAGAAAAAAGTTTCTACTGACCTCTTATTCCCCTCCAACCCACTTTCAACCCTCTACGTACCCACAGACCCACACACACATTTGCCACCTGCTTAAAACAAATGATAAATGCATGAGGTAAATCCACATAGAATGGCAACAGGGGTGGCTCCTCCACTAAGGCGGAGCAGCGTCACCCCACAGGAAAATAAATTGATAATAACAGCATGTTAATATCATTTTATTTTTCAGCACTCTGTAGGGGTATGGCGGGCTGGTCTGCCCACAGAGGAGGGGGAAGAGTGGTGAGCACTCTATAAGTGTGCATGATGGTTTTGGCAGGCAGTCTTGGGTCGGCCAAACCGTCATGCAAACGTGGCATGTTCTCCACTGGGCTATGTTGCACAGCCTGGGTGGACATACCCAGGATCCCAGTCCCCTTCTGAGCGCCGAACCACAGTGCTCAGACCAATAACGATACTGCTTTTAACAGCACCATGATTGGCTAGGGGCGTCTGGAAGCCTGGGTGCTTAATGTCATGCTTCCTGCGTCGACGGAAGAAGAGGACGGAGGAGAAGCAGTGGCCGGTAGGTAAGTATAATTATTTCCCCCTTTTTTTTGTCTTTCTTGTTTTTTAAGCCCGCCTCCCCGCCTCACCACCAAAAAATATCAGTCTGATGTAGTAATTGGTCCTCCCATGTTGTATTACTCATAATTGCATGGTACTGGTGCGAAGCTACCACATGGTAATGGTAAAATTGCAAGTGACCTTACCATTACTCCTGTTCCATGCCACTTATAATCAGGACCATAGTGGGCAAGTCAGGAATATTAGAGTGTGCAGCTCTTTTCTCCGTACCAAAGCTGTCAGTCCTGTAAGACATGAAACGCTAGCCTGTTCTGCATCTATAGAAACTTCAAGTTTGCCTATTGCCTTAAACTAGGTTTAAATTTGCAATCCACAACATTTGATCGAATAATGCAAGGCAGAGGTGTCCTTCGGAGTCAGTTTGTGAGCTGTTGGCTAATATACCAACGGTAAATTGCTGATGCGCCACCGCATCGCTTGCTAACACTGAATCATCACACTGATGCCGGCCATTTGCAACTGCCTGGGAATTTAATTACTCTTGAAGCCCAGCATCTGCCGTCATTACCCTCTGGATGTAATTTCTAATAGAAGGCACGGACAGGGAAAGTTCTGCTAATCACCCAAGGCTGACAATCTAAGCAGGTTATGTCTAATTTTCGTTCTGGGGTTTTTGAAAATCGGCCGATAATCCATCCACTAATGCTCTGCTGATTATGACCACATGCCTAACACCACAGCAGCCCCACAATTACCCCGAGAACAAACAAAATGCACTAAAAACGCAGGAAAAAGATCCAGTTAGGATTCTTCAACAGCTTACTCAGTTCAGTTCAATTGTCTTTATTCGGTTACAACAGTAACCATAAAAACACAGCTTTCAAAATACATGTATATCATGTAATTTTTCTAATTCGGAGATTATTGAGAAAACGTCACACATCGATTAAAACAAATTTAAAACATCATTATGTATATATTAAAAAAGGAAAAAAATTGTATAAATTCACTTTGAGCATCCGTGGTGATTGGCATTCATTTAAAACTATTAACAATCTCATCCGGTCTAAAAATAAATACTTTAAAAAAGCATACCACCTCCTCAATTTTATTGCGGACACGATATAATTAAGGACAGAGAAACAAACTCTAGGAGAATTTGGAAGTTTTCAAAGCATCAGCCCCTCTTGGTGCAATGCAAAGTGCTTGTGATATAAAAAGTCTTTCCGACATGAATATTCATGATATTATAGATCTACACATTTGAAGTACAGATCGCTATTGCACTGTATGAAGTCAATATTCTACTCTCCTGCCAGCACGCGATTACAGTGCATGA
Source organism: Lissotriton helveticus (assembly GCF_964261635.1). Classification (NCBI taxonomy): domain Eukaryota; kingdom Metazoa; phylum Chordata; class Amphibia; order Caudata; family Salamandridae; genus Lissotriton; species Lissotriton helveticus. The sequence goes on along the minus strand of NC_136067.1, from coordinate 1,324,042,500 downwards.
TTTTAAATAAGCATCAGCAAAGCCAAGACGTCTGGTACATGCTACCAGCTTTTTGACTAGATCAGTGCTTGATTTGTTTTCTCGTGGTTTTTCAAAACTCTTTTGTTGAAGAAGCTGGTGGTCACTCATCAGTTCTAAAAATGCTTAAATGTACATATTTTTGTGGTTCAAAAAGCACACATCACCAGGGCTTTAAGTGGGCCGGGTCTGTCCGGGTCTGAGCACCGGCAGTTATTTTCATGGGGCCTCGAAACGGGTCTATATCGGGTTCTATTTTCGGGCCTCGCGAAGGTAGTCCATTTTCTTTTTTTTTATCTTGGACTGCAGTGAGAGCATGCATATCGATGTGTGCATGCGCATTTGCTCACTACTGAGTAGTGGAGGTCAAGGCATGATGTCATGCCAGGAGAGCCCCGTTGTAGGAGGAAGGGAAATCCTTTAAAGAGAGCCATTCTCTCTCAGGATTTCCCTTCTCTTTTTGCAGCGCAGGAGCAACGTTGTCGTGGTGCCAGCCTTGACATCGTGAGATGATTAGGAGAGAGACGACCACATGCAGCCTGCTCCAGCACGACCCTGCTCTGACCTTTCACACTGAGCATCAAGGCTGCAGTGTATCCAGCAACAAGTGAAGTGCAGAGAGAAGAACTAGTCTGCATGATCCTGCCCCAGCCCTAACACAATGCTAGTTATCTTGATTTAGACCACGCCACTACTTGAATAGGCCACACCCCTTTAAGAGGTTTGCCCGCCCCTTTTAGAGCACCCCCAGTTTTTTTTTCCCACTTAAAGCCCTGCACATCACAATAGGAGTCCCTGGCACTTAGGGGAACTGATTTGCACATGAATGTGCTTCTTGTAAAAGTGCAGAATGCTGTCACTCCCATTGAAGTCAGCAAGTGACCAAAGTGGACTGACTCATTGTTCCATGCTGTATGCTATAGTGAGCAAAAGAAAAGTGTGAATTACACAATAACAAAACAATTAAGGAAGAGGGCTAGATGACAGCTAATGTAAATAAGTATATAAGACATGTACTTTTAGTAAAGTCAAAAAGTCTTAGCAAACACCGGAGTTAAAGAAAAATAAAGATATATATCTGCGGTCTGGTGTGTAAATATACTAGCCGGCTGGAACTTGGGTTCCAATTTGCAAACCCCCCCTATCACACACTATATGATTGCAATTACAACAAAATACATCATCACAACACATATATGAGAACATTGTTGCACTAATCCTTTCAACTATGACTCTTATACAGTGTAAAAAGCTACATTATTTATTCAACTTTCTTTCTCTGAAGTATGTTTATAGCAAAAACACAAATGCAAAAAGAACAAATGATAGACAGAAAGCAGCACAATGTCATACATTCTCCCCAGTACAGAGATCTGGGCTTAAATCCATTGTTTTGTTGGTCACCATGTCATTCCAGTTTGGACCCAGCCATATGCAAATCAGTCTTGAACCTGCGCCCATTGGGAACAGTCCGGCCCGAACTGCCAAGCCAGGTCCTCCCTGACTGGAACCAAGCACTCCGTCCATCATTTGTTTGCTGTATAGCTAAAACACAGCCACAGGAGTGGCAGCCCCAAGCCAGGGATGCTTGTATGGAGAATATTCTGAATGTATAGTCTGAAAATCAAAGTTTTATATCTTTTCTGAATGCAAGGAGAGTCGCCCTAGAATGCTGGGAATGAATTGAACAAGAAGGAAACACTGCTTTTTACTTAGGAAAACAGATCCTTAGTTACACGCTTCATACATAGTGATAAATGGTTATTTGGTCTGGATGTTGTACCCAGTACCTCTCTTACCCTCACTTTTCTACCTTCTTAACCTGTCCCACTCTCACTCTGTGTCCCACTTAGTTCCCTATCCTCTGCCCTTTCTTACCATGCAACCTTTTACTCTGCTCACCTCCAGGGCCGGACTGGCTACGGGCATTTTGACATTCAGCAGAGCTGGGGGCTGATGTCACTGCGGTGGGGGCTAATTTCGTAGATGGAGACCTGCGTATGCTTCGAAATCACGCAGGTCCCCATCAACGAAATCAGCCCCCAGCTCTGCTGAATGTCAAAATGCCCGGTAGCGAGTCCGGCCCTGCTCACCTCTCACCTTGCCCTCATTTACGGTCATCCACTTACCTTGCCCTATCTTATCTGGCTCTTCTCTTAACCTGTTCCTCTCTTATTCTGTCCCCTCTCGCCTTATCTTCTTTATCTCCTGACATCAGAGCCGGACTGGAAACCAAAACCGGCCCTGGCAAAGTGGTCGGCTGGCCCTCCCTCCCCACTCGGGGGGGTTGGAGGTGCCGTCGAGCGCTTTGCTAGGGCCGGTTTTTGGCCGATTTTGTTGCTATGCTGCAAAAACGGCCCTGTAACAAAATCGGCCCCCACCCTTGCGGCGCACCGGGGGATTGCCCGGTGCCCGCGATGGCCAGTCCGGGCCTGCCTGACATCCTACTAACTATCAGAGTGTGCAGGGACATAGCTGCCATTGGTGCACTAGGTGCAATGGCAGTCGTGTGTCTGTAATCTATTCATGATGAATCACATGCCGGTATCCGCGTCACATATTAAAGCTGTCTCCAAATGTTTCCCTTAACATTGTTTCTATTTTGAAAGTAGTGCTCTTGCTGTGGGAAAATCAGAGTGAAGACCTCCCAATATGTTAGTGATTGGGCCCGGCAAAGACCTCTGCCATTGCTCCTTATAGTGAATCTATGGTCAGTAGTGTAGCAAGGATGCAATGGGCCCTGGCGCAATCAAGGGAAAATCCCCCTTTGACTGTGGTGGGGGAACAAATACAGCAATAATCTTGGTTCAAGCAGCAGCATCAAGTAAACCACTCTATGTTTGATGTTGTCAGGAAATTCCTGCAATTGGATTTCAATCACTTTGAAGCAGACCATGAACATGCAGTGACCACAAAGATTTCTCAGTGAAACTGGGCATAGTCACCTTAGCTAAGGGCAAAGTTTCCCTTTTTTTCAGACACATTGCTTAATTTTTGCCAGTAGTAGCAGGGGCGGGTGTTGACACTCATTTCTGGAGACTAGAATTTATTTTTTATCATCAGACTGTGACCCAGAACAAGAGAAAGAAAGGCATAAAATTGATAATGAAGGAGGAAGAGAAACATATGAATACTGAAAGAAAAGGAGAAAAAAGAGAAAAAAACTATATGAGTGAGACAAAGAGACAGGAAGCGTATACTGTGGGAGAAAAGTGGCATGAGGTAAAATCAAGACTAATCAGCCTGGCATTCGGCATCTCAGGCAACGGCCTCCTAAGAAAAACCTTGGATTGATTTTTTACAGATAAAGTACTGCATACATCTCTAGATCATGAAAGTTATGTTTCTAATGCATACCTTCCAGCTATCGAAGTCAGGGTAATTTAAAGGCGTGACACATCTTTGGCCAGGGCTGGACTGGCCGTTGCGGGCACCGGGCAATCCCTCGGTGCGCCACAAGGGTTGGGCCGGCTTTGTATTGTATTGTATTGTCATTTATATAGCGCGGTTGCTGCCCGGGGGGCGTCCAAGCGCTGAACATAAGACAGAGCTGGGTATAACGGGAGGAATTTAGAGAGCAGTGGACCTCGCAAACAGGTAGGTTTTCAATTGTTTGCGGAAGGAGAGTAGGTTTGAGTTGGTCCGGAGCTGTAAGGGGAGTGAGTTCCACATCCTAGAGGCGTTTAAGGAGAACATCCTACCTCCGGACCTAGCTCTCCTTATTCTGGGTACTGCGGCCAGAAAGGCATCCGTAGATCTGAGGTTTCTCTTAGGGTGATATTGCGTGACTAGTTTGTCAGTAATAGCTGGGCCCGTTTTCCAGAAGGCCCGGTGGGCAACACATAGTGCCTTGAATGCCACTCTCTGTCTCACTGGAAGCCAGTGTAGGCTGTTCAATGCGGGTTTAGCCGACTGAGTCCGTGGGATCTGTAACAGGGTGCGGGCTGCACAGTTCTGCACCACCTGTAGCTTTCGCAGGGTCATCTCTGGAGCTCCGACATACAGGACGTTGTTCGAGTCTAACCGAGACTGAATCAGGCCCTGTATTGCCACTTGTCTGGCTTCCATAGGTAAGAGGTGGAGAACTTTCCTTAGTGTTCTTAGTAGGCCAAAACATGTGGCAGAAAGTTTGGTGGCCTGAATGGAGAAGGAGAGGTTTTTGTCAAGCCAGACACCTAGACTTTTTACGCTGTCCTTGGGAGTTGGAGGGGTACCTAGGCACGGAGGCCAAAGGGGGGTGAGAGATATTGGGGATGCTGAGCCTAAGAGCATGAGCTCAGTCTTATCTCCGTTAAGTTTTAAGGAGGAGCAAGTCATCCACTCCTTGACGTCCTCAAGGCATTTCATCAGGCCTGCTGAAGTGTGTCTGGTACCCTCTTGAGCCAGTGAGACCACTAGCTGGGTATCGTCGGCGTACGAAACAATTTTTATACCGTATGGTTCGACGATCCCCGCCAGTGGTCTCATATATACATTGAACAGCGCAGGGCTCAATGAGGAGCCCTGCGGTACCCCACAATTCAGGGATTTACTGGCTGATACTGTATCCCCGTCAAAGATCTGAAAAGATCTGTTGTTGAGGAATGAGTCAAACCACCTTAGAGCATCACCTGTGATGCCGATGTTGCATAGACGGTTCAGCAAGGTGGCATAGCTGACCGTATCAAAGGCCGCACTTAGATCAAGGAGGACCACTGCCACTGATCCTCCCTGATCTAGTTTTGGGCCACTGGTGGCCGTTTTAGTTATAGGGCCGTTTTTTGCAGCATAGCTGCAAAAACGTCCCTGTAACAAAATCGTCCGAAAACCGGCCCCGGCAAAGAGCTCGGTCGCACCCCCAACCTCCCCCCTGGGGGGCCGGCCGAGCTCTTTGCCAGGGCCGGTTTTGGTTCCCAGTCCAGCCCTGTCTTTGGCAGTGAGAGGGGTCTCTGACCCCCATGGACTCTCCAAGCCCCAGAGGACTTCATCCCTCACCACATCGTGTGCCAGTTGTGCGCATGCAGAGTCTGCCCAGGAGGGGGGTAGGAACCTCTACTGACACACTAAAGTGCCTTAAACAATTCCGCAGTGCAGGACAAATCTTTGGCAGTGAAAGGGGCATCTGGCCCCCAGGACTCTTCAAACCTCAGGGGCCTTCATCTCCCATCTCATCACTCGCCAGGAGGTGCGCATGCAGAGTCTGCTAAAGAGGGGGTGGGACGATCTCCTAAAATGCTGGAAAGCGTCTTTACCAATCCCACAGCGTGGGATACATCTTTGGCAGTGAAAGGGGTCTCTGGCCACCCCTGACTCTCCAAGCATTAGGGGACATCATCTCCCATTCATTCACACACACACACAAGGAGGCACGCATGCAACTCTGCCCAGGAGGGGGCGGGCCAACCCCATACATGCTGAAAAGTAACTTAGGCATTCACGCAGCGCATGACGTGCCCGGACGAAGCCCAGACCAAGGATGGGTCTGCCTGCCCCATCCGGGCCTGACGAGGTTGGGCTGGGCCACTTCTCTAACATTTTCCTATTGGGATAAACAACTTTTCACCTCTTATTCTGACCCATACAGCCATGAATTTGTTTACTTACTAATCAAAGTGAGAGTGGGGCACCAATCCCCAGGTTATCGGTGTAAGGAGGGACTGAAAAGGGGGGCCCTCGGCCCCCCCGCACGCATGGCGGCGCGGCGACCGTCGCCCCCCCTTTTCTCCTTTGTGGTCACTCGGCGGTGGGGGCGTGCCCTGGGGGGGTGCGGCCCACCGCCGATTGGCCGGCGGCCCTCCTGACCCGGATTCAATTTAGTGGTTCCGGGTCAGGGGGGGCGTGCGATAGGAGGGGCCGACCGGCCCCTCGGGAATAAGAGGTAGGGAGCACCCAGGAGACCCCCTTGTCCCTGGCGCTCCCTCGCTGAACGTTGTGCCCCGCGTTCGGGGCTTCTTTGTTTTCCCACCCACCATCCCTTGGAACAAAAGTTTTGAGCAGTGTTATGTCTGGTTTAATGGTAAGTTTCGAAGGTACGGACCACAGGAGAGTGAGGTCTGTTGGTGTATTTTGTGATGCGTTTGTTTAGGAATTTTTTCACCTTTTTAGAAAAATATGTGTGAAGTGAATTGTATTTGAAGCTATGTGTCTTTAGGCCTTTTTTCCCTTTTTAGCTATACGTTGATATTGTTATTTGGCGAAACATGTGCGAAGCAAATTGTATTTTAATACCATGTGTCGTTAGGCCTTTTTTCCCTTTTAGCTATACGTTGATACTGTTATTTATTAGCCAGTGTAGCTGTCCTTTAGAATTTTTCCCATAGGTCGTCGTATTTATTAGGTATGGGGCATGCGGTAAGGTCATTATCGGTGAGCACATATTTGAGGTCTGAGGGGGCGGGCATCATCCTATGGAGGTTCCCGCCCGGGGGGAGGGGCCTGCGGGCCACTCCCAGAACTCCAGGGGCAAGGTAATAGGCAAAGGAGCGCGGGTAGGAGTAGTTCACGCTTTCCTTAGGCTGGTAGCCACCCCGCGCGCGTGGACTCATGACGCCACCGGCGCAGAGTAAGGGCCCTCCTTTAGTGGGTAAATGGAGTTTAGGGCGTAGACCGGGCAACTCCCGGGGTAACACTGCGCATGCGCACTTCTAGGGGGGAGGCGCAGCTTGTAGGACCTGACACCGGTAGTGACCCTGCCATATGGCCAGAAATGTACAAAAATCAAGTTTAGGATGTTTAGTTTAAGCTAGGAACAACATGTATTAGAGTTTTGTTAAGGTCAGGCTCTCAAACTTGTTGATATGAATTGTATAACTAAATGTCCTGCTGATTTTTGTATTCATTGTTGATTATGCAATTAAAACCTTTTTTAATTTCATACTTTAATAAATACGGCCGGGCGACTAGCGCCCGCCTTCCAAAAAGTAAAACACGTCTCGTGTCCACGTTCCTGGGTGTTGGGTGCCGGATTGGGGGGGAGGCGGCAGCTAGTCGCTGACCATGCAGTTACCAAGCAATTTTTTGTCTCATAAGGTGTGCTATTATGTGCTTGAAAGGATGTGGTAAAGGAAATTTGATTCTAGAACGGGGTTTGAAGGCCAAAAGAAAGGCTAGCACCCTTGATGGATAAACTAAGAAGGTAATGGGGAAACTCAATAAAGAAATTATGAAGGTATAAAGAAGGCTTTCCCTTACTCCTATGGCCTCAAGTGATGCCATTGACGTTACACCTAATTAATATACTGTCCCCCTCACCCAGCCAGAAGAGGCTGTCTCTGTGGCCATTAACCTCAGGACCCAACCTGAAGTAATGGCCCAATCCCCTGTGGCTTTGTCCCCTTCAAATGACCCTTCCCAACCAAGGTTCCCCCCACTATTACATCCACTGTTACCACTGCTGATTTAACCTGAGTAAAAAAGCATTTCAGACCAGAAAAATGTGACTTTGAGTGGACGGAGATTCTGCTAAAACCTCTGTAAGGGAGTATGGGATCTTATAATCTACCTCCAATATGGAGCCGTATCTGTCATGGGTAGATGTTACCTGGGACAGAGTCCTCTTAACCAGATCTAGACTTGGTATTGTATGGAACAGCAGATGTGTTTCCCCCTGGGCCAATTTGACTCCAGTAGTGTGTTAATGTGTCCCTGTGTAGCGCTCTCACCGCAGTGTGTGCTCTATTTCACCTGCATATATGATTTGATATTCTCTAAAAGGTTTTAGTCCCTTTAATTAGAATATGTGGCATTAGAAGATGTGTTGAGGCCCTACACTATTTGTAAGGGCTAAATTCGCCCATACTCTGTAGTAGCATTTGTTCATTTCTAAAATGTGCCATCTTCAAAAGAAAACAAATTATTTGTTAATAATAGACAAATGCTGTAAATCCGATTTGCCCATGCAAAGATTGAGGGACATCAACCCACATGGCATTATTCCTTCACCTTGTTCTCTGGGGCTACAAATTACTCTTAATGTTTTTGCTTTGCTTGTTTTTATTATGGTATTATTTACTTGTTTTTGAATTTGTATGCTGATGAAGCTCCGACTGAATGTTTTTTATGATGTCTTAATGCTTGCAAGTGCTTTTATGACTGTGTTTACTGTCGAAATAAAGTATTATCTGACTGAACTGCTTAGCCAGCTATCTGTGATTCTCCCTGCTGAGCATGTCACTCACAAATCAGCTGAATGGGAGCAGCTTTGTGGGCAGCAAAAAAAGGGTTGTAACAGAAAATATAACTACATTATTTGAGATGTCTCTGCTTGCAGTGCTGGAGATGAGCCGGGTTCAAGCTAGGACCATTCTCCCAATGTCTTTACATAGGTGAAGGAGATAACAACACTGGACAATTACACAAAGTGTGGAAGAATTTTGGGGTCCCGCACCACATTTTGCAGGGTTGCCCTGTGGTTTTACCTAATGCAACTGTACTGTGGAGAAGTGTGGCTCAATGGTTAGAGCGGCAGACCCTGATGCAGAGGTCTAGCCCGGGACAAGGGTTCAATTCCCCGCCTCGGCGGGGCTTGGGCTCAAAATTCCATGGACCTGATAATTCTCGCCTCGGTGCCTATTCCAATCATGGAGTCCCACTCTGCAACTCTGGGCAATAGCTTTCTTAATCTCCACAACGGCCCCCACAACGCTAAGGATGCCTGGCCACCACCTTGGGGGTGCCCAGGAGTGGACACCTCGCAGAGAAAGCCAGGATGGGTTCCACAGCGGTATTCGTACAAGCGCCTTGAGACCCTTGCGGGAGAGTAGTGCGCTATACAAGTATCAATTTACATTTTTACATATGGGAGATGTGTATGTGTGGGCGCATTGCCGGCAAAGCTCCATTGATCTAGCAGATATCTTGATGCAGTTTGAGACTCCTCCCAATACATGAGTGATTGGAAGGTGATGCTGTCAATCATGTTAGTGGCACAAGGCATCCGTCCATCTGTATGAAACAAGGTGGACCGTGAGCATCTTCTTGTGACTGGAAGCCATAAAGTGTGGGAAAGCTTATGGCGCTATAACTCTTCTGCTATGGTAAATCAAAAATTGATTTCCTTTTCAGCAAAATGAGAGAATTTAAGTTAGTATTGCCTACTTCTCGAAGTTATTCTGCCAGTCATTAATGGGATATTTTTCAAATTATTTTTCATAGCCTCCATGAGGATATATGTTGTTAACCTCAGGGACCGTAGCATGAACTCATTTTGTGGCTATGTGGGGGCACAGACCGGAGCTTTCTACACGTTTGTTTTGACTGTACTGTTTACAATGCATGTACTAACTTGGTCACACCAACTTGAAGCAGGAGCTGCAGGCAACAGAGCACAGAAAAACAGAGCTGTGGTGGCTTCTCCATGTATATGAGTAATGCTGAGCTGTGCTCTAATTTACAGGGTAAGCGAATTAGTACACGCCCTGTAAAAAGCGGTCATTTCATGAAAAATGGAAAGATACCTACAATATAACTCTTTACCCGACACTAGTGCTAGAACAGCCATATTCTCTATTCTTGATCAGTGTCGAACAGGCGTATAGGGCAATCATGCAGTGCCCAATGTGCTAGTCTAACAGGACAATGTGTGTTTGCCTTTCTTTGTGGCTGTTTGTGGGTCTATTTTATGTCCAGTTCTGCCGGTTTTTATTGCTAATTTCCCTGATATTTTAACACAAGCAATACCAGCAGCAAACACAAATGCATGCAGTCTCCCTTACCTAGCAAAATACCCATACAGCATGTCTTTACAAGATTGAAAATGCCCTAATTTGCAAATGTGGGACTTTTTTAAGCTATCTCGATCACTAATGGGGGCCGTTTTTATTTTAGTGCCCTGACCAATTTTTTTATTCCATTCCGACCCTGTTCTTCATCTGGAATCAGCTTCCAGGTTGCTCTCAGAGAATCACTCTGACTTTTTCCTGGTGCATTTTGACAACACAGAGCCATATGCAACGGTACCGACACATTGTATTTTGCAGTGCAAAGCAGCAACCTCAATGCGGCTTTACCTTAAGGGTAATCAGAAGGCCAGGGCCAAATGTCACTATTTTGTGATTTCCTGTCATTTCGCATTACAATTTTTACATAAAACTACTGGTGCAGCTAGACCTTTGGCCGCCTATGGCGGTCCCTGTGTTTGCCGCCACATGTAAGAGCAGGGGGGTACTGGTGATTCCTGTGTTTGCCACCCGCGTTGGCCACAGGTAATAGAGAGGTGGAAAAATGGGGGGGAGGCTGCCGCCACAAAACTTGTGTCGCACAAGGAGGACCACCCCCCTTACTACGCCACTGCATAAAATTACAGAGGTTAAGCCATTATGCCATGTGTTTTATTTAGATTTATTTTGGGTAAGAATCCTATTGTGGGAGCACGGGTACAACAGAACCAAACTAAACACAAACAACGAGGTGTAGGTTTATGCATGCTCTGTAAGAATGATAGTATGTCTGTGTATGCGTGTAATTACAGTGATAGCAATATATATGATATATAGCTCTTACTAATAAGAATGTAATTGTTCCAAAGAAATACTTTCATGAATCTTGGATTAATGAATGATTGAGGTAAAACCCAATGGCTTCGAATGTGTCCCTGCAGATTATATTCATTTGGTTGATATGTTATTATTCTACTAAACTTTATTTTTCGCATAATTTATAACCTGCAGGTAACACAAGGATTTCAGCCACAAAAGCATTCACCCACTGGATTATATTCCAGAAAATACAAATCTGTGACCTGCACATTAAATGCTATACTTTGTTACTTTGTAGTAGGCACATTTGCCCTCTGTGCAATCTTGTGATCAGTGAAAACAGGGACCAGTGATTGCATAAATATGTCTGTAGAAAGTGCATGATATTCAGTACCTAACCACCATTATACTCTGAAACCTTCCAGGCGCACAAGGATCTTCACAGCAGGTGCCTTCCCCCTTTCTAACAGCGCCCCCTGAACTCCATTTTGTGGTTTCCCAGAGTAAACTTTTTCCATTTCCAGCAGTGCCAACACGGGGGCAATTTTGTGTAATGGCTTGTGTAATGTCCTGCTGGGCATGTTCTAGTGTCTCAACAGGTACTAGTTTTATCAGCCACTGCTTTGAGGGCTGGCCGGACACACACACACCCCACATCCATCCACCGCTAGCGTCAGGAGTATGTGGGCCTAGCGCCCACGAATTTACAGACGTGCTTTAAACTTCTTAAAATGTAAGTTCTTCACAGGGATAAGGTTAAATCAAGCCAAAAAAAGAACGTCAAAGGAATTCTGAAAAAAGCAATATTCAGCGTACAGAATCTTTTTTCCAAATTCGTTTGGCTTTCTGTTTTTTAACAGTATTGTCACTGAGGTTTCAGTGGCATAACAAAACTTGAGCCCCCCCCCTGCAAAGTACATACAGGCGACTCCCCCCCCCAATCACACTCCGGACCCAGTCCAAAGCTCTCTGGCCAGGAGCCAGCCAGTGCCAGAAGGGTCCTCCAGAGCTCGTCCCCTCGCCGCAAAGCGGGGGCTGTGGGGGCATTTGTTACGCCACTGTGAGGTTGTGTGGCTGCTTCTAAATTACTGTGGAAAGCCTTCTGTTCTTTAACAGGCTAAAACATGCATGTAACTTTGGCACATGGCTACTTGGTCAATGTAAGAGACAACCAGCGATGAATGCCCTATGTTGCACTTTGCTTTTAGAACTCCTGGGCTACATCTCGTTTCTCTTTCACCTGCCCAGATGTTATGTCTCCCTGAAAACATTGCATTTTGCCTTTACCATCTCATTCTCTTTAGTGTTTCCTTTTTATTTCCCTTTCTTTAGCCATTTCCTTGCTTTCACTTTTTTATAAACTACTATCTTTCTATTCCTCCTTCTTTTATTATTATTATTACAAGAAATAATCAGCAGACAGCTGAACTTTAGTTAAAATAACACTGCTGGGTGAAATATGGAAAAAAATAGGGGAAATATGAATCACAACATAGAGATAAAGGATATTTGAAGATTGTTAATACCTTAAAACAAAATCCTTTATCTTTGCCCCTTAAGGCTTCTGACCGTTTACACACTTGACCACAACTCCTGCTAATGTGGTGATGGTCATCAGTGACGTATGTGCTACACACCAAGGTGTGGGCACTTACAAATAACTGGGTTTCGATTATTGGTGTATAGATGTGTCTTTTAATTTGTCTGTATACCAGTCTTCATAGTGAGAAAAGGGCCTGTACTAAATTACCTCTAGAACTAGATGAGGTATCCAAAAAAACAGAGCATGAGGCAGGAAAGAAAAGAGTGTGAGGGGGCAGAGAAGGGTTAAGGGAAAGAGTAGTGGAGAGAGAGAGCGAGAGAGAGATAGAGAGCAAGAGTTAGAGAGAGAGAGATAGAGAGACGACAGAAAGAGGGCTAATAACAGAGTTTTAGAGAGGTGGACAAGAAGAAAGTGCGATAGGTGCTGACAAACATTTAGGCAGGCGGGAAAATAGACGTTTATAAATAAATGGTGATTAATGGGAGACAGACTGATAGAAACATATTTTGATGAGAGAATAGATAGATAGATAGATAGATAGATAGATAGATAGATAGATAGATAGATAGATAGATAGATAGATAGATAGATAGATAGATAGATAGATAGATAGATAGATAGATAGATAGATGCTCATCATTCAATGGAAAATATTTTGCTATGCTTATAGTACGTGCACACGTGCAACTCGCCTCTCATCCGCTCACTGCAATGCTCAAGAACAGAGATTAGAACCAGTTTTTGTGGTTTCCACAGCATAGCCTTTTTTTTATTCAAATCAACATTTAAAATTGCTTGTAAGTGAAGTCTCGGAGGACAGGTATTCATCTAGAAAGCATTAATTTCATAGATATCAAAGCTCTATGGAAGATAATTGCACAATTCAAATTTCATATTTCACATTCCAAGAACATGCAGAGCACATTGTCTTGAGATCCGCTGTGTGCAGTGTGCCAGCTGGCCCCACCTTGCAACAGCCCCCCCAGGTTCCACCCAGGGGTCCATGCACCATTCCTAAAGGAATTTATAGAAAACATCAATGGGACAACTTCACCCCATCTCCATCTCCTCCAACCCCAGAGGAGAACCACAATCTTGAAACCCGGGCACCGCATAGGGCATCGGCCCAACGGGGTACCTGAACACAAGTGTAATCCCCAAAGTTAGGAACCCGGCATCGCGAAGTAGCGGGAGAGTCCAGGACCACCAGCAGGTCAGTCCCCCCTCCCGCCTGCCCTGTGCCTACACAAATCATATATAACCCGACAAGGTGTCAGTCCAGTCCCAGAATCAGAGTTCTTGTGTATCCCCCTTTATTATCTGTCAGGGTCACCGCCAGCGCAGGGGTGACTGGGTGGTTGAGCGTCGGCTGCTTCCGATCCACACCAGGCGTGGTGAAAGAGACAAAGAGGAAGATGTCTGTGGTGTGCTGGCTTAAGTATCTCTTGAGGTTCAGTTGCGCCTTTTAATGACGTAGGTAAGTGACCTTCCCACGTCTCCACTTTCTGTGCAAGCAAGGGCTCCAGCCCGTGGCACGACTAAGGGCGCCCCTCCTCTAGTTTCGGGGGTGCCTGCTCATATTGCCAGTTCTCACCCTCATGCTGCATATTATTTTTTGAAGCAAATACAACACACTTTCTTGAACACAGAAAAGATTTTCCAGTCAATTTAGCATTTTGATTTAACATAGTCATTTTGCAAAAGAAAGAAACAGAGATTTCAAGCACATCAGCCTAATTCCAATTAAAACAAGCAAATTGCCTTGGAAGCTGATTCATTTAAGGTACGGGGGCTTTCAGTGCGATTCCTCCATTAAAATAATGGGATTGGGTACCTTGTATCCGTATCGATGTTAAAAATACCATAAAATGCACGTGTCTAATTTATTTAACTATCTCACTTTCCCCTTGCTTTTGCATGAAACAAGGTCCACACAAACCTGTCATGTAGTTGCTCATGACATACTTGACCAAAACCCCTTTCTTTTCTATCACTGGGGAAAGTGTTGTCACACAGATTTTGTATATGTCAAGCATATATTTGTGAAATATATTAACAAAAAGTGCCTCCAACTTTCACACAGGTGAAATCTCTCTCTGGATTGGATGAACATCGATGCCTTATGGTATATACATGACAGATGTTTCAATAAGGCAACTATGGCTGCATTGTGGCACAGCCATAAGAGGGATGCAGATTACAGCAAATGGCCTTGTTGTTAGAAGAAGGGCAAACCAAACACAATAACATGCCATTTTTCCTGGGGATCAAAAATTCCATGCAGTAGAGCTGGATAAGCCGGGTGGAGGGAAGTGAACTACTATGTTTTGTATATTATGTTATTTTCATGGGCTTTGAAAAGATAATGTTTGATGCCTCTCATCTTGTATCTCTAGACTTTGTGAACATGATTCAATTCAACCTTCAAAAGATACACCTCGCACCTTGAGGGTGTACTGTGTGTATCCCAATTCAAGTCCATCTGCTTTGTGGAGCTGGCTACTTTCAAACTTGAACCCTGCTGTACTGCTTGCTTCTTCTGTCCATGGTTTCTGAGAATTAGAAATGGATATATGCATGCTTTGACTGACCACGTACATTGGAAAACCTAATGAAGGTTTTTTTCTTGGAATGGATGGGTGCCCTGTACAATTGCAAGCGGTGGTTCGCTTCCTGAGAAAGGTGGGGGAAATGACAAGAGCCACCAAAACTAACTGAAATGCTGCTCCGCCATCCACTAACATGCACTGTACATGAGCTAAGTAGACAATAGTTTTCACTGGATATTCACTGGATATTGTGAATGTGAGAGAGAGGGCGTTTTTTATAAGATGAGTGTGATATGATTGGGCATGTGGTATGTATAGGTAACAAGCTGTAGGAGTCATAAGTGTGTTAAAGATTACTTTACTAAAAACTAAATACAGGAAACTGTGAAGTTTTGCCCTTTGATACCAATATGCAAATCTGTCATACTGTAAACTGTGTTTTTTTTATCTTCAAATTAATTAGTCACAAATCAATTAAGAAAATCATCTAAATTACTCTCCGGAACGGGTCGCTTAAATGAAATACATATTGCGAGATCTGGAGACAGAGAGAAAGAACACATTGCCACATGAGTAGGCGTATAGAAAACATGGGAGTTGTTGCCATGCACTTGTAACTGGTTTGCATCACATTCGAGGTGCTCTACAAACTAATAAAACTCATACAAAACACCCCAAGGCAGCAAAATTCAATCTGCTTGAGCTCCATCACTGTAAATGTAAGACTTGATGGTGTCCTTGCTGTTGTGAAATTGTGGATGCAGCTGAAAAGAAACTCTAGGCTGCGGAGGGTGTGGTGTTCCAATACTACTACCTGGAGTCCTTTGGCTTTGTCCCTAAGGAACGAACGAGAAGGAGACAAGACGTCGAGGTCTATCACTAGTATGTCCTTGAACTGAGTGTCCAGGCACCTTTGGGTGAGGGCATCCAGGTCTATCCCTAGTATGTCCTTGAACTGAGTGTCCAGGCACCTTTGGGTGAGGGCATCCAGGTCTATCACTAGTATGTCCTTGAACTGAGTGCCCAGGCACCTTTGGGTGAGGGCATCCAGGTCTATCACTAGTATGTCCTTGAACTGAGTGTCCAGGCACCTTTGGGTGAGGGCATCCAGGTCTATCCCTAGTATGTCCTTGAACTGAGTGTCCAGGCACCTTTGGGTGAGGGCATCCAGGTCTATCACTAGTATGTCCTTGAACTGAGTGCCCAGGCACCTTTGGGTGAGGGCATCCAGGTCTATCACTAGTATGTCCTTGAACTGAGTGCCCAGGCACCTTTGGGTGAGGGCATCCAGGTCTATCACTAGTATGTCCTTGAACTGAGTGCCCAGGCACCTTTGGGTGAGGGCATCCAGGTCTATCAATAGTATGTCCTTGAACTGAGTGCCCAAGCACCTTTGGGTGAGGGCATCCAGGTCTATCACTAGTCTGTCGTTGAACTGAGTGCCCAGGCACCTTTGGGTGAGGGCATCCAGGTCTATCACTAGTCTGTCGTTGAACTGAGTGTACAGGCACCTTTGGGCATGGGCAGTTTATCTCACTGCACGGATTTAGCCACTTGAACACGAGTTCTTCCAGTAACCATCTGGAACCACCAGGTTTGAGATGTCCACGTGCACACCCAAAACATTGAGGGACTGCACTTGCTTAAAGTGTAGATGGAAAATGGTGGTTTATATAGTTGTAAGCAGAGTTATCTCAGCCAGCGACAGTCAATGCAGGTAAGCGCGGCGGGGCGGGAGGACGGGAAGTCGGCAGACGGCGAAATAGGGAAAAATAGATAAATAAATCCTATTCCGTCGTCTGTTGTCATCACCCACCCGACCCCACTGTGCTTACCTGCATGGACCACTGCTGAAGACAGCACAAAGGTTAAAGAACAATGCAAAGGCAAATACATCCCTACTCTCCAGAGGATCAGAGAATTAGAAAAAAATCAGGGCCGGTATCAAAAACTCAGACTGTACAATAGGATGGAAAATAATTTGCGAGAGTGAAATGCTTACCTTAAAAAAAGGTACTGAGAGTAAAACAAACAAAATGATCAATATTTAATAATCTGCCTGGCACCATTGCTCATGTTGCGCTTTTAAAAACAAATTTCCCTTTGTCATTATTTCAATCAACACCCACACAGCCATGTTTTGTGCTTGCTACTTTGCTGAAGTGGGCAGGATCAATACAAAGTATTATTCTCTTTGACTAGCAAACTCTAGGCACAATCTGAAATACATTTTCCAAATAAAAGTAAATGTTTGTAAAATGTTTTTAATAAGACATGGGTTATTTAGGTTGCGGTGCAAAAAGAGTCCTAGTTCGGCTGGAGAAATGCAGGATAGCGCTTCTCATGCTTATGAACAACAGAAGAACGATTGAAGAGGGGGAAACAAGCGTTACTTGGGTAACCATAGACAAAAAAAAGAGCAGGGGGTGGTATTTCAGAACATGGTTAAAGCTATTAGCCACAGCACACAAAACCATGAAAAAAAACAAAAAAGGATACAGCATATGGTCTGTTTTCCTTTCTCTGGAAATATAGGTGAAAATAAAATTTAGAAAGTGAAAAAAAAAATAGTAGCGACTACATCCTTATTAATATGTCAAAAAACATATCACCACCTAACATAATTGCCCACATTTGGCTGCATCCTTTGAATGTTATAGTTTTAAAAAGGAGACATTGTCTAGCATGGAGTAGGTAACCTGTGCAAAACTAAGGCAGCACTTTTCGAGGACAGCAAAATAGTTCTTCTGTGGAAAGGGAGAGGATGTGGCCTAACGACTTGAGGGGTCGACATTGCAGCAGGAGAACCTCGTTCGAGTCAGCGACACTCAGGGCTCGAGTCGGGGTACCACGCGGGTGGACGGCGTCCCCCCACTTATTTTACCAGGAGCTCGACTACTGGAGCAAATGAAGCAACACTTTCACTCTTTGGCCACTCTGGTGCGAGATCGGAGCTCATTCAGAATGCTGCTCGTACGCTGGTTTCTCTGATGCAATCGCATCTAAGGGGTGAGCGAGGGGTGGCAATGAGTCTGATGGTGCAAGCCACCTTTCGTGACGTCACTTCCTGTTGTGATGTCAGCGTCCCCCCACTTCTTTTTTTAGGACTTGTGCCCTAGCGACACTCAACATCCTGTGATTCTGGGCACATTAGTTAATCTCCCTCTACCTATCAGAAATGAATGTGTCCTTAACTGGTGTTCATGTAAAGCGCTCAGCTTCCTCTGGATCGAGCACGCGCTACATAAAACTCGTTTTAAACACACACAAAAAAAAACGTCTGGTGGCTCGTCTGTTGGAGATAGTCCATGCGGCTGGGCCCCGTTAGCACTGCCTGTGCTTTGTCAGGTTTTAATGAACGTTGAACTCTGGTTCCAAGAGAGGATTTCGGTTTAGTGTTTTGCCAGAGGGCATGTCGTGTTTCTGAGCATGTTCATGGCTTCCGCCTCGTCTCATAGAAGCTTCCCTGAGAGTCTGAAAGTAAAGCAGCGGCTGTACGAGAGGCCAGACTGCACACACAGCACGAGTTAACGTCCCCTTGAGATGCACAACGTCAGTTCACCCGGAAGCGATCGAAAGGATCCTATTACTAGCTCAGAGCAACCATGGCCAAAAAAGGCTAAAGGAAAAACGTGGACATTATTCAAAACGATCAAAGGGTTATTTTAAGAAAGTTTGAACGTTCTTCACACCAAGGCTGCAGTGGCTTTCAGAGAGTGCATTTTACTATCAGCACCAAGAAAAGAGAGAACGGACGCACTCTTCCATAGAACATGATGGAGGCAGGGCCAATAAATAAAAGGCCTGGCGTGAACGTTTCTATAATCATATTTAGAATTGTTGTTTTTTTTGCGTGGAGCTAAAATCACCAGGCTGTCTGAATACTGTAAGTACGGATGAAAACAGTGATTTACGACAATCCACACATAAGTAATTGTTGGAATTAGGCGTTCATCGACCAGCGCAATCAAAGTCACTCTTGTCAACCAAGTGTCAGATAAATAAGGCTACACTTTGATTGAGGTGAAGACTGATGTATAGGCCAGGTCCTGCAATTTTTCGGTGAGGTTGGAGAGGGGGTGTCAAGTCACGTGGCTTCGTGTACTGGGGGATTTCAAAACAGGTTTACATCAAACCCTCTCTGTTTGATTTGGGGGGTGGGCATCTAGAGGTATAGGTGGAGATATTATAAATAGTGCCCAGGGGACGCAGTGGGTGTCTGTGCTGCTTTTTGTGTCCCTCGACACTAAGGTTTTACAGAAGGCACCGCAGACGTGTGTGCTGCTCCTTCTGTAATATGGACAGTAGCAGCTGGCAGGAAATGAGGGTGGAGTGGTGGGGGAACAAACTACATAAAAATACCACTTACTTTTTGCGTGTTTTTCCACTGCTTCTCTGTACCGGAACCAGGAGCACCCAGGCTCCACATAGCCAATCACAAGACTGCAATGCAGCACTGGGATGGTTCCCCTTTAGCCAATCACAATGCAGCATTGGCATTGTGATTGGTCTGAGTGCCGTGGATAGGCGCTCAGATGGGGACTGGGGGCCTGAGCGTGTTCCCCACCGCGCTATGTAATGCAGCCTGGTGGGGAACATGCAAAGTGCGCATGACTGTTTGGCCGGGCCGGACGGCTGGCCAAGCAGTCATGCACATTTGGAGTGAGCAAACCTCTCCTCCCCCTGGGCCTCAAGCCCCAGCCTGCCCTAACCAGGCACGCACCTGTGAAAAAAAAATGATAACTTCATTATTATCATGTTATTTTTCCGGTTCAAAGAGCAGTGAGGCAACGCTCCTCTGCCTCACCACTGAATATGGAACGCACCAGTGCACATATCGTGCCTTCCTGTTCAAAAGGGGCATGAACTCATTTGCATAGGGTGTAGCCCCATACAAATTCGGTAACCCTTTAACTTTGGCTCATGGCAGATTATAGATACAGGCCCAATGTCAAAAAAGCAGTCAGGAGGTGCACATGTTATGCACCACATAGTAGACGGTCCAGTCAGTGGGCTCCAGGAGGTGCTCCTTGGGGGAGAGTTACAGGGGTCAAGAGACCCCATGCATCTTGCACAGGTGCAGTAATACACTACATCTGCCAGCACAGGGATATGTGTTCTCCGTTGAGCCTTCATCTGCAGTAAATGGCAGGCTGGCACCTTCAAACAGCTAGTCTGCATGTCACTAATGCATCGTTCATAGCTCGCTCCTGCACTGTAAACAGCAGATTTGTTGTGATCAAGCTCACTCCCGGTCTGTACATTCTTGCTGTCCATTCTCCATGGCTTGTTTATGTCCATCCTGTATTCTGAAGTTGATAGGCACCCATAACTCCTTCCAGGGCATTTATAATCGACTGACCACCTTCTTTACACATGTTGGCATCCCGGATTGTGTACATTCTTGCTGTCCATTCTCCATGGCTTGTTTATGCCCATCCTGTATTCTGAAGTTGATAGGCTCAGTCTGTTCCTTCCAATGTGTTTTATCTCTTATCCACCAATAATCCTGGCTCTATTGGTTGTTTTATAAAATAGTCCTCAGCCATGCTTGGTGATTCAGCGTCCAGCCACTCGTGGTTACAAGAACTGAGATTTCAAACTCACCGTAAGCAAATTCTATTTTGTCTAGGTGACTCATGAAATGTCGATTTTAACTGACTTCCTGGCGATACTTGAATGTGGATTAGTAAGTGAAAACAGAGATTCTGGAACCTTCTTCTCAAGAAAAGCCCATTCCTTAATTATATGAGCTCCAGCACTTTATCCTTGTGGAAATACGAAGGTGTAGGGGAATGGGTGTTTGGTTGCTAGATTTTTCCACATTTTGATGGCATTATTCCTCGAATGCCAGGGTTATTTTCTATGTTCCAATCTACAGTGTGAAGCAGAGGAGTTAAATAAGTTAAATAAGGAAGAAAGAAAACCTCTTTAAAATGTACGGAGAGTGTTTTTTGGAAATTAAAGTGTACGAGGCTTACAACCTTTGCAGGCAGAAAATACGTCAGCAAAGAAAATGCATAGATTAAAAATGAATCTCATAAAGCGTAACATGCATAGAAATGAGGCATAGGTCCCTCGATTGCTTGTGAAAAACACTGTTGCGCAGAGCTTGATTACTACACAAAGTGCAGTGCAAAGAACGGCCTAGGTTGCAGTGCAGACAGTGTGCAAGCACAGCACAGCCCCCATCAGCAAGTACAACTGTTTCCCCTCCCCACATTTCTCATGGAATCATCCCTTGCAAAGATCTACAATGTTTGTTCTGTAGGTGGAGCTCTATAATGACATATACTTATAAGGGAGCAAATATGATAACCACATATGAAAATGTTCATGTATTAAAGCAAACTATTCACTGCCATGAGCATGTGTGTAATATGGCACAGTGCCAGAATATTGTGGAAAAATATTCTGCCATTTCTTGTGTAGACTTCAGCTACCTTTTTGTGAATTAACAAGGTTCGAAACCCTTCAAAATGTGGTCCCACAGACAATAGATCTTGCTTTGTTTGCTGAACTATTGGCTTTGCCAGTGCTTATTTCTTGTGAATGATTAACAGAAAACATTTAAAGATGGCCATCCATTATGCACGTGTGCAGATAAAAAGATCCTGGAAGAGTAAGATAAAGAGATAATAAACGTGCTGTAGTGGGAGAAAGAGGCATGAGATGTACTGAGGCGTAGACGGCCTTGGTAACCGACCACTAGCAGCACCACAGTGAGCACCTACATAACATTTAATGGCCATTGCAATTATATTTTTATTACAGGTTAAATGCTGGCAAACCCTGCGTCAAAGCTCTGAGAGTGCTGTACATTTTGAGTGTTAAATGTTTTGTGTGAAATGTTGACACCTCAGCCAAAGTGTGAAGTAAGACTGGCACCGGACGTTAATTCTTTAAACAGCGTCATGTGAAAGAGCGGAAGCAGGGCACGTTCTGAACATGATGATCAGGGATCATACAGAAATGGCTGTCCTTCCTATTCGCTTGGGAGAAAATCGCATTCATCTGGTGCCAATCAACTTGTCTGAGCTTCATAATTTTCAGGCGAGACCAGTGACATCAACTTGAGGAGAAGTGAACCAGAGGATACTCATATGCTGCTGTTGAACGTGCTTTGTGAAACCAAAGGGGACGGAGCGTTTGAGCAAATCAAACACTCACCCCCAGTCAACTGATCTGGGTTTAATCCATCACCATTCAATAGCTCACTCCACCACCGCCTGGCTGATGAGGATTATGAATCAGAATCCGGTCCCAAGATGCTTGTTTCCGGTCCAGGGAAGACATGGCTTGGCAGTTCGGGCTGGACTGTTCCCATGAGGCACAGGGTCAGACTGATTTGCATCTGGCCATGTCTGAACTGGGGTTCGAGTGAGCTAAAGAATGGCGATGGATTAAACCCAGATCAGTTGACTGGGGGTGAGTGTTTGATTTGCTCAAACGCTCCGTCCATCATCCCCTTTGGTATCGCGTTGAACGTGCTTTGTGGCATGCTATGGTATGTTGTGCAGATTTGTAGAGTGCACTATCACCAGGGATGGTGCCCTCGTAGTGAGCAGATGTGAATTTAGCCAAACCGAGAACCTAATCAACAACGTGAGCTTAAAACCCCTACTGGCCCCATTTATCAGACCCCCCAGGATTTTTGGGGATTTGAGTGCCAAATTTTCAAGGCAAAAAATGCAAAATTTGCAGCCTTAAATCTCAAATTTCATAGTATTTGTATGGTAGGCAGAAAAGGTGCATGCCACAAAAAAACTGCACTACCTGTGCTTTGTCACTGCTGGAGACTGCTTTTTGACAATCTGTAATCTCGCAGACTCTCCAGCAGCGTAGCGTCTGGAACCAGAGAGTGTCTGGTACCAGAGAGCAGATTGCAATATGAAATCTGCTTTTCCTGGTAGCAGACCTTTCTTGCAGTGTACTGGGCAGCAGGGGTTTAAGGAAAGGGGCTATAAGAGTCTGGAGAGGGTAGTTTGAGGGGCAGATGGGTCATGTCACAGCGATGCAGAGAAGTGGAGGACGGCAGAGGAGAGGGGATGTGGACTAATGCTATTGTGCCAAGTTCACAATATATATTTTTTTAAAAGGACAAAAAAGAGGAGACAAGGGGAGGGTAAGGATGAACAGGAGACTGAGAGAAGAGGAGGGAGTGAGGCCAAGGGAGAGGAGCGAAAAAGTACAGCAGAGGGTGTGGGGGCAGGAGTGATGTCCAAGTACCTTCAGTCAGCAGGGGATTGGGTGGCAGGCTAATCGCACAGAAGGAGGCTCTGTCCATTTCAAAGGCAAGCAACAGAGGAAGTGAACACCACTTCTGCTTGTGAGGCTGCTGCTCACCCTCCTGTTACTTGCTCAGTGGCAGTACACAGCGAGTAAAGAGAGGGTCCGTTTTTTTCCACTCCAAAGTAGCTGGCGCTATCGGAAAATCAAGGGATTTTTACAAAAGTGCAGATTTTGCAAATCTCAACATTGCGATATCCTGGGGTATTTGATTTATGAGCACAGAACGGGGGTGGTTTTTCTGCAAATAATGGAAAGTGTTACGGAACAGGCTTCCTGTGACATGGTCAATATACTGACCGCCTGCTTGCCCACTTTGATGCCCTACTTGATCTCTAGATTTACCCAACCTTTACTAAATGATAAAGAACTTTGTAAATGTATTAAATAATCAAGCTCTCCCTTACTATGATATTTTCACACTTACAGTGACCATGTGTTGGGGAAATGTGCAAAACGTGTTTTGAAATGAGATGCGGAGGCCGGCACTTATTTACCATTGCTGGTTTGTTAAACTTCCTTAGATAGAGTAAAGAAGTTAAAGATGGGTGAAGGGGGTAGTATGCACTAAATGAAACAAAATATAAACACCTTGTGTGCTCATGACGAGCCCAGCTCGTCATGAGTCACAATGGAGCTGTGCTCATGACGAGCTGGTCTCGTCCTACCGGCTCCGCGCCACCCACGCGTGATTGATTGCCCGCCTGTGCGCTGTGCGGGTGAATTAATCAGTGGGTGGGGTTGTGACAAGACCAGCTCGTCATGAGCCCAGCTCCACCGTGACGCATGACGAGCTGGTCTCGTCACGAGCATCGCGGCGCCGCGCTCACCCTGCCCCCTGCACCGTGTGGAAATTACCTCCGCAGGGAAGGGGTTAAAAACATTGCTTAACCACTTGGCTGCGGAGCCGATTCCCCTCGCTGTGCTGGGGGTAGGGGGGCCGCACACAGTGCCCCGGTGCTCATGACGATCTCAGCTCATCATGAGCCATGTTTCTCGTGTGCTCATAACGAGCTGAGCTCGTCATGACCACATCCGTTCGTTAGAACGCCCAGCACAGGAGGGGAATTAGCCTCGCACCTGAGCGTTCTAACGGTCATGACGAGCTTAGCTCGTCATGAGCACACGAGAACCGTGGCTCATGACGAGCTGAGCTTTGCATGAGCATGGGAGGGGTTAATAAACTACCATCAAAAATGCAGACAAAAGCAATTCAGATTTAACACTATTTTAAATATTTTTTCAGTGTTATTATTTAGATAAGGTGGTGTCTCATAAGCTCAATCAACAATGCACCCAAGAGCCTTGTGCATTGGTCTCCAGTGATTAATTTGAGCCGGTGGTTTACGGTTCTCATCACCAGCACCTAATCATCAACACCAGTGCTTTTCATGAGCAAAAGATAAGGACACATTCATGTATGTTAGGAGTGGGGAGATTTGGTGATTTGCCCAGAATCACAGGATGTTGAGTTTGCGCTGAGACTCAAACCTGGCTCCCCAACTCTGAAGTCGGCAGCTCTGGCCATTACACCCCATCCTCTCCTCACTTTCATGGTTAGTAGTTGCTTCTGTTTTAGGCGGCAACAACAGGAGAAATGGGCCAGTGCAAGCTGCCTCCTGACGCCCAGTAACTTCATTTTTTCTTACAAAGTAAGCACTGGTCTGACTACAGATGTCTGACACCCTAAGTACTCCTTCAACAGTGGTGTGAGGCAGTTGCAGAGCCATTCTTCAGAACGGTTATCATGTTTTTACAAATCTAAAATGGCTGAACTTCCATTGTCTTCTCGACAACATGCACCAGTCATCCAGCTCCGAGTCCAATAAAGTCATCTACTTGGAAGGCTCTAGCGGGGACAATTGAAGCATTATGGCTTCGCTTAGCAAAGTGATATACTCAAAACCTGCTCTGAGCTTTGCAAACATGTGGCTCCCCAGCTTTAAACCCGATCTTCAGCCTTAATCAACAGCCAGGAGAGTGGAGAAGCCTCTGATTCCGCCTCTGCCCATCAGTCATGTGTCGACGTTTCTAGACACTGATGTATGTCCTGTCGCCCCACTGGAAGAAGGTCTCTGAGAGCCAGCGGACATTGATCTTAAAATAAGTCCTGGGAAAAGAAATGTCCGCAGGCTTTATTTATCATCCTCCCTGGGAAAAGCCAGGAGCTAATCAAAAAATCGAATAATATTAAAGTGCAAAAGATCTTCCCAGGCTTGGTGGCTTTAGGAAGAGGTGAACGCGGGAAAGCAGCCCGTGTCCCCTTCTGAAAGACACCGGGGCGGCGCACAAACCATGGACAGTGTTTGGCTAGATTTTTCACACTGAAATAATCCCAGTGGTGCAACAAAACTTGATGGGGCACTCCTACAAAATGAGTCAAAGGGCCCCAAGTTTGCCCTATTTTACAGATATCCATATACGTGAATTAAAAGAGCGCCCCCTGATATGTGGGGCACCCTTGCATTGCAGGGGCTGCAGCCACCTACGTTAGGCACCTCATTCTCACCTCAGGGCTTCCCTTTGAAGTGATTTGACTTCTAGGTAAAAACAAAATAATTTCCCTTGCTCCATCAGAACTTGCTATTTACTGAGTGAGTAGGCAATATAGGGTACAGAGCGACTGAAGATCTGAGGCGCAAGGATTCTTGAAGCTTGAGCCGGGCCAGGAGCTCCCCAAAATAGGACTTACATTATCAGTAAGAAGAACAGTGCAAACATATCTGTGAGGGCGCACATTAAAATGCTCAATGCAAATGGTTGCTTTTCCACTTGAAATTGGGTGAGGCGGATCATGATTAAGTGCTCCTATGCGGCATATTGTCAGTTTTGATGGAAAGGATAATGTGTTCAACATTAGTTGTTTGTGGAGACAGTGAGCCCCAAAAGTGTTAATGCGCAGACTCTGCTTGAAGGTGCTTTTACACTTTTTTCTACTTCACAAATCGTGTTTAATAACAGTGGCGGCTGCCTCGGAATGGGGGTGGTGGGCAGGAGGGTCTAAATGGATAAAAAACTAAGAATAATCTTACCTTTGCCGCCGCACTGCTGCAGACCTCTCCTCCATCCTCTTCATCTGCTGGAAAGCACTGGAAGCACTCAGACTCTGTGACTCTCCCAGCCAATCACGACGCTGCATGAGCAGCGTCATGATTGGTCTGAGCAGCCTATTTGGCCGCTCAGGCAGTGCCTGGGAGCCTGGGCATGTTCTCCATGGGGCGGCCAAACCGTCATGCGCACTTAGAGGAGTGCATACCACTCCTCACTCTGCTCTGTTGTCACAAAGCTCCACCCGATCTGGCTCGGAGTCCCGCATAGGAAAAAAAATGATAATAACGTCCTGTTATTAACATTTCATTTTTTGCACTGCTGAAATAGCAGTGGGGTGCCGCTCCTCCACCTAAGAGGAGGAGCCGCCACTGTTTCATAAAATTCCTGGGAAATCACACCAGGCACATGTTTTCAGGCGTAATATTGCACTGCACCTGTTGTCTAAGTTTTTTTTAGCCTTTCTGTGGTTCATAGCATTACATTCTTGAGAGTGTGCAGAACAGTTGAATGTGCAAATGCGCATTTTTCTCTTCTCTTTTTCTTTATCCACGGCAAAACAAGGTTTCTGCATAGGGAAAGCCTATCTCCTCCCCATCAAATCCTGGGCTGATTCGTTCACCTTCCCACCCTGAAAAGTAAGTTACTCCAGCTCTTAGCTTGAGTAAATCTCAGACCATTTCCAATGTGTGAAAAGTCAAACACACCTTGAGCTTCTCACTTCCAACCACTCGCGTGAGATGTTCTGCAAATGTCTCTACACTTACGAAGGAGAAATCCACAGTAGTAGAGCCATTTTGCAGCCAAGAATCCTTTGAGAAATCCTGACAGGCATATATGAATACAGTTTTGGCTCTGAGTGTACATTTACAGTTGAAAAGTGCCCTCGTGTATCTGGTCCAGTGTCTATTTGAGCACCGGGTAGGGGAGCCTGTTGCTTGATTTCAGTAACTGAGCTGCAGGATCATAGTAATGATGATCTGCACAAAAAAAGGATGCACATTTGCAGTCTGTATGGAAGCCTGAGATTGGCTTGGGTTAGCCAATAGAAATGTTTAGAACACTTGCACTCCCTACTGCTGATTGTCTGCACTCCATGATCAGTGAGAGTGTGAAGCAGGGGTGAGAAACAGGCAGAGTGAGTGAGTGTGTGCATCTGCCTGTCTTGGGTGACATTGGGGGCGGGTACTAGAGGTTCTTTGCGGTTGGTGTAATGAGATTGACTTTTCACGCAGGTATGCAGATAATATTTAGAGAGAAAGGTTGTCATGAAGAGTTAGAAATAGGTAGAAAAGCAGTGATTGGCCGTGAGAAAGAGGGAGACAGAAAATAGAGAAGGGACTGATACAATAAAAAGAAACAGAAGAGTGAGAGACTGAAGAGAGAGAGACGAAGACCAATGCCTTACTATGCTAAGAAGCAGGAGAGAGGAAACAGAGGAAAGACTGTTTTTATTTAATTGCTCATTATTTACATTTTAACCTCACAATACTGAACATCTGACAATCAATGAGTCGACGTCCCATGTCCCACTAATATATTGTAGCTAACTTTTATATCCCTGCCCCCATGGCACAGCATGGAGGGAGTGTGGGGTTGTGTCTTCATGTTCCTCTATTGTAAGTGGCAGCATTCTGTTGGGAGTGGGAAAAATGCCAGTGCAAACAACTGAGAACAAAACTATGTGTAAACCATGCCCTTATCGTGCTAGAATACCGTGTTAACTTACGACCCGCACAGGTCTCTGAACCCGTATCATATCTGCTTTCATACTCTCTGCTCACCAGTATAATCCATGCCTTAGTCCCTTGATTGAGTTCACGTACTAGGGCTTACTCCTCAGGGCTCTGACCAAAGCGCAGCCCCACTGGAGGTCCAAGGGGACACCCGCACGTTCAGTCACGATGTGTACTAGTGGCATATAGGGCGGTCCGTTCTCTAGTCTGACCTCTAGTTTGATGAGCTAGGCATCACACGCTGTTATATCCTGCTTTATCACTGGTCCATTGACCTGTTACGTGCCTGGCTGTTTGTTCCTCTATGGCACACTTCATGAGGTCATTGAGCCAGAGCGATGTCATGGGGACCTCGAGGCCTTTCATGACATTGTGATATGACGCCTGTATAAAGTTACCGCTAGGTCAATTATGAGGCACTTTAGTTTATTCTGACATCCGCTGTAGCAAACCTGAGGTAGGATTTAATTCAGTGCCCACGAGATCCCAAAAGTTCAGAGACTTGAGTCAGCTCATCAGTCCTACTTCATTGAATAGCAGGGCACTCCCATACTATGTGGGTGAAGGACGCCTCGGGTGCAGCACACCAAGGACATACCATCGCTGAGCCTGGGAACATGGGACCGATGCACCTTGGGGAGAGGTATGACTTTCTTTTTTGCAGGGAATGATCAGTGGTGGTCACATGGTGCCCTTAGCATCATGTGGAAAGCGGTTCCCTGGTTGCCAGTTCTGTTAATATAGAACTTTGTATTTTGCTGGTTATGTTCTTTACTAATTATTTCTTATGTGAATGGTGCTTGGCCATTGAATCTGCCCCATAAGAGGGCGGTAATTTCTGAGTATGTGTGAATTATATGCGAACATTATCTGCTTATTAATGAAATGTAAGATATGTTTCTGCCTCTGAATTAGCAAAACCAGTTTGTACAACTTCTGCCCTGCAATCGAATGCTCAGTTGTGAAGTAAATTAATGCCTTGGGCGGCTCCTCCGGTAAGGCAAAGAAGCGTAGCCCCACAGGAAAAAAAAAATGATAACTTATTCTCATTTTATTTTTCAGTACTGGCTCTGTTGTGTTTCTTTTAAATGGAGGGTAGGGCAGGGATGTCCAAAGAACTGGGGGAGGAGAGGAGGGCACATTTGAAGTGCGCATAATGGTTTGGCCAGCCATCTTGGGCCGGCCAAACAGACATGCGCACTTAGCATGTTCTCTGCCCGGCTGTATTGCACAGCCAGATGGAGAACATGCAAAGGCGCCCACTAACTCTCTGAGCGCCGAACCAGGCCACTCAGACCAATCACGATGCTGCAGTCACGCTGATGACAGCAGTATCGTGATTGGCTTAGGGGAGTCTGGGAGCCTGTATGCTGCCTGCGTCGACCAAAGAGGAAGGAGGAGAGCCAGCAGGTAAGTGACATTTTTTTTCCCTTCTGTTTTTTCTTTAAACCCCCTCCCTCCCGCCCCACCGCTACTGCCTCATCACAGCCGCTGCTGATTTATGCCACATCCTTCCTTTGAACACCTCAAACTTGTCAAGTCACCTTAATTCCTAACCTGTTGTCAGTAGCGGGGTCCACAACATTGCAGGATGTACCAATGAAGACTCTAAGAGAAATAGCAAGGGAGATGTGTTGATGCACGGAGAGAACGAGACGGAAAGAGAAAAGCAAAGTGAGAGGGAACAAGAGTAAGAGATGGAATTAAAATGAGAGTGCTTTGCTGCTTTTGTTCACTAGTTAATTCGAATATTTCATAATTACGGGTATTATTATGAGCTGTGCTCATGCATTCTTCCTGTGTGCAAAGAGCAGCCATGCTAACACGAGTCTGGCTCTGTAGACCTGCGGCCCGGCAGACATTTATAGGATGGCTGACCCTATTCCAGCCGACAAAGAAAGTGAAAACATGGCTGTTTACCAAAGTCTTATCTGTCAGGCTTCAGGACACAGTATCTGAGGCCAGAATGTGTTTACCAGTAGAGCCTTTTTTTTGAGGGTTACTGGAATATTTCAATCCGATGAAAATGTTTCTAGAAAATGCTTTTTTTGTCACGTTTTTAACATCTTTTCCACTGTGTACTACGGAATATTAGCATTTTCTAAAGTGCAATTGGGCAGTTTTTATTTAGAAGCTTGTAGCTTGAACAATTTTTAAACTTTATAACAAATGGGGTCTTCCGCCAATACGATTCGTTTTCCAACTCCTGCATACACGGGTATTTCTATTTCTCCTAATAACTTGCTCCAGGTTCTTTTTGTTGTGCATGTAGCGGGAAATACTCGGCGCTTTTGTATTCTGAGAGGTCCTCCCTCGAAACAAACGCACTCACTCAATCATTCACTCATTCACTCACTCACTTACTCACACACTCACTCACTCACCCACTCACTCACCCACTCACTCACTCACTCACTCAATCATTCACTCATTCACTTACTCACGCACTCACTCACTCACTCACTCACTCACCCACTCACTCACTCACTCATTCACTCATTCACTCAATCATTCACTCATTCACTCACTCACGCACTCACTCACCCACTTACTCACTCACCCACTCACTCACTCACTCACTCACCACTCACTCACCCACTCACTCACTCTCAGAAGCTCTTGTCTAATTGGAATACTATGTTCTCCAAAGACAGGCCAAAAAATGTATCTCAAGATGTGCATTTAGGCATAAGAAAAAAGTAAACCTGAGCATTGAGAGATTCAGGTAAATAATAAAACAGTCTTCATTTATTTTATGTATTTATTTATTTTGTAATGCGCATGAATCATCCCCAAAGGGATATCTCGGTGCAGCGGGACCAAATGCAGGGCAATGAGCCTAAAAGATTAAAATAATTTAGTTTGTAATAGTTTTCTAAAAATTGTAGTGAGCGGTGCATTCTCATAGGTGTAGGGGAAGCTTGTTCCGGAAATGGGGGGGGGAGGGCTAAGAAAGAGAAAGCACGGCCACCTGAGCATGTTTTCTTGATGCGTGGTACCATAAGAAGCGACTTATTAGCAGATCTCAAAGATCTTGTAGGTCGATAGGGGATAAGTTATTCCTTCAAGTAGCTAGGTCCCTTACCATTAAGTGCTTTGTGCACTAGGCAACAGCTCTTAAAGGTAGTCCGCTTCTGCACTGGCAACCAGTATTGTGCATGAAATAGAGGGACAGAGGCAGATCTTGCTAGAAGGTTGTGAATTAGACAAACCGCTGTATTTTGCACTACCTGGAGCTGGTCCAGGAGGCATTCGTTGACCACAGCCAGAAGAGCATTTCAATAGTCCCTGTAGTAGGAAGGTTTTTCTTGTCCGGAATCGGGATAACCTGAGCAGCTTTCCTCTCTGCTGGAATTACGCCAGTGCTCAAGGAAAGATTCAACAAGGAGCTAATGGGTGGAGTTAATTGCTGAGACAGCATGTCTTTTCTCTTTGCAGGAATACGATCTTTAGGAGAACCTGATTTAACCACTTTTAGAGCGAGTTGAGTGCACTCTACACTGAGAGGAGCAACCTTCTCGAGAGTGCAGGGGCAAGTTTGCTTACTACCGAGATACATAGCCTCCAAGTTAAACCAGCGTGTCAGATTTGCGATATTATTATAAATTAGATTTACTTTGTCCTCCAACTGATCAGCAATCTGATCGCAAAGTATTTGCGAAGGGGGAGTGTTGTTATTACAGGCCTGAGGATTGATGAAGGAATTAAGGGAGGGTTTTAAAAAGTTCCTTGAAGGAATTGCCAGCACTCTCAAGTTGCTGAGCAATAAAACTTTTCTGTGCTTTCCTGATATTGCTGCTAAAGATTATTTATAAGCTTCCAGATTGTTAGGTATGGGAGTAGTTTGCCATCGTCTTTCCAACTTTTTACATTGGGGTTTTTCCTTGCGTTTATTCAGTGTATACCAGAACGCATGTGGAGTTAATCTTGATGACGAGTGAAGTTTTATGGTTGCCAGAGTATCAATGCCAGGATTGAGAGATGTATGGAATAATTTGAAGGCATCCAGCATATCTGTTGCATTCTCTATGTTACGGGTAGTATATGCTTTCAGAAACTTTATGCCATTGCCTACTATAGATTGTCTCTCTGCTGAGTAGATGATATTGATAACATTTCTTGTTTCTGCGGGCCATGATACAGGGGTTCTGGCTTCTGGCAACGGAGTGACGCAGACAGGTGCCGACAGGCTTGCCTTTTGAGTGTCTTGGGCGTGCCATCGGCGCGCCCGCTGCGCGCATTTACAGCGCATCTGCAGCGCATCAACACCACCATCTCCGAAATATAGGAAATGGTATGAGGCAGCTAGTCCGTTAATCCCCAGGTCCCGGAAGTGAGGAAAATTTTGCCTGCTCTCTCCACAACAATTAGCAAAGCCATGATGGACTGGAGTGTGAAGCGAGGAGGGCAGCCCACAAAACAAAGCGGTCAACAGTAAGTTAAAAATGAAAACTGTCGCTCGCTGACACAGCTCGCTCAGCTGCCGCTTGTCTGCATTGGTAATCGCTTGCCAAGATCGGATCCATTAAGAATAATCTTAGATTTAAGGACAAATAGGTTACCTAGTTGCATGTAACTTAAAATTCTACCATACATCAAGAAGCAGTTAAGGTGCATTTGAAAGGAGCAAAATTCGCATCAAACGAGTTGAAACATGTTGGGGCATTTCCACGAATTGAATGATGTTGTTTTGTGCTACAAAGAACACAATGGAACACTGTTTATGCACACAAAGCATTTTTTAAATGTACTTCTGCTTTTGTGTGGTGAAAATTCTGGTTTATAAAATCGTTTTTGTTTGAGTGGGAGATTTACAAGAAAATGAATGAGAACATTTGTGTACAAGGGCCATAATTTGTAATTATTTATTGACTAGACTTTCAGAGTTGAGGTTTGTCAAGCATTGTTAGCAATGAGTGTTTCTTTTATTACAGAAGTGGTAGTGATTCATTTTTATTTAATCGGTAAGCAAATATTAAGCATTTAATTTACGATCCATAGTGGACCGTACCATCTAGTGATGCTGCATAAGAAGCAGGAAATTAACTATTGTGATTTTGCATTTAGCCTCCTGAGTGCTAAATGCGGCTTTATGTAATTCATGTAGAATGTATTTGTGGGCCAGTTTGAAAATTAATTGCTTCTAAATCATTTAAAATTCTATATTTCTTTGGGATTTGTTCACTCTTTTTGAATATTTTTACTATAATCCACCCTGATGAAAAATGTAAATGCCTATAGAATTACGCATCAAAGACGAGAGTAACCAAGAGAACCACCAGGAGCCTGTGTAATAAACATAAATATAAGATAGCCTGATAGTGGTCTATTCAATAAAGTTAAAACAACTTAAGTGTCAATGAGATTATTTATATGTTTTAACAGAGGACATTAAATGTCAATTTAATTCCAATACAAATATAGGGCATCACTTACATTCTTCAAAAGAGAATTCTATGTGTTAGCAATAAAAATGTATTTATTACGCATTTATTTCATAAAATAATTTTTCAAAAGAATGTGCTTGGTACCCAAATGAACTCAAAGTGACAAGTGAACAAATAATGCTGGATATGTATATATACTGAACAACAAAAGACAAATAACATTATAGAAGTCCTTGTAATTTGTCTTGGGGAGGCCAAAGACACAACGATTGATCAAAACATGTCAAAAAATTCAAATAAGGAAGTCAGTAGGAAACCAAGGATATTAAAGATACTTTGATATTAATGCAAGAAACGTAGGAAAAACAATGAGCTGCTACAACAAAAACTTGCCCCGTGTCGCAAATAAGTTTCGAGGATAAGTACTCTACCACAAAGGTGACATATATCCCCTTTGCCTTACTACAAATGCATTATATCCTAATGCACTTGTAATAAGGTAGATAAAATATGTGTCATATTTAGAGTTTATTTTATTTGGTGTAGAATCGGCAATCGCATGTAATAAAGGGCCCGGTATGTTCAGGTCTGGCATGTTAGCCCATATTCCAGGTGTAGATTCCGACAGCAGACATTTACAGCAAACCTGGTTGCCCACTAATTTCTTAGAATGGCGGCAGCTGTAGCATTTGGCTGTATTGGTGTGCATTTTCAGTTACTCATGTAGCAAGTTATAGAAGACATCTCTTCTCCATTGGACACCGTTGAAACCCAAATGTACGCCCTCTAACCCCTCTGTAAATATTAACTTTCAATGTGCTATATGCTTTATGTGAATGCTTGCTTTCAGTGCTCAATATGCTTTATATAAGTGCTAACTCTCAAGGTACTATGGCTGGCTCCCAATGTAATAAGACCTAAGCTGACCCATAATGAGCCGATTGCTCTATTAAAGGAACATACATAAAATATTCCAGGTATTTTGGTAAGGAGTATTTTCCACAGTACTGGCAGTTGTGCTACACACCTCTTGACCTTCTCTATTTTCTCAAAGAATCTTGTGCAGTGAAAGGCAAAATGACTGTCTAGCTAGGTGGGCTTTTTTTAACCATTATTAATTTGAACCAGGATTTCTTTTTTTTTACTCAAATTATTCTGCTCCTATGACAATCAGCATTCTAGTCTTAGACACAGTAGCTGAGGTAGTGTTCTTTTACAAAAGTTTGTATTGCCATTGTTTTTGTGTGCCTCTGTGGGCAACCATCATCCATTATAGATGGCAATCTCTCTTTGCAATGTGGTGAAAAGGCTTTGTTGGACACATTATATATTTGTTATACCCTGAGGTGATTATAACAATCTGTGAGGGAATGAGGATGTGTCACTGAGAAGGCAGGTGCACCGCTTTGTCCCATCTGTTCTACATCTTAACTCTCTTCAGGTGGATGTAGGAGGAAGCAGAAGTGAGCACGGAGTGTCAAGGGAGGCTCTTGTCATTGACATTGTCCCGTAAAATTAGCCTCCCGTGTCACCGTAGAAAGCACTTCAAGTACAATAAAAAATTAATACGGCTGCTCCACTATTACGCCTACTGAGCAGTTACCACTTCCTATTGCAGAATTGACCCCCAATCCAAATGCATGGATATTGTACGGATTTTTTGAAAATCTATTTAAAAAGCTATTTCTCAAAAATACTTCCCGTCATCTCTTCATTCGCATTATCATGTAAATTGTAAACCAATCTTGAAATTCTCTGGTGGTCAAGCAAGGTCAAGATTTCTTATGGGAAAACATATCAAAACCTGCTCAGAGACTTTTTTTCAATCCAATTTATAGAAGGATTTATTTAGTACTTTTTAGATCATCTGAAATGTATGATATCACTGTAAAAAGTTTTTTTTAAAGAATTATAGTTTTATTTTTATCTGCGTCATGTATAAAATTGCTAGTACACCCATAGAATTAAAGGGAAGTGCTTCAAAATGGAAATTACTGTTTTTAGTCAAAAGTAGAGAAAAACTTTACTGCTGTAAGATACAGCGAAACATGTGCCATAGCCAAATGGTTCACATTGAGTATACAGTAGGCAGCGACACAAGCACACTATGTGCTGCCTCTTTAGTTACACCAAATGCTCCAAAGATAAAACAACTTTCTGTATATATTTTTTGCTTCTAACTAAATACCACAATTTTGAAATTGATAAGTAGCAGAAGCTGTAATGGTAAACCTTTCTCCTAGTCAACAAATATGACTACATTTCATTTCTAGTATTTATTATGAAAATCTCATCTACTTTTTATAATGAAGTAGCAACCTTTGTGTTCAATGAAACTTTTTACTCCGGAAAGAAATGAATTTCACAGCCCAGGTCTTGGTATCTTTCTTTTGATAGTGGCACTGTTAAAGAAGTTCTAAGAGAGGTGTCAGATCTTTCCCCTACTTTAGTACTGGTCCGAAAATCTGCTTAAACGTGGCAAGTAGAGACATAAAAAGTGTATTTATAGTTGTAATTGCGTTAATATAGAGTCATGGGTACTCATCCACTAAGGGTTTTATTGTTTGCAGAGCCTTTAATTTGGTAAATCAGTGTTTTTTTAACTGCTAAAACCCATTTTCAAATGTTATGAAAGATTTTCTGAATCTTTAAATTGGTTTAAGAAATTATTAATATTCGGTATTTGGAAAGGGATGTTTTAAGGCAACTCTCCCACATGCTGATTCCTTGTGGTGTGTTAATGTTTTGTGACCAAAACCGGGTGTCAAACTCTAATATTTTACCACCACCACAAAGGAGATAGTAACCCCTTTGAAAACAGGAAAGGGTCCCTAAGGGACAACATTCACTCTGAAAATGCTAACAAAAACTATTTTAGGAGCAGGCAGTGGTCCATGGGACCACAACCCACTGCTTAAAATGTTTATTAAAGTATTGTTATTATTTTTTAACGTATCCCATTTCCTTTTAGGAAAACAGGACTGCATTTTATTTTTAAACAGGATTGCTTTATTTAGAAGCAAAACAAGTATGCAATTCCTAACAAGAAAAAAGAGGGAAAATGTTTGGCTATGTTTGAGACCATGTTCACTGAATGAAGGGAGGAATAGGGGAATTCCTCTTTTCGAAATGAGTGCCTTCACACACCCAGCCAGCTAGGTGTCATGCTTCATCATAGGGCTTGCTTCTTGTCAGGTCGGCGCTGCAATACCTGATGGGCACCCTATGAGGGGCTCTTTGGCGGTGATCTTTTATTCAATGCCGTTTGGTGCAGTGGGTGTGTGGGACCTGAAAAGTGTGGATGTGTGGAATGTGGTTCACTAGACCGTGCGAGGATTAAAACAGGAATTAGAAGTCCAATCAAGACAATTTTAATGTAACTGGCTTCTATCGTGATTAAAAATGAGAATATGACGCATTCCTGTTGTAATGCTACATGATATTACGCGCTAAGAAGTGCTCAACATGTTTCTTGCCATCGTGTCAAGTTGATGGCAATTCTTCAGGACCAAAACAGTTATTTTACACTAATTGTGGTTGTCTAATTAAGTAACAATGATAAACCACAGACAGCACCCTAAGTGTGGTACCTGTAAATTTATTCAGCCAACCCTACTTGGGTTGCTTCCTCAAAACATCGACTCCCGTGTATAGACACCCTGTCTTATATTGTTGTGCTCTCACTGCAAGAACGTCAGCGGACCTACCCCAAACACTGCCGGGATGGTCTCTAGTTTTGTTGAATTACTTTTGGGCATGTATGCTGGACCTGTATAAAAGCCCAGAGTCCCCCACCTTTGGTTACTTTGTTTAGAAGCAATCACAGGCATTTAGGTATGCTGAACCCAGCAGGCCATCGACCCTGTGATTGTAGCCAACCATAGTGGGTTGCAATCTTCAACTAACTCATTAATAATCAGGAAGGTCGAATTGTGACCCACTAGCATTATAAATGTGGTGAACAAACCTATTAGTAGATAGGTCAGTTCACAAAATATAGAGCATTCAGTAAAATTCCATGCGCACATTACAACCTCCACCAAATGCATTTTTACTACATGAGGCTTGTAGTTATTTCAAGGTTAAACAGGTAAATGTTGACAGAGTCTTATGAAAAAAAAGCTTCTTGTGTTTGGCTCTTATAGAGAGCCTCTATCATTTTTTCAGTTTCTAACTCTCATAACCCACTGCTGTGACATAGCAACAGTTGATGGCAAAACTGGTTACCCACTGTTTGGATAAAAGCCTTTCAGGCCAGGCTGACAGGCCTTCCTGTGATCCGGCTTGTCTGCTTTTCCTGAAAGAAAGCACAGCTGCAGGAGGGGGAAGGAAGGTAGGGAAGGGGGGGTGGGGGTTGGTCAGGGGTGGCAGGTAAGTTTTCTTTAGCATTTGGGGCAGGAATACATAAAAGATGCCATGTTATCTATGGCTTACCCATTACTCCTCTGCCCCTGCATGACAGTTGAAAGCAGGGGCAGGTTAATGTTGAGGTCATACATAACATGAAAGTATAGATGGGTAAAAAGTGAACTAAAGGGGATGTTTTTTACCCCGGGCTCTGAGTGACATCACAAGGCAACTCGAACTTCACTGTGGTTGTCCATTTGACGTCACTCAGAATCCCTCGGTGAAAAACATACCCGTAATTCACTTTTACCTATATATAATTATATATCTTGCACATCAGACAGTTTTGCCTGTGTTAATTGTAAAAGCATTTTTGAATTTTGATAGGTACTTTCAGGATAAAAGCATATAAAGATTTGGTACCTTTTTTATGATAAACATTGGCAAAGATTCTACTCTTTCAACTTGGCTTGCTGTAGCATTTACAGAAATTTTAAAATATGCCATCAGTTGTGGACCGGAGGACACGCTTTGCTGCTTGATTGCATGTTTGTAAAATATAAAGCCAGCACTTCACTTTTGAGGAAAGTGCTTAGAGATGCGAATGTTCTTCACAGCAATGATGCTCTGATGAGCCACATTCAAATGCCTATCATTTCGCTCTCCCCAAGGGCATAACTACCAGACACAGAATGTTGACAAACATACTATTCCTCTCATAATTCAGAATTCATTTTACATAAAGCAATCATTTTCCAAATGAAGGAAAAGGAAACGTTCTGCAAGGTATTTTTTTTGTTATGCACTAGTATCTCTTTTTTAATCGCCCGCAGTGCACCAGAGGCTGATATGTTTGGGATGGTGTTGAGCAGAATATGTGAAATCATTCAGAAAACCTGCAACAACCTATAGCAGTGTCAACATTTCTGGAAATGCCCAGAATCGTTCACGCCTAATGTAACAATGAGAAAGACAATACAGGGATACATTTTGTTTAAACAGCAAAAAGAACATCAGAAGTTGGTTGAATTTGTGGCTAAGGGTAGATAAAAATGAAAAAAAAACATTTTGCTTAACCATCTCTTGCTATGTTGTATAATATAGACACACAAAAGCATCCCCTGAAGGAGAACATTTATATACGTTTTTTGCTTATAGCACAGCAGTAAATAATCTATCTTCCAAACTTGTTCCTTGCAATAAATAGCAGAACATAATAGAATGTATCACGTGTGAGGTGTACCTCTGTATGTATAGGTATCAGATAAAATGTATTTATTACATTAATCACAAAAAGAAGAGATTGTTACAAGTATAGGGTCAAAGAATTGAATCAATAAGTCGCACTCTCCAGGGGCAACAATTAGATCGATATTAAAAAGACCAAAGTGATGATCCAAAGTACCACGGGATCACCCAGTAATATATTCTTCCTTGTGCTTCACAAAAGGCAAAATAATATTGAGGCAGAAGGACATTTATTCTCCTTATCATTACATAACTGTGGTGATCGCCGTTTCGACATTTCGGTTCCAGATCGTCTGAAAAGTACATGAGACCATCCTTAGGCCCAAGTGTCAGTATTTATAAGTATGCAGACTCTTGTAAGATAAGGAAACAATGAGTAGCCAAAAAGGCCACTAGATCCCAACAGTGTAAACCATAGAACCTGAAATATTCGTTTCAAAATGCTTTATTCGGTTTGTACGAGTACAACCATATAGCAACATACATAAATACAGTTTCAGATTCACATTTATGTAGGTTTAAAAATGATGAAACAATTTAAATTATATCAATATCTATACACCAAACCCATTTTCGTTATATTGTTATACAAAACATATCTCATTTGGGTACCAAAAAAAGGCCATATAGTCACTATAAACATTGTAACAGCAACTATTATAGTAAAAAAGGAGAAAAGTTTGTGCAAAGATGTTAATGTAAAGTGCAAAATACCAATCCTATCGTATACATATGGTACTTTCCTTTACTATTCATTTGTTATTTGTGCACCAAAAGCCATAAAGCCTACACCCAAATTCAGTCAGAATGCACTGCTCTGTATAGACACCAGTGGCGGCACGCGCAGGTAAGCGTGGTGGGACAGGGTGGGAGGGGGGAAGTCGACCGACGGCTGAATAGGTAAAATTAATAAATAAAAGCTATTTTGTCCTCTGTCAACTCA
Organism: Lissotriton helveticus; assembly: GCF_964261635.1. NCBI lineage: Eukaryota > Metazoa > Chordata > Amphibia > Caudata > Salamandridae > Lissotriton > Lissotriton helveticus. The sequence goes on along the minus strand of NC_136067.1, from coordinate 1,324,002,938 downwards.
CCCACGCCCCGTTCCACCACTTGACTGCGCTTACCTACACCGGCCGCGACTGAGACACAGGAACTGAGGAGAAATGCAAGCTTCAAGCGGCCCTATCAGATTCTGATACGAAGGAGTTGCATTCTGAATTATTATCACCATTATAAATTCCGACACTTGGTCCGAAGGATAGTCTTGTGTACTCTTCAGAGGATTTCGGACCAAAATGTCAGCGCGGCGATCACCACAGTTCTGTAATGATGCTGGAGAAGTGTGGCTCAATGGTTAGAGCGGCAGACCCTGATGCAGAGGTCTAGCCCGGGACCAGGGTTCAATTCCCCGCCTCGGCGGGTCTTGGGCTCAAAATTCCACGGACCTGATAATTCTCGCCTCGGTGCATATTCCAATCATGGAGTCCCACTCTGCAACTCTGGACAATAGCTTGCTTAATCTCCACAACGGCCCCCACAACGCTAAGGATGCCTGGCCTCCACCTTGGGGGGGCCCAGGAGTGGACACCTCACAGGGGAAGCCATGATTGGTTCCACAGCGGTATTCGTACAAGCGCCTTGAGACCCTTGCGGGTGAGTAGTGCGCTATACAAGTATCTATTTACAGTAGAGCGTCACTTATTGATTCAATTGTTTTGACCCTATACTTGTAACTAACTCTTCTTTTTGTGATTAAGGTCATTAATACATTATATCTGATACCTATACATACAGGAGTATTCCTCACAGATGATATATTCTGTTATGTTTTGCTATTTATTGCATGTAACAAGATTAACAGATCGTTTCTTTACTGCCATTCCATAAGCAAAAACTGCATTTAAATTTTCTTCTTCAGGGGATCCTTTTGTGTGTTTATATTTATACCTGGTCTCCTGTGGGTTTACTTGGTTGCCTAGTGTGTTGCGTTAAATAATATAGCACAAAAAATTAGTTTAATTTTGTTTCAATACAGCAGTACAAATCAAATTGTCAATTTGACTAATAATTCATATTTTCTGAATAGATTGGTTATGTTTCAAACCAAGAGACATTTGAAAAACACGTTGTTCCTATTGAGACTATAAACATACCCTTAAACATACTGGAAAATCTTACTGAATAGACAATCACTCAAATCCAGAGGTAACAGGATCTTATTGATTTCTGTGTGTCAGAACAATAATTAATGTTGTCATACTTTATAATCACGCCAAGGGTGCAAACAGGGACAGTGCACCATATCAAAAAGAATGCGCTGCCCTGGGGACAGCCACGAACTTGTGCTGCCTTGGGGGCTGCACATTCTTTATAATAGAGCACACTGTCCCTGTTTTGCGCCCAAAGAGAAACAGAGAAAGTGTATTGGTGGCAGTGAGGCAAAATATGTTACAGCATAGAGTGGTTATTGCACATGCACCAATCACGATGAGGCAATAGCCACCACATTTGGGCAATTGTGCCACCACAGCACAATGACACAAATCACACTGGAATCTCAGCAACTTTTCCCACCTGGGGAATTCCCACCAATAAAAACAAGTACACAAAAAACCCTGCACATATTAACTTCCTTCACTCCCATACCCATTGCTAGTCAGTTTTTCTTGTGAATTTGAACACATACATGTCACCTTTTGCCATCTTGGCTGAAACGCACACGTTGAGATCCTGTTTTTATGGACCTGTGACTCCATTACAAACCTTTGAATGTGGACTCAGAACACGAACAATGAGAGCGCCCTGGAACCCATATGATTCAAGCCACACATTGAACATTGTACAACATTTGGCATTTTCAAAATATGCACAGAGTTCTGCCTAATGCAGTTTTCGTTACACCTTGCCATTCACTGCACTCCATCACACTGTGATACTTGAAATCCAATATGATTTGAACGCCACAGACAAAATACCGAAGACAACATCTTTTCCATATGGTGCTCCGCTGATTCTTGGTCATAGGACTGTGCTACAACTTGTACTTAGATTGAACAAATTACCATAAACCAGACCCTTTCATGTTAAAAGTGTATTTGAGGTATTGGGAAAATATCTGTAGTGAGGATATATATAACGCATAGAATTAATGTTATTTTGCTTCTGTTGGGAAGTCAATTTCCAAAGGAGTACAATCTCAAGCCATTATGCTATTATGCCACAGTTTGATCCACATTTTACTGACTACACCAGCACATGCCAAGCCCATCTTCTATCCATGTATATTCCAAACATTGCAAGTAAAACATCTGGTAAATTAAATGTAACCGTTTTTCCCTTTTTAGTATGTGTTTTGTTTCGCATCTGCCAGAGTTTAGTGGAGAGCATTTTTAGTGCAAAATTTACAATATCTTTAACATATGTGCACTCTTGTATGAAGTTCAGCTTTTAGGGGAATTTGTTACTTTTTCTCTGGGGGCAACTTGTGGTAGAATGGTAGGGGTTCCTTGACAGTTTATGGCTGGTTTTATTGCACTTTTGGTGCGAAATACATGACCATCTATTGCCTGTCAGATTTTTCCTTTGCACACACATCTTAGTCAGATATTGCCAACTTGACCCCAAGATTAAACTACACGCTTTTTGAAGTGTAGCAACTTTATCATACGTTATGGGAGCTGGAAATACCATGAGTATTTTTGACACCATCAAAATGTTGCTTCATACTGTCAACCTTTACGTACAAAACAAATATCAGTCAATTCGTTTTAAAGGTGGCTCAACATCAATCTGACAGTTGCGTGAATAAAAACATGAAAATCACCTTTAAGGTATAAAAACGATTAACACTACTCCCATGAACATAGAATTTGGGTAAAAAACAAATTGCTCATTTTGACCATAAGTATCATTAGGGCTGATTACTATATTTTACAAGGGACGTATATTTTTCCAATTATGTATTGTCTTTTACCCAATTTTCATCACTGAGGGCCAGATGTAGGTAGCCAATTACCGGTCGGTAACGGCCGATGTGCATGTACACCTATGCCATGTGACACACAGACATGCCCGTTGGCATGTATGTGTACCACATGGCACACAAGCCTGCATTTGGGGTGCTACAGGGTGTCAAAGTGACACCCCGTTCCCCCTGCCAGGATTCGGTATTTACTGATTCTGTAAATACCGAATCGGTATTTCCCATTGATTCCTATGGGCCTTGAAGCCCATAGGAATCAATGGGAAATACCGATTCGGTATTTACAGAATCGGTAAATACCGACTCTTACAGAATCGATAATTGTAAAATTGAAATTACCTACATCTGCCTCCTTCCAATACCGATTCGGTATGATTCGGTATTTAAGAGTAGGTAAATTGGAACTTGCTCTGTTCCTTCAAATTGGAATTACCTACATCTGGCCCTGAATCTTTTTAATGGTGAACATTAAATGTTCCTCCAAGCACCATCACCAAATCTTATTTTCTTTCTACACTAGTACTTCACTGTTTCTGCGCTGTGTTTTTTCCCTACTGTATGCTTCTCTCTGATTCCAGTCAAACTGTTTTCCTTGGGTATACATATCAACTCATTCTGAAAACCTGGCACTGGACTGTCTTTACTCTGCCTCCAACCTTCTGGAAATGTGGCTACCTAAGGTGTATACAATGATCTAGATGATGTGTTCCTGGTGTTCTGAGGCTTGTCCTTCTCCACCTGCCCCTCAAAATGTTTCGTATTCTGCCTCACAACTTGTTCAGCTTCATGGCAAACGTTCTCATCCCAGGATATGAAGACGTTGAATCATTGGTATCTGACACTGACATGGCCTTTCTTTGGGAGAACAAAAACTAGGCAGCTAGAATAATTATTTTAATTGCCTGGAAATGATTGCCAAGGATTGTCTGGGGACAAACAATGAATCAAGACTAACACCTGGATCTGAATGCAAACATACTCTTTATTTGTAAGTGTTTTTCAGTGACAAGGCCCTGATACGTTTTCTTCAGTGTAAAATGCATGCATTTTGACAAATAGCTCAGCAGAGACCTTCTACAGGAAGGAGCCGCTTTGTTAGCTAAAGCTTTACTGCAGCCATTTCAATGTTACATTGCACACAGCTAGAGGCCAGGATAACTCAGTGATTCTTATTAATTAATTACATAGTAGATCACTAAAAGTAGCATATTTAATAAGCACAATTCTGGCAATTAGGATGCCTGCTAATAATTTCAAAAACACAACAAGATGAATGGAGTGTTGAAACTTTTCAACCAGGCACTCACCCCATGTTAAGAGATCTGGGTTGAATCCATTGTTCTTTTCCTCACTGTGCCATCCCATTTTGGACCCAGCCATATGCAAATCCATATTTACCCTGTTCCTCATGGGAACTGTGCAGCCCGAACTGCCAGGCCAGGTCCTCCCTGGACCGGAAACAAGCATTCTAAGACTGGTTTCAGGATTTTACCCCTCAGCCAGGCTAGCATGAATCCAGTGACAAAGCGAGCAAGGGACTCACATCTGGGCATATCCTTGGCAAACATAAAACGATGATTGGCGAAGTGCTGGAACTTTTTAACCACTCAGCCCCAGTCAAGAGATCTGGCTTGAATCCATTGTTCTTTTTCTCAGTATGCCACCCCCAGCCATATGCAAATCAGCCTCATGGGAACAGTCCACCCCTAGCTGCCAGGCAAGCATCCTAGGTTGGCATGGTGAGCAAAAGAACAATGGATTTAACACAGATCTCTTGACTAGGGTGAATGTTTGATTTGTTCAGCATTCTGTCCATCATTTGTTTGCACAGCATGTTATTAATTTGCAGCATTAAGCTTCCAACCACTCAACAGGATACACAGCTATTTTAGAAGATAATGTTTCTCATAATAATAGCTTACTGCTTTTTTGATAATTGTGTAGGGCACAGATGTCCAACGTAGGTCCAGGAGGTCTCAATTTCTGCCATACATTTAGGATATCCCTGGCTGCGTGAATATGACACAACCCATAAGTGGTCTGTGGAGTCCACAGAGACTCTGGGGTTGGATTTATAACTGTCATATGCAAGGGCTTAATTCAATGCACCAACATTGAATAAGAAAGCCAATAGGACCATAGTCCTGACAAAGTCCAATGTGCACTCTTGCACAAACAGTGTTTTAGGTCCCATTCGGTGACTTCAGGGCAATCAAAACAAACATCCTTCGTTTAAGAATGGCAAACTTAAAAGTGGCAGTAAGAAATGGGGACACATAACTTAAAATGTTTATTTTTAAATACTTAGTTTAGTCTGAGAGTAGTTGGCTTGGCAATCTGGCGTCACCTCTGGCGACCAAACACCTCTCCCCTCATTAGTCAAAATTATGGAGTTTAAATACTGTTTGACCACTGATTTAACCTATATTTTGCAAAAAATAAAGGGTTTGGAGACATTAAGGCTTCTACAAGACTAAACTCTCATAGTACAAAGTATTTCAGCTCTATCCACATGTTGATCTTAAGCATCCCGTTTTGTAAACAATAAGAAGTATGGCAACCTATACTGTAAGTGGAGATATTGTAATGGCTGCGTCCATTAACAAATCAATGCCTATAGGCTGGGTGGCTTAGATGATATCAATATTTTTGCATGTGTTCCAAGAATTTTGAACATTCTACTAAAGATAAGGGAAAGCTAACGCAGACAAGGGATGAAAACAGACTAACTAAATGAGAACTGTCACTATGCCCATGACACACTGAGAGTCACTGTTTTCAAGTTTATCTTATGTGACTAGCTATAAAATCTAGCATGGATCCAGCGGCAGCTATAGGGTCATGTTTTTTCCCTAACATAAACAGGGGAGATACTATTAGGATCTTATATGTGAAACATTCACATACTACAAGTATTCATTCACCAACTCTCAAGTGTATTCTCCCCTCCACAGACTATGATGTAAGCCTGCAGGCAGGTCTTTGATTTCACCAGCCAGTAAATTTTTGCTATGGAAACGGATGACTCCTCACTGCATCTCAGTCTCTGAGCACGTACTGCTCACTAATGGTATCTATCATCAATATACTTCTCTGCACTAATGCATCATCCATCTGTGTTTCACAACCACAGCATGATCCTGCCACAGAGTGCTATAGTTATGATGAGGTGTGATCAGCTGACCAAGTGTGAAGGATGAATATGTCTATTGTCTAGACCAATAATGGGAACTTGAAAACCTGTTCATTTAGTTTAGTAGGTGAGAGTTGTCCATCATTCAAATATGTCACTACAAAAATGCTTATCACTAATATTGCAAAATGTCTACAATAATAATCCCTTCACTGTACCCAGGTGAGCGTGTGTCTCCGAACAAATTCATGTATGATGTCATCTGAAAAGATAGTAGAGATGCAGAGCTTCTCTAAAGATGGAAAACCAAAGAACATCCTTGGGCACAAAGGACTCAGACATGACTGATCTGGCATCTTCCTGCATATGCCAGCATTGCTAACAAATCTTTATGAAGCAGCTGGGAATTTAAATATAGAACCCGTTTTGCCATTTTCGGAACCTGTACGTCACCTTCTGCTCTGCAACAAATCCCTGAATGTGTGACAAAATTATAGCAATCACCCAGAAACTATCTCTAGATTCTTGGCGGATAAGTAACTTGGATTCAAACATAGACTTAACAATCTGGTAATTATCTGGATGGTCTAACTAGTTGCTATATCCCCCTTGTGGGTTCCTCAGGTCACTGGGACAACAGCCAGTGGATATATTTGTCTCTGATGCATTTCTCCCCTATACTTTGGGAGTCCTTGTAAATGGTGTCTGCATTGGGCTCTTGCCCCGGGCTTGGGAGGTAAAAGGAGACTGTGACTATGTGATCTCCATGACCCTTGTCTATTTGATAAGCTTGTGGTAGTAGATTCCTCAAAGTGTAGAAGGAAGCAGCAAGCAATGGGGAAGAAGTGGTGCAGATATCAATCAGGGGCGCAACACAGGTCTGCGGAGCCTCTGCAGCACAGGTAGGGCCCAACCTTCCAGGGGACCCCCACTCGTTCAGGGGGCTCCGAGTCAGCCAACGCCCAAAGAAAACCTCAAAGATATATGAGATTCAGAAGGGCCTCATCGCATTCTGTAGGTGGCCCCACCCTGTAATTGTGCTTTACGCCACTGATGTTACATACACACAGTGCAAAATGCTTTTATACTTCTGCTTGAAAAAGTTACTAACCATTGTTCAAGTAATTGGAACCCTTACTTTGTGGAAGCAGTTCATGAATGGTCTCAGCATTACATGGCCAAATCCTCTTCTTTGATGTTAGGTGATTAGCCACACAACAAAATTCCACAGCATTCCTCTCTTTCTAAAGTCCTCCATGAAGTTAAAAATGAAGTCTGACTATGCTTATAGTCAGTCAGTCAGTCAGAAATACTCTATGCGGTTTAGACAAAAACCATAAAAGCATACTACATACCACAAGTCAAGACCACATTATCATAATTAATACAATTAAAAAGAGTTTTATGGTGTGCAAATTAGCAATCCATACAGTACTTAATCACATTAAAATCATCCAATGCAAAATATAAACAAATAAAATAGGACTGTATACAACAAGACCATTTATATGTTCTCCTTAGTCTCATTGCAATGGTTAAAAAATTTGCTACATTAAAAATTTCCCAAGTGTTAACCTATAGTTGCAAGTACAAAAGGGCAGGTTTCGCTTGTCTAAACCCTTTGTCTTTAATTAAAGGAATGATAAACCTTTTGCAGATGGGGCTGAGATATTCGCAAAAAAAAATAAAGTGCATACAGCCTGATTCATGTACGGGACGTTTTGCGTGTCCCTAATAGCGATTCATAGCGACTCGCTATTGAGGAAACGCAAAACGGCATTCATGTACTTTTCGGTGAAAAAATAGTGACTCGCACGCGGGCGCTAAATCCGTTAGCGACCAACTAAAAACGCAGAAAAATCGCTATTCCCGGTTACCTGCGTCGGGATTGCGACTCGCAATCTCGTGCGATCGGTATTGCGACTCGCAATCTCGTGCGATCGGGATTGCGACTCGCAATCTCGTGCGATCGGGATTGCGACTCGCAATCTCGTGCGATCGGGATTGCGACTCGCAATCTCGCGCGATCGGGAAAACGGGAAGTCGCTTTCCGAGCACAGTGATGACATCACAACCAGGAAGCAGGCAGTTCCCACCCCCAAACACCACAGCGAGGCAAACCTTCGAGGGAGCAAGTCGGAAAGCAGACGCTAAACCAGCGATAGCGACTTCTCAACCGACTGAAATAGCGACCGATCTGCTGCCATGTCTGAGGAACCTGTCCCTGGCCCCAGCAACAGCGCAGGACGAAAGCGAAAGCTCAAGTTCTCAGAGCAGGAGCTCGAGAACCTTATTGAAGGGGTGGTGGCCAACCATGACCGGCTCTTCGGGATCAACTCCAGGAAGGTCCCAGAGCAAGACAAACGCAGGATCTGGCTGGGAATAGCCTCCAGCGTGAACTCGGTGGGTGTGGCCGATAGGTCATTGGAGGAGCTTAAGAAGCGATGGTATGACCTCCAAGGTCGTGCCAAGGAGAGGGTGGCGGAGCGCCTTGGAGAGGCATCGGGCACTGGAGGTGGCGGACCGACAGTCCCACCCAACACACCCTTGGAGGACCAGGTCGAGAACACCCTTGAGAGGGAGGCGTGCGTTGGCGTCACCCCTCTGGACTCCTCCCGCCCCACCCAAGACACCCAAGGTAAGTGGCATGCGACTGCGACCCTGTCCCCTATGACCGTCCCTGACCAAATAGGCTCACTCATTGGCCCTTAGTCATGACTTTGTTGCGCATCAGGGAATGCCCTGAAGCATAGTGGGAGATGTAGTATGTCCACAATGTAGTAGTACCACAATGCAGCCAGACAGGTCCCAAAGTACGCAAATCCACAGCCATCCAGGGAATGTCACCCAGCATGCATGTAACATCAGCACGTCTGGCAGTCACATGCAACTAATGAGTATCCACTTACCCTCACAGGTGGCGCAGAAAGCAGTGACAGCGAGAGGCTGCAGATAGATGAGGAGGCCCAGGAGGAGGATTCACAACCAGAGACCCAGGCACCAGCCCCTGCCGCTGCAACAACACCAGCAGCCAGGCCCCCCACCGTTGTGGCCTCTGCTCCTGCCATCACACCCGCAGCCAAGGCCAGGCCCCCCACCGTTGTGGCCTCTGCTCCTGCCATCACACCCGCAGCCAAGGCCAGGCCCCCCACCGTTGTGGCCTCTGCTCCTGCCATCCCACCCGCAGCCAGAGCCAGGCACCCCACTAATGTGCCTCCAGTCCCTGCCACACCAGCAACGCCGGCTGTGACACCACCTGCAGCTGGTGCTGCGTCATCTGGGCCTGCGACAGCGGCAACACAGCGGCCAGCCACTGTGACAGGCCAGCAGAGCAGGCGTGGGAGCACTCACGGTCACACCACAGCTCCAATCAGCAGGAGGGGCAATGGACATCTCCATGCCTGTATGAGCGTAGAGAGGCGCATGCTCAGGATCCACCAGCGCCAGTCACAGCAGCAAGGTGCCATACAGCTCCAGCTGCACAAAATTGGGCGCAATGTGGCGGGAGTGGGAGACCGCGTGGACCGCATGACGGCGGCCATGGGCCGCATGACTGCAGCCATGGAGGCAAACACTGCGGCAATGAGCAAGCAGCGCAGGGCAGCAAGCCGGCGCCATCACCAACTCATGGGCCGGCTGGCCTCCTACAGCCGGTCTAATTATGTGGCTGCAAATGCCACCTCCCAGTTGTCACGCCGCTCCCTCACACAGCAGCACCAACTAGTTCAGTGCTGTGAGGACATCACCAGGGTCCTGGAGCACCTAACCACTGCGGTGATGGCACTACACCCTCCAGCTGTACCTGCCACTGTAGGGGGTGACGATGGCAGTGAGGGGGCTTCAAGCGTCAGCAGCCAATCTGCAACACTGGTCCCGCCACTTAGGCGCAGCACCAGGGCAACGCCTGGTACAGGTGCCCCGGAGGAGGATGAGCCTCAGAGGCGGCTGGGCATCACGCGCAGGAGGCGCACTTGACTCTGCCCAATATACACAGGCACAGGCTGACTATAAGCCTGCCATGGACTTGCACAATGCAGTATGAAGGAATACTGTTGGTTGTAAATAGTTGTACAGATTACCTTTTTCTTGTGAATGAAACAAATATATTTATTTTGCTGCACACATTAGCCTTGTGTGATCATTACATTTTGCATGCAATTGTGATATGTGGGGTGGTGGTAGAGGGTGGGCTAGAAATTGTTCGCTGTGATGTGGTTGCGACGTCTGTGGCCTTCAGCTGGGTTCTCCCCGCGTGCATGGTGCGCATGTGCTGGTGGCCGGTCGTCCCCTTCTGATTCACTGCCTAAGATCTCAACAGGTATCCGGCGCTTGGTTGCAATGTTATGAAGCATTGCACAGACAGCCACAATGCGGCAGCAGGCAGCAGGACTGTAATACATGGCCCCACCTGTCTTGTGCAGTATACGGAACCTGCTCTTGAGCAGGCCAAATGTCCTTTCTATACAGTTCCTTGTCCGGATGTGCGCAACATTGTAGCGCCGTTGCTGAGGTGTGGCAGGGTTGAGGTAAGGGGTCAGAAGGTATTCCGGTAGGGCGTAGCCACTGTCACCTGAATGAGAGGAGCAGATGTTGATTGCCTGTGCAGCGCAGTGCCTTCATTGCAATGTGACATTGTCGACAAAGTGTACTTACCAAGTAGGTGTCCTTCCCCAAACTCTCCCCTGAGCAGTCGTGTGTGGAGTCCGCTGTGCCTGAAGATAAAGGAGTCATGGGTACTCCCTGGGTAATGGGCGACAATGTCAGTGATGATGGTCTTGGCATTGCAGACCATCTGTATGTTGAGGGAGTGGTAGGACTTCCTGTTGCGGTACATATACTCCGTGGCAGCTGGTGGGCAGATGGCGGCGTGGGTACAGTCTATGCAGCCGAGGACATGGGGAAAATGGGCTACATTGTAAAATTGAAGTTTTGTCAGGTCCAATTCCTGTTGGCTCGTGGGAAATGTGATGTGGCGGTGGAGCTGGGTGAGCATGGCGTCAACGAAAGTGTGGAGGCAGCGTGACATGGTGGGCTGGGATATCCCCCCAGCAGCCGCTACTATGCCCTGGAAACTGCCGGAGGCCAGGAGGTGCAGGCTGCACAATACCTGCACATGTGTAGGCACCGAATTGTTCCGCCTTGTTGGGAGCTGCATGAGGGGGTCAAGTTCATGTATCAGCCAGGTGATCATTTCCCCATTCAGCCTGTATTTGGCATATATCTGTTCTCTGGTTTGGCCCAGCAAGGTGACCCGCTGCCGGTAAATCCTTTCCTGCCTCATGCGTCTCCTCCGTGCTGCTCGCTGTAGCCTTCGCCGCCTCACCACCATGTACATTCCTGGCATTGTGGAACGCCTACTGCTGCTGCTGAATGTCCTTATGTGTGATTGGTCAGGCCTGGACCTGTTGGTGATTGGCCAACTGTTTTTCAAATTTTTGTTAATCATGGCTTTTATGGTTACCACCTGCTTTGAGTTGTCCTTAATTTGCGCCGCGCTAAATTGCGATTTTGGGGGTTTCCGCTATTGTATATTTTTCATGAATGCCGATTGAGAATATATTGCGTTTCACTATTCATTTCGCAGATTCCGTGGTTGGTCGCTATTTCTGTATCGCAAATGCACGACTACCGGGAATCTGCGACTATTATAGCGTAATCGCTATTTAAATCGCTATTCTGTTTTTGCGAATTCGCTATTTTGTACATGAATGCCAATTCCGTGTTTTGCACCCGCAATTGCATTTTCGCAGCCATTGCGGGCGCTATTTCGCTTCATGAATCAGGCTGATAGTGTCCATGATGGAGAATCCGTCTCACGAGCAGATCTCCAAATCCCTCTCTCTAGTCCAGACAGGGCGTTCTGTAAGAAGGAGGTGGAATTTATTCAGTCTGAACTTGGTCAATAAAAATCGATGTCACAGTTCTTAAGTAAGGTTCCATATCTCTTGTGGTTTTGACCGACTGATGAGCCCTTACTGTCGGTTTTGTAAATTCCATGTCTTCTCTAGCCAAACCTGCTATCAGCTTGTGAGTAACCTTTACCCATTTCAAATCCCCCTACAATAATTTTAATGGATGATCATATCGTTCTGGGCGCTTATAAAATAGGTTGTCTCACATACAAAGATAAACACTGAAATCCCCATCATCTCCAACAAAAACAGGAACTTTCAGTTAATACTGTGTTGTATCATGGGTCCAATGTGTTCATGCTCTGTCAGTGAGTTCCTCCTAGAATAATGTAATATGGAATGTTGGGGTCAGAGACTACATTTGGAGAAGGGCTGAGCAGCATGCAGGCTGCTCCTGATGGGGCTGAACTATAGGAATTTTAACTACTACAGTAAATACTCCTGAAACATTACAATCTGCCTGGACCAAGTTACTACATACTGGAAACTGAGAAACAGATTGATAAAAGCAAAAGAAAAGCAGTCCACCTTCAAGTGCACTTTCTCAGAGAATCTACTGAAAGTCTGGAATGCTCTCCACAACCACTTGCGGCTGGCTCCCTCACTGCAAATTAAATTATCATCTACTAATCCTGCTGTGGCTTAAGTAACTTTCTTTATGCCAACAAACTTGCAGTGCTGGTGACATAGACTTCCCACTTTTGCACGACTGTCGCGCTGCTGCTGACCTAAAATGCATGAAACGTGTCAGTTCCACCACTACTATACACTTTAAGTCAAATTCTTAACTCTACTCTTTAAGTGAACTACATGTCTCCTTCACACACCCTCCTACTAACCAAACCCTCACCTATTCACTTTCTCATAACGATTGCTTATTAGAAATGTATTTATGTCACATACCTTACTATCGTACTGTTGCCGTCTACTTATGTTCAATCAGTGCTTTGTAACCGCAGAATTTCACTGATTTTGTATGAGTGAAATCTGAGTCCAACTATTTTTGTTAGTGCCTATGGTTTTACTGATGAAAACAATAAATGCATATATCTCTCAGTTTCCTTACAATAGGATACATTATGTCACATCTCTTCCACTTGTAGATGTTGTGCAAGTTCTTATCCTCTCTTAACCTCTGCTGTAAAGCACACTGACCCACTTATGGGTCTAGTATCATCATATCAAAAACCTTACAATAATAAAATAACTGTGTTGATACTGGTCCTGGAGTCTGAAGCTCACTGCAAACTCTCCAAGGCTTTGGTAATTAAAGTAAACCCCTTTGACACACAGTTTAAACCATTGTTATTTTAGCAGGCCCCTTCCCTGCTTATCAGATGGGAACTGATCTCAGTTCAAGAATACTAATAAACTAGTGATTCTCATAGAGAGGTGCATAAGTTTCTAAATTGTTTTTGATTGCAATATCTAGTTTATTCTCATGCTGTCTAGGGGAATTTCATTGAAAAAAAAGTATGTTTTATCGGTTGGCTCTTCTAGATATGCCATCTTACATCCGCTTCCACTCCTTTCGTCATAAGGTATGGAAAAAATAATGAAGATGCATTTTGTACAGATAGGGCAGCCCTTTGGACGGCTTTATCCTTGTCTCCCACAGAGAGTAGCAGTAAAGCTATCGGTGTTTTTCGCTCTCTTTATTACATGAACAACCTGGTTTAATATTTCCTTTATATCCAAGTTGTCAGGTCTAGGATAATATGTATATTAAGAAACATAGTGTTGTGAATCATTTCTTTCTCAAACAAATGTTTTGCTTATTGGGATCAGTGGCGACTGCTTGTATTTGAAAGTGGTGGGTTGATGAAGCATATATATTGACCCACTTTCAGGCACTGACTCGCGGAAGCCAGGAATTTCCTTAGGTGCACCCTCAAAGCTCTCAATCGTGGTCCTGTAAACAGTATTTATAATGGGCCACAAATAGGAGCTCTGTAGTTGACGCTGAAGGCAATGTGAGTTTATCACACTGTCTGAGGGTGTACAAATAAATAAAAAAATTTAAACTAAAAAAGAAAAACATAGTTACCTACTCATCTCTGGTCCTGCACAATCTGTGGCAAAAAGGCAGCAAGGGGTCTCAGAGCCAACTCCCCTAACCGATACAGACTCTGCTCTCTCATACGGTTACCCAGCATGTTAGAAGCGCCAAGATTGGTTGGAGTGTGCTGGCTCAGCACTCCTAAAGGCATTGAAGGCCTGTGCTTGCTCTCCACCCAGCTGTCTAAGACAGCTTAAGTTTGAGAGGTTGAAAGTGCGCATGTCGTGCTGGCCGTTGTCAGACAGCCAGCCACATGTGCACTTTAAACTTGTACACCACTCCTCCTCCCTTTCTGTCATTCAGCAGCAGTGGTCCTGCCCCAACACTTTGCTCAGGCTGCCTGGCTTCAGTGAAAAATAGATTGGTAATAAAATCATTTTATTACCATTTTATTTTTCCTGATTGTTGTGTTAGCAGCAGGGGTTGGCAGCGCTCCTCCACCCTAATGGAGAAACTTTAGCTGATTGTGATGTGTATTTGTGAGGAGCACTATCACCGGTGAGGGGATCCTTGTGCTGCAGATCTATGTTTTATTTACCTACATTTTTAAATTTAAGAACTGATTTTTTAGGTTTTGCAGTGCCCTTGTGCCACGCAAGGGGACTCAAGGTTACGCATAACCTAGAATGAGATTTACCAAGCCATGCAAGGCCACCTTGCATGGCCCTGCATGGCTTGGTAAATCTGGATTAAGGCAAGGCAGCACAAGTCGCAGTCTAGTGCTACTCTTCGTCGTGGGGCGTTACTTAGGTGGAATGTGAGTGTTTTCACGCATCCACCCATGTATTCTTAAGCATGCCCATATTTAGCAACCCTGGCTGACTTGAGTATGCATCAGAATTGTATGTTTTGCTAGCAGGCACAACTAGGAGAAATATTTTATTTCTCCTAGTTGTTTCCTCTTCCTAAGTGTGCTGTATTTTGGCTCTGTGGATTTTTTGCGTGCAGGAAGTTCTTCCTTCCTACACAAAAACAATCCTGCCTGTAACACAGGCGCCTTTGCTTTATGGGGAAAACGTGCCTGCATTACCGTTAGGCTGCTGATTGTGCCCAGGCGCAGGCAGAGGACAGGAATACATTCCTGCCCTCTCCCTTTCACACAGTGGAGCAAGTTGTCTTGCATGAAACAAATTGAAATCTGGCCCTAAATGTCAAATTCATGTTGACCAGCCTTGCATGACTAGCTTAATGACTTACTTAATGACTTACTTTCCAATGGCTGCTTCCTTCTCGCATGCACGCACGGAAGGAAGGAATGATTGGCCCCATTTAGATCTGTTGTATGTGAGTATATCTTAAGTGGCTATTCAATAACTCTGGCATGGATTTGACCCTTCTAGGCCTACTGTGGAAGCAATGGACTCCATGAAAGTTCTGTCACCATGTTTATACTCTGTCCCCCACATGCATCAATCTAGGATTTTGCATTTCTTAAATAGCGAAAATTAAGGAATCGCTATTTAGGAAATGCAAAATCCTATGCATCAAGAAATCCTAAAAGTTTTTAGGATTTCTTAATTTTCGGAAATTGCGATTCCTTAATTGCGAATCGCAATTAAGGAATGGCCTTACATTGATTCCTATGGGCCTAGAGGCCCATAGGAATCAATGCCGTTTTGCATTTTTTTTTTTGCACTCGCAATTTGTTGATGCATTGCAAGGGTGCAGAGGGGGGTCCAAAGGACCCCCCCCCTGCACCCCTGAAATGTATTTTCAAGTGCATGTTTCACACACACATGTCCTAAGGACATGTGTGCCTGTAACACGCAAGTTTAAAAAATGCATTTTTTTGCTTTTTTAAAAATTTTCGCAAATTAACACGAGGGTCAACCTCGTGTTAATTTACACTTCCAATTTCAAAATTCGCTCTTTTTTACAAATTGATGCATTGCATTTAAGGAATCGCACAAATGCGATTCCTTAATTGCATTTGCATTTTTAAGAAATGTAAAAAATAGCGAATTGTTTCATGCATCCCAAAAACGTATTTAGGAAGTGCAAACGGCCGAATTTACCGATTCGCACCGTTTGCACTTCCTAAATAGGTTGATGCATGTGGGGGTGTAATCCGTTTTGACATCATATATTGTACCCAAAATGAAAATGGAAGGTAGTCCAGGAAAAATGTTCTGTTTGTTGGCTGGCACTTCACGATAAAGATACTACGCCAGCTCTCTGCCCAGTCTTTTCAGTACACTACACAGCTTACATTCATATATTCTCAGAGCTTTGTTCATCTTCAAATTGCTTATTTCTTCTAGAGAGCACTCTTGAGTACCAATATTGAGGCACATATGATGCTTGCCAAGAGGCCAATGCATAATAATACTCTAACCCTACAATCACAGTTTCAATGTGTCCATGAAGTCCATGAACGTATCCGGAGCTGCACTTTTTGATTAAATGTTTTCTACAGGAAACTTATGCTTGCTTCGCGTGCTAAATTCATCAGGTGTTTTAAGGTATGTGAATTACTCCAACGAAAAACAGATCCCAAGCTTCTTTCCCAAAAGTTAGATGTAACAAATATTGTCTCTAGGTTTCTATACTAAAGGCATACAGGTGAATGAACACTGACCAATTCTCATGCTCAGAGAATTAGCTGCAATCTTGGAATGCCTTGGATTTAGATCAGTTCTCAGCAAGCACAGAGGGAGTCCTGAAAAGAATATGTTTCATACTATTTCTGCTTGTAAAAGACGTGGTATGCACTTAAGCATGCGGTGATATCCTACTACTACTAAAATCTTTTTATATATCGCATCATATCATACTTCTGTAGTTTCTAAGCGCTGTAAAAATGGAGGTCACTTGTCCTTATTTAATGGCCTCCAATTCACTTAACTCAGATGACTGCATTCGATAGACTGTCCCTGAAAACTGCCTTCTGCCAGTACTGCAAAGAGTGTTTTTAGAAATGGTTTTAGGCAAGACCTTTTGATTTTGCTAAAATTATCGTAATATAACAAACTCGCTTACAGGTGCTTTAAGCCAGCACTCTCCATCCATTGGTCTGTTGTTGAGTCATTCACATTCTTTCAAAGCTTGGGGTTGTAAGACGACCCCTCAAGTCACTAGATAATTACAGAGAGTGATTGTGTTCTGCTCTTTCACACCAAGTAGTATACTTCCGAGCCAGGGACTACCATGACAATGCATGCCTTTTTGACACCCTAAAATATGTTGCACTTTTAGCCAATTGTTTTTTTTACTATTATTATTTTTGGCAAGGGTTCGGCATCTTTCACAACAATAAGGTTTTAACAATATCTTGATAAAATAATGCAAACATTGGCAAAGCCAAAAGGCTGGCAACCAGCGCCAGACGTATTGCCTTTTCCAATGCTTGTTTCATTGGCCATGTGGGGGCACTTCCTACCTTGGACTCGTGGCCGAGCTGAGTTTCGTGGATTCATACTGGTTGCTTCTTCTGCGTAGTTGGCATCACTCGTGTTGGCCCAATGACACATACTGAGGTCATGCCATGACTGAGTGCATTTCTCCATTCTTGTAAACATACTGTTTTCGTCCGCGTGTGGTAAGTTGTCTATGGGCAACAGAACCCCATGTAAGGACAAATGCCAGAAATTCCACATCGCTTGATTCTGGTTTTAATGTCTTTGGAGGAAAAAAACAGCGGCTTCTTAAATGCATACATTTTCCTTCTTTCACACAGACGTTCAGAATTACAACCCCTGGGTTTTATCAGTCTCTAAAGCCACCCTGACAAGAACTGAGCGACAAATGTAACTGCGATCCTTGAACATATTTTAGTTATACCTTTCTCTGAATAATTTGGTCTTTGGGAAGGGCAAAACACTTAGGGCCATATGTATCATTGAAATTCGCATTCGCAAAGGCCGAAATTCGCAGAATTTCGGCCTTTGCGAATGCAAATTCTCAATATGGTATGTATTAAACAAATGTGGTTCAAAATAAGGAATCGCACAATTTGCTATTCCTTATTTTGCGATTGCATTTAAGGAATCGCAAAATTTGCGATTCCTTAAATGCAATGTATGATGCAAAAAAATATTGCTAATTGTCCCTAAGGAATCTCAAATTACCACCAACTTCAAGTTGGTGGTAAGTTGCGAATTCCTTTTAAAAAGCATTTTATTTAAAAACAAAAGGTGCCAAGTGACGCTCATACATGCCCTTAGGGCATGTATGTGCGCCATATGCGCACACATGTCATTTTCATGGGTGCAGCAGGGTATCCTTTGGACACCCCTGAACCCTTGAAAATATTCTCAATTTGCGATTAGCTAATTGCTAATCGCACATTTCCCCTTCATTCCTATGGGCCTCCTGGCCCATGGAAATGAATGGGAAACTATTCCTTCATTGCGACTAGCAATTTGCTAATCGCAATTAAGGAATTTTAAGAAATCGCTAAAAAGAAGCTGATTTCTACATACATACCATTTTGCGATTCCTAAATAGCGATTCCTTAAAAATCGCTATTTAGGAATCGCAAAACGGAATGTTGATACATATGGCCCTGAAGGTTTAACTTTATTCTGACCTTTTGCTTGCAATCACTAAAAATAAAACGTGAACGTCCTGTAGTCCAACAATGCATGCCCACAAGTTGGCACATTAATACAGCTTGTTTCACTTTAAAATACTATTAGTTGCACAATAGTCAAAATTGGTGTCCCTTTAAAAAATCATGAATAAGCAAAGATGCAAATCTCTGTGCCACACAGAAATCCTAAAGCTGCTCTAAACATTTGTATAAAAACCTAGGCTGAATAACAACATATTCCACACGCTCCCTTTTCCCTACTCAAAATTCCAGGAGTGATTTTCTGCTGCTGCGAGTTTGTGTCGATGGGGGATTCTCGAATTGGCCCTCAGCAACGATGCCGTTGCGTCCATAATTTCGCGCGCTCCAGGCCATTATCCCCTCACCAGGGACAAGATTTGACGCACTTCATTGTTCAGTTCAATGTGCAGAGTTGTTACCAAAATCGCACTCACCTTATAGTTTCTTTATTTCTGCACTCTGTGTGTAGTTCCGTCTTAACTCTAGGCAAAGGTTTCCAAGCGCTTTCCTATTTCAGAAGCACGCTACAAAAAATGAAGCGGAAACTCGGATTGAAAATATGGCCGATTTTTGCCGCACAGCAGGGTTGGATTGGAATAAAAAAATCGGCCCGGACACACCAAAAAAAGTGACCCACATTTGCGTATTGCCTCTCGGCAAAACACTGCTTCAGCGAAGTTTTGTTAAAAGAAAGGAGGTGGGGGGCAGGTTTTATTAACTTCACTTAGATTTGAAAAAAAATGCACAGATTAGTTCACACTGCTGAGCCACACATTAATGCAACTGAGACCACTTCTGCTCATGCCCCCTGCCCTGCTCAATCAGCATACATTAATAGGCCAGCCCAGAGAGAGAAAGAAAGTGAAATCCCTGCCCATCTGCCCCTAGAAAGGCCACTCATACACCCACTGAGCATCCTAACAGCACAGACAGCCCCTAGGCTGCCCAAAAAAGCAGCCCAAAGCTAGAACTCAGCTACCGGCCCATCGGCCATTTTCCGAGTGCTCGTCTTACCAATCCGACCTTGCCGCACAGTATGCATTTGGAGGGGCGTAGCTTCAGGGGGGATGTTTGGGGTGTTACACCCCCCTAACAAATGTATTATTCAGTAAATAGTTGTGTACAGGAGATTTCAGCCGGGTATGGTAGGGTATCTGTTGGAGGTCACCTGGGATTTTGAAATACTCACTCAGACAAAACACACATACACTCATCTGTCTTAAAACATGGGTAGTTTGAAAAATAGCGTGTTTTAAGTACCCCTCACAATCCGCACTCCTTTCCCTTTCCATTGGCCATTAAGCCCCTCTCAAGCGCTGCTTCTCATTCAATAACATGATATCCCAGCGTGATTGTCTGCAAATCTGTAGCTCACACCCCCCATTCCAGTCTTACTGACCAAGCTTTGCCCTTGAGGACGTGCCATTAAAGTGCCAACATAGCTAAGTTTCGTTACTGACACTGCTATGCCTCTGTACTACAGGTCGGTACTTTCCTAATGACTCCTTTATTTAAGCTTCATGGCTATGTAAGACAAAAGAGAGGAATCCAGAATGTCTTGCCCCGTGTGATATCACTCCAAAAATACAGTGAACATCTGAATTAATGAATACATAATGGGAGTAAAATGTAGGATGTGAAATTGATGCATGTGTTTAAGGCATGATTTTCCTTATCACCAGTCCATTTAGCAGGTTGAATTCCTTTTGTTTTGCCACATTGATCTTTGTCCAGGTTTTACTGCACCCGAAACTCAGAAGGGTCAATCAGATTGTTCTGTTCTGAGACTACTTTGATGTGTGAGTCACATCAAATGAATGAAGCATGAGGTGCATGATTGCATAACTTGCAAAGCAATGCCTTCATGAGTGGAAGGACTGGTGCTGGTAGTGCAGTTTAGAATAACATAGTTGACTATGAGAGCTTTCTGTTTTGTGGGGCACTCATGATTGGGGGTGAAGTGAAGACTGATTTCACTAGGAGTCGAGCACTGTGTTCGGATTTAAAGGAAATATTGTTGGTTGTGAAGTGTAGGATGGCATAATGAAGAGTAAAGAGACTGCTGATTTGAGGGACTGAATACTGGTCCAGGGTATTTTGTTACGTTAAGTTATATTATGTTATGTCGATTTATAGAGCACTCTAACCAACCGTGAAGGTATCCAGGCGCTTGGGTAGGAGTAAGGAGAGAGGTTCCCATAAGGTTACTTGAATAACCAAGTCTTCAGTTTCTTGCAGTACTTAAGAAAGGAGGAGCAATCTCTGATGTTCTTAGGGAGTTTGTTCCAAGTTTTGCATGCGTTGTAGGGGAACACCGCTCTCCTGTTGTGCTTTTGCGAATGTGGCTGTTTGTGAGTGAGAGTGAGGCTGATGTATAAGTGTCCAGCTGCCTGGTGGAAGTGTATTTCGCTGTTCAGGTATTGTGGACAGGTGTTGTGAAAGGCTTAGTATGTGTGCATGAGGAGTTTGAACTGGCTGCATTTGTGAATGTTGAGCAAGTGGAGCTCTCCGAGGTAAGGTGAAGCGAGATGTGGGTGCAGTGTGGGAGGTTGAGGATGAGTCTAGCAGTGGCATTCTGGATGGCTTGAAGTCTGTGTGTAAGCTGCTTGGAGATTCTGGCATAGAGTGTGTTGCCATAGTCAAGTCTGCTCATGATGATTACTTGTGTGATGGTTTGTATGGTGTTCTGTGGAAGCCAATTGAAGATCTCACGAAGAATGTGTAGGATGTTGAAGCAGTCAGTGCTCACTGTGTTGACTTTTCCATCAAGGTGAGTTTGCTATCCATGATGAAACCCAGGTTTCTGGTGAAGTTGGTTGGAGTTTGTGTTGGTCCTAGCTTGGTTTGCCCCCCAGGTAGCATCCCATGGGGAGGTCTGGTTTCCAAAGACCAGCACTTCTGTCTTGTCGGAGTTAAGCTTCAGGTATCTGGTTCTCATCCATTGTGCTGTCATGATCTTTCAGTTGGTATATTGGTCAATCTGGTGTTCATGTTGTCCACCAGGAAGAGGATGATCTGTGTATTGTTGGTGTTTGGGATGATTGTGTTGGCGAGTATGTCATGTAAACTGTTGAAAGTTGGCTCTTTAGATGCGTTACTCTACTTATTTGATGAATCCAACTTGTGCTTAGTACAGAGGGAAATCGTCATATTCAAGCTTTCTTAGTTTGAGAGATTTGATATTGGAGCAGTGAAGATTTGCATGATTATTAGAGTGTGTTGCTGTTTATGAGACTCAGTATCCTTGGTGCAGTACACAGTGATACCAGCAGAGATGAAGCATTAAGTTGTCATTAAGGAATTTTCAGCTATTATTTTTTTCTGCTTTGATTTATAATGTTTAGAGCAGTGCAAGCTAAAACCACTATATAAGAGACTGTTTTGAGGGATTCACAGTTGGTGCTGTGCAGAGTGACATTATCAGATGTGGGACTCGCCTGTTTTGAGATGTTTATGATGAAATAGTCAAGTATGCAATCCAGAGTGTCATCATCAGATGTGAATCAGATACGAGGGGGTTATTAATAGTGCAGTGCAGGCAGACATCACCCGCCGGGAGCCTGTAGTGGTTTGCGAAGTTCCTACTTAGTGCAGTTGGGAGGTACACCATCAAACCTGAAACTTCCGGCTTTCAGAGACTCCAGAACAGTGGAGAGAGGCATCATCAGATGTGAGCCAGTTGCAGCCGCTGTCCGTGCAGGGAACAGCGGTGGTGCAGTGGGGCCGTGTAAGGGGGGATTTCGAGGGACGATACAGAGGGAAAATTCAATAAATAAATAATTTTCCCTCTGCATTGTCCCTCGAAATCCCCCCTTAACCGCCCACACCGCTGTTACCTGCACGGATCGCAGCTGGCCAGTTCTGCTATGAAGGATTTAAAATAGAAGTAGCAGTGACATTAGTAGTTGTGAAACTCTACCAGTTGCAAGACACAGTTCAGGGCTGGATAGATTGGCACAGTGCAGAGTGGCATAATCTACCATGCGACAGCGGTGCCTTGACGGATTCATTATGGACTAGTGACAATTTAGCAATGACAGGACGCCTACATTAAGGAACCTGACACTGGGTTGCAATGCTCTAGGGAATGCATTCATCATCTGTAACCCACACTCTTCGATTTGAAGGTAAATGCAATAAAGGTTCAGCTCAAATTTTCAAAATGGAAATTATGATATTGGAATTACATAAAAGATGAGCCTAATTTTCATAAAATTATGTGACATACGTAAATATATTTTGCCAGTATTTTGAGTAATGTTTCTCCTTAAGGGTATGCCTTACACATAAAAACATTGTGAAACAAGCATTTGCAATGCAATAGGTCTCGCATTAATAAGGTTTGAGCTATTGGTGTTGCATTATTTAGCAATGCCAATAGCTCAAACTTTAATAATGCAAGACTTATTGCATTGTAAATGCTGGTTTTAGGGTGAGCAAGCGTGTATCCTAACTCCTTACAGAATGGAACTGTTTCCACTGTCCTAAACAAGACAAAGGTGTGTACCTGCATGGCTGTGTACCAACCCTTATGTTAGACACGCCCTCTTGTACACATCTTCTGTCTGCCTTTTCCTCTATAAAACCCATGCCACCTCTTTATTTCATACTCTTTATTTCATTGACTCTTCTCCACCCGAGATCCTTCAACTCAGGACTTCTAGACTCTTCCCCTGTAGGGTTTCCACATTTCCTACATTTTAAGTAGTGTTCTAAGTATCTCTGTGGTCACATCTTGGACATTCCAATTAGCAGATTCTGGACTGGGAAAAATCCTCAGTAGGGATCTTCCAATTGCCACATTGTAGCAAATTCAGTGGCTGCACCTTGGACAGTCCAGTCTTCCCATTGTAAACACAGAAGTAGCCACCTGCGGATAGTTCCATTAGCCAGAGTATTGCCATTTCCAAAGCCACATTCTGGCTACTCCAATATTCAGCATATGTGTTACTCCAATATCCACACTTTTAGCAACCCGACATCAACATTATCTGGGCACTCTAATTGAGATGTCCTGGGAACTCCAAAAGGCACATTCTGGGCACTTTCATAGGCAACTTCAGGTCAAAGCAATGCATCATAATCTAGCCAGCCTGTGTTCTAGGTACTACAGTAGCCAGACATGGTGCACTCCAATGGGATTATTTCACGTAATCAACAGAAAAGCAAATTGGTGACGCGCAACCATTGTTCCAGTAGCTGCACAATGCAAAATTAATATTTTCATTACCGTATTTCCAACACCTATATACTGGGGACAGTCATAGCTACACTCCTGCCTTCCTGTAGCTACAATAATTACTGCGTACTGTGAAAAAAAAAAGAATAATCACATGCTAGTCACGCTAATAATTAAACAAGGGCACTCCAGTAGCCACATGACAGCCACACAAACAACCAAAAATTAGATACTCAGACAACTAAAGATAAAATGAAAAAATGATTGAATGGCGAGACTATAAACAGCACTGTTGCCCAATTGTGTCACTCGCCACTCAACAAGTACTCAATAACACACAGGGCAGTCCACTTGCCTCACAATTGCCACTTAATTAACAACATAGTGAATGTTGTAATACCCACCTACCTTGCATTCCATTAGCCAGCTTATGGGGGTTTGAAGCATTTAGCAATATAATTAATGTACAGGTCGGCAAGTGGAATATAACATTTGGGATTAGAATCAGTTCTATGGCAGTGACCATGAAAGATCCTATTTTCGTAAATCACTTTTAACTGGAACTATTTACTTTTTGTTTGTAGTTTCCTATCGTTTTCTTACATTTTTAATGTAGTTAATTTTCCATCCACACAGTATCCCTTCCTTCTTGTCCCAGACCATCAACACTTCGGGTTGGGTGCTTTCCCACACCATGGCACCCCAGCATCACGAGAAAAAAAACACGGCTATGGGGCCTTTTCAGAATGAGACCAGTTTATTTCTTTAAACTGCAGGTTGCTAGAGAAAAAGTAAATATCACAGATGTAAACAGTGATGAGCACAACCGGAATATCACACAAAATACTCAGTAACTGGATGTATCCCCAAAAAAGCTAGCTGTTGGTGTGAAGTTCAGTTGTATGGGCATTAACGGAAGCTCATGCGTATGCAAACTCTTCACAACTCTGTCATAATCGAGGCAAAACCATAATTTTGAAGTTTCAGGAAATAAGGCTTATTTTCAGTTATGCTTCTGGCCAAAATTGCAATCTCCCACCACAACTCCCCTTCCTCTCCAAACATGTGGCACGAGTGCCAGACTTTCTGAAATATCTCAAAACCGTGAATTAATCGGAAGTAATCAAAATATTCTTAAGAGAAATTGCATGCTGGTGACTGTATTAACACGTGAATGTAAGTTGTGTGTGAGATTAACACAAGTGTCGTACGGTGCAATTATGCTTAAAACAATTTGCTTTAGTGCCAAAAACGAAGGAGATGAAACAAGTGAACGATAGAAGAGAGAAAGGCAGTGTCGTGAAAAAATGTAACGAAAAAAGATGACACGTTTTTCGTTAAACGAGATTACAACAATTTGGCAAACCCAAACGTATCGGAACCCAGGAGCCTGCCCAAATCAGACACAGCTATCTGGGTACATTTGGATCTAAGAGGCAGAGGACAGGCAGCTGTGTGCTGATGCAAGAGTAAAGAGGGCAAGATGGGACATACGATGTGGGAGGTTGAAGATAGCGCCCAGGGCCGGACTGGGAACCAAAACAGGCCCTGGCAAACTGCTCGGCTGGCCCCCCTGTGGGACGGGGGGGGTGCAGCAGAGCTGTATGCTAGGGCCGGTGTTGGCTGATTTTGTTACAGGGGCCAATATAGCCGGCTCCCGGTAACAAAAACAGCCCCCCAGGTGCCCAAAACCGGCCCCCACCCTGGCGGGGAAATGCCTGGTGCCCGCTACAGCCAGTCCAACCCTGAAATCGCCAGAAATACAGAGACCAGATATGGGAGAGAAAAAAGGGGGGAAAAGGGAAGCGAAGGAGAACGGCAGAACAGAGGAGTAAGATGAAGTGAGTTATAGCGAGAGAAGAAGGAAAATTAATAAGGGTAAAAAAGGGGAATGAAATATTAGGGACACACTGGCTTTGCCTGAGGAACTTCTGAAAAAACATATCACAGTAGGCCCAAAATTAAACATGCATGAATAAAACTCTGGACTTGTCACTATACTACTCTAAAACTACAGAAATCGAAAATTGCAAAGCTTAACACCTTCCTCAAATCCTCAAAATTGTGAATGTGCAGTTTTGACCAGTTTTTGACCCAATTCGCAGGTCGTTTGCAAACAATGGAAAACAAGCATTGGTAATGCATGAGTGTTTACCTATGTAATGAATAAAGAGCTTTTTTCATCAATCATCGTCTGGAAGAAGGAAAGACCTCCCTGGCAGATAACACAGGAGTGGAGAGGGTGTGGCACAGTGGGCAGAGCTGCCGACTCAAGAACTGGGGATCCCGGTTTGAGTCTCAGCTGCGCCACGCAACATCCTGTGATTCTATGCAAATCACTTAATCTCTATGGGTGAGAAAGTGTCATGTAAATATGTTGCAATCGTAAAAGGCAAAACTTTATGAAAATATAGTACCACCAAAGTGGATGTTAACAGTATTTCGGTGGCAGGAAACTGATAAGAGATGTAGACCAGGAAAAAGCATTGGTAAATGCAGGAAAATATGCTACAGCCAATAGAAATGGAGGAAAGGTAAGAAGCACACACAGAAGCCAGGAAAAAAAGGAGGCAGGAAGTAAGTCCCTTTTTAGTTTATATTAAAAACAATAGATTTCTCAAGCACAGCGCAAGCGCTATGCAGACGAAACCTAAAAATCACCCAGCCAATACATGCTACGGGCATAGATAAATAAGATTTGATCTGCCCATCTGCTTACCCCTTGTGTCTCTGAACCTCTTTTGATTATTTTTTAACCATCACTTCTCCTTACTGCTTACATTTACTGAAGATAGTAAGTATATATTTAGCACTTCTTGTTTCAGAGAATGGTTTGAAGCCGCTCCTCGTGGGCAGGCATGATGTGCAGGAAACTGGAACACAGACAAGCTGCTAAACAAGAACACATTACTCTGCAGACCACAGCCACTACTTCTGAGAACTGTGATGAGACTTGCGCTTCCTGTCTATAAGTACTGCGAGTGGCAGATGAGGCCACAAATCGAGGTCTCCCATACAGTGTGAAGAAGTGAGTGAGGTTTATGTTGTTTTATAGTGAAGGTAATGTTACAGTCTTGGCCATATCAAAACAATTGTGCTTGTTACACCTGCATCTTTGCTGTTCTTATAAGGAAAGGGGATATGTTACAGCTCTACTCTATGTCACTGAGTTTTATTAGTTTTAATCCAATTGGAATATGTTCGGGCGGAAAAGTCCCAGGTTTGGTGACAAATGGGCACCACTGCCCTGAGTTCCCCAGCTGCATGAATATCTGGCGCCCTGGTGATGATTTTTGATCATGGGCATAGATCATGCATGTGTGTTGTAACATAGGCCTGTCTCATGGTAATGCTGTCCTGTTAGACCTGGAGCGGTACACCAAGCTCTACCCTCAAAGTAGTAGATGGCCATGACATTACCATGAGTTCAGCAACACAAGCACAGTGGTGGCATCTTTGCCGTATCGTGTTTAATAGTGATCAGCGTGAAAAGGCCTTTTTCCCTTCTTCACTGGAGTGGTGCCTATTAGTACACTCTTGTAAAGTTTTGTAGCTGGATACATAACTCACCCTGGGCCTGGGCTTATTGTCATGGAGATGGTGGGACTTCTAAGGTTGGCACTGTGTACAAGAGCATCTTGATAGAGAGAACCCCGTTTGCCTTTGTAAGGCATATTTCAGTGGAGGCCTACATCCATGTGTGATCTCTGGTTGCTCCGTTTACCTGTGTTGTGAGCCAATAATGATTGGAGCTACTCCTGTTGTGGCAGCCTGCCCCTTTGACTAAGGACAGTGCAGTGGACAGAGCACTTCGCAGACGCTGACACTCACAACTCGAATTTCGAAGGATCAGACACTGTATCACATTTGTGTTTGGATTAAGACTGCAAATGTGGGAGCATGAGTCCTACACTTTCTTCAACAGCACTGTTCAACAGAAAAGAAGATCACCATGACTTCTACCTGCTGGAACAAGGGCCAGGGATCAAGGTCTGCAAGTCTCCCTGCTGCATGAGAGGCCATCAGGAAGTCAAGACAACTTGCCCTGGATCTGGAACACAATTTTCTTACTGCCGGCCAAGACCAATGGACCCTGTGTGGAGGAGAATAGCGCTAGAACGGTGTGAGGCCCAGTGGAGATCCTGTAGACTGGCTCCCAATGAGCTAAGTGTGAAACGCCAGATCCAGTTCGGACAGCTGCACGGACAAAGTCACCAATCCCTGTACACCAGGAAGGGGCCACGGTAAAGAAACAGTTGGCAACCCCCATATGCCAGGTGTGGGCCACAATGGGCTGTTAAATTTGTGCAGGGCAAATCAGCAACCCTGTAAGCCAGGAGGGGGCCACTGCAAAGTAAGAGCCATCTCCCTTGAATGCAGGAAACTTGCACCACACGTGTGCCAGGAGGGAGCCACCAAGTAGGCAGCATTATTTCCCTGGATTATTGTTCCCAGGCTGCTCTTATGAATACTTACTGTACCGAATGCAAGAAGCTGACACGGACGTAGAAAGCCCAAACCATAATTTGGGAAAGACTCCAAGAGGTCATGGACCCACAGCTTCGTGCCCAAATCCTCTTAAGTCTTAACTTATACCTTGTTGTGTGGGCACAAGCATGGGCTGCATCTAAATGTCACTGCCTGTATAAAATGGGGAATAACCAGCCTCACTAGAAAGGGACAGAGAGACTCGGGGTTACTGCCTAGGATGACGCTAGCATAGCAGTCATAAGAGAATGTGAATATTATTTAGTGTGTGACCTCTATGCTT
Source organism: Lissotriton helveticus (assembly GCF_964261635.1). Taxonomy (NCBI): domain Eukaryota; kingdom Metazoa; phylum Chordata; class Amphibia; order Caudata; family Salamandridae; genus Lissotriton; species Lissotriton helveticus. The sequence continues at coordinate 1,323,974,440 of NC_136067.1, read as the reverse complement.
AATGTGCTTATAAAAATACTACTTTTTCATTTAAGAAAAGTATTTAACTGGACAATCCCCTTATTTTATATACTGTTTGTACCTTGAAGCTTGCATCTGCATATGCCTCATCCCTACCTTCCACTTCAACAACCTTGGACGGCTCTGCCTGAGCTACCACTGAGAGTCAAGTGCTGAAAGGGGCAGTGTTTGACCCAGTTACTGAGGACCCATAATAGGGCGGGCCCTGGGAAATCAGGAGTAAAAGGCCACAGCCACCTCCAGCGGGCCCAGTAACTCCTGGTTGGCCCATAGCCCTCTGAAAAGGGTTGTGACAGAAGCTTAAGTTTGGACGTTGGCTGAGTGAGTCATTTGTGGTCTGAAGGCTGAGCAGAGAATTACTAGCTCCTGATGAGGTGTCCTATTGACCAACTTACATCATATATACTTCTTCCCCTTGGGTGCATAGATGGAACAACGAAATAAAGAAATAGCCTGAAAGAACTGAAAAGCCTGTTTTTTGACTGTTCAATATACTTAATTATGACAGGTATGTTACATACATTACATTACGTCACATCTTAGCATGCTATGGCATGCTACATCTGGCAACGTTGTGCTACAATATGTTACCAGCATTTGTATAGTACACTTTTACGATTTGAATGATTGCACAGCAATGTCTGTTCATTCTGTGTTCAGTAGATAGCAACATGCCCCACATTTGTTACCAGATAGGACAAGCTGCAGGAAAGTTAGAAACATGAAAGTGCTTTTGCAAGATGTTAGTGCATATTTGTGACAGCAGACACATGCTCAAAGACGTTTGGCCCCAACATTCTGCTTGCTTTGATTTGCACACTTTTCGTGCGCCTCAGAAAGCCATCACAGGAGACCTCAGCTGTTGTTGCAGCGTCTGCAGTGTCAGCATGTGCTACTGTCTCCTGTGCTTCAGCATGTGCTGCAGTTCCTTGAAGCTTCCCTTGATACAGGGTGATATCTTGTTCTGTTATTCATGGGAAGGACTGTCAGCGGAGTTTCGACGCCGCATTCATCACAGCGGCTATCTGAGCCGTGGCTGCAATGATGTTGACGTGAAGAAGCGAGAAGTCAACCAAAGCAATCAAGTATCAAATATTGTCATCTTCTCTGGGAAAAGATCATTCTTTCTACTTTCCTTAAATTCACTTCTAAATTCATGTTGCCATCCTTCAAGTAAAAACACAGCTGCATACCAAAGCCAGTAGCGGCCCGTGGTGGGAGTGCTGCTGTGCGCTGACATGGGGAGGGGGCGGGGCAGGGTGGAGGGTAGTAAACTACGGATTACGGCCGATTAGAGGTAAGTAAAAATATAAATAAATAAAATAATTTCCGTTGCGCGCTGCATCGCCAAATGAGAAGCAGCGCACACAACAAAATTCGTTTTATTTATTTATATGTTTACTTACCTCTAATTTGCCGTAATCTGTAGTTTACTACCCCCACCCTGCCCCTCCCCACGTCAGCGCCCCGCAGCACTCCCACTATGGGCCACTACTGGCCAAAGCCAACATGAGGAGACAAAGTACTCCAGCCCACTGCTTGCCATAAAAAACAGAACTCCTCAATACCACGACATCCTTGGGCGAAACAGGGATTTGTTATCCTCCTTTCCACCCTTGGACTATTAATTCTTCAATGCCTAATCTGTGACATATAAAAGATCAAACCAGTGACTCGCATTGGTAAATATTTACAAAAAAAAGGCGGGTCAAATTTGGCAGTGCCGCGCTCTGTCATTTTTAATATGCAGGGATGTGCCATATTTACCACAATATGGGGCACCCCTGTGTTTTTTCTAGTGCTGGAGCTAAAAATAGCTGCCTAGCACTAACGCAGGCACTCTTGCACCATGGTGTAAGGGTGCCTGTGTTGCAGAGAAGGATTGCTTTTGTACAGAAAGGTGCCCCTTCTTGCACATAAACAATAATTAATGGCGATTTGTTACTTCTATGTGTGCTGCATTCTGCAGCACACAAAGAAGTAGCAAATCGTCATTATTAAATGAATCATTAATGATGTTTTGCTCTTTCTATGTGTGCTGCAGAATGCAGCACACATAGAAAAAGCAAAAATGAGGAAAAATAATAGTATTTCTCCTCGTTGCACCCTTCTATCGACTTCTATTGCATGGCATTCGTTTTTGGAGCTGGCTCAGATTATTCTTACTTGTAAACATGGGGCAGCGTCAAAAAGCAATGGGTGTTGTGGTGGAACACCCAAAGCAACACTCATTGCACTTCCGTTTAATGCAAAGGGAGGCTTGTAAAGGGGCCCTATTTACAAGGCTGTGTTCAGCCACTCAAAGTGGCTTAGGGCCACTTTGTAAATATGGAGCAGTGGCATAGCTCCACCAGAACGTCGCTATAAGTGATATTCTGGTGGCGATATCCTTCTGTAAATATACCCCATAGTGTTCCGCTTCTTACCGTCAAACAGAACCTTGTCCTGGCAAAGCCCAAGACTGCCCAGGTAACTCCTTGAAAGTGATCTCTACCTGTTGAGGCCTGTGGAAGAGTAATGCATGCCCTGGCAAAGAAATGCTACTATCCATGGGTGGCCTGCTTCTAGCCAGACTCAAAACTGCTTGCAAGCTTGCAGTCTGTCTCAGAACTGCATCTAGAACTGGGCAGAGCTAGACGACTACACTGGCTCAGATCGGTTTCCAATCTGGAAAGGAACTGTTTGCCGTTTGTAGTCTAACTCAGACTTTCTCCTAGTCTGGACATGAACAGCTTGCTGGCTGTCTAATTTACCACAAAAGTGTGAAAATGCTGGCTCAGTGCACCCCCCAATCAACTTCCTTCAACTCCCACACTAATTAACCTGATAGGATCCACCAAGATGCATCAATGTTGGAAAAGTGTTGCAAAGAAATAACTGGAAAATAGTCAGAAAAGGTCCAACTCATGACCTCCACCATCGGACGTTCTCCTCAAAGCCATCCTGTGGAACTCCCGAGAGAATGATTGGCTCCGAGAGGCATTCAGACTAAACCTTCATTAATTGCCTTGCAAGTCTGCAGCTGAGTGTACGAGTCCGACTATTTTCCTTTGATTATAAATTGGAGGTCTAGCATTCTCTTTAGTTAGCATCTATCCCCCCTCTAGCAATGCTCCGGCATCCCTGCTTTTTGAGTAGTTCACATAAGAAACGAAAAGGGACAAACAACATTGCCAGGTGTCTAGCTACCAATGTGGCAGCAGGTGCAGTGGCACCGGGGCTCAGTGACTTGAGGGGTCCAATTAAGCCTGATTATTGCTTCGTTTTACTATTTGTATCTAAGGATCTTAGGCAACTTAACATTCCACAGGGCAAATCTATAACTATAATTGACTGCCACAACATAGAGGGCACACAATATAATAACCCTCTCCTCTATTGTATTGTGTGCCCTCTATGTTGTGGTAGTCAATTATAGTTATAGTATTTGTCCTGTAGAATGTAAAGTTGCCTAAGACCCTTAGATACTGATTATATTTACCCTGCCTTAGGAACTGTGTTAATTGTAGGGGGACCCCTTTTTCTTTACATTTGGTTTACTATCCAACATGTGGTTTGAGGACACAGTGTTTGCTTGCCATGCCACTGAGCTGAGTGAGGTAGCTAATAATTCAAATAGTCTGTCTGAGATGGTTAACTATTGGGTATGACTTTCAACTAAAGACTATCAGCCTGATTCATCAAGCTAAATTGCACTTGCAAAGGGCAAGATTCTCAGAATCTTGCCTTTTGCGAGCGCAATTTTTGCATTTGGGATTCATCATCCCAAATGCAAAATTCGCTATTAAAGAATTCGCACATTTGCGAAGAATTGCATTTAAGGAATCTCTATTTGAGATTCCTTAACTGCAATTCATGAATCATTTTAAAATTGCGAAATTGCAATTTTGGGCCGCTATTTACCAAGAGGTCAGAACTCGTGGTAAATAGCAAAAACTTAGAAAAATGCATTTAAATGCATTTTTCTAAGTTGCATGTTACACACACACATGTCCTTTGGACATGTGTGTGCGCAACACCAATGTAGATTACATTTCAGGGGTGCTACAGGGTGTCCTTTGGACACCCCTGCACCCTTTAAATCGCATCCTTATTTGCGATTAGCTAATTGCTAATCGCAAATAAGGAATAACTCTCCATTCATTCCTATGGGCCTGTAGGCCCATAGGAATGCATGGGGAGTTATTCCTTATTTGCGATTAGCAATTTGCTAATCGCAAATAAGGAACATGTAGGAATCGCAATATTTTTTGCAATTCCTACATGAATCCCGTTTTGCAAGTCCTTAATAGCGATTCCTTATGAATCGCTATTAGGGGCTCGCAAAACGGGAGAATGATGAATCAGGCTGTTTATGGTTGGTGAACCATCTTAGTTCACAATGACCAAAGAAGATAAAAGCTACTAATGATGGGAAGGCTTCCATCTCCCCACATTCTTTCCCCTAACCAGAATGCTCCATTGAGAGTCTTTAGTAGAGTGAGAATGTGGATTTTAGGAAATAGTGATGACATATGGAGACAACATTCATCTGGACCCCACTATGTCATATAGTTTTGCTCCCTCAATGTAATAGAGCAAAGCGAAGTGTGTGCTAGCGTGGTCACAACATCCATTCTTACTATACCTCTGGAGGAGAGAGAGGATGCCATTTGATATTGCCTGATTTCTATCCTAGGTTTCCCTCTACCACAAAAATATTTCCTATTTTTCAGATATGATTTGTGAACTACAAAATATGCAGCAGCGGCTCCTTCTCTATGGCGGAGGTACGTCACCACCCCCCCACCCCACTAGGCTGAGAAGCAGCTGAGGGAAATGAGGAAAATAAAATTAAATAAATGGGGCTTATTATCATTTTAGTTTTTCCGTTTCTCTCTAGAGCCAATCAAGTCTGGGTGGTTGGGCTTGACTGTCGTGACAGCCAGCAGCGAAGGAGTGGTGCACGCTGTGAGTGCACATGATTTTTTGGCCAGCCGTCTTAGGACAGCCAAACCATATAGAGTACTTAGGTTTCTCCAACCCAGCTGGGTTGGAGAAACAGCACAGATTTCCAGGCACTGTCTAAGTGGCAAACCAAGCTTCTAGTGGAGAGATGTGGTGCAGCGGCCAGGGCAGCTGACTTCGGAGCACAGGGTCCCCGGCTCTGGCGACTGCTCAGCTCAGCACCAAGTGACTCTGGGTAATAGCTCACTTAATTTCCACAGTGGCCCCAGCGCCTTGAGACCCGTAAGGGTGAGTAGTTCGGGCTTTACAAATACGATTTACATATTTTTTTCCCAGACCAATCCTCCTGCTGCTTTCGTGCTATTGAAAGCAGCACTGGGATTTGCTGGGGAGCAAGGGCTGATGTCCCAGGGACTGCAGGAGAGTAGAGGAGCAGCGGGGCGACCAGCAGCGTCGGAACAGGCAGGTTTTTCGAATTTTTTAAATTATTTCCTTAATCTCTTGTCCTGTTCCCTGCCCCCAACTTGAGTTTTGTGGCATTTGTGGCATCCGCCACTGAAAATCTGGGTTATTAGTTGGGGGATCACCTATTTGTCAATGGTGTGGTGTGGTCCAAAGAGGAATGTAAGCCGAATGAAACTGGTATATTTTGTGAAATATGCAAAACAGGCAATAGCCCAATTATACAAATGAGGAGACTAAAGTGCACAATGGAAGCATTCATCTTTGTAATTTGTAGAGTTCTTATTAATGGTCGAAATATTTTGTTGGGTTGGGCGTACATTAAACGTTGGCATCAGGAGCCCTAGATATAAATTGATTGTAACACCAGACAACATCTATGTGCAAGGTTGGATTCCTGCTATGGCAAACTTGAATTCTATCATTTGTTCACAACATTTCTGGAAAATCATGCAAAATGTAGTTTGCCAGTATCTTAAGTGAACATTTTACTCTAGGGAATACTGCGATTAAAAAAGTTAGGTTCGATTCTTGCAAGATAGTGGTTCAAGCAAAACATGTCTCTTGAATGGGGCATTTTCTGCACAAATCACTCACCCATGGCTGAAAATAATGCAAAATCATGTAATTCAATATTCGAGGACATTTAGCAAAATTCCTATGGATTAGAATTTTGCGGATTAGAATTTTGCAGATTAGTATAATTAAAATGTTGCCTAGGCTTAATTCCTGCTTACAAGTATGAATTAGCAAATATCACCAATTAGAGATGCCAGTTGCCCCCGCCTGCCTAAATATGTTCTGACTGCATCTGCCTGATTTATTCTGTCAGCAATGTGTGTAAAGTGGCATTTATTGAGGCATGTCCGGTAGGACTGTGCTGTGATGATGTCCTATTGGTCAGATATGCATGCACGCGGGGAGACACACTTTGGATATGAAGATGCCCTGGAAACTGGGTGGCAATTAAGCATGGGCGGATTTTGCGAATTGGCAATCCGCGAAATTGCGTATTTACGGATTCGCAATCCGCAAAATCCGCAAACTCTCGCGAATTTTGCGGATTCCTTTTTTTTGTGTTCGCAAGTGTTTCTGCCATTTCGCAAGGGTTTTTTACCAGTTCGCAAACGCGAACTTACTTGTCGGGTAGCAACGGTCGCGACCATGTTGTTTCTACGTCTTTTTCATCACAGCACCCTCTGTTTCACCACTGCCACCCTCTGTTTCACCACTGCCACCCTCTGGCTCACCCATGCCACCCTCTGGCTCACCCATGCCACCCTCTAGTTCATCACTGTAGATTATGGGGGGAAAAGCACACCTGCCCTGCCTCAACTGACATGAATGAATTAGGGGCTGATTAATCTGTCTCTGAATTTGAACTTCCAGGTTGGCACCTGCTTCCTTATCTGTAATTGCTTTCTGTTGCAGTGTAATTTTTTTAACAGGACCTTTGTTTTATACTTGTAGCTATTCTCTGAGCCTGCTGTGAGGGTCAGAGCAGGGTCATAGAATAGTTGCAAGTAGGCAACTGAACTCTGAAGGGGCCCCTCTGGAAGCACTACAGGGAATGGTTACTAATGATAAGATTGAACTTTTGCACCTGCTGAGTGCTTTCAGTTTTGCAAAAATCCAAATATCCAGCAGCATCCACAAAAAGTAATCCTTCCAGGCACTACAGGGAATGGTTACTAATGATAAGATTGAACTTTTGCACCTGCTGAGTGCTTTCAGTTTTGCAAAAATCCAAATATCCAGCAGCATCCACAAAAAGTAATCCTTCCAGGTCAAGATCCAAATCAAAGTGACCAGCACATGACAAAAGCACTGGGAGGAGCCTGCTGGACAGGAACAGGAAGTTGGAGACTGTGGGGCACTTCCTTCCTCCCACCCACCCCCCCAAAATGGACTCCTTGCAAAAAAAAAGTGCAGGCAAATGTCAACCTGAGGAGTTATTCTTATAAAAATCATAATTTTCAAGGTTTATGCTGCCTGCTGGTGGATTTCTTGTGCGAAATTGTAAATTTTGCAATCTCGCAATTGCGAGATTGTCGCTGCCCGTCGCATTTACGTGTTCGCAAGTGTTTACTCCCGCAAAATTGTATAGTATTCTAGTTGGCAAGTGCGACCAAGCAAAAAATCCGCTTCGCACGGATTTACGAATTTTCGGCAAGTTCGCGAATTGGAATTTGCCGAAAATCCGCAAAATCCGCGAGCGGAACGGATTTTATGCCCATGCTTAGTGGCAATCCTCACAGGTGCCATGGAAATTTAAAACTATCTGGTAAAAGGAGGAGCAGGTATATTAAGTACCTAGATCAATGGTGCAGGTTGTTATGTGATTCTAAGTAAGTGAGCTAAACACAGATGCGAGAGAAGAATCTGATGAAACATTCAAACCGGGAAGAAGTTACATTTACCAGGAATGCTTTCACATAATTGTTATTATTTCATTCTCCCTTTCTTAGAGAACAAAGGGGCAGATGTATCAAAATACCTATTTGCGATTCTCAAATAGCGATTTTTTGAGAATCGCTATTTGAGAATTGCAAAATGGTATACATCTAAAAAATCGCAGTTTTTTTAGCGACTTATTATTATTCCTTATTTGCGAATAGCAAATTGCGAATTCGCAAATAAGGAATAATTTCCCATTCATTTCTATGGGCCAGGAGGCCAATAGGAATGAATGGGAAGTTATTCTCAATTTGCGATTCCCAATTTAAGAATCGCAAATTGAGAATAATTTCAAGGGTGTCATAAGGACACCCTGCTGCACCCCTGAAATTCACATGTGTGCGCATATGGCGCACATACATGCCCTAAGGGCATGTATGTGCGCCACATGGCACCTTCACAAATGCAAAAAAGTGCATTTGTGAAAGAAATCGCATATAACCACCACCTTCAAGTTAGTGGTAATTTGCGATTTCTTAATGAGAAATCGCAAAAATAGAATGCTTGATGCATAGCATTTAAGGAATCGCAATTTCAGATTCCTTAAATGCTAACGCAAAATTAAGGAATCGCAAATTTTGCGATTCCTTAATTTTGCTGGGCGATTTGCATCATTCATACTTTTTAGTCACAAACGCTGCTTTTTTGCGAATCGCAGCATTTGCGACTAAAAATCCCCTTGATACATCCGCCCCATAGTGAGCCCGGTTTGCAGATCACTTCATCAGTGTCTATGCAAGTGTGCATTGGTGATTAGTCAATATTTTCCTTGAACATGCACTGAGCATCCAGTGCAAATTCCAGTAAGGACAAATGTAATTCGTGTCTGATCAGTTAGCGCAAATTTAATTTCTAACCAGTCCTTCAGTTAATTTCCCAAAGGAAAGTTGCACAGTCCCTGTACAATGAATGTAATGCAGCTCCTGGAGTGTTAATGCCCCGTCATTCAAGGTCAATGCGGCTTTTCATGTGAGGAACATCTTTCCCATCCATAGACTATGCCAGAATCAGGGCATAAAGGACATCTGTGCTCATGATCTGTAGGGCACGCCATATCCAATGCTGCTCCATTCTGTTTTGGGGTTTCTTTTTGTATCAGAATATGGGTGAAATATATGTCATTGGCATTTTTGCAGTAAAAAAAAATATCCGTCCTTTCTCACAAAACTTTATGAAGGAAATTTACCCCAGACTGAAGACACCTACAAAAATATAAATTTTTGCGGAGAAGTACCCTCTTTTTAGACTTAATCGTTTCAGCTAAATATGTTATTAAAGTAACAGTCTCGGGTAGTGTTACTTTAAAAGCGACTTCCTCAACGAAAAAGACAGTTCTCAAAATAATTTAGTTGGTAGATTGTGTTTTGCATGATTAATATCTCTTTACACAACACAAGTTACTACTACCACGCTCACTTAATAAGCTTTGGATAGATGAAAGGCAGACCTGGCCCTGGTGTCAATCAAACCTGTGACCTTCAGATTGCACTCAGATCTCCGCAGCGAACGTTTAACTGACAGAAATGTCGTCAAACATATTATTCATGCATAGATAACCATGGACATCTTCGGAGCTATGCAGTTAGTGAGCTTGGAAATAAATGAAATTTGAAATAGGCATTAAGCAAACATCCGTATGACATGATGAGAAAATAAAAGGGATGTCTGCATCGCTATTGGTCCATACTGACTTGACATCACCGCTAGTGCTTCCAGTATGGGCTGAAGAGCGGGTGTCTATCCAGGCGTAGCGAAGAGCACCTGTAAAATGCAGTGCCAGTTACATATACCTGATGCAGTGTTTCATTACCTTCAGAGCCCTTCTGGTTTGGAAAACTGCTGACTTCAGTAAATCAAAATTTTAAAAAAAACCTCAGCGAGGTGACCAAGTCAGAATTCATCGCTGGATTCTCGGAAATAGACCTATAATAATTTTTCATAAAATAAATAACAATTTTGCAAGTCCTCAGCAGTCACTGCCTCTTGTAAGGCAGGCGCCATTTTAAGAAAAATAAATTGTTCTTAAAAATGTGCGGCTGTAAGATCTTCTTTGGAATCGTAATTCTTTCGGGCTCCATCACAGGAGCCAATCGGCAAATTGTGAATGATTAATGGAAAATTAACGCCAAAAGCCCCTGTGTAAAATGCTGAGCTGTATACTTCAGTTTTAATCAAAAGTACTTAACTTGGCATGGCTTATCTGAGATTCCATTACTGCCTGTTGGTTTCCTCCCCCCCTGAGAAGCTCTCGAGAAAGCACTTCAGAACCTCTTAACAGGATTAGAAATACCAATCACTTTGAATGCTGCGAAAGTATACCCTATCTTTCACCACAGCACAGGTGATGAGTAGCACCCTGATTTATTTTACGCACTGGGTTAGCTGACGTCGTCCTTGGGAGAGACGCGCTTTGGCAGCGGGACAGCGCGCGACTCTGGCAGGCTGAACGTATGCGTCGGAGGTGTCCGTTGGGCACAGTAGGCCTTCAGCTCCCAGAACTGCCAATCTGGTCCAATTAAAGGAAAAGAAAATACAATAGGAGCCAACCGTGGATGTCTGGAAGCCGGCGGAGCAGAACAGTGATCAGAGGAGAGGCAGATGGGACCAGTGTAGATAGATGCCTGGCACAGGCTTCAAATGCTAGGAGCAGGGCCCTCCTTTAGACCTGGGTAGAATGTTTGTAACGCATGCTTAATCTTGCGTAATGACGCCTTGCCCATGCCCAGTATTGAATATTCCATTGACGCTGCTCCTGTACAGGTGGACCACCTCGTGCCATGGTTGCCATTTGTCATACAAAAATAGTGTGTCTTTTCCTGCAGCAGACACGTTGAAACTCAGTCTTAGCTTTTTCGATTTCGACAGATATGACTTGTCATTTTGCTTAGAACAAGAAACAAGAATTTCCAAAGCCAATAGGTTTGGCATTTATATGGCCTGTTACTCGAGCCTGCGTACACAGTACAAATTTCAAACCTATTGGCTTTACCAATGCTTCTTTACCTAGCAGCACTGGAGAGAAATGACATGCAAAAACATTTGAAAATGTATATCACAGAAAAGGGCTTTGTATTCTTTTCTGCTGCATCAATTTTTCTGATCCTTTTCTGAGCACTCGCTTTCCAGTGCTGCCGAACCGCTCACTAAAGGACTTCAGATGTAAATTGTTCCTCATGTATTCCAATCAACATGGAAGGACATGCCCAAAAAGCCAAAAGAAAACAGTTAAACTAAAATACTCTTGTGGGCTAAAATGTGATTGATAATGTCTCAAGCTAATGGCTGAAGTTTCCAGAGCAAAATAAACCAAAGGCTAACAAACGGTGATCCAATGTCCCTAATAGGCATGTATAGAAGATGCCATGAATGGCACAAAAACCCTAAATGTTAAGCCTGCGAAGAGCCTTATACTGTTTAATGTACACCAATGATTCAGAAATATTTTTGCTAACCGGTATCATGCCAGTTACTGGTCTGAATCTAGAACACAATAAGTAGTTGCCAGGTTCATTGAAACTATTATACTACCTGTGGTACCTTTTTACTTTTTGATATAGAAACACTTATTTGTGTTGAATTCTGCCAATTAATAATTATGCAGCTGAAAAGGTATTGTGTGGTAAATCCAAAACTATGGAGAAAAGAGCCCAGCCACACAATGGCTAAATACCGGAGGGACAGCCGTGGAGCCTGCACCCTAAAAATGTTTACATTCACTTGTTCATTCACTCATTCTTCTGTCTGCATTATCATAGTGCTGAATGTGCAAGGAGACCAAACTACAATTTAGCGAACAATACTTGTAAGCCAATGTTTATGGTTGAGACACAAAACATGCTTAATCTGTGGGGAAGAGTAACCTAAGCGTTATAATCTCAAAATCCAGTGTCGTTGATTCTTCATTTCAGCTTCCTGAAACAGACGAAAACAAAATCAGTTGCACACTCACTATGTGCCCGATTACGATGTCGGGTGGACCTCACCCGACTGACCGCTGGTCCGCTGGTTGCAGTCTGCCCGACATCTGCCCCTGTGGTCCGCCCGCCACCAGGGCCGGACTGGCTACCGGGCAGTTGTGTGTGCTGCCGAGCAGGGGGAGGATTTCTCCGTGGTGTGAGCTTATTTCGTTGATGGGGACCTGCGTGCGCTTTCAAATAAAAAAAGCAAAACGAATTTCGTTTTGCACACACAGGTCCCCATCAACGAAATGACCCCCCTGCTCGGCAGCACACACAACTGCCCGGTAGCCAGTCCGGCCCTGCCCGCCACCCTGTGATGCAGCGGGTGGAGGCATCAGGCCGAGGGACCGTCTGCGGTTCTTCCAATGGGCTCCATGAAAATGTTGCATTATCGGAAAGAATCACAATCCAATAATGACAACAGAGCCAGCCTCGGCTCCGCTGTCGGGATTATGATGGCATTTTTCGGCAGTCTTTTCATGTCAGCCTTTATCACATGTAAAGGCAGTTGGAAAGTGACTTTGGGGCCCTAGGAGGACCCCATTTCTCCCTGGCTCTCCGCTATGAGGTGCCTCCCTAAACATCCGGCACTGTGTGCAGGGATGTTTAAAAACATCAATTTTTCACTGGCAGCTTGTGCTGCGAGCCTTTCTTCCCGCCGCACAAGCGGCCATTGAAAAATGGAAGTTTCCGAACCGCCCACAGGGCGGTAGCATCCAAATTGTGTGGTCGGAACTGCCGACCTATGGTCAGGCTGTTCCAATCCGTCTGCCCAACTGCGTAATCAGGCCCAATGTTTTTCATACACCTTTTAAGCAAGGTACAATGTATTTTTTTTCTTGAAAAAAATGTAAAACAAATAAAAGGTACGCACAGTCAAATAGAAAAGATCATTAAATAATTGAAGCACAGCTGTTCTGATCTGAGGTAACTATTTGTATCACTTTGGGCATGGAGAGATATGTGATTTCAGCGCAAGGATACTAGCGAGACCGTGGTTCACGATGCAGAAAACAGGGCAGCTCCTTTTATGTATTTTCAAAACCATATGGCTTTTCATTCTTGTCTGCTCGCGCCTCGCGCTGCCCATCTGTGCGTTAGCCCTAGGTAAAAATAGATAGGTTACTCTGAAACTCCCCTCGGTATTAGGGAGCCGGTATTGTGAGGGCCTGATTCCCTAGGGGGGAAGGTCTCCTCCGATAGAGAGAATGCTAGGGTGGGCCAGCCTCCATTTCATCCCCGTCCTTACACAAACGCGACCGTCGTCTTTGTTTACATCATGTGTCTCAAGATTGCGGCCCTAGATTTTCCGGTGTTTCACCCTGCATTCGGTATACATCGTTAAGACTGTATCTTTAGCACAAGACAAGGTAAGCAACGTCAAAAGCAGGGAGCCCGAGGGGTTAGTCAAAACACGGCGCTGCACGGAGCAGGGAACAGCTACCGTATTTCTTTTTTTTTTTTTAAGGGAAACGCAATATGTTGACATCTGTTAATCAAGAGCGACGTACGTTTCGCGACTCGCCGATTATCCCACGAGGCTACGTGTGTGCCCTTTCCTGCAAAAAGATATGTGGGTGGAGAAAGTGGATGGAAACAATGTACTGTGTACTGATCCAGAGTTACAGCCAGCAGTCTAGTGTTTCTTGAATGCCCTACACTAGACACCCACCCACCACTGATGTCACTGGTCAGGTGACAGCTCTAATAAAAGGGGCCGAGCGCACGTGCTCGAGGCCAGTTGTACCAGTACCTGACTGTGTCCGTGTCAGTCATTCTTAGCAATGAGGGCCCAGGGCCCCCAACATTACATTGGCGACGAGGCGGACGCTAGCCACGCGTGCCGCAGCTGAAGATCCCCGGGAAAGAAGAAGGGAAGTGCCCATGTGCAGAGCATTCCCCTGGGGAAGCGGCGCCGGCCGCCGAGAGGCCCGCGGGGCGTGTGCTGTGCCCCGGGCCTGAAAATCCATGAGGAGGTGCCTGGGAGTTCACCCCGCACCTCCATGCCCAGGACGTGCCCTCCGGCGTGAGGGGAAAGAAGAGCGGACCGACCGGAGCCTACCCGCGTCGGCCGCGACTGCGCCCCTGCCTGGGGTGAAGGAAGAGAGCCGCTCGGTGAAACCTCCGCGGAGCCCACCCGCGTGGAGGAGGAAGGCCCGTCGGCCGAACACAAAGGTGAGCCCAAGCACCGAAAGCGGAGCCCACCCGCAACAGTCAAAACGCTATAATGGCGGTCGCCAGCCGGCGCCGCCGAAAAACACAAAGCGGAGCCTACCCGCTATAAATGAACTGTGCCTACAGTACAGCGAGGCCATCGGAGCCCACCCGCGGCCTGCATGCAGCCACCTCTGCCCCGCCGCGCAGCGTCTGACTAAAGCTGCCAGTGCCGCGGCGGTGGGGGAAGGAGCCTGCAACGTAAGGAAGGCTGCCGGACCCTAAGCAAAGAAGTCGGAGTCCACCCGCATGCCATTAAGGTACAAAGTGCCCGGAGCCAGCAAGAGCTCACCCCGCATCTACAGCCCCAACCCGTGCAGCGCTCGGACTGAATGGAGCTGCTGGGTGGGGAGGGGAACCAAAGGAGTCTGCGTGCCGCCTACAGCAACGAGGACGAGCAGGACGCCGCTGCTCACACACCCTGCGCAGCCCAGAGACCAACGCCGACACTATCTGCAGAGCGGGTGCCGACCCTGCATAGTGAAGGTATGTCCCTTTCCAGGCTTAACTCATTTCTCCAGGAAGCCAGGAAGTCTGTGGGCAGCCAGCGCCACGAAGTCAGGAGATAAAGCCCAGGCACAACAGCACACACGCAGAGGGAGAAAGCAAGAAAGGGGCACAACTCACCAGAGAGGAGACAGAGTTTGTCCGATAGCCTCCAGCCGCCCACGTCTGTCCCGGGAAGATGAATGGGCAGTGAGGCCTCAGGGGAAAGTCAGGACAGGAACCCCAACAATCCTGCAAGAATGATCGGGAGCAGAGCAGCCAGCTCACACGCACCATGTGGAAGTTTCCGTGAATGAGCACTAGAGACAATGCAACCCTGCCATCTAGTGGCCAAAGTGCATCAATGCGCCCAAGACAGAGAAGACTGTGGCTGCAAGTTTACACAACACCCAAAGGACGACGACAGGGAAACTGCCCTGAGAGCAAGGAGGTACACCAAGGGGACAAATGAGGAACAATACAACCCGAGGAGGCAGGAAGGCATGCACACAAGGCACTGTGTATAGAGGGCGCAGGGAAGCGTCAGGTGTAGATAGATGCACCACAGGGGCACGTGTTAGGCACCACGAACCAGGTACTGACACAAGCAAGCCATGCCGCACGCCCAGTACATGCAGGAGAGTGCAATTCACCGCAACTGCAGGAGAAACAGCAAGTGGATAAGCAACATCCACATCTGCCAGTGGTACTGCCGCCATCACCAGAAGTCAGAAGAGCTCCACCCAAACGAACAAGCCGTGAGCCAACGAACTACAGAGCCTAACCCAAGACAAGCCCGCAGCAACGCAAGCTGAGGACGGCAACCACCACAGTCACTGCGAATTGACTGACCACAACACAAGGCCACCACAGGAACACGCCAAGAGGCGCAGGAACGCGCCAGAAGCACAGGACCACTGCAACCCTGCAGCACAGCCTAAGTGCGCCAGAAGACAGCTGACTCCCCGCAGAGGACACTCGACAGAGACTGTCAGCCGCAAAGAAAGACATTTCACAGGTACTCCCCAGGAAGTGCCAGAACGTTCAGGACCGCACCAGGAGATGGCACAGGAACGCGCCAACGCTCCAGGAACACTTCAAGAAACGACGCAGGAATGCGCAAGACTGAAGGACAAAGAACTGTACAGAGTTCAAGGCAGTGTGTGCAAACACGCCAGGACAGCGCAGCACTGCGCCGGGAATGCCAGAAGTCAGGAGCGCCCAGTGACGCTACACAGCGACACACCAACGCCACAGACCAGCATTGTGCGAGACCGCGCAAGGAGTGAAGGAACTCCACACCTCAGAACCAAAAGCGAGACCGCGCAAGGAGTGAAGGAACTCCACACCTCAGAACCAAACAGCATTGCGCAGAACCGCGCAAGGAGTGAAGGAACTCCACGCCACCACGACCGAGTAACGCAGGGATCGCGTCCTCGGAGACCTGTCAGTAGGTCACAGCGAAGATGACTTGCCAAAAAGTCACCGCCAGATGCGGACCAGTCAATTGGTCGCCCGGAAAAGAAAAGGAGAAGATGACCAGGCTGTTGGTCACCCGGAAAGAAAAGGAGAAGATGACCAGGCCATTGGTCACCCGGAAAGGAAAGGAGAAGATGACCAGGCTGTTGGTCACCCAGAAAGGAAAGGAGAAGATGACCAGGCCGTTGGTCACCCGGAAGGAAAAGAAAGGAGAAGCGGACAGTCAGAAGATCACGACTGCAAAGACATGCCAGAAGATCAAAGGCATAGCAACTGAATAGATCAAGCAGAGGTCCATGGACGGGACCCAGAAGAGGTCTGATGACACCGACCCGCAGTAAAGAAGGAGCGACGGGAAGAAAGGTGCGATGCCTGGTTTGGCCATCGGAAGAAGAGGAAAGTGTGTCCTAGGGGTAGGACGCAACCAGGGAGATTCGTGTGGAGTGCACGCCACACGGAGATGGCCTGGGTGATTGAAGAGAAGAAAAGGGACCGACCACGTCGTGAAAGGAATGGAGGAGAAGAAGGGTAGTGAGTGCCACTAGAAGACCACAAGAAGTGAAGAGGTGTGACCAGTCAACTCACACACCCATCAGAAGAAGATGGCGACATGCACCGGAACACCGGAGTGCAGCGGAGAACAAGGCCTGGCATGAACACCGGCGGCACAAGTCAAAGATATCCATCTACAAGCCATCCATCCATGTGGCGATCGTAGAAGATAGCAAGTTTGGACTGTTGACAACATTCTACCTTTGGGGTTGAGCGGAAGATTGAATGGCGAGAGTGCTCACACATCCGGCTGAGGAACTGACCACTCCACATCAACCCGTGGCAGCCCAATAAGCAAAGGCCTCAAGGGACTCTGGTGGCAGCAAGTCCCGCAAGAGAGACGGATCCATGACGGTGCATCTGCAAGACCCACGGAGAGGAAAGCTTTGCGTGCAAGGAAAGAGTCAACAGCGTAACCTTCAGGTGGAACTCGGACACAACGGTGAAGATCGTGGAGCGCCCCGCTCACGGCCCGAAGGCTATGGTGGAGCAACATGACCGACAACACCAGTCCAGTGGAAGCCTGGCAAAGAGGTCCTCCCGGACATCTTGTGAGAGAGGAATACCGGCGAAGAGGGGCATCCTAGTGAGAGGGATGTATGCACCTACTCCTTTCATCTGCCCAGAAATACTTTGAAGCCTGCCCAGAGACATCACCAAGGACCAGGACTGAAGAGGAGAACCGAGAAGACAACCCATACTCTGATCACGTTACCCTTCTATCTAAACTACCAACTGTCACCAGTGGTGCCAAGCAAAGGCAAGACCGAGAACAATGTCCAAGCGGCGCAGATAGAAAATAGGACCCGCTGAACAACGGCAAATCATGTCACAGTGACTCATGAGTCCTGAATGCAGTAACTACACCATCTGCGATCTGCAATCCACCAAAGAGACTCATTTCAATTTACAGAGTCCAGTGTTATATTGCACGTACATTTTTCATTCCCACAGGTTGAACTTTATCGTGGGGTTTGCAAACTGCATTTTTCTTCCACAGGTTGGACTTTCATTTGTTTTCATTTTTCCCGAAGTTTGGGAGGGATGTACTGATCCAGAGTTACAGCCAGCAGTCTAGTGTTTCTTGAATGCCCTACACTAGACACCCACCCACCACTGATGTCACTGGTCAGGTGACAGCTCTAATAAAAGGGGCCGAGCGCACGTGCTCGAGGCCAGTTGTACCAGTACCTGACTGTGTCCGTGTCAGTCATTCTTAGCAATGAGGGCCCAGGGCCCCCAACATTACATACTGTACAGGAGATTCACGGTTAGTCAAGCGCGTCAAGAAGACGTCATTTCAATGTGATCTTTCAGTCAATTACCCTTGCAGATGGGTGCTCTTACAGCCTGTTACCATAGGAGATAATGCATGCCGTGAACAAAGAAGCAGGAAACGGTAGGCCGCAGGTGTGCGGTAGTATATATGCGCCTGCAGTTAATGCTTGTTTTAAAAATGGCGCTGTTTTTTTTTTATTTGAACTGGAGAAACTGTGAGCCTTTAAAGAGGGATTAAGGAAACAAACTGTAGGCAGTGCCTGTCATGTTCGAGCACCATGCCATGTTTGTTCTTTCTCACAGAGTGCAGCTTTGCAAAAGGTACAGACCTCCCATTCACCTTGCATATGGAGAATGTATATTCTATAACTGCTGGCAAGTGGGTTCCGGAGTAGTGTGCTACTCGCTGAAAAAGTGCTTCAGCACCTCATCAGGGGACGCAAGCGCTATATAAATGGAAATATTTACCCTTTTCAGTCCTTCCACTATCCTTCTCTATCCAAATATCAGATTAACATCCACCCCTGAAATTATTTTCATATTTCACTATACTAATTCACTACTAATCCTTTATGGGTTCCGGAGTAGCGTGCTACTCCCCGAAAAAGCAATTCAATGCCTCATCAGGGGTTGTACGCACTATATAAATGCAATTACAATCACGCTTATAATCCCGAATAACAAGTTCTTCACTCTTGATCCTATTCTATTGCGTTTGGTCTTCGACAGTAGCCCACTTTGGCATTGTCACTGGTTGACAAGAAATCTGGCAGATAACTTCTCTGAAGCCCAAGAGAGAGGAAGATTGAGAGAGTATAAAGAAAGGCCTGATAACAATTATGGCTCCACATTATAGAAATAAAAGTGTTACTGCCCGTGGTACAAGTGGATATCTATGAGAGGATTAGTAAGGTAGGCAGGGCTTTAAGTGGACCGGGTTCTGCCGGTGATCAGCATCGGCAGTTCTTAAAAGTAGGGGCCGAGGTGGGTCCCTTTCGGCTCTCTATTATTGCCCTCACCCTTGGCATCTATACCACTTTTCACTGCCTTTGATGCATCTTTAAAGGGACTCGTTACAGTTCTTTCACAGTCTCATCATTTCAGAACTGAAGCAATTGAACTATTTTATAAAAATATGCCATTGTTGCTTATTTATCTTATGCTCTTAACAACCTTTGAGAAAGCCAACAGTCCTGGCTTGCTGTAGGTGTTATGTTAGTTGTAATATATATCTGGATGCAAAGACAGGAAAAAGCAGCACATTACAAGTCGGGCAGGACCTAATGTTAAGCAGAGATTTCTAATTTATGTGTTTTAAGCCACACCCTTAATTATCTTAGCCACGCCCCTTTAAGAGCCCCCCCCCGTTGCTTCCTCCCACTTAAAGCCCTGAAGAGGGAAGAACATTTCCCAGGAAGATAAATTCAGACTTCGCTGTTAGGAACATAATAAAGTCACTTTGGGTTAGTCTGCAGGAAAAAGTCCTGTTGGAAAGACTAGTATGTCAGAGGTGCATGAATAACAGCTAGCGCATCATTAAAGCTGTGCTGGAGTTTGGTGCAATAATTCAGCTGAGAGTTTACCAGGGGTACTAGTAACTCCTGGAGAGCGGAGTGAACAGAGATTCCAAGAAGGACCCAGAGGTTCCACTGTGAAATGAGGAATTATGAGGGAATTGGTAATTCCTTAACCAGTTTCACTAGTTAGTCCTCATTTTGCCTTGGAGTTTTACCAGGTTGAGTCAGCTGTTTTGGGGAGCTAAAATCTCTGGTTGAAACACAATGGATATGCAGCATTACCACAGATCTTGTAATACCGCCCAATAACTCCCATTTCCGACCCCATCATAACTAAAAGGCTACATCTGATCAAGGTCTTAGCATTGGGATCGAAGACACTTGCGCAACTAGTTTGCAAGGCAGCTGGGGAATGTCCTTGTGTTGAAGTAAGGGGGCAAAAATGGTTCAATTTAGGAATTGATTTTTTAGCTAAAATCTGCTTTTGGACAAAAACTAAGACGTTTTTAGGGATCAAAAGTAACTAAAAATACAGATCAAAGAGTAATGAAAATATAAGGCGCCAAAACTACATATAAGAATTTTATCTAATGAAAGACAATATCAATCAGAATGTTGGGAGAAAATGACCATCACAATTTCAGAAAATACTGTATGACAAATGACACAAAAGGTTTTGGAACAGGAAGAACAAACGAGGGTAGGAATATCGCTGTTGGGGATTGGGTTAACAATTTGTATGCCATGTTTTGCAAGTTCAGTGTCGCTGAGGAGATTTGCGATTATTTTGTAGTATAGGAATTCATCTTTGAGGGATAAGATATAGTAAAAACAGTGAAGTGGTTGAAAACATGGAAAGCTAGTGCTCCAAGGAGACACCAAACCAAGCATTTCTAATGTAGGTGGTTAAATGATGATATACTTTATGCAGTGTCTTTTTTTTCCGGAGTTCTATATAACGCAAACTTGCCCTGAAGGTATCAGAGCTCTTTACATGAGCACCAGTTGCATTACACAAGGACACATTCATTTTTGTTAGGCACAGGGAGAATAAGTGATTTTCCCAGAATCGCAGGATGTTGAGCGTCGTTGCCAAGAATCAAACCAGGTTGCCTAGATTTGATATCGACTGCCTTAGCCGTTAGGCCACATCCTCTCCCCAGAGTCTTAAGGGTCTTAAGTGATCATTTGGGCAAACAGGTTCCCTACCTGCCGGAGAAGGGTAAAAGTAATTAGGGGATCATAAGAATTGCGCATGCGCACAATATCCGATGTTAACTGCGCATGTGTTCAGCTTAAACACATAGGCTGGTGCGAGCTCGCGTAGTTATTTGTATCACGCATGCGCGATTGATACAGTGTTCCCGCATGACCCTCATTGCGCATGTGTGCAGCATCGACTGCATTGGCTGGCGCGAGCGCTTTCCAGACCTCCTTCAGCGCGCATGTGCGTGGTGTATAGCGCATCCTTTCATCGCGAGGTTCAGCGTATTTCTCCACACCGCTGTAACTAATTTACCAATTAACCATGATATATAAAGACAAGCGCGCCTACCCGTCATTCACCTCCACTCCCTCTCGGATGCTAACATAGAGGTACCGACGGACAGGTAGGACGCTGGATGTTTGGCCTTGGTCAGCCATTCTGCTTTTATTTTTTCCTTGATCTTGTCAAGACATCCTTTTTAAGACATGTATACTTATTTGTTTGGGGTGCTCTTGACTCACATTACAAGATCACTTTAATTACCAGTTCATCATGGCTACCTTGCATAGTTACCACCATGGTTCCTTTGAGGTTGAATCTCCTTTTTTATGACTAGGTTTTGTCAGTAGAACAAAGAAAAATAGTCATTTATGCACTTAAGTACCTCTGATATTTCTCTGAGGCCCCTTGATTTTTTCTTCTCTGACAGAGCGGGGCCTCCCTATTCCCGAGTGGGTGACCGGGTGAGGTGAGGCATTATCCCACATAATGCTGGGTGAGTTCAGTTATTCTGCTAACTTACTGTGATTCTCATACACTTATCTAGTAGTATTTAAGTAACTACTGAGTCACGGTGAGAATTTCTCTACCGTATTGTGAGTGTGTGTGTTGTTTGTTTGCTGTATCCTTGAGATCATTTTTTACACTATTGAGTTGTACATTTTTCTATCTTGCTTTAGGATAGACGTTAAGATTGGATTACCACCAGTATACATCTGGGCTCAGAACAACTGGTAGGATTTATCCATTATTGTTGTACAAATTCAGCATTGGAATTACATTATTATTTGTGTTAATTTGCAGTCGCAGTATTTCACCGGGTCCTGAAGAAAGCTAGGACCAGTTGTCCATCTAGCTGAAACATGTCGACCAAAACACACCTTGCCTCGGTATAGTTATTATTTAAAACTATTGAGGCATTGTTTTTAGTTTTGACCATAGCACCATACTTAATAAACTGATTTTTGGTCCTTTGAGTCAATTTTATCTTGCACTTTCACTTTTTCACGCGCACTGCACTCCATTGGCATCACGAGTGAATCACTGTGGTCTAAAAATCTTTAAAATCCTTCTTTGCATCACTTTGAGGTGCCTTAAGAATTGGATTTATGATACATCTCCCACGTGACGAAATTCCACCAGATGGGTGGGCTGATGGGAATTTTTTCTAGCCCAGTGGTATCACTACAGTGTCATTAATGGACTCATGGTCTCAGACTCAACATGGCATACTCACAGTGATTTTGACCAGGTTTCTTTTGTTTGTTTTGCGATCATAAGAATTGTCCTTTTAAAGGCCCTGAACATTTTCCAATGAAGTAGGGATAATAAGAAATGTCCTTGAAGGCCATTAACATTTTAACAATGACTGAGGTGTTGGATACAGAGGGAAAGATCGGAGCCATGCTCTTTCTCAATTCAATCCACAACCAGGTGAATGAGAAATAGCTTCTGTCCCCAAATCAAATATGAAATTCGTCTGGCAAAGTGAACAATGAATCATTGTCTGACACTTTTACCACTGTTTAATAAATATGTGGTATAATAGAAAAGCCATTTGTTCGCAGATTTTGCTGATTTTAGTGCTATTTATACTCTTGTCATTAGCGTGGCCTTTTCGAACAAATTCAGAATTTGGGGATTAGTGCTAATCTGCTTGCCGCGATCAGATTTGTGTTTCACATTGTATATTATTGGCAGTGATACATTGCTTTCCAAACCCCTTTTAAGACATTAAACAGTCTTGACAAAAATGTCGAAGAACTCTGATTGTTTTAATTCATTTTCTGAATACCCTCTGGTTGCATGATTGAAAACAGATTGGTTGTACCTTGTCCTATGCAGGAGAAGCATTGATTTCCTTGCCTATGGTATGGTAGCATGACAGATGTGTTTGGCTTAATTCATGAGTGTGTGTGGTGAAGTGTGAGAAAAAGTTGTATCTGCAGTGAGCATGAACGTGGAATATATGATGACATTGTGTTATAGGGATTGCCATTGATGGTACGTCTGTAGAGTACAGTTTAAACACCATATTAGTTGTACAACTGCAGGATTTTGTCAGGTTTCCTCCACTAATTTCCTGATACATTCTGCAGTGCTGATGACTTAACCCACTAGGCATTTGACAAATCATCCTGAAATGGCTTGATCCATTTGATGTGGAGGTAATATATAGTTTTATAAAGCCTAAGTCACTCTGAAACCACAATATTGTGCTGCTACTTCACAACTTTGGTAATATTTTTCCATTTTCCATTGACACATTTTTTGCACCCAACAATTTAAGGAACACCCTACAACTCAACAGCTTCTGCAACACTCTCCCATTAACACAACTTTGGCAATCATCTGTAATCTACAACCAAATCTCTTGGCCGGAAATGCTTTACCAAAAATCCCATACCACCCTAAAACACCTAGAACTACTTAAACTTCAAATATGAACAACATCAAAAGAAACACCTGGGTACTTGTATAGTACATGCAAAAAAAAAAACATTCTCTGATGAGAGGACGGTCTGTGATGAATTTGAAGAGTGACACAGATCATTTAACCCCTTGCCTGCGGGGCTAATTCCCCCCGCTGTTCTGGGGTTGGGGGGGGGGGGGCGCTCACAGCGCCCCGGTGCTCATGACGAGCTCAGCTCGTGATGAGCCACAGTGCTCGTGTGCTCATGACGAGCTCAGCTCGTCACAGCCACACCAGTTTTTAAGAACGTTCAGCACAGCGGGGGAATTAGCCCCGCGTGCGAGCGTTCGGACTGTTATGATGAGCTCAGCTCATCATGAGCACACGAGCATCGTGGCTCATGACGAGCTGAGCTCTTCATGAGTGTGGGAGGGGTTAACCGGTTCCGTGCTGATGACGGAACCGCTCCGTCATCAGCCGCGGTGGCGCAGTGCTGATGACGGAGCGGTTCCGTCATGGCCCGCCCGATGCGCCTGCATGGCGCTGATTTCGCGCCTGCGCGGCGCGTTCTATTGAGCGGGCGGGGCCGCCATGATGGAACCGCTCCGTCATGAGCACAGCTCAACCTCGGATGGGGACGGAGCGGTTCCGTCATCAGCATGGGCCCGCCGTGCGCCCCCCGCCCCTTAGCGCTGCGGCGGAATAGCCGCCGCAGCGATATGGTTAAGGAAAACCCAAGTCATATCAAATAGAGCCAGGGGGGCATGAATGTTGTAAGCACTGGATTAGAACGAGAGAGAACACCTTGGGATGATGGCTAGTCTGATAGTGAAGGACTAAAGAGAGTCTGTGATACTTTGATACACTTACTGAAAAGAGGAAGAGTTAAAACAATGAAATTGGAAGGACTTGGAGTAAAGAAGCGGAGACTTGAGGCTTATGATGAAAGGAGAGACCTAGAAAGAAGGATACAAGAGGAAGTGTTTGATGAATTACGGTATTTTGAGAGAGGCAGAGAGCATTTAATGAATGAGGGAATTGGAGTGCAGAGGCGGAAAGCCCATAAGAACTGAAGGGATTTGGACAGAAAGAGACAAGAGTGAGGGAAACCTGGATAAGCGAATAATAGATGCTGTAATATCCTGACATCATGTTCCAGCTATCCTCGAAGCCCACTGGTGGCACAGAGGTTCAGAAAATTCCTGATGAGGGAGAGCGACCTGGAGTGTCAAAAGGAAAAATAAGTCAGTGGTTATTCGCTTTTGCTAAAGCGCCATTTGTGTGTGATTCAGTTTCATCCAAGAATGATGTTCATTGCCTCTGGATGGAGTAATCCTTCTTCTAGAAGTCATGGAATATTTACAGCCGCGCCTTTCATCTGCAGACTTTCATCTATACAGTGTAAACAGAACACTGCCGTTCTAGAGACAGAAGCCGAATCCTTGGCTATATATGGGCACAGAACTCCCAGTGAAAAAAAATGACGCCACGCCGCTTCCAGTCATCTTTGTATGCGCTATACCAGAGGGATGTATTAGTCTCGGAGAAATTCCCTGGTATGAGCCATTAATCAGCTCCACGCGAGCACATAAAACGCTTTCCATTTTAAGAGACCTTGTCCCCCACCATCGACACACTTATCTGCCTCTTGGAGGTTATACATTTGATCCCTCAGAAATAAATATTAATTCAGATGTCTCTGGTAACATACGCAAGGGAAGCGCGGGACAGGCGGTGTTTATGCACAGAGCGCACCGCAACGGCGCGCGGTATCAGAGAGCTGCGTGGATCATATTAATTTAAAGGACTCAACACATGAAACTACCCTTACAGCTCAAGTGGGCCGGAAGTGCGCTATGTTTACTGTCCACGCACACCTCCTCGTCAGCCATGTTGTCTCATCTCCGGAGCAGGATTCATGCTCATAACCAGAGACTTTTTAAGGCATGGGCAAAGTGGGCTCTGACCCAGGAGCCCCAGCCTTTGAGGGTCCCACCTAGTGCTTTAAATGGGCCGGTACAGTCCTCTACGCAGTACCAGCACTTTTCTATTTTGAAAAGGGAGAATACCGGCACATCTCAAGAGAAATGCTATACTTTTAAGTGGCGAGTTCCGGCACTTCTCAGAAACAAGCCGGTACTCTGGTACAGAGTATCTGCGCTTCTATTTTTCCATTTCAAGCACTGGGCCCACCTGATACAGCCAGCTCTGTTCTATAGAGTATTTGTCGGATGACCTTGAATAATTCTTAAACAGATTGTGTTAAATACCATTTCCCTTTAATTTATTTTAATGTGGGTGAGGTATGAGAGTCTATGACAGATTTTGAGGAGAAATGTGTTTGTTTCATGCAACATGCATAAAAAAGGTATTTTGGATCTAAACAGGACTCACTTATGAGAAATGGGAGGGAGTCACAGAGATTGTTTGCAGTAATACAAGTGAGCTGCTGCTTTGTTACAATATTAAAAGACGCATCACTATCTGTAAACCCATTTAGAATTTGGACCAGTGTGCCTGTGCACTGTCAGTGACCTGGCGAAGTAGGGCATGAAAGAGCTGAGCTCATCACAAGCACCGTGGCGCTGCACGCGCCCTCCCTCCCCCCAGCGCTGCGGGGAATTAGCCCCACGGCGAAGGGGTTAAAAAAAATAGACTGACAGTGCCACCTAGTGGTAGACTGCCATAATTATGAGCAGGTGTTACGAAATAAGTCCTGGTGCCGCGCACCAGAAAACACTGGCACAAATTAAGTAATGATTAACCCATTATGAGGCACCATTTACCAATACTTTGCTTCCTTTTGTTCCCTAAAGCGACACTGGGTTATTTTTGGAACTTTTAATTCTGAAAACACTGGTAACTCTGAGTTTCACAAAAAGCAGCCTATGTGATCCACTTGGATAAACATACAATATGGAGTTAAACATACAACTAACTGATGCTGCATTAAAAGCTTGCCTTGTCTCCCTTGGATAGTGCAAGTACATTCCACGTCCCTTGATCATCTCAGTATTGGCATCAGGTGCTATTGCCTTCCTACGGAAACTTCTAAGATGTCTAAACCAACTTGTCAATGGAATAATCATTAATTTAACCGCTGCACCAATGTGGAAAGCTGTGCTCAGGGCAAAGGTGGTAAGAACCCCAGCAGAGAGTATATTGTCTGTTACGACCGCTCTGTGTTAACTTACCTCAGCCCTTAACAGCAGTGAGAGCTATATCAGGCTACCCAAAATGTGAGCTAGACATCATCAGATAAGTGAGAAGCCTGCTCTTACTCCATGCTCATTCGATTGTTGGCCTCTTAGCTGAAACTGAGATTAGATTTCCATCAGATTAGATGCCTGCACATGTCTGATGGAAACTAGGCACCGACTGTTAATGAATGTCATATTGTCTCTGGTCTAGGGGAATGTTTAAACACAATCACTTTGAAAAACATTCACGTTGTATGCACCACCATTGAGGTTTCCAGATAGTGAGCAGTAATCAATGTAACCTGAGTTTGTTCAGGCAGGCCTGGGACATCAAAAGTGAACATTGGTGTCTGACAATTGTCAGAGCAGAAGACTTGTCACTGAGTGAATCACATTCCTGGTATGTTATCTGCATAGTATAGTGCCCATTTGTGATTATATGGCCTTTCAGCGCTGTCTCGGCTGTGTGCTTCTGTAACGTTCTATTGTTTACTCACAGAGCTGCCTCTGGTATATGTTGACTTGTTTCTGGAAATGTGCCCTGGTTCACCCCTTAGACTGTATTGTGTCCAATTATGATGTTTAACTCAGCACTTGGTTTAAATTGAGACAGGGACAAATATGGCATTGGTGACCATGTTGCAGTGTTTTACTCACTAAGCTGTGCAGGGAGATTTTGGTGTATTGTGTTGTAATTGCATTTATATAGTGCTTACCAACTTTGATGAGGCGTCAAAGCACTTTTTCGATGAGCAGCACACTACTCCGGAACCCATAAAGGATTAGTGTTGAGTTAGTATAGTAAAATATTATTATTATTATTAGGTTTTTGTAAAGCGCGTAGTCACCCGTAGGTATCCCAGCGCTATAAAATATGAAAGTAATTTGAGTGGTGGATAGGTTAGACAGTTATCTGGATTCAGAAGGATAGCAGAGAAATAGAAGAGGGAAAAAGGTTTGCATTTATATAGCGCTTGTTACCCCTGGTGTGGAAGAGGCATGGACAGAGAGCTTTACCATTTGCTGCTGTTTAAATTGAGACAGGGACAAATATGGCATTGGTGACCATGTTGCAGTGTTTTACTCACTAAGCTGAGCAGGGAGATTTTGGGGTATTGTGTTGTAATTGCATTTATATAGTGCTTACCAACTTTGATGAGGCGTCAAAGCACTTTTTCGATGAGCAGCACGCTACTCCGGAACCCATAAAGGATTAGTGTTGAGTTAGTATAGTAAAATATTATTATTATTATTAGGTTTTTGTAAAGCGCGTAGTCACCCGTAGGTATCCCAGCGCTATAAAATATGAAAGTAATTTGAGTGGTGGATAGGTTAGACAGTTATCTGGATTCAGAAGGATAGCAGAGAAATAGAAGAGGGAAAAAGGTTTGCATTTATATAGCGCTTGTTACCCCTGGTGTGGAAGAGGCATGGACAGAGAGCTTTACCATTTGCTGCTGTTTTTCTGCGCATGGAGTTATGGGCTTTGTGAAGTTTACGGGTTTCGCCAACTTGTTATAACATCTTACGAAATGTGTCATTTGTCTTTGAGATATGAATGTCTCCTTCTGGTTGGTGCAGCTGGGAACGACCTAATAGCCAAAGGTTTGGTACATCTATGCTTTATTGGACGCATTCGAGATGCTCCAATTAATAAATTCTGTAGCATTTGGGAATGGGGACTGCTAGGGGCTACTGCTGGTGGGCGCGACACCACTGCTGGTTGTGTTGCACATCTGTGCTGCGCTGGATGTGCCTGAGGTGTCCTGATCCTGTACACACAATGGGGGCCTCTCTCTTATTTGAGCTGCTGAACATTTGTGCCGAGATATATGCAGCCACGGCCGGTGGTAGGTGTAACTGCAGGGCGGTGACGTAGGGAGGGGGAGGGGCAGGGTGGAGGGTTGTAATGTGTGGATTACGGACATTAACAGGTAACTAAACATATAAATATATAAAAAGAATTTCGTTGCGCGCACTGCATCGCATTTGGTGATGCAGTGCGCACAACGAAATTCGTTTTATTTATTTATATGTTTACTTACCTGTTTAAGTCCGTAATTCATACATTACAACCCCCCACCCTGCCCCTCCTCCTCCCTACGTCACCGCCCTGCAGTTACACCTACCACCGGCCGTGGCTGGATATATGATGCATTATATGATACAATCATTATTCTATTTCCTGTTCTATATTTCTCTCAGCAAATTCCATGTTTATATACCTGAAGTGAAATATGCCTTGTGGCTGTTCCAGGAATGCCATCTTTTCTAACCCCACTGGGAGGATTTCCACCTAGTTCAACGCCTGCAGGCAAAACAGAAATATGTATGGGGGCCTCTGCTGTGAGTGGCATCTCAGGAGAATTTCGCAGGTGTAGTTTGACCTTGTCATACGAGTGTGACATGAGGAGGCTTGGGTCAGATTGACTCGTCTCCCTGACAGCAGCGCACCTCGTCTCGCAAACACCACGTCACAGCATGATGGCAAGAGGGCTCATATGTGCAGTTTGATAAAAGCTACGTTTACGCGGCACGTGGAGAAGGTGGCTTTGGGTACAGATTAATCTAGCCGCCATATTCTCTGTTGTGCTGTGTTCTCTACGCCATTGTGCGTCCTAGTGGGAAGTCAACGGTATAGGATGGCCCTCGTTACAAATGGCTGGATTTTTGCCACCCTTGGAGTTACCGATTCAGAAAAGGGGGTGGTGATGAACAGAGTGCCTGAATTAAGCAGACCACTCTTACCCAGTCCAAAGATCAGGGCTTGATCCATCACCATTTTTTAGCTCACTGCACCATCCCAGCTCAGAACTTGGCCATATGCAAATTAGTCTGTACCTGTCCCAGTGCATGATGGGAACAGGGCAAACCAAACTGCCAAGCCAATTCTTGTACTGGGAAGGAAACAAGCTTCCGGGGACCGGTTTCTGCCATTTCAGGCGTCTTCGGCCCGGCTTGCTTGAATCCTGATGGTGCAATGAGCAAGGGACTCACATCTGAGTATACCCTTCCACGCTTATGGTGGACAAAATGATTCAGAAAAGGGGGTGGTGATGAACAGAGGGCCTGAATTAAGCAGACCACTCTTACCCAGTCCAAAGATCAGGGCTTGATCCATCACCATTTTTTAGCTCACTGCACCATCCCAGCTCAGAACTGCATGATGGGAACAGGGCAACTGGGTAGGAGTGTTCTGATTAACTCAGATACTCTGTCCATCACCACCCCCTTTTTGTAATTATTTTGGCCACCATGAGTGTGGAAGGGTATGCTCAGACATGAGTCCCTTGCTCATTGCACCATCAGGATTCAAGCAAGCCGGGCCGAAGACGGCTGTAATGCCAGAAACCGGTCCCCGGAAGCTTGTTTCCTTTCCAGTGAAGAATTGGCTTGGTAGTTTGGTCTGCCCTGTTCCCATGATGCACTGGGCCAGGGACAGACTAATTTGCATATAGCCAAGTTCTGAACTGGGATGGTGCAGTGAGCTAAAAAACGGTGATGGATCAAGCCCTGATCTGTTGACTGGGTAGGAGTGTTCTGATTAACTCAGATACTCTGTCCATCACCACCCCCTTTTTGTAACCCTTGGAGTTACCAGTACAGGTGGTACCAGTATCCATGGACAATGGAAAAATCTGGCCAATTATAATTTGAAACTAGAAGGTCCACAAAGAAAAGACGAATTGACAGTGGAAATCCATACTTCCAGGTCTGATTCCCTTACCTTTTCTCATTTTTCCCTGGACTTTGACACGAAGATTGAAGCTGTGATTAGGAGCTGAAATCTCAGAGTGAAAGGAAAAGTTCATAATTCCCATGGGGCTTATTACTGCTGTTACAGCCACATCTGAATTAAGAGCCCACTCTTTGTAAGGACCTCTGTGTAAGACTTGGATCATGATGTGCAGAAATTGTTGCAACCAGTTTTTGAACCAAGGTATAAAAGACAAACCCAATGCCTCCAAAATGTAAATAGACTTGGGCGATTGTTTTTTTTTTTAAGGGTGGGGAAATAGACGGGATGAATTACAAATGAAATATTTGAAAATACCCTATATTTGTGCCTGCACGACTGCTATCTGAGTAATTGGCTGAAGAGAGGGCTACTGGAATTATGCGGCAAGAGAGGGCCAAATTACGTGGCTGGGTTGAGCAAATTATGCGGCAAGAAATGGCAAATTATGCGGCATAATGTCTCACATTTCGTAATGGTGTTAGTTTAATATTTTGTTATTTTTAAACTTGTTAATGCTATATGGGCATTGGTTGCACCTGTACCAGGTTAACACCCACATATAGAAATAAGCAACAGAAAGGTGATCAGTCCAGCTTTGTAAAGCGCCTTCCACTGCGTGGTAACACATGCTGCTTCATGTTTAGTAACTTTTGATCCATTTGAGCTTAAAACAATTATTTTTTGTTAAAATCTACAGATTGTGCGACAGATGATGGATCATGGCGCAAATGCGGAAAATCAATAATTATGGGAAAATCACCACAGCCACACAATCGCATAACACCAGTGGCCCTGCCTAAAGGCACAACCTACTCAGGCTGATGGCCCCTTTTCACCCACAATAGCACAGAATGAATTGTGCTCATAAGGCATGTGTGAGTTTGTGCAAATGCAGGTAGGCAGCGCAGATAAACATCAAGTGTAATTTGACCACATATCAGGACATGGCAATATATTCCTTCCACCGTTCAAATTGCTCATGCAAAGTTACGCCTGCATACTGTTTTGTAATTTATTGTAGCCCTTGTATAGATAGCACTTACTACTCTTATGTGAGGGCTGAGAATGAAAATTACACTAAACCACCCTGGGGTGTGGCTGGAAATGTATCTTTACTTTGAGCCTTTATGAAAAGTGTTTCCATCACATGTGTGATGACCACTGAGGGGGGCGGTTATCGTACTAGAGGCTGCAGGGCTTGGTAGTGTGACGGATGAGAAGGTGTGAGCGATATATGGTTATTTTGATAGTTTGTGGTATGCTTGCAGTTCTTAATAGCTCTGCAGGTCCTTTGATTGTGTTAGTATTTTGTTTCTTTCATGTTCTTAATCCGATTCCCTATGCAGGCTGTATGTGATATGAGCACAGCACAAACCATTGCTGTCTTGTGTTTCAGTATCCAGACGGCATGTTTGATTTGTAATACTTTCAGTTTATTTTACATGTTCTACTGTAAAATGGAGGTAGAATTGTGGGTGGCTTGGTCATGGTAAAGGACTTCAGAACTGTGCTAGTATTGTCAATGCCTGCTACTGCATGTGCAGTGACTGCAATCATCTTTAGTACTAGGTCTCTTATTCAGAGCTGTGACACATGGGAATTAAAATGAAAGCACACTCATACACAGGTCCAGTAAGCAGAAGAAGCAGGCATCATCAAGACATTGTGGGGTATGTTTACTAGTTAATGCATGGCACTGTGAGATATTTAGCAGCTCTGCGCCATATAAAAACTGCAGGGATGCACTGTATTTTCAAGAATATGGTGCACCACTGTGTTTTCCCTTGTGCTGGCACTACATAACGTTGCCTGGCATTAACACAGACACCCTTGCTCCATAGTGCAAGGGTGCCTGTGTTGCAGGGATAATTGTTATGTTCAGGAAGACACACCTTTCTGCACATAAACAATCTTTAAAGGGGATATGCTCTGCAGCACACACAGAAAGAGCAAAAACAAGGAGAAATAAAAGTATTTGCATGCAAAGTGGGGTAACACCACTTCGTAAATATGGACCAGGGCATTGCACCACTGGAATGTCTAAAAAAGGGACGTTCCGGTGGCACAATGCCTTTGTAAATATGCCCCACAGTGCCACAACAGATGGCATTCACTGAAGTAGGTAGTGCATCACTACACAATCACATTCATTGAAAGATGAAATCCTTTGAAATGAGTATACATTGTTGGAATGAGGGCACACCCTACTGTGGTATGGAACATGCCCATTGAAGGAGAATGAAGCTTCATTTATTGGGAGAGAGAGATGCACTCCGCTGAGTAGTGGTATGATCAAAAGTCACACAACCAAACAACTGCAAACATTATCGGAGAATTATATAAACAACTGCATGCTTCTAATGGAGAGCTGAGCCTTCATGAAGTACCTGCTATGCAAACATACGATTACATAAAGCATCAATCACGGAATGCGAAAACGTACAACCGTATTTCCCATTTTGATGCGACGAGAGACTATTCCACAAACTGGCTAGATACAATGAATTACTCCATCCATTTGATCTTTATTTCGACATTTTTCAGTCATAAAAGATTGCAGTTAAAACATGTATAAAACCAATTGACATAAAATAAACATATCATAGAATTACCAATCAGAATGTAGATCATAGGATAGTCAATTCAAAGGAACAAATTTCATTCAGTGTATACAGTCATAATTTCATAATATACAATTACCCCTGGGTGCCACTGTGATGAGGGAACATCTCTTGGACCACATGGCTAAGAGGAACTTGGAGAGTGCAAAGACTATGTGCAGTGACATGTCAGTCTTAAGGACTCTCATTGCAACAAAACATTTATCAATGAATTACTGAAACTACCGGAAAGCAGTCTGAAACATTACTGAAATGTTTGGAAAAAAACTACACAATTAATTAATTAATTAATTCAGAAAACCCAAAATGACTCTCATTAAATTATAGTGAAGCAAACCCTTTGTCGGTATCTTTTATGCCAGCTCTCTTTGGGTCTTGTTGGCATGTCCAGCACTGCATGCCTTTCAGAATATCATTACAGAATCAGACACAGGGGAACACATGCAATCACAAACATCCAGGTTTCTTAGGAGTTCCTTGTACAATGTGCAAGCATTCTCAGTTTCTCCAGGCTGAAGGTAAGCACCCTGTATTCTCGTTTATAAAGGTATTGTGATAGCATTGTACCAAAGCACAGGGGCCATGCAGAACTGGGCCCCTCTAAAAGTGGAAGAGCTCTTTACCCTCATCTATTGGGAATTAGGGATGTCCTGATTATCAGTAACTCCAGGGGGTAAGGACTGCTCCCCATTATGAGTTTTTGAGGAATAAACGAGGGAATTGGTGTTCCTATACCAATTGCTATTGCCCAAAATGTCACCTGCTTAAATAAATATATATAAATACCAGCATTTGTAAAGCGCACAGCTACCTCCAGAAAGGTGTCGCGGCGCTGGGGGCCATCAGGAAGAGTAAGCAAGCTATTGCCCAGAGTCACATGGTGCTGGGCTAACTTGCCGCTGGCACCGGGGATCGAACTGTGAACCCCGTGG
The DNA here is from genome assembly GCF_964261635.1 of Lissotriton helveticus. Classification (NCBI taxonomy): domain Eukaryota; kingdom Metazoa; phylum Chordata; class Amphibia; order Caudata; family Salamandridae; genus Lissotriton; species Lissotriton helveticus. Next base: position 1,323,940,677 of record NC_136067.1, on the reverse strand, counting down.
TCCAGAGCCAGGCGCCCTGCCTGCTGCGCCACACCTCTACCACCCGTTGCGCCAAAGCTCTTCCAGCTTACTTTGCTTGAGTTCCACACAAGTGTCCACATAAAAGGCGCTGGACTCGAGTTGTTCCTATGGGTCTAGTAATCCTTGAAGGGAACGGTCATTAATTTTTCCGTTCCCTTTGATATCACCAGCAGTTATGGAATTATTCCCTGCGTGGAAAAATATTCTAGCAAATCTAGTAAATTGACTTGATTCTCTTTGATCATGTTTGAACTTTTTCGCTGGTCTGTGATGTTATGAGCAGCACCCCAATATTTATATTATCGAAGGAACTTTTTGAGCAGTTCTGCATGTTAGACACACTCCTCCATTTGTCTAAATATGGTAGGGCTAATTAGGCACTTGTGGCATTACACACAATAGGCTCAATTCACAAAAATGTTTGCTATAAGCAGGTGTCACTATCTATTATATTCCTGACTTACTCTTGGAATTCAGGAGTAAGGTATGAGTAGGGCATGAATAAATCACAGCACAATCTTTATAAATCGGGCTTTTTGTCTTTGAACGTGCTCTCTGCTGTAGTCCGTTGCTGTGATGAAAGCTGTGTATCGTGGGAGGAAGATGAATTGATTATGTCAATGTCGTGAAGCCTTGTGTTAGGTTATGTTATAGGAAACTTCTAAAGTGCACATTCACCAAAAGGTTTCATGGCGCTGGGAGCACTAGCAGCAGGGCAGAGATGTGGTTTAGTCATAAGCTTGTCTAAAGAGCCATGTTTTGTGCAGAGGTCTGAATTGCTCATAGGAGGTTGCTGACCTTATGTTGGTTGGAGGAGTTCCAAGCCTTGGCACCAGGCTTGAGCTGTGAGCGGTTGAGGAGATGAAGAACACATGTCTTTCTGTCAGGAGACAGTTGTGGGGGGAAGTAGGAGGTGTGGCCAGAAACATCGATTGAACTGGTGTCCGGGACAGCACTATGTGCGGTAGAATGCCATTAGTGGAGGCACATTTAGGAGCAGGCGAAAAGAAGCCGCTGTTTGAGTTTCTTGCATTACAAAGCAACATCCATCAATCTCAGTGCCCTCCATCTGTAAAAAAAAAGGTCAGAGGAGCTGCTGTGAGCTGAGAAATAGTGAGGAGAAATGTCCATACCCAGAGAAGCTCTCAGAGCTTGTTTTAAGAGCGACTGCCACCTACCCCAAATAGTGAGGTTTCTGAGTAAGGCATTATATTCAAACAGTAACAGTGTTTCACCTTTTAAAAAACTTCCCTTTGACATACATGCCAGCTCACAAGGTGCCTCAGTGTGACACACGATATTGGCTCCTGTCACACGGTCACCCAATAAGGAGCCAATATCACACAGTGGCAGGGAAAACGAGCTGAAAACCACTGTAGATTTTCCAGCATGTCTACGAGAGGCTTTGCAATTCAGACATCCCTTAAGGGATGTGAAAACACCCACCAGCCTCTACGAGCGGCTTCTTTATTAGGAGGAGGGGGTTTGAGGTTGGGTGGGGTTCAAAAGTGCCTCATAGGCACTTCTCGGCACAAGGTCACACCCCCTTAAAGGCCCGCCACCCTCCTCACACTGTTAGATTGTTATTCAAGTTGGCAGGTATGCCTTGATTGTGCTGCTGATTTGTGAGAGTGCATTCCATGGTTTTGTGAGTCTGAAGCAACTGGCCAATGGTACTGAAACAACAAGATCCAACTGGCTTGATTCCAAAGGTGAATTAGGGTACAGGCTAGTAGTGGAAGGTAGGTCTTGGGAAACGTCCCTGTAAGGATCACTTTTTTCCTTACCAGCTAAGTCGCTGACCTCTATTAGACCCAAGGGGTCTATCTTCTCTGATATCGTGGTGGAATCAACCCCTCAGCACCAATGCAGGTGCATTGTCCGGGACCACTGCCTTCTCTTATAAAATGAAAAGAAAACTTTTAGTTTTTCTTTTTAAAATGCATCTCATCTTCTTTTAAGGAAAAAGGGCTTAATTAAAAAAATCATTGCTTTATTGAAAAACAATCACAGACATGGTGGTCTGCTGACCCCAGCAGGCCACCATCCCTGCGATTTTTGCAATTCCAAATGTGTCGCAAACCGCGACTTACCTCATGAATATTGATGAGGTAGGTCTATTTGCGAACCGCTGGCTATCGCAAAATGTGTCAGACACAGTTGCACTTTGGTGTTTGCTATTACTAAGTAGCGAATCGCAAAATTTAGCTATTTGGTAATCGTAAACGATTACGAATGTACATCTGGCCCTTAATATGTTACATGTGCATTTTTTGCATATGTTTTAAAATGAGGGCCAGCTTTTCAAAATGCAATTCCTTCTAAATCAAGAATTTCAGATATACTGTCAGGAATTCGTGAAATATGGTTGATGTAATAAAATGTAGCCCTTCAGATCTGAAACACAATCACTTTTGCCACTTCCTGCTGGATTTCCCTCCAGTGGAGTGAAAGTTTGCACTTGCACCAGCACTTAGCATAACATGGATATGAATATTTTCTAATCAGTGAAATATATGCAGCAGCAGCAGTTTGGCGTGTGTTGAACAATGTGATTGAGAATGTTGTGTAGGTAATTGAGCCAAGCTGAGATTTGATCATGAGAATTCACTTGAAAAGCATGGTTAGGTGAAATTATGCACTAGTGTTCACACATCACTAGATATGGTAGGATTCCATCTTGTCGTTGTATACTCTGCCCTCAGTTAAGTTTTGTTAGACTCATCCCAAAAGATATTTATCCAAAATTTGATGTTTATAAATTTGAACAGCTTGATAGATTGCCCCTATAAGTGTTATCGGACTAGCATGTGACTTGTGTTTTTACCAGTGAGAGGAGCATTTACAAATGAAATATCCTTCACCTGAGACAGACAGGAAGGCAGTTCAAAACAAGTACATGGTACTGCCACACAAGGTTCAAAGGGGTGCCACTCTGACCAAGAGATGCCAAGAGTCATTGTCAGCTTGACATCTTTTATAATAAATCCCTAAACGGAATCACAATTGCATGAGTAAAGACTTTCAAAGCAATGCCCTAGGGGAGCGCGCAATTAGGGGAATTTCAATGAAGTAAATGGAAGCAAATGGAAAGATAACTATGAAAACATTTTTGTGAGTTCTAACACTAAGCAGAGCACAGGGATTTAAATACAGCATTGAAGAAGGTGTGTTTAGTTGAAATGATGACTGAGCTAGCGCTTTGCATAAATGTTTTCTTGTTGCATTTTGGGTATATATATACCATTTCCTCAAGCTTCCATTTTCGTCAATGGGATGACCTCTGACTATTTTTCTTTACATAGAGGTGTGCGTCAAGGATGCCCACTTTCCCCTTTACTATTTGTTTTAGCTCTAGAACCCTTTCTTACCAAGATTCGTCAAGACGACAGGATTTCTGGGTTTCCCTTCGGTTCCACTCAAGTTAAACTTTCGGTTTATGCGGATGATATCCTCTTTTATTGCTCTGACCCCCTATCCTCTTTACCTCCTTTCTTACAACAAGTATCCTCTTTTTCTGAGGTTTCTGGCTATCGACTAAACGTCGATAAATGTGAAGTACTTCCTTTGAATCCTCTATGTCAACGACATCATTTCGCTCCCTCGGGTTTTTCCTGGCAACCATCTAAAATCAAATATCTGGGTGTTTTATTCGCGCCACATCTATCCGACACTCTTAAATTGAATTTTACTTATATTTCTCAGAAACTGGACTCGGCCATTACTCGTTGGCACCCGCTCTTTCTATCATGGTGGGGTCGCCTTAACTCCATAAAGATGATGCTTTCTCCTCTTCTTCTTTATACCCTATCTATGCTTCCAATTCATATTCCGGTTTCTTATTTCAAAAAAATTGACTCTCTGCTTTTAAAATGTTTGTGGCAGGGCAAGCGTTCTAGGATAGCCATTGCTTCTTTGCGGAAAGATAAAGCTCAGTCCGGTATTCGTTTTCCCGACTTTAGAGAATATCACAGAGCTTTTGTTCTGAAACAGACCATCCGTTGGCTTTCGAATGATATTCCCTTTTATCCTCCCATTTGGTTACCCTTGGAATCTTCCTTCATTTTTCCTTTCAACTTCCGAGAACTTTTATCCTTCAAGTCCTTTCCTGCTCGCCTTCAATCTCCTATTATATCTCATTGTCGTGCTCTTCTTCTTCCCTTTCTATCTTCTTCATATCCCTCCCACGCCTCTCTTCATGAACAACCTATCTGGTTTAATCCTCATCTTAAAATTCGTAATCGTACTATTTATTGGAAGGTCTGGCATTCTCGAGGATTGTGTTGGATCTCTCAATTACTGTCTCATAATATCCCCTTATCCTTCTCTAATCTTAAGTCTTCTTTCTCATTACCCTCCAGTACCCGTTCACAATACGATTCACTTCTCCCTGTTCTTACCTCTTATCTTCAGTCATTGCCACTTTCCATCAATATTCCTTTAGAGCTCAAAACCACTTCCTCCTTAATTGATTCTACCCCCTCTGCTTCTTCCCTTTATAATTCTTTTCGCTACACGGCTACTCGAGAGAAATCTAAAATTGAGCTTGCTTGGGAATCCAATCTATCTCAACAATGGTCGGTTCTTCTCTGGGAGAAAATCTGGTCCAAACTTCATGGTACCTCTAGAGCTGCTAATAATACCCAAACTTTATACTTTATTTATAATAGAATTTTATTCACTCCTCTCTCCCTTTCCCGTTTTTCACCAGAGACACCCTCTACCTGTTGGTCTTGCCCTTATCCCTCAGCAGATTTAAAACACATGCTCTTTGATTGTCCACATATTTCCAGGTTCTGGCACTCTGTGTGGGCCCAAATCCAAAAGATTTTTCATTTTCAGGTTCCCTTCTCCCCTGCCCTTATTTTTCTTGGCTCTGTCTCACCTGACCTTCCTCAGTCCTCCAATCACTACCAACTCCTTGACCTCTTAATAGCGGCCGCCCTGCATTCTATCACATCTAACTGGAAACAAGCTGCAAACGTGTCCTATCGTTCTTGGTGGAACGCTGTGTGTTTTCATCACAGATTAGATACTAATTTTGTTTCCCCCATCTCAATGGCAATTAAACGAGATCTTATATGGCTTCCTTTGGTAAATTACCTATCCTCCAATGCCCCGACAAGCTCATTCATGGACCCTGAGGCTGTTGAGGTCCGTAAACCACCTTGAATTTCCCTTTCCTTTTGTTATCTGTAATCCCAATATTATCATAAAGTGTATTTGATGTTCGTACCCATTTTTTGCTATTGATATTTTCATGCTCATTTACCTGCCTTATGTGAGATTTTATTGTAATTAGCTCATGTATTTTCCCTCCATTGTAATTATTGACATACCCTTCTTACTGTTTCTTCTTTTCTACCCTCCTCCTTTTCTTATTTAATCTTCAATAAAAATCAAACTTAAAAAAAAAAAAAAAAGAATTTACTTAAAAAAAGGACTGACTTTTGTATTCTGCGGGGTCTAGAGATTAATGTAGCAAAGACTAAATACATGATTCTAGGGGTACACAAACCTTGCAGGCGGGGTGTGAAACTGGGTGGACAACTGCTGGACAGAGTGGATAATTTTGATTATCTTGGGATAAAAATTGATAGATCACTATTTTGGAAAGAACAAGTTAAGAAAAATAAAGCATTGTTGCTCCATAGTATAGGGCACCTACTTCTCGATCTTTATCTCCGGTTATGGAAGTGTATAGAGCCAAGGCACAAACTGACACCCATTTTGGTGCTGAAATATGGGGATCAGCTACTAATACTGCAGATCTAATTTGCTGTGAGGCTGGTTTCATGAGACCCTTGTTGAACCTACCTCAAAGCACTACTTCTATCCTATTGTACTTTGATCTTGGGCTAAAGAGAATTGGGGATTTGGCAGCTCTTGGACCTCTCCTCTTTTGGATTAAAATTTATTCAATACCGACCTCTCCTCATACAGTAATGGGCTCAAAGATATTCTGACCTTAGACAAGAATCATAAACTGCCATGGGTTAACCATGTAAAATCTTGGATGTTAAACAACTTGGAGCTTTAAACATGTTGGCATAACCCCTCATTAATTATAAGAGGTGGACTGTAGCTGAAGCTTAATAGGATTGTGTAGTTTAAGATTGCCATTGCTCTGTGAGTAGTGGTAGTTTATTGGACATCTCCTGGATAATAAGCCTAGTCCCCACTTTGAAAGTTTCATGAATGCTATTTGTCCTCAACAGGCTATAACACTCTATGTCAAGTTAAGATGTGGTACACTACTAACAAAAAGTTGTATAAATTAGTGGGCAGATTGTAATGATTTTACTGGAAATTATTTGACTTGCATTAATATTCTGGAAAATGTTGATCATATTTTGTTTTTCTGCCTGTCTTATAAGTATGCTAGGATAAATTGTATAAGACCACTTTGTCTGAATCTTTGAATTAGATGTTATGTAACGGCATCTAGATACTTCACACCGATCTGACTGAGCACAGTGTTTTCAGTATAAACACATTTTCATATGCTGTTTGTCTTCGACGAAAGCACCAAATCCACTCTTTTTAATTGTAACCTGTTTTATGTAGTTTTAGTGTTTTTTTCTGGATATATATATATATATATATATATATATATATATATATATATATACACACACAATATATATATACACACACACACACACATATATATATATATATATATATATATATATATTCTCACATCAACAAAGTTACCCTTGTGAAGACGCCACACACTTAGGGGAGCTTGAACCTTTCTTTTATTAAGGATCGCTGGTAAGTTGCAAGTGCTTCCTCACACCTCAGAAAGCCTGACGCGTTTCGAACGGCAATCGTTCTTTTTCGAAGGCTCCATTGTCCAGTCACCTGCATGCTAGTTTAATTAAGTATCCGCCGAGCAGCAATGTCCCCGCCCCAAGGGGCGTCAGCACTGCAAGTGCCGCTGGTACTCGTAGTTTCTCCAGTGAGTGCTGCAGGAAAGGCAATGCAAAGTATTACCCATGTGGGTTAGGGATGAGGAGACACGGAGCAGCCTCTTGCTTTTACAAGTCCTTAACACCGGAACTCCCCTGCTCCAATTGCAGTAACCCCAGTGAGTCACTGCTGGATCCGCCGTGGCAGTGGGGCATCTTCGCGACCGGGCTGGCCGCAAAAATTCTCACATCAACAAAGTTACCCTTGTGAAGACGCCACACACTTAGGGGAGCTTGAACCTTTCTTTTATTAAGGATCGCTGGTAAGTTGCAAGTGCTTCCTCACACCTCAGAAAGCCTGACGCGTTTCGAACGGCAATCGTTCTTTTTCGAAGGCTCCATTGTCCAGTCACCTGCATGCTAGTTTAATTAAGTATCCGCCGTGCAGCAATGTCCCCGCCCCAAGGGGCGTCAGCACTGCAAGTGCCGCTGGTACTCGTAGTTTCTCCAGTGAGTGCTGCAGGAAAGGCAATGCAAAGTATTACCCATGTGGGTTAGGGATGAGGAGACACGGAGCAGCCTCTTGCTTTTACAAGTCCTTAACACCGGAACTCCCCTGCTCCAATTGCAGTAACCCCAGTGAGTCACTGCTGGATCCGCCGTGGCAGTGGGGCATCTTCGCGACCGGGCTGGCCGCAAAAATTCTCACATCAACAAAGTTACCCTTGTGAAGACGCCACACACTTAGGGGAGCTTGAACCTTTCTTTTATTAAGGATCGCTGGTAAGTTGCAAGTGCTTCCTCACACCTCAGAAAGCCTGACGCGTTTCGAACGGCAATCGTTCTTTTTCGAAGGCTCCATTGTCCAGTCACCTGCATGCTAGTTTAATTAAGTATCCGCCGAGCAGCAATGTCCCCGCCCCAAGGGGCGTCAGCACTGCAAGTGCCGCTGGTACTCGTAGTTTCTCCAGTGAGTGCTGCAGGAAAGGCAATGCAAAGTATTACCCATGTGGGTTAGGGATGAGGAGACACGGAGCAGCCTCTTGCTTTTACAAGTCCTTAACACCGGAACTCCCCTGCTCCAATTGCAGTAACCCCAGTGAGTCACTGCTGGATCCGCCGTGGCAGTGGGGCATCTTCGCGACCGGGCTGGCCGCAAAAATTCTCACATCAACAAAGTTACCCTTGTGAAGACGCCACACACTTAGGGGAGCTTGAACCTTTCTTTTATTAAGGATCGCTGGTAAGTTGCAAGTGCTTCCTCACACCTCAGAAAGCCTGACGCGTTTCGAACGGCAATCGTTCTTTTTCGAAGGCTCCATTGTCCAGTCACCTGCATGCTAGTTTAATTAAGTATCCGCCGAGCAGCAATGTCCCCGCCCCAAGGGGCGTCAGCACTGCAAGTGCCGCTGGTACTCGTAGTTTCTCCAGTGAGTGCTGCAGGAAAGGCAATGCAAAGTATTACCCATGTGGGTTAGGGATGAGGAGACACGGAGCAGCCTCTTGCTTTTACAAGTCCTTAACACCGGAACTCCCCTGCTCCAATTGCAGTAACCCCAGTGAGTCACTGCTGGATCCGCCGTGGCAGTGGGGCATCTTCGCGACCGGGCTGGCCGCAAAAATTCTCACATCAACAAAGTTACCCTTGTGAAGACGCCACACACTTAGGGGAGCTTGAACCTTTCTTTTATTAAGGATCGCTGGTAAGTTGCAAGTGCTTCCTCACACCTCAGAAAGCCTGACGCGTTTCGAACGGCAATCGTTCTTTTTCGAAGGCTCCATTGTCCAGTCACCTGCATGCTAGTTTAATTAAGTATCCGCCGAGCAGCAATGTCCCCGCCCCAAGGGGCGTCAGCACTGCAAGTGCCGCTGGTACTCGTAGTTTCTCCAGTGAGTGCTGCAGGAAAGGCAATGCAAAGTATTACCCATGTGGGTTAGGGATGAGGAGACACGGAGCAGCCTCTTGCTTTTACAAGTCCTTAACACCGGAACTCCCCTGCTCCAATTGCAGTAACCCCAGTGAGTCACTGCTGGATCCGCCGTGGCAGTGGGGCATCTTCGCGACCGGGCTGGCCGCAAAAATTCTCACATCAACAAAGTTACCCTTGTGAAGACGCCACACACTTAGGGGAGCTTGAACCTTTCTTTTATTAAGGATCGCTGGTAAGTTGCAAGTGCTTCCTCACACCTCAGAAAGCCTGACGCGTTTCGAACGGCAATCGTTCTTTTTCGAAGGCTCCATTGTCCAGTCACCTGCATGCTAGTTTAATTAAGTATCCGCCGAGCAGCAATGTCCCCGCCCCAAGGGGCGTCAGCACTGCAAGTGCCGCTGGTACTCGTAGTTTCTCCAGTGAGTGCTGCAGGAAAGGCAATGCAAAGTATTACCCATGTGGGTTAGGGATGAGGAGACACGGAGCAGCCTCTTGCTTTTACAAGTCCTTAACACCGGAACTCCCCTGCTCCAATTGCAGTAACCCCAGTGAGTCACTGCTGGATCCGCCGTGGCAGTGGGGCATCTTCGCGACCGGGCTGGCCGCAAAATTCTCACATCAACAAAGTTACCCTTGTGAAGAAAACTAGCATGCAGGTGACTGGACAATGGAGCCTTCGAAAAAGAACGATTGCCGTTCGAAACGCGTCAGGCTTTCTGAGGTGTGAGGAAGCACTTGCAACTTACCAGCGATCCTTAATAAAAGAAAGGTTCAAGCTCCCCTAAGTGTGTGGCGTCTTCACAAGGGTAACTTTGTTGATGTGAGAATTTTTGCGGCCAGCCCGGTCGCGAAGATGCCCCACTGCCACGGCGGATCCAGCAGTGACTCACTGGGGTTACTGCAATTGGAGCAGGGGAGTTCCGGTGTTAAGGACTTGTAAAAGCAAGAGGCTGCTCCGTGTCTCCTCATCCCTAACCCACATGGGTAATACTTTGCATTGCCTTTCCTGCAGCACTCACTGGAGAAACTACGAGTACCAGCGGCACTTGCAGTGCTGACGCCCCTTGGGGCGGGGACATTGCTGCTCGGCGGATACTTAATTAAACTAGCATGCAGGTGACTGGACAATGGAGCCTTCGAAAAAGAACGATTGCCGTTCGAAACGCGTCAGGCTTTCTGAGGTGTGAGGAAGCACTTGCAACTTACCAGCGATCCTTAATAAAAGAAAGGTTCAAGCTCCCCTAAGTGTGTGGCGTCTTCACAAGGGTAACTTTGTTGATGTGAGAATTTTTGCGGCCAGCCCGGTCGCGAAGATGCCCCACTGCCACGGCGGATCCAGCAGTGACTCACTGGGGTTACTGCAATTGGAGCAGGGGAGTTCCGGTGTTAAGGACTTGTAAAAGCAAGAGGCTGCTCCGTGTCTCCTCATCCCTAACCCACATGGGTAATACTTTGCATTGCCTTTCCTGCAGCACTCACTGGAGAAACTACGAGTACCAGCGGCACTTGCAGTGCTGACGCCCCTTGGGGCGGGGACATTGCTGCTCGGCGGATACTTAATTAAACTAGCATGCAGGTGACTGGACAATGGAGCCTTCGAAAAAGAACGATTGCCGTTCGAAACGCGTCAGGCTTTCTGAGGTGTGAGGAAGCACTTGCAACTTACCAGCGATCCTTAATAAAAGAAAGGTTCAAGCTCCCCTAAGTGTGTGGCGTCTTCACAAGGGTAACTTTGTTGATGTGAGAATTTTTGCGGCCAGCCCGGTCGCGAAGATGCCCCACTGCCACGGCGGATCCAGCAGTGACTCACTGGGGTTACTGCAATTGGAGCAGGGGAGTTCCGGTGTTAAGGACTTGTAAAAGCAAGAGGCTGCTCCGTGTCTCCTCATCCCTAACCCACATGGGTAATACTTTGCATTGCCTTTCCTGCAGCACTCACTGGAGAAACTACGAGTACCAGCGGCACTTGCAGTGCTGACGCCCCTTGGGGCGGGGACATTGCTGCTCGGCGGATACTTAATTAAACTAGCATGCAGGTGACTGGACAATGGAGCCTTCGAAAAAGAACGATTGCCGTTCGAAACGCGTCAGGCTTTCTGAGGTGTGAGGAAGCACTTGCAACTTACCAGCGATCCTTAATAAAAGAAAGGTTCAAGCTCCCCTAAGTGTGTGGCGTCTTCACAAGGGTAACTTTGTTGATGTGAGAATTTTTGCGGCCAGCCCGGTCGCGAAGATGCCCCACTGCCACGGCGGATCCAGCAGTGACTCACTGGGGTTACTGCAATTGGAGCAGGGGAGTTCCGGTGTTAAGGACTTGTAAAAGCAAGAGGCTGCTCCGTGTCTCCTCATCCCTAACCCACATGGGTAATACTTTGCATTGCCTTTCCTGCAGCACTCACTGGAGAAACTACGAGTACCAGCGGCACTTGCAGTGCTGACGCCCCTTGGGGCGGGGACATTGCTGCTCGGCGGATACTTAATTAAACTAGCATGCAGGTGACTGGACAATGGAGCCTTCGAAAAAGAACGATTGCCGTTCGAAACGCGTCAGGCTTTCTGAGGTGTGAGGAAGCACTTGCAACTTACCAGCGATCCTTAATAAAAGAAAGGTTCAAGCTCCCCTAAGTGTGTGGCGTCTTCACAAGGGTAACTTTGTTGATGTGAGAATTTTTGCGGCCAGCCCGGTCGCGAAGATGCCCCACTGCCACGGCGGATCCAGCAGTGACTCACTGGGGTTACTGCAATTGGAGCAGGGGAGTTCCGGTGTTAAGGACTTGTAAAAGCAAGAGGCTGCTCCGTGTCTCCTCATCCCTAACCCACATGGGTAATACTTTGCATTGCCTTTCCTGCAGCACTCACTGGAGAAACTACGAGTACCAGCGGCACTTGCAGTGCTGACGCCCCTTGGGGCGGGGACATTGCTGCTCGGCGGATACTTAATTAAACTAGCATGCAGGTGACTGGACAATGGAGCCTTCGAAAAAGAACGATTGCCGTTCGAAACGCGTCAGGCTTTCTGAGGTGTGAGGAAGCACTTGCAACTTACCAGCGATCCTTAATAAAAGAAAGGTTCAAGCTCCCCTAAGTGTGTGGCGTCTTCACAAGGGTAACTTTGTTGATGTGAGAATTTTTGCGGCCAGCCCGGTCGCGAAGATGCCCCACTGCCACGGCGGATCCAGCAGTGACTCACTGGGGTTACTGCAATTGGAGCAGGGGAGTTCCGGTGTTAAGGACTTGTAAAAGCAAGAGGCTGCTCCGTGTCTCCTCATCCCTAACCCACATGGGTAATACTTTGCATTGCCTTTCCTGCAGCACTCACTGGAGAAACTACGAGTACCAGCGGCACTTGCAGTGCTGACGCCCCTTGGGGCGGGGACATTGCTGCTCGGCGGATACTTAATTAAACTAGCATGCAGGTGACTGGACAATGGAGCCTTCGAAAAAGAACGATTGCCGTTCGAAACGCGTCAGGCTTTCTGAGGTGTGAGGAAGCACTTGCAACTTACCAGCGATCCTTAATAAAAGAAAGGTTCAAGCTCCCCTAAGTGTGTGGCGTCTTCACAAGGGTAACTTTGTTGATGTGAGAATTTTTGCGGCCAGCCCGGTCGCGAAGATGCCCCACTGCCACGGCGGATCCAGCAGTGACTCACTGGGGTTACTGCAATTGGAGCAGGGGAGTTCCGGTGTTAAGGACTTGTAAAAGCAAGAGGCTGCTCCGTGTCTCCTCATCCCTAACCCACATGGGTAATACTTTGCATTGCCTTTCCTGCAGCACTCACTGGAGAAACTACGAGTACCAGCGGCACTTGCAGTGCTGACGCCCCTTGGGGCGGGGACATTGCTGCTCGGCGGATACTTAATTAAACTAGCATGCAGGTGACTGGACAATGGAGCCTTCGAAAAAGAACGATTGCCGTTCGAAACGCGTCAGGCTTTCTGAGGTGTGAGGAAGCACTTGCAACTTACCAGCGATCCTTAATAAAAGAAAGGTTCAAGCTCCCCTAAGTGTGTGGCGTCTTCACAAGGGTAACTTTGTTGATGTGAGAATTTTTGCGGCCAGCCCGGTCGCGAAGATGCCCCACTGCCACGGCGGATCCAGCAGTGACTCACTGGGGTTACTGCAATTGGAGCAGGGGAGTTCCGGTGTTAAGGACTTGTAAAAGCAAGAGGCTGCTCCGTGTCTCCTCATCCCTAACCCACATGGGTAATACTTTGCATTGCCTTTCCTGCAGCACTCACTGGAGAAACTACGAGTACCAGCGGCACTTGCAGTGCTGACGCCCCTTGGGGCGGGGACATTGCTGCTCGGCGGATACTTAATTAAACTAGCATGCAGGTGACTGGACAATGGAGTCTTCGAAAAAGAACGATTGCCGTTCGAAACGCGTCAGGCTTTCTGAGGTGTGAGGAAGCACTTGCAACTTACCAGCGATCCTTAATAAAAGAAAGGTTCAAGCTCCCCTAAGTGTGTGGCGTCTTCACAAGGGTAACTTTGTTGATGTGAGAATATATATATATATATATATATATATATATATATATATATATATATATATATATATATATATTACCTACTAGCGGTCGCCAGTAGGTATATATAGTTAGGATTTTTTCTCTATGGGATTTTTGAAAATTCTATGTCTAATAACTTTGGCGTTTGTGGACGGAATTGGCTGAAATTTTCAGGAAAATGGCACATTTTGTTTCTGAGCAGCCCTTAAAAATTTGGGGGGGGTTCGTCAAGGGGGGGCCGAGAAAAAAGGGGGGTCCCAAAACGTGTTTTTAACATTGAGTTTTCCATAGGGCGGTTGGCCTCACTTTTAGCCCGAACGGCTGAATGGATTTGCACGAAACTTGGCAAAATTGTAGGGACTGGTAGCCCGATGTGCCTTTTGTAGGTCTCAATATATGTGCTCCAGTGGATTTTGAGAAATTAACGTTTAAAAAAAGATATATATCTGTAACAGCGGACCGGGCAGCGTCCCAGGACGCGTACTTTTCGCGCAACGGAGCTTTGTGAAGCGAAGCTGATTGGTTCTCTGGCGTCTGTCAACATTCCAAAAAGTCCGTAGCGGCCGCCATCTTGTCTCTCGGTAGGATCGAGAGACAAGAGGAGGCCAAAACAAAGGGGGAAATAACCATAAGGGGGCATAGTAGATCCTCGCTGACCCCCTAGGTTTGATGTGGAGGTTTTAAAAGGGCCCCGCGGGGCAAAAAAAATAATAATAATAATAATCGAACGGCTGAATGGATTTGCACGAAACTTGGCAAAATATTAGGGACTGGTAGCCCGATGTGCCTTTGCTAGGTCTCAATATATGTGCTCCAGTGGATTTTGAGAAATTAACGTTCAAAAAAAGATATATATCTGTAACATCGCTCCGCTTCGCGTAACGGAGGTTTGCGAAGCTGATTGGTCATTCTGTCACTGGGCTATAGTTGGGCTACATCTGGCTGATATTTGGGCTACATTTGTTTTTTTGTGTGTCTGGCGGCCATCTTTGGGCTACATTGGGCTACATTGGGCTTCATTGGGCTACATTGGGCTACATTTGGGCTCCAACATATATATAGGCCAATGTAGCCCAATATATATTTTTCAAAGTTAATTTTCGTAAAAACCACTGGAGCATATATCTTGAGACATAGCAAAGGCACATCGGGCTACCAGTCCCTACAATTTTGCCAAGTTTCGTGGAAATCCATTCAGCCGTTCGAGCTAAAAGTGAGTCCAACCGCCTTATGGAAATGAAGGAAATGAATGGGTAATTTGTAATTAGCAAATAGCTAATCGCAAACTAGGAATGGTAAAGAATCGCTATTTATTCCTTAAAGTTCGCTATTTAGGAAATGCAAAAAACTTTGATGATACATATGGCGGTTCATCTCTAACAAGATAAGAAGCATAGGGATACATTTATGATGACTGGCGCATCACCAGGGATGTGTTAGTCATTCTGTGCCGCTGTTCCGTCACCTATGGTGTGCTGCATTTACAATGCGGCGCATCATGGGGCAAAAACAGCACAGATGCGTGATGTATCTGTGCCGTAAAGGTGGCGCATTGCTGGAGTTGTATCGCAAGTGTGATGAAGCTCCAGCAAGGGTCGGGGGTGCCCCTGTCGCAGGGTTTCTGTTCTCACACAGAACTGTGGACAGAGGATTGGAACCTCGGCGAATTAGGGTGTCCCAAAACTCACGTTAGTAATCAAAAACCCCTTAGCAAGCTAGGTACAGTGTCACATTGGATATAACAAACTCTCAATGTTTAGACAATCCAGAATATGAACTTATAGTACCTCAGGATACGTGGAACTCATGAACAGTCGGTCGTTATATATTTCTTAGAAACCAGAACATGGAGTTAAGAAGAACACATGTGTATTTGAAATGTTTATTTACTAATGCCGTCTTCTCAGGCGTAGTATCTTAGATAATACAAGTACACATATTATCAGTAGCAAAATTACCAGCATAGTTACTAGTACATAAAAAGCGAATGGTGATAGTATGTTAACATGCTGTAAATGAATAAGAGTTAGCAACACTTATAAGCAGCCGCGGGCCGTGGAGGGAGTTACGGTGAGGCAGGGAGGCGGGGAGGGGGAGAAGCAGGGTGGATAATACAAGTACACATATTATCAGTAGCAAAATTACCAGCATAGTTACTAGTACATAAAAAGCGAATGGTGACAGTATGTTAACATGCTGTAAATGAATAAGAGTTAGCAACACTTATAAGCAGCCGCGGGCCGTGGAGGGAGTTACGGTGGGGCAGGGAGGCGGGGAGGGGCAGGGTAGAGAGGGCTCCACCCTGCTTCTCCCCCTCCCCGCCTCCCTGCCTCACCGTAACTCCCTCCACGGCCCGCGGCTGCTTATATCTCACCCTCCCTAATACACATATTATATTATTTGCTAAGAAGGTCTCTTTGTGTTGGTTTAGGGCGTGCCCATACTTTAGTGTCTTAGATTTGAAGGAATCACATCAGCATACACCAGCTCTCTCTTCATGTGAACCGCATCAACTGTTGTGTATGTGTGTTCGGCAAAGCAATATAAAACCCGCCTCATGCCCAGAATTGGCAGAAGTTGCACTTATGTTATGAGTATGAAGTCGTGGAGATCAGACCTCATAACAATTCTGTATCGTGTTGTTCTTGAAACTTTAGCACTCGCTGTACAGATATAGTTTAACAAGCAAAGCAGATAGTAGAGCAATAACATATTATTCTCATGTAAACCACGATGAACTACTAGGTGGAAAGCTAAAGCAACAACTAAGTGTCGTGTGCAGAAGTTGCAAAAAAGGAAAAATGGCGTTTAAACCGGTAATGAGCCCATGCTAACTTAACACGGTGTAAAGATATCCAGGACCTAGATGACACCTCCCCATGATCCGGAAACGAACTGAATAAGATAATAGAAGTGCCATCTCATGAGAGCAGATTGCAAGTTTATATGTGGACGGTCCGCAAGGTAAAGCATTAAAAACTAGGAAAATTTAATGCTAAAGAAAAATAAAACAGCCAAGTACTTTATCGAGTCTTAAGCCGATAGGCAAGGTAAATAATAAAAACTTGACAAATAAGTCAATGAATTGTCAATGAAATGCTAGTACTCAGCATATCAAACATGAAAAAGGTCTATGACATAACTGTGTATGCAAAATAAGCTGCAACAGCCTCCAATAGGAAGTCACCGTCTTCATCCGAAAACAGTTCAGCCATCCAATTTAAAAGCGGAAAAGAACATACGTGCTCTCCCAGCACCGGATCCTCTATCACCATCAGAGGACAGCTCGGTGGGTTTTCAAGAAAGCTCTGTTCCAAGAAAGACTGTGCTGCCGCCAGTAAATTCCAGGGACCAAGTAGTCCATGCATCAATGCCACAGCCATAATCCTTTCGCCAGGACAAACCAACTCGTGAGTAATGATAGGAGTCATCAGCTGATTAAAGTCGACGTCAGGAGAAACCGGTCCGCAGAGACACAAATCAATGGCCCAATCGAAATCACAGGTCAGGCAGTGAAATACAGGCTGGACACAGGTGAAGTAGGAGAATCGAAAAGATAATCCATATGCCGTGCTTAATATCGCCAACGGCATTGTGCCATAATATTCTAGCATGCGATTGCGGAACAGTGTCAGCAGCTGCAGGGTGGGAGGTTGCATAGGAGGGACATCCATATTTAAAAATGTAAAAAAGCACAAGAGCGTCCGCTGGTAATGCAAGTAAAAATGCCAATCCACGAAGCAGAGTGGAGAAAATAGAATGAAAGAAAGCAGGGATGACTCCAAAGATTTTCTCAAATGAAGTCACGAGACCACTGGTAACAACTTTAAAAAAGTGCGCCAGGGCCTTTGTGGAGGATGCGTTAAAGATAGTCCGAACCATCTTGCTGAAATTGAAAGGCAAATCTGAATTGAAAAGGGTCTGCACCTCTGTACGGGTGTTCGCTATGTGAAGCACGAAAGTTTCACGGGCCGAACTCAAGGCCACCTCTCTCTGAGACAAAAGAGCTCTTATTCTTGCCATGCCGTTGAAATCTCTCCCAAGGTTGGTATTTGTGGCCAGATTGAAAATTTCCTATGTTCATGTGTGGGAGGAAATAGAACATTTCTGCAGCAAATAACCCGTTCACTTACTGTTACGATAAAAGGAATACTTTTAATTAACTCAGAACAATCTTCATTATTGAGCATCAAATAACTACCATTTTCCAACAACTTGAACGTGGGGATGATAGCAGGAACTGGCGTGCCTTGCAACACGCAAGCCATATTTGGTCGGTGTTTGTTGCATGAACCGTGTAACTGTATGTGCCTACACATTAGTGAATGATCTGGCGTCTCAGTGCATTCCTCTCCATTCAGATAAACTTCTTGATCATCTTTGAAACATCTGTATGTGTATGGAAGCGACCAGACCTCATGAAGAAAAGCACTACCTAAAGGTTCATAACGACCTATTGGTATATATTTCATACAATTTGAAAACTTATATAAAGCAAAAGGCAGCGTTATTAAACCGTGGATAAGGCACGTTGCCAAAAAACCCGCAATCCTCTGCTGATGATGTCACGAGCGAAACAAAAAAAATATTTAAAAAAAAATTATTAATAAACATATAAAATATATTTTTGGATTTAAAGAAGAATACATTTTACAGATATAGATATTAGCTTTTAAAAAACCAATGAAATTCACTGAAAAAACCATAGGTTATAGACCATATATAGTTAGGAATTAGCATTTAAAAACCCTTATTTTACTCACACAAAACCATTGAAATTCCATATATAGTTAGTTGTACTAACTATATATCGCGCACCCGCAATCCACTGCTGATCCTGTCACATATTACATCATTCATGACATGGTCAGTGACATCACTGATGACATCACTGATGACATCTCAAATGACATCACTGATGACATCACTGATGACAACATCCAGTGACTGTATGTTTCTGTAAAGTTAAAATATGTCTTACATATTGAAGAATGAGTGGATGTATAAGTGTCTGGATGAAGGATTTAGTAGGTGCATGACTGACTGTATAAGTGAGTGATTAAATGTGTCTCACTGAGTGCATGGGTTAGTGACTAAACTGTTTTAAATTGTGCATTATTGTGTCTGTTGTTCTGTAATCTGATGCATGTGTTGATCAGTAGCTAAATGAGTAACTATATGGGTTATTGATTGGTTGCCCAAGCATTTGTATGGGAGACTGAGTGTGTGTGTGGGTGGCTGGGAGGTGTATGACTCTGTGCATAGATGTGTGAGCAGTTGATTCACTAGATGTATGGGTTCAAAAGTGCATGTGGAAACAGCTGTATGGGCGGTTGACTGTGTGCATGAGTGTATTGGTGAGTGAATGGATATCTCAGTGCTACATGTCAAAGTAAGTACATATGTAAAATACAGTACATGTGAGAGTTGACATATATAAATAACTGTGCATAGGAGCCAGTGAATGTGTGAGTGGCTGTATGCATCATTGTGAACTTGTATCCAGGATTGTATAAGAGAGTAAATATGTTTTAGTATATGTTTGAATAAGTAAGGTGTGTATAACTGTATAGTTGAGAAAATGGAGGTGTGATTGATTCTTTGCATGACTGACTAGGTGTCTGAGTAACTCCATGGATGAGTGACAGTCTGTGAGTGTATGTTTACACTGAGTGTATCTAAGGTTATATTAGAGTCTGAAGAGGTTCATTGTATTATCACATGAATGATGTCATCAGTGATGTGATCAGTAATGTCAAATGAGATGTCATCAGTGATGTCATCAGTGGTGTCATTTGAGATGTCATTAGTGATGTCATCAGTGATGTCATTTGAGATGTCATCAGTGATGTCATCAGTGATGTCACTGACCATGTCATGAATGATGTAATATGTGACATGATCAGCAGTGGATTGCGGGTGCGCGATATATAGTTAGTACAACTAACTATATATGGAATTTCAATGGTTTTGTGTGAGTAAAATAAGGTTTTTTAAATGCTAATTCCTAACTATATATGGTCTATAACCTATGGTTTTTTCAGTGAATATATATATATATATATATATATATGGGAAACAACCTTTACAACACAACTTTTACAACGCACTAACATTACAACGAAACTTTTACAACGCAACATCCATTACATAGCATGCCATTAAAACGCATGACACTACAAAGCATACCATACAACGCATGTCATTACAATGCAGTCATTACAACGCATACCATTACAACGCATACCATTACCATCCAACACTTACCCTACTGTTACACCCCCTGTAGTTAGAATAGTAATTTTTACCCCTACACTATCCAACACATACCCTACTGTTACACCCCCTGGAGTTAGAATAGTAATTTTTACCCCTACACTATCCAATACTTACCATACATGCAATGTAATGTTATGCGTTGTAATGGTATGCGTTGTAAAGGTAGTATGCAGTGTAATGGAATGCGTTGTAAAGGTAGTTTAAAAAAATTCCTTGTAACGGCATGCGTTGTAATGGAATGCGTTGTAATGGATGGTGCGTTGTAAAAAATGCGTTGTAAAGGTGTGCGTTGTAAAAGTATGCGTTGTAACGTCATACAACCATATATATATATATATATATATATATATATATATATATATATATATATGCGTGTGTGTGTGTGTGTGCATGTGTGCGTGTGGTTGTAGATTTTCTATTTTTATCTCCAATGGGGAAATAGTTTTGTTTAACATATTTAGGAAAAGGCATTCCTGTTAAACAATATTTTAGTTACCATATTCTAGTTCCACAGTGAAGAGGACATTATGAAAATTTCTGAGGGCTCATCTGTGACTTATAATAGGTATCTGCAGCACAGTTCAGCTCCATGCAGTATTAGTCAGTGAAGAGTTACTGATGGAAAATATAAAAGGCCAATTCAAACAAGTATTTACAAGTTCAGTGGTCTCCACCACTGCTCCTCTTGGAGGTGTCATCGCTTTTGTGATGGGAGCACAAATATGCTGGCTGATTATCATCAGATGTGGAGTGGAAATAAACCACAAATCTATGTCAAATAGCGCAAAGGCTCTATAAACTCTACAGCAGTGGTGTAGCAAGACCTTCTTCGCCAATTGCGGCCCCCCGAGTCCGCCGCCCGCGGCCTTATGTAAGAGTGGGAGTCAGGCTGCTGCCCCCAAATCTCGTGCTGCCTGAGGTGGACCGCCCCCCGCCCTCCCTTGCTACAGTGGTGTAGCTCTATAGCCATTTAAATCAAGATGCAACACATCATTTATTATTATTATTAGTAGTAGTAGTAGTAGTACTAGTAGTAGTAGTAGTTGCATCAATAATAACATCGTAAAAAGCAGGAGAAGAACATTTTCTATGACTCACCTCTATGTGAGAAACAACTGGTTTCACTATAGTATCCTTCCCAGCATTCCCTTGAGGTACATTAGAAGCCAGCTGGTCAGGTGAAGTGCAAGAGCAGTCACATAATGTGGGGGAGCTCACCTTGTGATACTTGGAGAAGCATTCACTGTCCTCAGTCTTGCACCTTTCCCGAGCACCAACTATTGTGCAGTGCAATCATTACAGGAAGACAGACAGGCACTCTTAAATGGAACTGCCAATTTTAGTTTTTCACTAGTAACACTGATTGTGACTGGAAAATATTGATATTTGTTTGATACAGTGGTTCATTTTGTAGTCGGAACGCTTGCTGTAGGTTAATGATGATTAGATTATGGGAGAGGTAGACTGCAGGACAAGCTCTTTTCTAATGAATTGAATTGATTTAATTGAGTACAATGAATTAGATTGATTAGGCAGTGGTGAAGAGTAATGAAGAGGAATGGTTCCTGGATATTTTTTGCTCGAAAAGTAAGTTAAGAATAGGTCTTCCATTTTTATGCCAGAGGGTATGTATGATGGGGTATGCATAGTTTGTTTATTTATTGTTTTTCATCTGCTTAGTTACACGTAATTTTTGCTAGCAGAAGGCGTATTTACTCAAAAAAATGTAAGCATGAAACCTGTGAAACTGGGTGTGTACCAACGTCTGCATTAGTAAATCTTACCATATGCTCAAAGAATGGGAGGGAGCCAGTATCATACCCTATAGACACACACCGCCCACCGAAGGGTGGCCACTTAATACCTTCTACCAACCTGGCCGGACAGTTGGGGTCCCTTCATCAAATAAATCACGGGCTCTGGTACTCACAGGCACTCTGGGATATCGGCGCTCCAGAAGGGCCCCTGAGGTATGAATGCTAAGAGCCCCCCCTTGGAATGGGAGGGCATGGTAAACAGCAACAATGGCCCACTTCCCTCGAATGTTTCCCTAAATCTTCCTCCTGTCCGGGCTCCCTACGTTGTAGTACTCACTGGCGTCCCTGTATTAAAAAACATTGCTAGGAAAGACTAGTACACCCTAAGGAACAGAGTGACTCACTTGTTGTCCCTCCTGGGCACTGAAGGCCAGAATTTGGGCGATAGGCTCATTGTGGCTAGGAGGGTCGACTGGGTGGGACCTTCTCCTAAAACCCGTGTTGGGGATTTTATTGTTATCAATTTTGATTGCCAGGGTTCTGTCCACACATTTTTTAACCTTGCTAATTTGTGCATCCACTATACAGGCCCTACAAGTGGGCTATTTCTATCGGGCAGCCATTGCCCCAATCCCCTCATGGTCTTGTGTGGGCTCCAAATGTCATTATATTAGCAATAGTAGGCAGGCTGAGGCCAATGCATTCACTATAAAAACGACAAACAGGTTTGAGGCCCTGGGAGTGGATGCATTGGATTGATCCCTTGCCCCACAGATGTGATCAACCCAAGTATGACATGATCAGTGTTTGGGTCCAATAGGATGTTATCTGAATGATCAAATTCTGGGATCTTGTTGTGTGAGGTTCATGGTGTTACCCGAAATCAGGTCCAATGAGATTCCCAAAGTTAGACCTGCTTGGTTGGATGCCCTTGATAGGGACAATGTCATTTTACCCACTGTCACCGCAGGAAGCCGTACACAATTGAATACTAGTATTGCTTCTAGCGCCCAAGATTAGTGTCTTGGAATGTGGCCAAAGTAAAGGGTAAAAGATTCCACCCAGCCTGGCTCACATACTTTATACCGTTCACCATATTGTGTCTCCAGTAGATATGGGAGACAGAGGGATTGTTTTTCCTGGATGGATATATGTCCTTTTTTAACCCTGCCGTGCCCTCTTCGAGGGGATGCCTCAAAGGCTGTTTGTAAACCTGGGTCTCTCTATCATTAGATTGCAAGATGGAGCATTTGGCCACAACTTCCCCTAATGTGCAAGTAACTGTGTTTTCATAAACAGTGGTTGGTGGTTTTATTGGACATTGAGCTTAAGGACGATGTAAAAGCTAGTCTTCCTTTAGTAGGAGATTTTAACATACATCTATGCCCATGTTTTTTCACTTCATGTGACCATATCTATAGTGAAGGCACCTTATATCTTGAGCAAAGTGAAGCAAAAACCTGCTTGAATAATATTTTGGCTACATTTAATTTGGAATGTGTCATGGCTAATCATTTCAAAATGTGAATGGTCATTTTTCTTCCACTTTTGTTGACTGTGGAGTGAATTCAGCATTAGATTTTATTTTGATTACTGCATCTTTGCCGAATTGGTTATGTTCCTTTGATGTAAATATTACTGGCTTTAGCTATCACTATTGCATTTTTGTCGATATTAGTAGCTTGTTTGTATGAGTCCCCATACAAAGCATCACATCCCAGTTGGATGGTAAGGTAACTGATTAAAATGGTCTAAAATTATCCCTGAAGATTTCTCAAAGAGCCTAATAGTTGCTATGGGTAAGGAATTTGACTTGTGCTTGGGAACTTCTAAATTCACCTGGCCATTCGAGAATACTTTGCTGTTATATCTAAAAAGAATGTTTAAAACTCTTGCCCTGGAATCTCTGCAGGATATACCTGATGAAGCCATTAAGGTACCAAGGCAACTGATAAAAGACCGGTACAGGGATTACCTTTGGGGCAAAATGATTAAAAACTGTGTATCAGGTGGTCTAAAAGATCTTTTTCTACACCATAAAATTATCCCTCACTATGAAGCACCTGTAGACGGGATACAGAGCTCCCTTCCAAGGCAACAGTATTTGAAGTTTGGATTGGGTACCCTTCCATTAACCAAGTTTTATGGGATAAACGAGGTTATGATGGATCTTGAAGGAAATTGCACCTGTAGTTTAGGCACGAAGTGCGATATTTTGCACATATTGTTAGATTGTCTTAAGGTCCTTGATACACGGAAATTGTTTTTATGACCAGTATTTATAAAATATGGTACAAAGAACCATGCACAGGCAGCAGAATTGCTAACGGAAATGATTAACTTGGATATTGCATGTGCACTGGGTAGATTTATGCTTGAGGCTAAAAAAGTTTTTAATGTATATAAAACCAGGATTTTATGAAATTCATTTTAGGATAACAGGATAGGAAAGAAAATAACTATTTATTATGGTACTGTATTTTTTATTGTGTATATACGATTATGATATTGTATTATGGAAAGAAGGAAATGTTCCATTATTTTTATGTTTAAGGACCAATCGTCTAAATAAACATTACTTTGAAGGGAAAAAAATAAATAAAATAATTGAGTTTACAGGTAGATGGGGGAACACCAATGAATCTAGTAAATCCTGCCCAGTGGGCAAAGTGAGCTTTGATACCACCATCCATTTTGTATTCTTCTGCCCACCTACACTATCACTCTTAAGAAATGGATTATTCAGTGTGTCGTCTTCTGGGAATAAGGACCCTTAGGGCAGCCTTAAGTTTACTGAAATCCGAGAAAAGGGAAGTATTCATGATTGATATGGCCAAATTTCTACATGCAGCATGGTTTATAAATATGCGGATATGAAGTACAATTGTTATCTTCAGCACTTGGTAGAACTTGTAAATTGCTAGGATCATTATGCATAGAATATCCTATGTCGTAATGTAAGCTATCAGATTTTGCATACCCAACCTAGAAGGTGGGCTGCAACTCTATGGACCATGGAATGAGGGAGGATACAGCCCTGTTTGATTTAGCGTAGATTGATCAATATTTTAGGGGGAAACTGCAGTAGTACCTATCTTGTACACCAAGGGCAATTGTGGCAACAGGCTTCTCAGTTCTTTACTCTTCTTTTTCTTAATTGAGTTTTTCTACATTTTATTTTTTTAACCTTCTGGAATTGCTAAGATGTGATTATTGCTTATACATATTGCTGTATTTATTTGTATGTGTTTTATGGATTTGTAATCCGAAATAAACAATTGGAATTGACTCATGCCTGGGGGACCCTTTTGATGAGGTTGCTTTTCTGAGGGCATAGCATAAGATCCAAACAAATGTTAGAACCAGATTACCCTTCCTCCTAAAATGGTTAGCAAAAATAAACCCAGATGATTTAATAAAGATTGGGCTGAGACCCACAAATTGCTATTGTTCACATCTGAAGCTCAGCCTAAAGATCGATGCCTAATATCTTGCAGGCGTAGAGCATATAAGAGAGCAAAAAAGGGAACTCAGAGAGGACGCCTGGTCTGACCTGATGGAATCCTCGTCCAAGGCAAACAGTAGTCAATTGTGGGAGAAAGTTAATCGCCCTCCATTCAATGGCAATGGTGCACATGTCACTTCTTCCCACATTTCCCCTGAGAAGTGGAGTGAGCATTTTGAGGGCATTAAGGTTCTGAGGATTGTGTTTACTTGCATGGGCCCCCAATTACTGCTTCAGTGCCAGAACAGTGTAGCTTAACATCTGATGTGGAGGAGGTTGAGCTAGCAATTGAATGCATGATAAGTCATAAGACCCCTGGTCCCAACAGGATCCCAGCTTACCTGTTCAAGATGCTACCTAGCATGTTAGCCCCAATGTCTGCTTGATTATTACATCTGGCTTTATGTACAGGGTTACCACATGCATGGTCTCAGTCTATCACTATTCCTGTCTATAGCAAGGGCTCAAGGGGTCTTCCATGTTGCTACAGGCCCATTTCCCTGAAATACTTGGTCGTCAAGGTAATAGGCAAGGAGATCCTAGCAAGAGCCATGTCATTGGCTGATGAAGGGTCCATTTTTTATGATTTGCAATATGGCTTCCAACCAGGCTTGGGTACCTGTGACCAGTGTTTACATTTTTACATGCTGATCAGCAAATATACTATTGCAAAATCAGGATCATTATTCATTTCATATATTGATTTATCCTACTCCTTTGATGAGGTGAATTGAGCCAAACTCTGGCCGATCTTACTGGACATGGGGTTGGACATAGCTATCATTGGCTTTCTCAGTGAGTAACTGAGACGAGGGCGGTTGTTTGATAGAACATAGATGGGTCTTGCTCTAAGCTCCTTTAGGTTCAGGAGTGAAGTTAGACAGGGATGTATAATGGCCCCTTTTTTTATTCACATTGTATGTGAATGACTTGGGGGCTAGGTTACTTGAAAAGCCAGTTGATTGCCTACGAATAGGTTCCCACCAGCTACCTGCATTGCTATATGCAGATGATACTAGTTTACTGGCAAGAACAGCCCTTGGTCTCCATACATAGCTTGATGGTTTTATGCAATATATGAACAGTTTAGATCTCCGTACTAATTACAACAAATCACATGTGGTGGTGCTGGGACCCAAAAAGACCAGGCTGAAATCTTTTCATGTCCACGACAACAGCCTGTCCAGGGTCCAGACTTATATCCATTTAGGCGTTGTTTTTGATGAACGGACTACATTGGTTCCCCTGATAAAATCTAAGAGATTAGCACTGTCAAGAAGCATAGGAACACTCTTTTAATTTTCTACTTGAATAGGTAGCTAGTCACTTGGTGCCCTGATTAAGGCTTACCAGGCTAAATCATTCTCAGTAGCCACCTATGGTAGCGATGTCTGGGTTATGTCTAATAACTTTTAGCATCTTCAAGTAGTTGAAAATGGAATCTGTAGGTGCTTATTAGTGGTTCCTGCTTCTTCCTCCACTTTTAACATTCAAGAGGAGCCAGGGGTGCTGTTTGTCGGATTGTATTGCCCTCCACCCTTGATTAGGTCACTTAGTATCTGGGAGCGATTGGAAGACCATCTAGATAGAGAGATAATCAGGGATTGCTTGGAGCTCGTTGGGTGGAGGTCAGTTTGATGGCTGATGTACATCAGGGGCAAATTTGCAAAACTAGATAGGCTTGCTTTGTTTGAGTTGCCCTCTTCCATAACAGAAGCATATTGCATGGACCCAGGATATCTTTTTATTATGGAGGAAAAGTGAGAGGGAGGCAATTGAGTTGGAGAAACCCCTGGTCTGAGAACATGCATTGATTGTAACAGTTCCCGCCATTGAACCATATCAGCTTAGCACTGTTAATGTTCACCATTGTTTCCACCTTACCATATTTAGGTTTAAAAGTAAGTCTTGAATAGTACCAGTAGATGACTGTAGCAGACAATGTTTCTCAGGGCCAGTTTCTGTGTTAACCAACATCTTGCTCACTGGCGTAACGAAACTTGGGGGGAGGGGGCCTGCAAGGTACGTGGACGGGTCCCCTCCAGAATCAATCAGGAACTCTGGGCCGTGGCTCTGTACTGAGGGCACCCCCTGGAGCTTGCCCCTACTGCCCCCACACCGCAGGGACTGTAGGAGCCTCTGTTATGCCACTGCTGATATGCTGTGATCTCCTGAAACTGTTTATATGTGATGCAGCCTCCCTGAAGAAAAGCTAGAAAAAATTGTGTGAAGCAAAATTTCACGAAATTCACTTAACATGCTATTCTGAAATTTAGTGAATTTCTTCGGCATAATTAAAATTTTTATCAGGCCCAAAAAATTACCCAGAATCCACTGGAGACAATATCCTCACGAGCAGTGGGCATCCTTGCCAAATTTCTCTTTGTCGCTGTTTATAGTTGTATAAAACAACAGAGGAACGCTGCGACACGCAAGACTGCCAGAGATGAACGAATTTGATCAAGCCTTGGAAATACAAAGGTAACCCGCTGTACTGAAGGAATTGCAATATATTGCCCATCTGCGCCCCATCTACGTGTACCCATCTTAACATGGCCGGCTGACCTGCAAGTTCAGTTCACATGAAATGATGGATGCGTTCATCAAAGAAGCTCCTAGCAAGCAGAAAGAGATGAACCTACAAGCTGGTGTCACATTACCTGGTGGAGCGAAACAAGGCACTTGACAGCAATGTATGACTTTACCTTTAATTGAGACATCTTTCCTTACTACTAAGATGGAATAGAGAGCGAGAGAGAGTCATGTCTGATAGTGTAGAAACTGAAAAAAGTCAATGTAACATATTGCTACTGTTATTGTCTTACATCGACCTCACCTTAAACTATATTTCTTTGCATCAGACATGCCACAAGGAGGAAGGAGTAGACAGTTGAATATTTCAAACGGAATATTTTCTTTGTTTAACAATTTAACCAATTGTATGGCATAGTCAAAGAAATGTGTAGAGATGGAAACATGGAGGTAAGACAAGCACAAAGACACAGCAAATATGTTGCTAGAATATAGAGGCCTGAATATCCTATGACAAACATATTGTGTCCTAAATATCGCTTTCAAAAATATTCTATTATTCGAGTAAATAATAGAATATGTACACCAAATTGAGCAATATCGTGATATTTTTTTCACAGCTATTTAGGTCAGATTATTTATGTCAACCATATTTTTGTTATTGACATTGTGACATACACCATCCTTCTAGAGTATAAGAACTAATAAACGTAATATTTGAACGAAAGGAACATTTAACATTTTGAGTTTCTTTAGTTTTTGCTCAATGCCTAGAAATGATGCACTTTTAAGCAGATGCCTTGCCCTCCACCTCCAGTACGGCTTAGACAACAAGGACCTCTACGTGTCACAGGAATGCCCCAGAGAATGCTTAGGTGCAAGGGTTACTGGAAGGTCGAACGGGGTCGGGCATGATACAAAAATCGATTTCAAGGTCGCATTTCAATTTGATTTCCTGCATCAGCAAAAACGACTCAGAGAAGTGCAAATCCTTCCGTTTATTGATTTGACTTGTTAAAACTAAAAATACTTAATGCCTGAAATTGGCTGCTACACTGTATGTTTGAATTTTAAAACATACGTGTTGGAGATAAGCAAACTCAAACTCCATCTCCCTGTCTTACTACCCGGGGTTCCTCTTGAATTTGACTGGACGACAAATGTTGTCAAAGCCAACAGTGTTGCCTTTTGCGTAGTAGAAGGAATTATCTACAGAGCAGGAAGGGCACTGGCAGCAGCAATGCAAGCAGTGGTGGCCAGCCGCGGTCGGTAGGGGAGTACCTGCCGGGGCAGTGATGTGGGGAGGGGAGGGGCAGGGTGGGGGTTAGTAATGTATGGATAATGGAGGTTTGCAGGTAAGTAAACATTTAAATAAATCAAACGAATTTCGTTGCGAGCACTGCATCCCCAAATGCAATGCAGTGTGCGCAACGAAATTCGTTTGATTTATTTAAATGTTTACTTACCTGCAAACCTCCATTATCCATAAATTACTAACCCCCACCCTGTCCCTCCCCCTCCCCACCTCACCGCCCCGGCAGGTACTCCCCTACTGACCGCGGCTGGTGGTGGCTCCTCCACTATGACAGAGGAGCGTCGCCCCACTGATTTCAGACAGTGCGAGAAGAGGAAGCATAACATGATAATAACTTTCAGTTATTATCATGTTATGTTTCCTTTATGGGCAGGAGGGTGGGTAGGGCTGCTCTGCTCATGGAGCAGGGCATGGGCGGAGTGGTTTGCCCACTCAAGTGCGCAATGACTGTTTGGTAGGCCCTCTCGGGCCGCACAAAGCAGTTATGTGCACTGTCCTGTTCTCCATGCAGGCTGCATTACATCATCCATGGAGAACATGCCCACGCCATGTGACGGCGTTCAGACCAATTACAACACTGCACTGCAGCATTGTGATTGGCTTTGGGGAGGGAGCCTGGCTGCCTGCTTCCTGTCCTGGGGCAGACTCAGGAGAGCAGGAGCACAGAAGACATGGGACACAGCCTCGAGGTAAAAAAAATATATAATTTCTAAACCCTGCTCCCCCCGTGACCCCCCCACACCACTCCCCGCAACCTCCGCACCCCCACACCCGCAAGCCATGCAGGCTACCCCTGAATGCAAGATTCCCCTGCCTTACCATAGAAGTACAGTGTATACAATAGTAGTGCAAGCTTCACTTGTGCACAGAACAGGGACAGCAGGACAATATAGCTTTCCTCACATATAATACACAAACAGCACAACAGTTGTAGAGGAGGCTACTCTCATACACATGTAACGAACAGCTTCAGCACCTGCTGCTGCAATGCAAAGCAGACAGAGGGATAATGTATGGACGGCACATGTACAAGCTGCATCAAACTACAGAAGTGATTACACATTACTTCTTACAACCTAAGATAACAGACAATTAATCGTATATCTTTATTATGTTTTAGATTAC
This sequence comes from Lissotriton helveticus, assembly GCF_964261635.1. Taxonomy (NCBI): domain Eukaryota; kingdom Metazoa; phylum Chordata; class Amphibia; order Caudata; family Salamandridae; genus Lissotriton; species Lissotriton helveticus. The sequence continues at coordinate 1,323,910,786 of NC_136067.1, read as the reverse complement.
AGGGAAAGATCAAATGAGTTTCTTTACTCTCTATTAGATGACAGGTGACTATTGGATTTGAAATAAAGATGATTACAGAGATTACTTTAGCTTGCTTTAGTTTAAAGAAAACTCTGATTTATTACCCTGCTTGACAGCAGAAGGACGTTACGCCTCTATATTGCCTCTTTATTCCATAACAGAAGTTTTTGAGTGACTTTATGGTGCATTCGAGTGCAGAAAGAGATTACTCTGACTATTTCGTATGGCAATATCTTACAGAAACAGTCTACTCTGATTGCTGCACCCTGAATTAGAATGCAGAAGATCCCTTTTAGATATTTAACCTTGTATTAGATTACAGTATTAAATTACCATGTGGCTTCACCCAATATCAAACTTACTCGGCTGACTTATGTATTAGATCCAAATAGAATGTTCTCTGCATTCAGTTTTTAATTAGATAAACGTACTGTGGCTGTTTAATCTTACATTAGGTAGCAAATCATTATTCTGAATATTTGAGCCAGTCTAGGGTATGGGAGTTTACTGTGATTTTTGTTATCCCGTATTAGATTACACAGATGTATTACTCTAATAATTTACAATGAATTCTTTATAGAAGCTGGTTACTTTGCCTTACATTAAAATAAGGACATGTTCTGATCATGTCGCCATAAGTGTGAATACAGATTGCTATACTGATCATGTTATCTTATTTTTATTGCATAACGTGATTACTCTGATTGATATTCCACTAATGGTACTGATGAATTACAACAGTCAGTCCCTTTATAATCTAATATATTACAGATGATCAGTAGTTTAATGTGTTTACCCTGCATTGCCATGCAATTAATAAAATAAGGTGATTGCTCCTAATTATATACCCTGCTTTGCTTGTAATACATTTAAAGAGCATTTCATCATAAAATGATATTTCTCTGATGTTGCCTACTTCCATTTGGTTGATACAGGTTATGTTAACAATTTTAATCTGTATTAAAGCATAGCAGGAACGGACACTGATAACTTTGAACACCACCATATCAGAGGAGACCAGACTGATATCTTCGCCCTGTATTAGCTAATAGGCTATTGTTTATATTCTTAAGGGATAAAATAGACAAATTGCTGTAACTACCCAACCATACTTGGATTAAGGAAATAAATTAGGCCAGTTGATCGATCGTTCTTTAGCCAGATTTCAGAAGAAAATGACTTTGAAAGCTCTATGCAACAATAGGCTTACTTTGATTACTGCACCCTGCCCCAAAATAGACTAATTGATTAATAATTGGTGCATTACATTGAAGATGATTGCTCTAATTATGGTTCACTTTAACAGAAGGGAATTACATCCCTAACAAGGTCAATAAAAGAGAGTTTAAGATAATTTCTTTACCATGCGTCAAATGACATCAACATATTGTGCGCAGTACTTTACTTTAAAAACGATTACTGAAGAATCAATAATCTGTTCATTTAAACCATTAAAATGTTTACCTAAGTGATTACCCTGCTCTATGTTATCAAATAGATTCAACAATTTGTTCTGCCCATTATTGGATTATGGAAATATGCTACTATAGATGCTAATTGCAGAAGAAGCTTATTATCATTAATTTGCTCCTTATTAGATTACTCAACGGGATTACATTGATTTACTTTGTATTATGTTAAACATTTGTGTTTTTACTTTGAACATTCTGCACTGCATTTGATACTAATCGAGGTTACTGCAATAATGTTGCCCCTTACAGAACTACAGAAGCAATTTCCTTTTCAATTTCGTATTAGATTGCAGATTACACTACTTACTTCACAATTCACTAGATCACTGTAAAATATTCTACAGTTTGAGTTGCATTAAATCGGTCCAGAATAGTGCTGTGCAATTTCCCCATTTTGTAGAAACGTGTAATTTTTCCCCAACAATTTCTCAGAATGACTATTTCATCCTGTGACCAACTGTGCTAAATACAAGTTTACCATTTGTTGGCCTGCTATCAGATAGCGCTGCTGTGTAGCATGTCAACAACCATACACAAAACCAGTAGATTTCGCAGTGGTAAAACCTAGTGGCTTTGCCAACGCTTCTTTTTACCAGATCCTACTGAAAAAAATATGCAAGTAGTAGTTGCTATGTGTTATCGAGCATGGGCGCAGGCACCATTCCATTCTTTTAGCTGTTGAACTGCCTCTAATTTAAAGATATAAATAACCCACCATGATTCCAGGGCACCGCACAGAGGTACTAATGTCACCGAACCCCTGGAGGCTTTTACAGACTCACTAAAGAGTCTTGGGCTACGATTTTCCGATATTACACGCCGCTTGTCCAGAATTTGCAGCAACAGCAATAGCTTATTGCATCTGTGAATGATGAAATGCAGCGCACTCGTTAGGCTCCTGTGCGCATGAATGCAAAGATGCTTCCCTTTCTACAGCTCGTAGAACCTGTGCCAGAGATCACTCTCACTTCATTAGCTCCCAGACCCCCCTCCAGGGAAAGCGTGTTTTGTTTTGGTATTTTTTTTCCGCTGGTGCCTGGGAAAAGCACTCCTCGGGGACACCGGCCTCTAATCAACGTGATCTAATAATACCAGAGTATCTGATCTCAGGCTGCTTTGTTTATGTTGCTTGCCTTCGACTGGGAGCTCCCTTCACCTATAAAAAGACGCCATGTCTTCTGTCTGTCGCGCCAACTTCCTTCTCCCGCCCCCAATGCCCTCCTTCATGCTAACAAGCACAAGCATCTCACAAGAGGCAACAAGAAAACTTGACAACCCTCTCTTTGCACTTCAAGGTTTGACTCTATGGGGGGGGGGGGGTAACTATAGCATATGCGCTTTATCGCATGAGGAAAATGTCACATCCTACAAAAGGCAGCAGAACAATTCTAAAACCATCTTATGGCTCATCAAGGTTAGTCTCTATAGTGGGGGGAGGTGGGTGGGGGGGGGGGGGGGGGGGGAGTCGCCATAATGTATGAAATATATTGCATGACAATAATAGCAGTTCTCACAAAAGGCAAGAAAACTCTGACAACCATCTCTTGGCACATCAAGGTTTGTCTCTTTCGCCGTTCGGTCGCTGTAGTATACACAATACATGGTATGGCAATTATATTGTAGCCACTACATCGAATGCCTTCAAGGTAGGAAAATGTGCAGTTACAAATAATAAATATATAATGAATGGTATTCTGTAATGCCTGTATAAACTTCAGTCTCTAATTTCTTTATCATGGGTGACTTGTGACACACCTAGTTGCCGATTATAAAGAAAAGATGGTCAGACCTAGACTATTATAAGTTAATGCAGTCGAGTTCTCATATCACAATGCCTTGTGCCAGAGTCAGCAGCCAGGTGAAAGGCAAGTCAAGTCACGGAGTATAACTGAAGCAGCTATTTAAAGTAACAAGAAAGAACGCAATGACAAGTAGAGAGAACAAGTTTATTTTTTGCACTCCTTTGATAGCTAGAGAAAATTAGAATCTTACTTCATGTTTCTATGCATTCAGAGCAAGTGCAGATTTTTTTCATAAACTGACTTCTATTGAATTGCTTATAATATCTGTTTCCAAAAAATAACTAATAGATTTTTGATGCGTTTAATTTTGCACTTGAGGTTTTATTTTTATTCATCATGTTTGCAAACCTGCTTGCTCTTTCATATAAAAGAGCTATGCACCAAGTTTTTAAGTGGTTTGCGTGAAAGTTGGTGGTGTGACCAGGTATTATATGGGATAAAGTACCCCCTGGCGTACATGTAAAGGATATCACAAGTCACCTCGGAGTTCCATAACTTTATAAATGAACTCAGCCTTTGGCCTTGTTCCTCTATATGATTATGGATCTCCTCGGTGACTTGAAATGTCCTTATAATGTACAGCAAGTGGTACTTTATACCTTACATATACTCTGATGATGTAAAGGCAGCTGATGTAATGCAAACAATATTTTTGCAGGCGATATTGGTGACATGGATATATTAACATAGACCCTTCTCTACGAAAGTCACATCAGCACACAGAAATCAATAATAGCTAGTGCCTTACTTGGGCCACTTAACATAACCTATGCAGGGAGGGAGGCGTTATTTTGTTTAGGTGTTTATGGTTTTGCAGCCATGTTACTGAGCACTATATTACACATTTGTAAGTGACACACTACATTGCCCCATTTTGTTTTCTGGCAGTCAATGGTATTTGCCAACAGCAGAATATGCAAAGATATATTCTGTCACAAAACAGTACCAACTAATACAAAAAATCAGTAGGAGAAAACTACAGAATTCATGCAATTGCTGCTAATCACCTATATAAGGTTGCAAAACTAGACTTGGGAAAATATACTGTTGTCATTCTAAAGATATTGTACGGAGAACCCCGAATTTTGAAGAACTTAACAGAGTTTCCAGGTGACTGGCGAAGGAGTGGGGGGCTTTTGCCTACTTTGTTGGAAGTTTAAGTTAATTAACCCTGATCCTGGCGAAAGTCCAGCACAGCATAATACACAGACAAACTAAACAGATACTCTAGAGGAATGCTGCTCGACCTATCATCCTTAGGGTGGTCTTTGCCAAACAATTTGCCTCCATTTTATGCTGATTCTTTTTGTTGGCCTTAGTACTCTGAGCACTTTACCACTACTAACCAGTTATAAAGTGTATGTGCATCTCCCCTAAACATGATGACATTGGTTTATACCTGATTGGCATATTTGTTGTGCTGGTAAGTCCCTTGTAATGTGGTCAAACATATACCCAGGGCCTGAACTTCAAATGCTGCTAGTGGGCTACCCCACTGATTGGGGCAACCACAGAAGTAGCCTTTCAACCCTGCCTTAGGCCTGCTACTGCAGTCCCCATGTGTGCAGTTTACTGCCACTTCAACTTACAATTTGAAAGTACTTGCTAAATCTTAAATTCCCTCTTTATTAGATATAACACACCACTAAGTTAGGCCCTAAATAACTCCAAGGGCGGGGTGCCATGTGAGAAAGGGAGGACATGTACCTGCATGTACCTGCATGTTTTGCATGTCCTGGTAGTGACAAACAGCCTATTTAATTTTTCATTAGTGTGAGGCCTACCCTTCTCATAGGTCAACATGGGAAAATCCTTTTCCATTTAAGCAGTAATCATTGATCAGAGAGGAGTAGCTTTTTCATGTTTGATATGTTTGCAATGGTAATGATAAATCTTCCTTACTGGTGAAGCTGGATTTTACATGACTATTTCAGAAATGTCAACTTTAGAACATGGACATTTCTCTTTACTTACTGCTGTTTGTGCCTGACAGCCTGTCTCCAATACAAGTCTGGATGACAGCTACACTTTGTACATTACCTCTAGACAGCCACAAAGACATGATAAGCTGGCTGTGACTGAGTCCTCATCTGCATTCTGATAGTCTTCCTGGGAAGGAAGGGGGAGAGGTGGCTCACACTTACACCTGAATAGGCTGTGTCCTGTACTCACACACAGCACAGATTTATTCCCCAGGGTTAGCCTGGCAGACAGGACTGGGTGGAAAGGAACCATTGTGTGCTTCAGAGAGTTCTTTGGAAGTCACCCCTTACATCAGGCACTTTTGGATATAAGCACTGGGTCTCTGACCTCCTAAAATAAGACACTTCTGGATCTTGATTTGAACCTCTTTCAGAAGGACTGCAGAACTGCTTAAATGACTTAACTGGGCTGATTTTCTGTAAGGATTGCTTTTCTGCTTGTTGTCCTGCTGCCTGCTACTCCCTGATTCTGCTGGAAGGAAAGCTGGACTCTGCCTTCCCTCCAAGTGATCTCCAGAGGCTTGCTGGCTTGCCTCCTGTTTTTTGAAGTCTCAGGGACACAAAAGACTTCCTACAATTCTGTTGGTGCCGCCAGACGTCTGTGAGTCCTACCCTTGTCTGAGGTACCCCCTCCAAGCTCTGGGCATCATAAGTGGGTTCTGCAGCTGCTTTCATCACCTAAAGCTCCTGGGCCCCAGAAATCAAGCGCTTGGGCTCTTCGCAACTGCGAACAGGCCAATTTGCACTGGGACTGCGCTGCTCACTTGAAAGATCAGCGCAAGCTTCCACAGCATTGTCTCCTCACACAACAAGCATCACTGCCCATGACTGCGAGACACCGTCTGCCATCCGGGAGGCCTGACCGACACTTCGCGCCCACAGGATCATTGCTAGTGACGTTCTACTTGCTACCGACAACTGTCTCCCCTGTGAACAGGGCCTCTTGTCTCCGCCTGAGAAGGTAAAACTTCAGCTGGACCTGTTTTAAACTGTATCCAACTCGCACTCCATCATGGTCAGCCTGAACTTTGGATTTACTCTGGTCTATCATGACGTAAAGAAACCTTTTAGAGACATTGACTTCTAAGCACTGTTTTTGGTTTAATCTTTAACAATTCATAACTCTAGTTCTACTCACTGGATTTTTGGTGTTTTGGTCATGTTAAATTCATAAAAATACAATCTATATCTTTAATCCTGTGTGGAGTCTTTTGTGATGTATTCATTGTGTTTCTGCGTGTGTGTGTGTGTTGCACAAATACTTTACACATTGCCTTTATAGATAAGCCTGGCTGCTCTGTGCCAAGTTACCAGAAGGTCAGGAAAGTCCCCAACACTGACTCACCCAGTCATTCCAGAGAGAGCTCACATTTTGTGAAGTACCGCACACATTGTTCAAACTGACTGCATCATACACCCATCATTCTCATGTGCTGAATGAGTCTTCCGCCAACAGCAAACCACAGGAATGCGGCTCCTCAGGTCAAGGAACAAATGGTTAGTGGATGACAAATGACAGTTCTTTGAGGGGTACTCTCGGCCTCCCTGGGTCACACTGATGAAACACTTGTGCATCACCTTTTGGACGCTCATCCCAGGAGAGACAGAATGACAGACAGAATTTTACGGTGAGAGCAGAAATAATCTTTGAGTTGGAGCCGGGGTGGGATGGAGTTTTATGTTTATGTCAAGCACTACTACTCGCGCACAATGGAAGTAAAGATGATGACAGATAACAGTTAGGAATAGGTAATGCTGGCTGCTTTCATTGCATTTACATTGTAAGTGCCATAAAGGCACAATAGAGGCGGTTAACGAACATGCAATTTGGTCTGCTGTCCGGCTGCACGGGTAGGGGTGGGCAGATGAATCGAGATTAAGAGCCCTTTAAGAGAGCCTCAAGGCGGTAGTCTTTTAACCCTCGGTCTGGCAGTGGAAAATAAGAGAATTCGGTAGGTAAAATTCAGAATTAAAACTGGGAATATCAAGCGGGAATCATCAAGAGACCACAGATTAAAACATGTTATTCCCCATTTCAGCTACAAAATTTGGAAGGACCGACTACTAGAGCAAGCATAATGTGTCATAATACTAATAAGACAGCCAATACTACCGAGCCCCCACAGAGGGCCATTCACGATCAGCCACCCGAAGGAGAGAGCATTTCTCCAGGTCTTATAAGTATTGGTTACGAAATTTGTTTTATTTCAATTTCATTAAATAAATCAGTTGCCTCAAACTTTCGAATAATATGTGTATTTTTGCAGTGAACCAATAGCTTGAGATATAGCTACATTTCTATCAACTTCGATGCACTTAAAACCATGGATGCAACAGTGTATCCAAATGTATTTTGTTATGGTTGCCCTGTCTTTCTCGGATCATACATTGAAGAGAACAGAGATACTATAGATCACAGGTGTAGACTATAATTTTGAAAAAACTAAACTCGAAATTATATATTTAATAACACAAATAACACATAAACAAACTATGCCAGGCCACAAACACTACCATCTCTCAATGTTGTAATGATCTTCGTGCCCCAGACCTAAAGGCCATACACGTTGTAAAAAATGATCCTTTTTATCCAGACATAACATGTACCAGACCATATATTTCTCTTTTCTGCCTAATGCCCACTATTTCCTGACCAAATAACCTTTCCATTTCTCCATAACCTCATAACCTCTGTCAATCTTAGGCAAACTTGTTGATCCCAGGACATCGTCACTTAACAGTGTTGTCCTTGTCCTCCCATCAAAGCCTATCTATGTCTTTCTCAAGGGAAACGCCGATGATTGTCCTGGACATGTCACCTTTATATAGTAGTTGAGCCATCCAAATGCCAAAACCTACATGTGAACATGTTTGTAAACCCCTGTTCACTGTTCGGGCCTGTCGATACGCACCATGGGTGCCAAATCCCAAACACATAGCCTTACTAAAGCAATGGACACAGGGTTATCTTGATGTTAAGCTCAGCACCTGTGGTAAGGTCACCTGGACATTTATATGTCAAATCCCCACCATCAAGGTGAAAAGAACTAAGCCAGGGATTTTCAAACTGGGGGGCGAGACCCTCTTGCCGGGCCTTAACTGATCCCAGGGGAGGCGCCAGGTCTGGTTAAAAGTAGTATCAGGCTAATAACATTGTTATTTGTTTTAAGCTGAAAAATGAGCAGCAGTAAGCCTATCTGTAATTAGCCATCACTAGCATTGTTTATCAGTTATATCTGGCTGGGAGTATGTGTCAAAAGGGAAGGGTTTCAAAATAATCTTCAAACCTCCTTGCCCCCATTTCTGTTAACCACACTGTTGATACTTTTGCACTTTAGTAAGGCCTAGCTAACCAGAAAAGTATTTTTGGCAATCATGTATGTGATTGCACTTTTAAAATGGGTGACAGACCACTGCACTAAGTACATAACTTGTGATGAGGCTGTCTTCCCAAACTCCACAGGCAGCCTGCTAGCAGCAGCATCGGGCGCATGGGAGCCACACTACAGGGCAGATGGCTGGGGGCCTGCCTCTACATGTCCATGAAACAGACACATTCAGCACATGTTAAATCATGGACAAGGGACTTGAGGTATCATACTTTCTCTAGTAACTGCATGTTTAGGTCTCGCGCCTAGCGTTGCAGTGCACTACACTGTAGCGCAGCACAAGACATTTAGTAAGGGAAAAACAGGGTTTTAGCACTGACCTAGGAATCGCACATGCTCGTCCATGTGCTTTACCTTTTGTGCTACCAGATTGGCCTTTGCGTGCGGTTATAAAAGACTGCATGCAATTGGCCAAAGGCGGGCGCATTGCTCTGCCCATGGCTTATTGGTGTCTATTACCCGCTTGGTGCGCATAATAGACACCAATAGGCCATGTGGTTTCAATTATCGTGCCCAGACACGGGCGCAATAATTGAAAGCACATGGCTCGCAGTGGTGCACGTGTGTGCACTACTCGCAGACTTCTTTGCTTTTCAATCGGAAGGGATAGCGAACGCTTTCCCTGCCGCTTGTCTCTCATTGTATGTACCTGGTCTCACCACTCTATTCTGTCTCTCTCGGTGCTCTTTCTCCGATGGTGTTCTCTGTTGTGCTTTCTCTGCCAGCTTGTACCTTGTGTCCATATTTTCTCACTCTCAGAAGTTTTTGGTCTCTTGTCCAGTGTTTGGAATCTTCCAGTTTGTGCCCTTGTTTACTTTTTCTTACTATTGTATACATTTCCCAATCTGCACATTCCATAAAACTCCTTACCTTTCGAGGGCCTGTGCTCTTTTTTGCCTTCTTCGCTGGCTCATAACTTTCTGCCCTCCAATCAGTTGCTTTCTTCTGTTACTCTGAGCATGCAGTTCTCTTTTGTGTCGCTTCATGCATTGTAGGCCTACCTTCCCGAGCCCACAGGTATGTGCGAGTACGCATGCGGGAACCGATTACTGATGTCAAAGGCCGCGAGGTTGAAGGCCTGGGAGAAAGCTAACATTCTCCAGCAATTTCCGCCAGGAAGCAAGAGTGATGCATGAACTGATAAAAGAATGAGTTCTTGGATCACTGTCAGTAAAGCTGTCATTTGATTGGCTAGTGGTGAGTGCACAAGAGTGTATAAGACAGAAGAACTTTCTAGTAAGAGTTACCACAAAGCCGGACTGGGAAGAGAGCAGAGTGGCTCTTCCAATCAATGCCCTCAGCTCGGTCTCTACCATGCCAAGTCCGGTGTGCACGAGGCAGGAACCAGATGACATCTCCAACGACACCTGGGGATCCTAATAATACAGGGTTCCTAGCCTAACAGGAAGGACAAGACTCAAGAAGACCAAAAGATTCGATTGCCGGAGAAGGCCTCGCCAAGCCATCTCCAATTGCTGCGCAGGGCAGGCCTCCTCCGTTCACTGTCGCGGTCTCCTGCAGTCCGAGGCAGTCTGTGTCCATTGCCTGGAGGCGCTTCGAGTCAGACAGGTTCTCAAGCATGTGAAGTGAATGTTTCACTCTTTCAGGCTCTTAATATATGTGAACTGCCACTAAGTTCCTTAAGGTCGTGCAGTGCTGTAAAATGCATGCCTCACAGCTCCTCCTGGAGTTATGCAATGACCCTACTGCAGCCCACAGGTTTGTTTTTTAATGAAGAGCTGGATTAGGGAGGCCACAGCTAGCCACCGTCTAAAGTGGTGACTCATTAATGTCATGATCATAATTGTTCATGATGCCATATGGGTTAGAAGCCACTTGTTTATTTTCACTGTACTGGATCCCTTAGCATGTAAGGTGATTTTTCTGTGATGTCAACATATGTGCATGGGCGTATGGTGTAACGTCGAGTGATGTAACCATGGTAATAATTAGGGCAAGGGTGCTCACACAAAGGAGAACATAAAAGGAAAGTCAGACACAATCTTATCTGTATAACCTTTGTGTGATGTTTCTGAAAACGAAATTAAAATCCCACAGGAGGGCACACTTGTGATATGCCACCAAGTGCCCGGACACTCAGCGCTTTACACAGGAGCTTCTCACAGACGTTTTGATGAGACCAACATTATATTTACGGCACTGCTGCCACATGGCGGAATAAACGAGTTTTACTAGGTCCCATTGTCACGAAGAGTTTTTCTGTTTCTTTGAGGTTTCTTTTTTGAAACCGATTTATAATATACTTATTATTTATGAGCCCCATTGTTGATGTCTGCTTTGTTTGTTATGCTGTTAGTATTTTGTAGTTGCCACTGCTTAGTATGGGGCAGTGGCAACTAATTATTAACACCGGCGCTTATTCATCAAACTCCTCCTTCGGGTATTAGACCCCCCCATAGTTATCTTTTCTGCTATGCATTGCCATTTACAACACTAGTAGAAATGTTTCAGTCCGTTTTCACACCTCCTTCCCTCTCCAATCCTTCTTGAATAAACTACAATAAGGTGTGAACGGTAAATCAGACGGCATAATGTAGTGTGTAGCAATGGTATAGCTCTCTAATCCCTATTTGCACAGCACCCAAAATTCAACAACACACCACATACTTGAATTACACTACATAACAGTCCACAACACAAAATACAATTTCACATAGCTCCACTCCAGAACACACAACTCCACTCCACATACCTCCAATACACTCAACACCACATAATTCCATTGCACACCAGACCACATATTTCCACTACACAAATCATCCACTCCACAACAACACACAATTCCACTCCATACAATTCCACTACACATCACATGCATACATGGGTAAAACACATTGCCATTTACAATGCCAATTGCTCTAACTCAAGCAAATGCGAGACCTATTGCATTCCCAGTGCTTTTTTAATTTTGCTAATGCTTTGTTTATTTTATAGATGAAGCATAAGTGTATATTTTGTATTTCCCCATAATGCACTAATTATGACCTTTAATAGCAAAGTGATCTGCATGTTATTCGGTCCCATAGGTGTGTCAACCATTTGTGCTGCATTATATGCAGAATCATTTTGGTGACTAACTTTTAGATAACCAAGTGGGTCAAGCTTGGACATTTTCTTTTTTTTGGCCTCGGTTAAGCTGAACTGCAGCAAACCTTCACCAGGACAAACCTCCTTCCTAAGGGTCACACAAGTCTCACGCCTATGGGTGCAGATGCTCACATCGCTGAAAAGCTGTTTCCGCTGTATATCACATGGTCATGTGTTGGCCTGGTGTTTTGAGTGCAAGAGCTCTCAGTTGGCTGACTATTGCATATCAAGCCTCTTTCGCAGCACCCTGCCTAGCTAGCTGCTTGTAACATAATGCTCTCAATTTTAGTGTGCATATAATATTCAGGTAGTTCTTCCATATGTGCTCTTCCGATTGTCTCCTGCAGTGGTGTAATTGCATATATGTCAAATTATCACTCCTCTGCAAACCACAAATATTATTAAAAACCAGTGTCATTTACAATGCCAGAAGCTCCAACTTTTAATAATGCAAGACCTATTGCATCGCAAATGCTTGTTTTACAATGGCATTATTAAAAACATCTGGATGCTGTGAACTGTCAGCTTCAAGGAAGAGCCTCATAACTTCATTTCAGTTTACACCAGTAGTGTTAGGGACCAGCTCACTGTAGCTGTAGATTGTAAAACTCAGCTTATTTGGTAGACTTTTCTTCACTGAGCTGTCATTCGTATTCATTCCTGAAAACTCTTTCAATCTTTGGATATTGTGCCAGTTTCTAGTGTGCCATCCTGAGAGTTCCAAGCTGATTAAATTAGGATTTCTGCTACTAAAACTACTGCGTCAGAAGGAAAGACCTGTGACCTCGGATGTCAGTGGCTCACAATGACAGCATTGCATTTTATTTTGTGTTATTCTGTCTATTCAATTCCATCTTTAAAAACATCTCCAAAAATAAAATAATTCAATCTGCAACTAAAGACCACGCTGGTCTATACTGTAGTTGAAGCAAACCAACTCCATAAATTATTAATCCATGATTCTAGTCCTTCAATTATCTACTCATTCATTACGTAGAGTTCTGTATTGTCAAATACAAGAGGGAATGGAGAGGAAATCAGATGATCCAACACAAACCTGGTCCACACTGACCAATCATAAACTCCTATGGTGTGCCGGCCTGTTGATCCACCAACACTACACTTATATCAATGGGATCTTACCCTGTCAAAAGGCATCGTATATAGGATGCACTGGCCCTCACCCCCCGAAGTGGCATGCTCCATCATTGGGCCATGCTCCTCTCTGGCCAGGCGTTGCAATATCCAGCAGGCCCCTCTTCTGGACTCTTTGCTGGAGATCTTCTAGTCACTCATTCTGATGTAGGTCAGACAGTAGAGTGATGCCCTTCACTAAATTGAGGAGACAGTGTGGTAGATTTCGAAGGTGATTAGACTAAAATTGGCTATCAGTTGCTTAAGTGCCACATTTTTGGTATCAAAGGGAACTCATGGTGGCAAGATTAAAATGATCTGTGAACTAACAGGAGAGTTTTGGGCCCTAGGTTCAGTAGAAATGTCAACATTTTTCTTGCCTAATATCCTTGAATGAGTCAGCAACAATTCTTCAATAATAGTCGAAATAGTTATTTATCCTACTGGTGATTATAGTTGCATCTATTGTGACAGGAAATGAAAAATAAATTCGCACATTGGCGTTCTTGAGCCCAAATGACCTGTTAAACAAATGTGACAAAAACATTTATATGTAAACTCCCTACTATCTTGCCTCACAGTTTTGGAGTTCTGTATCATTTCAAAAGGTAGAACAGTACTACATAAGTTAGCATGACATGCCGCAGTGCTAAACTGATTGATATAATGTAAGCTATTGCAATACTCCACTGCATAACTTTAAGATGTAGCAGACCTATGGCCCTCTGAAAGTGCAATTATCAGCTGAATTTCATCTTTGTAACTAGAAGGCCAAAGTGTTCATAATCTCCAGTCTTTTTTATTGACAAACCAAGACAACAGAAATAAAATACACCACTATTGTCCTGTATTTTAGTAGCAAACATCAGAGCACTAATTAAAACTGTATTTGAATTTGTTTTGAAGTGGCATGCTTCTCACATGTGGTGTGGCTAGTGTGAACAAAAGTATCACTCCCAATTAAAAATTCACACTTCAGACAGCTAACCACTTCCAGCTGAAGGATGAGCCCAAGGGGACTGGCCTTGTAACGTGAACCAGTCAGAGAACCTTAGGAGGTGCTTGCCTAACCAGCACTCGCAAAATTTAATGATGTCCACATCAGACAATTGAAGAGGAAAATGTGTTTGAATTGCTGGTGAAGGTGCCTCCAATCTATACAATGTCATTTACTAAAGTAATGGTGCCCGGGACTAATTATTTTAAAGTTGTCTTTAAGGTGTCTGATATTTTCATTGTTTTTGATCCCCAAAGATATATGGTTCCTACATTTATTTATTTATTTATTTTTTCAGTTTATAAAGCACGACAGGTACCCAGTTAGGGTTTCTCGGCGCTAACGGAGACAAGAGCCACAAACCAATGAATCATAGGTTATTGGTTAAACAACCAGGTTTTAACTGCTTTTCGGAAATGGCCATAGCAACTCTCGGCGCAAATGGCCAATGGGAGGGAGTTCCAGAGCCTGGGACCCAAAAAGGCGAAGGACCTTCCGCCCATTCTTGCCAGTCTGACCTTGGGCACACAAAAGAGTTCTTGGGTGGAAGACCACAGTGTGCATTTTGGGGAGTATGTCTTAACCAGTGATTTCAAATATTTTGGAGCCGTGCCTGCTTTAATTTTATGCAAATAGCTTAGAGCTTTGAACTTCACCCGGCTCTCCACTCTGAGCCATTGAAGTTCCCTAAGACGTCCTGAAATAGGTTTGTTTCTTTTACAGCAGCAAAGTAATCGCGTCGCGGCATTCTGGACCATTTAGAGGCGCCTGGTGATCGCCTTGGTAGCCCCCAGGTAGAGTACATTTCCGTAATCCAACCGGGAGGTCACCAAGGCGTTGACCACCGACCTCTGGGTATCGGCAGGCAACATCCACAAAAGCTTCCTCAGCCAGTGCAAGATTGCAAAACAAGTGGCCACCACTTTCATCACTTGTTTCTGCATTGTAAGCCCCTGATCTATGGTCACCCCCAGGTTGCGGACGTGCGTAGATGTGGATGGAATGGGGCCCATTACAGTCGGCCAATGCTTGGAGCACCACAGATCATGCTTGTTCCCAAGGATAAGAATCTCCGTTTTCCCCCATTTAACTTGAGCAGATTTTGGTTCATCCATGTGGCTATTTCACTAAGTCCCGACTGAAGGAGGGAGGTGGATGACCGATCCGATTGTGAAAGGGAAAAGACAATCTGCGAATCGTCCGCGTAAGTAAACAGCGTGAGCCCTGCATGCTCCACGATGTAAGCCAGCGGGGTAACATATAGATTAAAAAGAAGAGGGCTAAGGATTGAACCCTGGGGCACTCCAAAGGGGGAGGCATGGATCTTAGATGTCGAGTACTGGGAAAAGACTTGGAAGGTCCTATCAGTCAGGAAAGATTCCAGCCATTATAGGTAATAAGCAAAGGCCCCTTTCAGTGGATCACCCTACCTCACCGCAAAATATTGGAACAACCCCTCCCCCCCAACTTTGCATCGCCCCATCCCTGAAGGACTTTCGGAAACAGCTCAAGATCTCTCAAAACGAGGCTTGCACCTTCACCCAGTGCCGGAAGAACCCCGGGATGACAAGCCGCGCTCAACACGAACCTCTGATTGATTGAATCCCATTAAACTGCAGTTCAAGAGAATGGAGGTCCTAAACATTTAGAACCCACTGCTAACAGTGTAGATTTGTCATTTAATCAATCTCTAATCCTATCTCCACTCCAATTCTCACTCATTTCCCTCAAGCTAACTGTGAAAAAGAAAGTGACAAATATGAGCATGAATATCAAACCTTCAATTTACCAACGGAACCATGCAGAAGGAAACGTATCACACCTTAACAGTTGGTATGACAAAATGTGGTGGCACTTCTATTCCAAGTTGTCTATTCCCTGTCAAATAAAACACACAATCAACACCCCTTCCAAAACAAAACCATGGCAGGACACCAAGTGTTGTCCAGAAGACATCCTTGTAACTCGAAAGGGCAAGGAAGCGACCATGTTCCCGAACTCTCAGCATCCTATGACGATGGACCACAATATTGTGCTGCAGGGGGCTTAAGAAGTAGGCTGGGGATATCAGAGCTGGCTCTTGGTAAGACTGCATCATTCCTCCCCAAACGGGGACATCAAATATGAATAGGATATTTTCGTTTACCCTTCTGCAGAGTGTAGTACAGGGTAGCAGAGGACTCATTCTTCTCCACGTTACAATATCCAAAAGATTCTCATAACTCAACTGCAAGATCTATATCTGGGTGAAGGTTTAAATGTATACTAAATCATATCTAGATTCATATCCATTTGGAGGAGAGCATGGAGTAACAAGTTCACATTGTGGATTGCCTTGATAAGATCAACCACTGTACGAAGGAGAGCCTCGTCTGTTTGACTGGACTAAAGACTACGTTTTAGTAGTAAGTGGGGATTGCATTGATTTGCCCTTTTTAACTGTTCCACTAGAGTGGGTCCTGCAACCTCCACACAACAGGTCAGAAAGCTGGATCTTTTTCGATTTGGACCAACATTTCATCCATCAGTTTATTGTAATCAACAAAGAAATATATTTTTAAATATCTCTTCTCTAGAATATTCCCCAATTTCTCAAAATTATTTGCAAACTAGAGCTACCTTGAGCTCTGGTGATGGCATGTCCAGACTACTGGAAAACAGTCTTAGCGGACCTCACCATGAAACTCTGCCTCATTTAGAGTTTGGCTGATGGGTAATCCATCACAAATGTGATGGATATCCCAACTGCCTTATTACAAAAACATTACGGTATGAGGCGCTCGCAATAAGACTGACAGGATATCTGTCAAATTTGCAATTGGGTAACCCATCCATCAAACAAGAAATCAGGCCCTCAGTTCACACTCCTAAGTAAACCTGTCTCCCTAAATGGGGAAACATCCTTTACAATGCAACTTTTATCACGCTGTGCCTTTACGACGCAACTTTTACAACGCAAACCATTACAGCGCATTGCGCTGGGGGGCGCTCTAGGATAGGGAATGTGTTTAATGTACTATCCAACACCTTCCCTACTATCCACGGGGACTGGAGTTGGAATAGTAAATTAAACAATTCACTATCCAGCGCCTAAAAGTACTATGCGTTGTAATGGTATGCGTTGTAAAAACAGCGTTGTAAAAGCATGCGATGTAAAAGCATGCGTTGTAATGTCATACATCCCCCTAAATGCACCAACTAAATTTCCTAACTTGTAAATTTATCTCAAATGTACTGGTCGACTTGATGTCATGACATGTATAGTGGATTAGCCAAGTTTCTGTGTTGAACCCAAACAAAACCAATTTCCATACCAATAATCCTTGCACTTGAAGTAGTGAGTCAGATGTATAAATCTTATAACAGTGTTTTGCATTGTATTGTATGGTACGGTACTATTTAGATACCGCTTTATACCTCAGACAAATCAATAAGCCCTCCAATATACATCTGATTCTAGGCGCCATTTTAGAGTGTCAAGTTAGCAATGTTGGATTCAGTGTCCCCTATAGCTGTGGTGTTGGTTGAGGTACTTTAGGCACAAAAATGTGTTTCAAACATGGTGTGTTAAACATTTGTATACATAAACCTGAGGTGTTGCTGGGAATGCCAGAATAGATCCAATCATGCATACCTACTATTTTAGGAATGAGCAGCTTCCTAAGGTTCGAACTACCAGAGACGGTCTAAGTCTACCCAGAGGCAAACCTAACCGAAGGAGTTGCTGTTAACCAACTAAGGCATAGGTAGTAGTGTTAGGCGACTGGAGGGAAGGGAGACAAAAACAATCAGGGAGCTGCATTTCACCAATCTTGACTGAGGGGCTATGTGACATTGTGTGGGTTTTGACCAAAAGAGCGGTAATCGCAGATGGCTCAGTATTGCATATTCCACCAAGCACAAGGTAGGAAAACTAAGAAAAAAGTAAATGAATGTCAGATTGATGAAAACACAAGTGGTGAACGATTAATGTTGGTTACATTACCAGGAGCTATACAACTTTTTAATGGTAGAGAAATCATCTACTGATACCTGATGAGAGAGGCAAGAAGTGGAGGAGCTCTCAAATGTGTCAATCTGAGAAGTAACTACACAAAGGGTAAAGGCCCAAGTTCCACCTAGTCCTGATAGGCCTAAGGAGGATAAATGTTTGAGCACGGCTTCGCTCAGCAAGTCCTTCTGATGTCCTCCAAAGCATCTAGAAGTAGATAAGTGCCAGTTGTGAAAAACCTTATCAGGCGATGGCTCGAACAGGAGCCAAGTTGGCACACGGCACATGTGAGGGTGGGGAATTAAGTGCTTGGCAGGTTGCACATTTGACAGAAACGAGACTGGATCTCTCTACCTTGTGGTATTTGTCTATCATCACCGAGCCATGTAAGCCCAAAACTGTCTTTTGGTTCCCCGAGACCCTTGTTCTTTCTAGTTCACATAAATTGCAATAAACCTTGCATATCAGTGAAGCAAAGAAATGAATGTTCCACCCCATACACTTTGGTGTTATTGATTTCCATATTTAGTGAAATAAAATAAACTTTGAAAGACAATGTTATATTTTGGTGACATTTTTATTTTCCAAGGCCTTCTATGAGGAGTACGCATAAGTTTAGGCAAACGGGAGACTTTATGTGCACAATAAAGCACTTTTTGTCTTTTTCAAAGATTCTCACTTGCATAAGGGATCTCATGCACCATGACCAAGTTTAAAGTATAGCATGGTAAAATTATGTTTTTTGATATGCTTCCAGGAAGAATCATCTTGTTTTTTTAAGATTGGTTTGAAGCAAAATGTGTGTTTACATCCATAATAACAACCTATAAGTAATTGCGTACAAGGAAGGCTGAACATTGCAACACACATAGGCCATGCCAGTACTATACACTTTTCAAAATTTGCAGCTATTTCACAAATTGTTGGTAACTTTGTGGTGACTAATTTATCTGCATGTTCATGCTTCCGGAGATTTTTCTACCTGGATCTCTGAATTTATGATTTCTGCTTTTGAATGAGGCCTGATAACCAGGCAACATGAACGTCAATTCACCAAAATACTGGAGATAGCAGAAATGATTTCACATGCCCTTAGACTTTCAATTTCACTCAAAAACACATGCTCACACATACACACATATGCATACTTACACACACCCTCTAACAGCCATGGCCCGTGTAGGGCGTGCCACCAGGCGGTGACGTGGGGCGGGGGGTTGTAAAAAGCAGCAAACGGGGGGTTGTAAAAAGCGGCAAACGGATGATTTCAGGTAAGTAACGGGAAAAAAAACGAATGTTGTTGCGCGCGCTGCATCGCCAGATGCACAGGGAGGCGTGCAAGAGGAGTACAGGAATGCTCTGATCTCACTCCTGCTGCACCCCATTAGACGCACTGAGTCCCCGAGCTGCCACTATCTGCCCAGCAGTACTGGGGCCTAAGCTTACGATCGTTGTCTCTGCTGTTGGGACCTAGTGGTGCCCGAGTTGACTGCGCAGATTGGCTTATAGCATTATTCTTGCATTACAAACTGCCTGATTCTTGCATTACGAACCGTATTATTCTTGCACTATGAACTGCCTGATTCTTGCATTATGAAACGCATTATTCTTGCATTACGAACTGCCTTATTCTTGCATTACGAACCACATTATTCTTGCATTATGACCTGCATTATTCCTGCTTTACGAACCGCATTAGTATGTGCATTAAGAATTGTCTTAGTATTACATTACGAACTACATTACATACTGCATAGCATTGCATTAGGGATGCATTAGATCATTGTGAACTGCTCATTAATACCGCAAGAACCTACAAGTGATTGCTGGCCTAATAGCTAGTAAAGTGAAATATTAAGAATAAGCATATGTTGGATTTCTATCATTTGGTCTCATTGTATTCTTTTGATAAAGATACCACTATTATCACTGTGTTTCTGGGAGTGTGGTTGCAAATACTTTAAACATTGCCTTGGAGATAAGGCTGGCTGCTCGTGCCAAGCTACTGTGGGGGTGAGCAGGGGTTATCTGAGATTGTGTCCCTCCTTATTCTGACTAGAAGCAAGAGTCCCTATTTGGACTAAGGTACTTACCTCACCCAACTAGATACACCCAGTTCTAACACTCAGTATTCCAGTTCAGTTAATCTTTCACCTCTAATTTTCTTCCAGATGACATCCGTCAGATCCACGCTTTTATAACAGCTAAAAGGAGTTAACCTGAATATACTTCTGGAAGATCTTGAGCTCCGAGAACCTAACACTGCAAACCAAGATCAGACTTTTTAACACCAATGTAAAATCGGTCCTTCTTTATGGAGCAGAAAAACATGTTAGACAATAGTGACCACCACCAGCAAAGTCCAGACCTTTATCAACATCCGTCTGAGGAAAATCCTCCATATCTGCTAGCCAAACACCATCAGCAACAATGACCTATGGCAGCAGAATGTCCAAATCCATGCTCATGAAGAAATCATGAAAAGACGTTGGGACTGGATATGTCACACCTTCAGCAAGCACGCATCTACCACCAGGCAAGGCCTTACCTGGAACACTCAAAAAGGAAAGAGAAAGGTCAAGAAACACCAGGCTATGAGGCCTTGAGGATGACTGCAAGGAGATGGGTTACACATGAAGTCAGCTTGAAAGAAAGGCCCAGTACAGAGAAGGCTTGAGAGTCCAGGTTGATGGCTTATGTCCCAGGAGGTGTAGTAGGCATATGTATGTAAGTACTTCAGTGGCAGCAGTGATATAGTGAGCTTGCTCACATCTGATTTCCCTCAAAAGAGCTATTTGATTCCATTGCTCTATATGACAAGGTGGGCAGACGGTTTGCATCATTGGAATACACTGTGCTCAATGTTTTGGATGTGGGTGGTTTTGGGGGGGCTGTGAGGTAAATGCGAGCCTTCTTGTTTCACCGGTTGTTCCCGTCATTGTCTATTTTATACACAGAAGACCACAGAAAAGTATTGGTGTCACTGAGCAAAAGAACTGCACCTTAAAGGAGCAGTTTAGTTTGGGCTCCACCCCTATACGTCACCTATTTATGTTGATTTGTGCAGATTTGCACTTATTATATTTTATGTGGTCATTCTAATAAACAATGGAGTTTCAATTGTATTACTGGCATGTTCCATGATAGAACTATAATAGAATGATTTATTGTGTGCATACTACTGTTGAAGATTTGTCGGAAACATGTAGTTCTCGTTCATAGCTATATGAATGTTTTAAGATGTATCACACCGTTATACGTAATCATGATTTTATTCCAAATAATAATCATTATAGGTACTAATTGTGACTGTGCATGCACCTATATTCACATGTCGAGTGCACTTTAACTGCTGCGCTAACTTAGCAAAATGAGAGGCCTTAAGTTTCTGAGTTGCACTATTTAACTTTCATGTGAGAATAGTTTTACTTTCATGTTCTCTCCTCTGCAGGTGCAGATATAAGGCTGCGTTAGTTAGTGAACATGTATTGTTTATTTGTAGCAATAGTAAGGTACAGGAGGAAACTTTTGGCAAGATGCATTAATGAAGTTGGAGATGAATTCTCATGGTGGAGAAAGGATGCTCAAAGCTGACTAAATGTACTCAATTGAAGGTGTGGGAGAACAGATGAATGTTGTCAATGTCTACCAGGTTAGATGAAAATGTGCTGGAGAAGATGATGTTTGTTACCTTGAAAACTTTGTGTGTTAATAGGTATTGTATTGTTAGCTAAAGAGCAGTAACCCTTAGGATTTCATGAGGTGCAGACCTCTTTTGCTATTACTCTCACTGTGTGGCTTCATGCTACATATGCTTTAGACTGGAGAACTGTACACAAGACTCCACAATGCTTACACCTGTTCCTTGCTCAACCTAAATTTATCAGGATTTCACGATTTTGGTATAGAGTAGGACACGTTCAATTTCTTTAGATCTACTAATAACTAGGCAGGAGGATAGAACCTTGCAGTTTAATCTTCATAGCCTCTTCGTTACCTTTTGTATGGCGGCCAACATGTTTTTGGTGTGCTTCTTCTTGTTTAGTCTGCATTTCATTAGGAGATTCGGATTTATTCTTTTGATATTATACTTTTATAATTTGCTTCTGATGCTCATCTATATCAGTCTGTTTCTGCGTTTGCAATAAAATCCTTTAACTCCATCTAGTAGTCCTGGCCTTATTTCATGACAACATTTGATCATGTGTTATGATAATTGAAAGTGATGCTAACTTCCTCTTTCCTCTCTAGCAAGTAATAAAAGGTCCACCGACTGAAGAGATGCGAAATCAACATGCTCAGAGATTTCTTACTTGTTAGTCAAACGTCGGGGCAGGATTTGTTGGAACCATTTACAGAAGGCTTTAGAGTAATACACCAATGGCATGCCAGTTCCCCTTTATAAAATCCTTGAAATCATTTTGGTACCACAAGAGAAGATAACGATTTTCTGCTTGGTCAGAAGATATTCTGCTACCAGTCAGTTCAACACTGAAAAATTATGCTTCTTCCCTTGAGAGAGAGAGAGAGAGGTATGGATGATATTAACCCTTTTCTAATGAGATCATATGAAATAAGTACCACAACAGATGCAGGGTTTATTAACATGGCCATTGATATTGTTTGGGTTTGAACTAAAACCTCCATCGTTGAAATGGGAGGTTGCTCAACATTCTAGCCATCAAGCCTCCTTTAAGCAGAGATTGCTGGACCAACCTAATGACTAAGAGAATTTGTAAAACCATTCAGAAGGTGTAGCAGGATCGTTACCAGAGTTTATCCTACTCTTAAGGGATATAACCGGTTATCTACTTCCGTTTTTATCCATACAAATGATTCAAGCTCCAAAACATTTTCTAAATTCCAATGTGGATCTTCTGACTGGGGCAACCTGCTTCTTTTTGCCAGATATAATGCTTTTCCAACCAGAATATTGAATCTAATTGAGGTATTCTAAAACACCTATCTGACAATCCATGAACCTCCTGTGGCCTAGCTACCAGAGGTGAGCCAAGGAACCTTGATGGAAATCTGTTGTCCTCTGTGGACTGGTCTGAGTGGTCTCGCCACGCAGGCTTATTTCTCACAAATGTTATCCATCGAAGGATGACGTTTATCTTTACGCTGTATAACAGAATAAAATACATGCATCTATTCCACTGACGGTAAGTCAAAAATGTGTCTTTATCAATATCTTCTTTTTTATTGTAGGTTCTAATCATCTGCTGGTTACCTGTTTTCTTCTTCTCTTCCTACTAACCATAAGAAGGATAATTATTGAAGCAACATTTTTTTTAAGAAAGTATATCCAGTCATAGGGTATGTTCTGACATAGTTTCAGTCTTTACTAAGGGCTACTTTAATTCTTTTTTTTACTCACTTTATAGTGTGAAGTTGCGTATGAAATCAGAGATTTATGAGAAATTGAGGATCGTTAAACATGTTTACCATTGGACAGGGGAATGTAATGTTAATTTGCCTTGAGAGCGCGTTCAAGAGTCTTGTTAGCGAAACAAAGTGAAAAGACAATGGTTTTCTGCTTTTTTCAGAAATAAGAATACTGATTGTGGCTTGCACATTTCTTTGAACTCTGAAAATATGCTTTTTTCCCCTAAAATATTCCTATTAAACATTTCATAGCATTATATACAGAGAGAAAGAAAGCATTTTAAACTTCACACCTTCACACTGAACAAGTACAAATGAGAAACTGCGAGAGGAAGTTAATATTTACAGATGCCAAACCCGAAAGGTGAATCTTTAAAACCAAGGGGGTGTTTTTCTTAAAACAGGCACACTTCGAGCTGCTGGCGGAAATGGAGGACAGAACCACATCCTCATCCAGATAGCCACACCAAAAGCCAGAAAGAGACAGGCTAAACGAGAGGGCCCTTGTGAAGAGTATATAAACGTCCCTGGGAAATCATTTTCATTAATTTAACATCGCGTTTTGCACGGCCCTTTCGTGGTGTTCTGTGTTTCAGCTCACAGGGGCAAATTTCGCGTGAATGAAAGTGGCTGGAGGATTAGACACATTTTGATCTCATCTCGATTTTGCTACAGCGCCCAAACTTTATTAAGTCTAATTTCTGGCACTCATAGCCTATTTTGCCCGGCCAAAAGAAATACATAGGGTTATTTTAAATATAGGTTTTTGGGGTAAAGTGCGCTTCTTTCGAGGACTCTTTTGAGGCATGTTACAGCTGCATCTTTTTAGCTGTGCAGAGAAGGATAGATTGGTCTCGAAAAGCGCTCTATGAAGAAATGCGCTTTGGGCTACATGAAATGGCATACAAAAATGTGGAAGCCATCTTACATCGGTTGTTTTTTTTTTTCGACAGCAACGGGGCTGAATGAGAAAAACTGCTGTGTTAAATATGTGATGAACTTCAATAGGGACTTGTCAATAGGAGGTACAGGGGCAAGTCTCAAACTAATTAATACAAAACAATACATTCTAGCCAATATGCGAAATCAGGATGTACCAGTAAAGTCAAAGTAGAGAACAACTGGTAAATGACAGGAATGAAAGATCAGAATCCCGAGGTTAGGATGCAGAACATTAGAACTTATCCCATTTGAAAGAATAAAATGAGAACCTTAAAAAATACGGAATGCCATATGGACAGTTTCACAAAGAAAAGTCATACAATTACACTAATCGGCACACTCTTACACACAGGTGTAAACGTACCACTTTGAGACTTCACAAATATTTCTTGAAATCCTCCCAGAGAGATGTGCCAATTTCACTTTTCTAAGTGTACTACTGAATATGTCACATAACGTCCTATTTCCCGATATGAAGTTAGAAGCAGTTGACTAAAAATTGAGGATGTGCACGTTTTTTTCCTCCACAGGGGAAACGAATTTCCATGAAGGAAACCCTTGGGCTATAATCCTACAAAGTTTTGGGGTGCCCATTTCTCCTTCTAGTCCCGTAGGGGAAGTTACTGCAGCTCTTTGTGGAAGGAAATCTCCAACCACTTCCAGGTCAGGAAAGGGTAGGCAAGGAGTTTGCGAATGCCAACAAACTCAGGCTCCCACTATCAAAATACAGTGCCTTGGTTTACTGTCTGTGTGCACTGAATTCTAGCTGACAAGTGACTCAGCATTGCCGGAGGGCAAAGCTGACTTTGCAGGTGCAAATCTGTGCACAAGTGAGACAAATAATCATGATTTTAAAGGTGAAGTTGTGAAATTATCCCATTACATACGTCCAGAAGTAAAACTATTTTCCAAGAAAATCAGCATTGTCATATGGAAGCAAAGACTTCGGTGCTCTCTTGTCTCTCTTTATAAACTTTCTAGGACACTTGCTTTCTTTTACTTTCTCTCCTTCTTCCACTCCATGTACTTCTTTCTCTCTTTCTTCTTTCCTACATTTGTCTGAGCATCAAAGTGCATACAAAATGGGAGTTTAGTTAAGTGCTTCCGTGTTTTTGAGGCAAACATGAGAGTAAAAACCTATTGATTTTGTTCAGTTTTGTAAAAATTGACTGCTCTATTATTAGTAGAGTATTTACAGAAAAAGCACTCCTTGGGAACAGACACCAATCACCTGGGTGCATTGTACGAAATCAAACAATAACTGCCAGAGCAATGGAGGCAAACGCGTTCCTACCCCAGGGTATGCAGGAATGACAGCCAGAGTTGCGGGGACGCGAGACATCTTCAATCAGCACATGCCGTGCACGAAAGATGGGAACCCATCAATCAGATTGCCTTGAATATATTCAAATTATCCTAAATGGTCCAGTGAAGAGGAATATATTGGTATGATAATGTTGATAAGGAAATGTAATTTGGAGAAGGTTCCCAAAGGCGACAATTTTCAGAGAGTAGCCATCTTCCAAGGGGGCTTTCATCATCACCACATCAGTTATGGCGAATACTGCTTGACAAAAAGAATAACTAAAAGGTGAGAAATTCTATATATAATAATAACAATAAAAATATCATTGTAAATGGTGCTTCAGACCAGATTAGCTATATCCAAGCACTCTAAATAATAGGTATAATTGCCCAATGTGACAGTGCCCAATTTTGGAATCTACAGAAGGATGGACTGCTGAGTCAGCACTAACAAGGATCTCATGAACTTCATAACACCACATTTGTTAGCAGTGAGCATTCCACTTAGAGCACCTCCTGGCAGCCTCTTAGGCTGCATTGTGTCACTGTTTCGTATGTAATCGGTGATTGAGACTATAGCTTTTATTCCTGGTGGTAAGTAACTTTGTGCACGAAGTACAAATACTGACACCACAAGGTGAGCTATTTCACAGGTACAGTAATATATTCTATTTTGATTTCGAAAATGGGGCATACCATGGAGAATTCTGTGGTTACCACACCAAATATGTATGTACTGTCATTTACCAGGCAATTGGTGGGGAACAGGGCAATAAATAGGAGTGTTCTAAATGTGCATAATTTCCTTTTGCGTAATTGAACAAAATTAGGGAAAAAGAACAAAAAAAACTCAAAATGTCAAGCTGCCATTTGGCACTATATTTTAGTGCAAAGCGTGCTCTCGCCTATTTTGGAGGCAAGGCTACGTATTGTGCTAATAAAGTGCAAAAAATACTAATGCCACAAAGAACAGTCCATCATTTACTGAATATTAGAGTTGTTCCCATGTTCCCACGCAGGATTTTTACTCAAACTGTCTTATATTACATGGCCAGGCACAGTTACATTGTTTCAGGAATTTTGCGTAAAAAGTATAAAGTGAAATGCCTGAAAATATGCTATATTACACTGGTGTAATGAAAATTTGCCCATGCCATGTAGTGACCACAAAACTCAGGCTACTGACATTTGTAGTAACTGAAGCATCTGTACGTTCTGAATTTAACATCCCATTTGTAATAAAGAACTATGTTTATTTATACACTACGCTTCTAATACTGTTCGGCTTCAGATAAGAATACAAGTAACTCAACAGAATTCCTGAGGGCTTGAACTACCTTAGGGTGGGAGAGGAAGGCCAACACGGTTATTGACATTGTTACTGCTGAGAAAACAATGTATTGGGGATGAGCTAAGAGTACATGAGAAAGATATGCATTAACACAGAAAAGTAAATCTATGTTGGCAAGTCAGAAAGAGACATGTTGTTAACACCCCTTAATCAGGTGAACCAGGAGAACCTTGTGTGACACAACACATGGTTGCAGGAACTCCTTCCTTTCATTTTGGGGACATGGAAGACCAATCAGCCAAGGAAAATTAGAAAATGAAAGCAGAAATTCATAAAATAACATTTTCTACTCTACATTGGCTGATTCGGCCTTCCTTTGGATAATGCTCATTTGGAACCCGAGAAGCCAACTGCGAACCAGGAACTGCTAGAAAAGAAGCTGAAGGAC
Source organism: Lissotriton helveticus (assembly GCF_964261635.1). NCBI lineage: Eukaryota > Metazoa > Chordata > Amphibia > Caudata > Salamandridae > Lissotriton > Lissotriton helveticus. Next base: position 1,323,883,516 of record NC_136067.1, on the reverse strand, counting down.
GATGGATCCATTTTTTCATCCAAACAATAAGACGAGAAGCTGTTCAGGCTCCCAAAGCACTTCCTATTTTGGTTGTGGTGGTTATATTAGACTTATTTCTTTAACCGCAGGGCAGTATCGGCTGTCAATAACTACCCTCTTGTGCGCTCTCGCCAGTGGCTGAGGTCCATCATTATGGGGAGGCTAATTAACACTCCTTTGCTTCCAGGTTTAGGCAATGCTGCTTAATTAGATGGCGAGGAACTCTACTGAAGAAAATGGAGTGGCAGAGGGCCAATAATGGCTGTTATAGATCTTCCAACATTTAAGTGTTTGTCTTAATGTTTCACCCCTTTTAAGTCAGATTATTCTGCCCTCAGTGTTTGGATTATTCTAATAGTTTATTGAGCTTTTTTACCCGCAGGCTATAGTGGCTGTTAACGGCCCTCTTCCTCATTTTTGGCCTTGGCAGCTCAGGCCTAAACCTTCGTTAGAGGGCTTTTAACAACCAGCATAGGCATACAAACAATCTATACTGCTGTATCTGAATACTGAAATGTTGGGAGTTCAACTGAAGGCATAAACAGATTAATATGTTCCTTTTTTGGCGCTTATTTTCATATTGCTCACCAAGCAATCATCTGCACTTTTGACTGTTTGGAACTACATTTGGATTAACTTTGTTGCTTTCACCTTTCTTTCTCCTTTTGTTATTTAGAATGTTATTTAGAAACGTATCACTGTATTAGAGTTGCTTTTTGTTCTATGAAAAGATTACTCAGAACTCATGTTTGCCTTGCGTATATTAAACAGTGTACTAATTCCTGACTGGGACAAGATAGCGCTGTCTAAATTAAATAAATAAAATGTAGCAGTATGTAAATCACACTGATGCCTCACTTTAGCAAGAACAGCGCTATATCAAAACCCGATAAAATGTTTGCGAAACGGTGACTCATTTTTTTATTTTATTTAATTTTTATCTCAGGGAAGTCAAAGGTGGAAGTCAAAGGTGGAAAGAAACCAGTCTCTGTCTGCGGATACAAGGACTTTGCCCTACTTAGAATCAGGGCCTCTTTCTATAAATTAACATGTTATTATCTTGCTCCGTGGCGAGGCAGTAATCCCTCTGAGATTAAAGACTCCGCCAGTGGAGCAAACACCACGTCGTTTTATTTTCCGTCAATTGCCCCAAACGCAGCCTGCCTGGGAAAATTAAAAATCATCAATTCGCGGGCTATTGAGCATTGGCAAATCTTATTAATAACAAGTGTGTTGCTGGATTAGCGCGCGTTCCCTGCATACGTGAGGCTGCCTGCGTGCAACAGATTCAAATTACTAGCACATAGATGGGGGCGTGTATTGTTCTCTTCGTTGCCATGGATTCTACAGGTGACTGCTTTATTCACCAGCATTTGAAAGAACGGGGGCCTCGACTCTGGTCTTCAGGGCTTCGTGAAATGAATTTTGCTCAGAAAAAGAATATTTGTATGTGTACACTTCAAGGTAATTTATACCTATCCTTTGTCGTCTACAGTCGAAACGCTGGAGCGAAATCTGGGACGACACTCAATAATTTCAAGGGGAAAATCATGCAAGGACAGAAAATATGTTTTTATGTTCTTGGATTGCACTTTAATGTATAAATGGCGGAAGAAAGGTGTTGCAGACGTTTTTAAAAATGGGGTGTACAAAATATTGAAGTCTAATGGCTTGTAACATCACACTCTTTTCTAAAAATTTTCATCAGGTTAGCTAAACACAAAGTTGTCAAAGAGTTAAAAAAAATAGAAAGAAAGTAAAAAAAGCTAAAAAAGGACTCCTGCATTGAAAGAGGAACCTTCCCATTACCAGGCAGGGCCACAAGTAGCAGCCATTGCCTATGTTAATGTCAGTGCCTAATTTGTAAAAAAAAACATAGTGCCGGGGCTCTCGACAGGAGGACACTAGAGCTTGCACCATGCGTTGCCCCTGGCAGCACCGCCAATGCCAGCACCAACGCAATACTAATCATCACACTCTTAAAAGTGTGACCATTCATACTATTATAGGCCCCCGAAGCTATAAGAATGGCTTTGGAGGCAAGTACTAATAACTGTAAACTGAAAATGCAAATAATAAACAGAAGTTGTTGTGCTCGCACCTAAATTGGTAGACACCACTACCATGTGGCAGACAGTCATAAGCCCCGGTGCTGGCAATTAAGTGCTGGTGCTGAGCACCGGAAAGCACCGGCACAAATTAAGCACTGGTTAATGTCAGCACTTTGATTAGTCTCCTTTCCTCAAAGCTCGAAGTCCCAAGAAAGGAGATGATGCAGCTAGGTGGGAGCCACAGCAGAGTTACAATAGCCCCTGCGGGCCTCTAACTCCAGGGGGCCCCCTCCTGCACTGTGTATGGTGCTGCGTCTGAGAGCTCCAGGCTGGGTCCAGAGCCTGGGGGCTCCCTCCGTGTACTTTGCAGGGGGGCCCTCAAGTTTCATTACACCACTGGAGAGCGATTGTATTTCCCCACCTTTATTTGGGTGGTAGCAGGGAAACCCAAACCCCTCTAGCCTCCACTCACACGCTTCTTTGGTGAACTGTGTCCTTTGATGAAATCACCTACCCATGTAAAGAATCTAACCCCCATGATTCTAATAGAAGTGTGACCTTTTTACTGACCGTTTTGGAAACAATGAGGGGAAACTGAGAAAGTGCAATATTCACATAAGGTTTTCAACTGTGGAAAAGTGGTGTAGCAGAAAGGTGACTTGAATACCACGCCACAAAGTACATTTTCAGATTATTACTGGCTTTTCGTGACATATCCAGCAGCCCGATAATCCTCTGCTGGAATTGTACAACATTAGAGAAATAGGTCAATGTGAATTTGGAAATGCAATTAATGAGCATCTGCAATGTGTTCTTGAAGCACACACAGGTGGTAAGTCACGTAACCACACAAGATCTAATTGAATTCCTGACTGACTCATTTATGGCAGAAGGCATACCCAGCATCTTAATCACAGATAATGGAGCACTACCCACTTCTGACACAATGAAAGAGTGTCTCACAAAGATGTCCATATAGCATTTTAAGACAGCTCTATATTGCCCTGGACCTAATGGATTAGTTGAGATAGTAAACAGGATGATAAAGTTATGTCTGCAGCTCATCACTAATAGGGAGAGCCAGGGGACCAAGAACGTAAGATAATGTTGTGTTCTTATCATTCATCCCCTAACACGGTCACAGGTATATCTCAATTCCTCTCACTCAAGGATATACTTCCAGGCTCTAAGTTAAACCCTAGTTGGTTGCAAGGGGAGAGCCTAGATGGGTACACAGAGAGAAAGCTTTGAGGAAGTTCATCAACACTATGAAAGACACAAAAACAGTTATAACTGGAAACGTGGTACGAAAAGTAGACATATGGGTGGTCGGTCTCTGGGTAGTGGTCAAACTCCCTACCTCACGTCAAAGAGGAGCAGCATATTTTCTAACCACTGTTGATAAAAAAAAGTACAAAGAAATGTGGTGACCTTGGAAGGTGGAAGAGTATGGAGCATGGACAGGTTGTCTAAGTGTGACTCTACCACACTTAAAATAAATTCCTAGCCAGCATATGGAAGCACCAGCTGCCTTAGAGATGGGTGGAGCTCCTCATAATACAAGGAATGCTTCAGTGCCAACATGGCACAAGGACTACATTTTCCATTAATTTGTGGAATATAGACGTGTTGTAATTTGCCATTATTCAAATTACAAACTGTATTCTTACTGTAACACCATTTTCTTTTAACTATTGTATTTTATATTTTGGTATTCATCACCTAGCTCCTTTATCCTAGTTCACCCCCTTTCCCAGAGACAGTGGAATGTTCCACAGATTGTTGGAGAGCTGCAGGTGACAGTTGAGGAATATGAGGTGGCTTGGGGAGTTGTGTAGTGTTAAGAGAATAAAGCTCTCTTCTTCACATCAGTTGGTAGAATGTTTACTTTAGTTTACTTTAGGAGGCTTTCAGCCTGCTCACTGCTTACCATTTGTTGTCTTCATTGTCACTCTTCTTTGCTGCCTCCGCATTGGCCAGCGAATGCTGGCTTCTCTTTGTCTTCTTTCATGTGGAGAATGGGCCAATTACTGATTTATTTAGCTTCGGAGAGTGTCCTTCCGCTGTTCATCCACTTTTTGTGCTGTGATTCATGTACTCTTTTCTAAATTTGCTTCTTCACCATGTCTCCTTTCACTTCTTCCACTCCCGCCCCGTGCTCCTGTCACTTCTTTCCCTCCAACTGCCGTGCTCCAGTTGCTTCTTCCCCTCCCACTCACTCTGCTCCTGTTGCTTCTTCACCTCCCATCAGCCAGGCTCCGGTTGCTTCTTTCCCTTTATCATCCCCCTCCCCATTGTCATGTTGCCTCATCCCTCCCATTCACACCATCCTTTTGTCTGTGGTGCCGTACCCCCACCCGCCATAAGTAAAAAAGAATTATGACTTGGTCAGTGCTGGCCGCGTCATAGTGCTTTTTATTACATCCCATACCTCCCTAGTGCCTTCCCTCCCATTGTCCATCTTGTCTTTTCCCTCCTTCCCATCCTCCCCCCATTTGTCTGTCTTGCCTGCCCACCCACCCGAAGAAACAAAAAAAGTGCTCTGATGCGGCTAGCGCTGGCCACATCATAGCACTTTTTTTTCTAACTTTTAGCCGTGCTGCACAGCCACACTTCTATACGATATGGCTAAAAGACATTGGTAAAGCCAATAGCCCTAGCGAAAACAAGACATATTGTCTTGCCAGTGCTTATTAATAGTTCAACTGGAATTTCATTTATGGTAAATCTGTTCTCGTGATGAAGTGTCAACAGTATTTTTTGTTAGCATGTGGCCAAGAATATAAAGAGGGCACTTGACACGGCAGTGTGAATAACAATCTTGTACTAAAGATGCGTGCTAGAATCACAATTCACATCACATATTTCAAAATATCTGCTAACCTTCCAATGCCCTCCCACTCCTCCAGAGTGCAGCATTTATAGATATATATATATTTTTTTTTTAAAAGAAAAATGCAAGCTCTCCAGGCTGAGCTGTCAATGCCGAAATGATAAAAGGCTTGTGCAGAGTCAGCAGGTCTTGGTGGAAATCAATGAATTGAGCCTACATAAATATCCTGTTTGAAATGCATGATGGGATTCATCGCAGAGACCCTTGGCATTTCCAAGGGAGAAGAATAAGAGGAAACGTCAAGCTCAGGTCTAAAATATGTACCGGAGGCAATCAGATAATTAACCTGACATCCTGCATCAGAGCCAAGAGATAATGGAGTCTCCACTTTCTGTCATAAAGCCATTGGCGTAAAGGTGCACAGCTGCCCAGGGCGGCACGTGCTGGACTGTGGAGCTGTCGCAGCTTCCCAGAAATGTACGCCGAAGTGACAACAAACAGAGGCCTTTATACATAATGGCTTCTTATATGACTACATAGAATGACAAATGTATAACAGAGTCGTATGCCTGAGTTAAATAGAAGACTGCATCTCAAAGCTTGCCCTAAGGCCACCAACACCACCTTCCTTTAGGGGCTTCCAAAGAAATAGAAAAGGGACAAGGAGTGGTATGATACACTATGTTTTTTAAGTGTGCCTTTTATTAAAGAACAAGATGTATATCTGCATGTTTTTCGAATCAATTTGCAATACTGAAAGCGATGCACAAAAATCTATTTTTCCTTTGGCAAATATTTGAGATACATGTTTCAGTTAGTAGGAGAAAGCCTAAAAGAAAAGAAGAAAAAAATAGATGGACTTTATTCTATATTTGAGCCTTGAGGCTTTTTGGAGAATTAAAGATGTCATTTCTTAGCGTGTCTGTAACGCATCAAAACATCTACAGGAGAATGTAAGAAGAACATAAAAAATATAAATAAATGGCGTATATGTATGGCTTTTGCATGGAAGAATGTTACAATATTCTTTTTATAAGAGGTATGTATTGTAAAGTTTGTGAGAATGTAAATATATTTACAAATGGAGAAGATGGACTTTGCCTCCCCCCTTCTGTCACTGTGTAATTATGGTTCCGCCATGATTTCCATATGCCTATAACTCTGGTGCCCTTCCAGGGAGCTGCATAAAATTTAGCACTTGCTTAGTGCATGCAATTAAGGCCTGGCATGCCAATTTCATGCAGTTCCATTCAGGGGCAAAAAATTAGAAGTGGTTGTGGGAGATGAGTTTTCCGTTTCAGCTCCCATAGGAACATTTGCTCAGCGCCACAGGAAAACAAGCATTTGAAATGCAATAGGTCTCGCATTTCGGAGAGTTACAGCTATTGGCTTTGTAAATGATAATGTATTTTATCTATGTATTTACCTTTGGAACCTTATAAGGGTTTAGATATGCAGCATATTATACATTACTTCTGAACATATCCACGGATCGGGAGGTGCACTGCAGAAGTAGTATTCCTTAATATAATGGACTAGACTGAGCATGCTCAGTATACAAAGAAGTCCCTTTAAAGAGGGTGTAATGGCACAAATCCACCAATTGATGACCCATGTGAAAGCTGCAAAGGAGACACTTTGCCGCTAGGTGTCCCTTCTTGAAGAAGTAAAACACACTGGAATGCCAATTCACAAAAGAACTGAAAACAAAATAAAATAAAATACCCTATTGATGTCTTTTCATGACATAGTCCATAGGTATTAAATAATATTAAATCACAAAACTTGCCTGTAAAGTAATACTGTGTTTTCTAATGCACCCCCCCCCCCCCAAATATTGTCTTGCAAAAGACCTTGATTTATTTAACTGTTTAAATGAAAGGACACACAAGTAAAAGAAATGCTGCTGCAAACAGGCGTGTGTATTTTATTGTGAAGGTGGTGACACCCGGCTGTGGGTCACTGCCACTTAAGCTCTTATGTTTTGACATGCTGCTTACACCTTAACCAAGAGCCAATCTAGTGTATACAGAACATACCAAAGTGGGTTAATACTTTCCCCAGACAGCGATGCACCTCCAGACTGCTGAGTGTCTGAAGGCAAACAGATTAATTCTGACCTGCGACCTGTACAGCCCGGTTAGTGCTTTGACTGCAGTGCTATTCTTTCTTGTGAGGGCTTAAGAGGAGGATTCTATTGATCTTGCACAAAGTTCCCGTTTGTGTGTCAAGCAAGACACCCACGTTGGTAGTGCAACACTTGTGCCTCAGTGGGCGCGAGTTACAAGACGTCATTTGAGCTAGATGCCAGCATTGCCTATTGTGTCCCTTTAAAGAGGCTGCAATGGCACCAATCCACCAATAGATGTCCCTTGTGAAAGCTGCAAAGGAGACACTTTGCTGCTAGGTGTCCCTTTTTGATGAAGTAAAACACATTGGAGTACCAATTCACAAAAGAACTGAAAACAAAATAAAACAAAATACCCTATTAATGTCTTTTTATGGCAGTACAGAACACATGCAGGCAACTTCAAAATAAAGAAAGAACACGGGAAAAAGCAAAAACAGGCAGAAGGAAAAAGAGCTTATAATCAATGCAAAATGCTCGCTAGTGACAGGCACTAGTATCACTGACTTTGCCCTAGCTATAAATTTGCAGGCTCGCCCACCTCTATTCCCTGGAGCCAGACGCCAGGCACTGACTGCACTGAGTTGCAGTGCCACACTCAATCTTTAGAGGTCCACAGCACCATACACTATCACGGATTGCACTACAGCAGGTCGTCACTAAAGGTCTCACTACCAGACGCCAGCATTGGCTGCAATAGATTGTAAGACAACTGGCCACTCCTAAAGGTCCCTGAAGCCAGTCGCCAGCACTGCGCGGACAGCACTCAAGCTTTAAACATCCTAAGCTAAAGCGCGGGTGCAGCAATTGCTTCAAAAGTAAAGAAATAGAAAAAAATGCTTTTCTATTTCTTTACTTTTGCAGTAATCGCAGCACCAGTGGTTTAACCTAAAATGTTTCAAGCTTATAGCCTGAGTACTGCCATTGTTATCAAAGGACGTAAGCAGAAATAAACAGCATTCTCAGGCGGGAGGTGGGGAGAGACAAATAAAAAAAGTAGGAGGGTACAACGCTGTTTGCCAGCAACAACCAGTTTTGATATTAATAGCTGCTCTCAGGCAGCAGCAGGAAAAACAAGGAGCAAGGTGCGGGTGGTGGTGGTGGTGGGGAGTCAAAACACAGAGGAAAGCGACCGTGCATATTAAACATATGCGCAGACCAGGCACCTATGCAAAAAAAAAAAAAGTAATCCCCACATTAAAAGATACCGCCCTGCAACGTAAGTTAACTGTAGTTGGTCGATGCTGCTTCCTCCAGACACGGAAGAAAACGGAAGGGACGTATGGGACCACTAGCCAACAATCAGTGAGATAAGAAGAGCAATGCCAGATTTCACTAATGGCAAGCAACAAAACAAAGAGAAACGCAATGGGTGGAGTTTCACTAGTAATACTGATTACTTGATGCCTTGGAGAGGCAGGGCATGCGCTGCCTATGCGAGACCTAAAAAGGTGTATGGATTTACCCAACATTGGTCAGAATGCCTTCTTTTCTTTTTTTGATGTAAATCCTTGCAGTAGTATTTTGAGATTTTCATATTCTAAAAAGGTGATAGATAGGCTTTGTGGGTTAATAACTGTGTATATCTTGACTGTTGAAAAAGCATTATTTGATTTGAATATTACTTTAGTGACATTTCAGAAATATGCAAGAAATATGACAGACACATAGGGGCCCATTCGGATGTCGGGCGGATTGCCCCCGCCAGGCTGGCGGTAGCCACAGCCAGCCTGACGGGGGCAATCCGCCCGACATCCTTCCCTGAATTCCCCCCCGCCATATTAGTATGGCGGGGGGACCACGGCGAAAAAAAACACCGGCCGCCACTATTCCGCTCCGGTCGCCTTGCGGCCGGGGCGGAAAATGTTGAATATGGTGGCGGTGTCTATGAGACAACGCCAGCCATATTACAATGGCAAGAGTGCAATACCTTTCCATGGCAAAGGCAGGCAGTCTTCACTCTGGGAGCCCCCTGCGGGCCCCCAGAGGAAGGTGAGTGAAGGGGTGCACACGGGGGGGTACCTGTGGTACCCCCCTTCATTTTCATTTCCAAAGCGGCAGGCACCACGCAGTGCCTGCCGCTTTTGAAATTAAAATGCTGTGATGTATTGTCAGCATTGTGGCGGGCGGCGCAGAGAGCACCGCCCGCCACAATGCTGAGAATACAGCATGTGCCCGCCACTGTGGCGGGCACATCCTAATGGCACCCCCGGGACCCCCGCCCTTAAGGCGGGTGGTCCCGTTTTCCGATAGGGTGCCGCCATCCTAATGAGGCCCATAGTCTACTAGGTTAAAGTAGAGTTACAGGTGGGGAAGGTGGTAAGATTTTAACTTACGTAAAAAAAAACTTGGCTATTCACTGAAAAAGCACTTCTGTTAAAAAAAAAAAAAAAAAGACTGAAATTCGCCAGATATTCATAATGGACAAAAGTATAATTCACCGCTTTCGATTTCAAATATCACCTGTGATGTAATATGTAATGTCATAACCAATGCAATACAGGGGTGAACGCTACACCTATAGGGATTTGAAATGAAAAGTATTGTGGATATTCTTCAAGCTGTGCAAAAGTTGTATATTTACTGAAAAAAACAAAGGTTAAAGGGATGTTATAGTTATGTGTTGGGTGGGCTTTGAAAGGCTAATCATTTTGTATATGTTGAACTTTTTCTGCATCAGGCACTGCACACAAGGCTGCTGTGGTTGGTCAACCTCCCTTGCACAAAGCTGAAGGTCATGCGCAGTGAATTGTTGACTGAAGGGTCTGGCCTCCAGCCAGGCCCTGTGCCCAACCACGCCATGGACAGCCAAACCTCCATTGTGCACACTGTTCGGTCGTGTGTTGCAGGAGATTAACAGCAGGGCGTGGCCAACGCTACTCCCAACCTTGCCAGGGGTTGTGAAACTCTCAATGTTACCCACCCACATTTTTTCTCCTTTTTGAAAGATTTCAGGTACTACACTTGTCCCAGGGTACGTGCCAGACAACTTTCCACGCGTAGTAGATTGGTACCATTCAATCTTCCCTTAGTAAGCTTGTGCAGTGTCATGATACCATGGGCTGGAAGCTTGTAAAAGCAGTTCCCGTGGGAGTACCTCTGTGCACTACCAGAGAGCTGCCCTGGGTGCTACTAGAGTACCATGTTTCCTGCGTTCCAAAGCAATATATAATATTTTAACCTCTGGGGTGGGTGATCTGGGCCCCTCTCACCTCACCTCACAAGTGCCTAGAGGTTAGGGTGTCCCTGTCCTAATCGCTTACGCCATTTTTAAAAAGCATTTTCAGGATATGGAGACTAAGGCCCTCAATCCTGTAATGACAGCCACAACATTTTCTTCAGAGTTGTGTCCAGCCAACCAGAAAACACAGTCCTGTGGGACCGGTCCTGCAGTACCAAGATGGCCGACTAGGGAAAAAGCTCCCTCAGCCAATCAGAAGACTCTGTTTTATCAATTTTCAGTATCGTAGGAGTCGCTCATGACCAACTGTCCAGATATACCTAAATTTCAAACCCATTCATACCTCTTTAAATTCTAACTTCTCGGAAACGGTGGAATGTATTTACACCAAATGACATAAAGCATACTTTCTGAGTAAAGGTTCAACCTTCTGTCAAATTTGCCACAGTTACATTTAGCAATTTTTCTATATCGAAGAGAAAAGTTTGCTATGGGAATTACCATAGAAAATCAATGTTTTGGAGCCAGTTTCCTTGGTCCCTGCTTGATGAATCAGCACAAGACGTTCAATCAAGGAGCTGGGGTGGATGAACCTTTTTTGACAGTTTTGTGCAGATTCATCAAATGGCGCCAACGTTATTAACAGAACAGAAAATGCTCTTTCTATGGAATCGTTAATCTAACTATAACCACACAGTGGCACTCCCACTGTGCAAAATATATACTTTCAGACCCTGTGCCCATCTTCTGCTGCACATGCCCAAAAGCGGCTGCCTCTGTATGGGGGTGGTGTTGTGGGGGGCAGGAGGAGGGAGGCATGAAAAAAATACAAAATAAACGTACCTTCTTCGCTGCTGCTGCACGTCTCTCCTCTGTCCTCGCTCTGCCACCAGAAGCACCCAGGCTTCCCAACTCTCCCAGCCAATCAGGCTGCTGCAGGAGCAGTGGCGTGATTAGTCTGAGCGGCCGTTTGTCAGTACCTGGGAGGCTAGGCATGTTAGCCACTGGGCTGTGTTGCACGGCCCGATGGAGAACATATCAAGTGTGCATTACTATTTGGCCGGCTTCAGAGAGGCCGTCAACGCGCACTTAGGAAGGGAGTACAAACCACTCCTACTCCCACTGATGACAGCAAGCCCAGCCCCTCCCCACCTGACCTAGCTGGAGTCCTACAAAGAAAAATAAAATGATAATAACTTGTTGTTTTTATCATTTTATTTTTATTTTGTACTGCTCAACGAGAAGTGAGGCAACACTCCTCTGCCTTAGCGGCGGAGCCGCCACTGCCAAAGGCTGTGTGCACCAAGGGTTGATTGCCTGCTGGGATCGATATGTCCTAACCAAAGAGTTTGTTTGCAAGGGCTGGCTGAAGGCCAGACCCTATGGCGAGCCCCATTGCACACTGCAAATGGTAATGTGCAGTAAAGGTTGATCACCCATGGCAAGTTGGCCCGGCCAACCTCTGCTGCACAGAAGGAAACATTTATAATTTGCAATGTGGCCACAGCTGTTTATATCCCCCAACTGAATTGTGGTACAATCAAGTAACATACAAGTTTCTACAACAGGTGAATTATCTCTGACTAATGAGATTACTCGAACGACCTGGTATTCAGTCGGTGGCTAAATGATTAGATGCCCTACTGGTAGGAGCTGGATTCGATAACATAGAAGCAACAAAAGTTTTGAATGCAGAAAATCGCAGAAAACAGCATTTATTAAATGCATATGTTTAGGAAAAGGGATCTTTTCACAGATACATTGCATTGCTTACAGCGGATTACAGAATATTAAATAAAACCTATAACAATAAACCACAATGGCTTTTTGAATAAAAGCAAAGTAGCACCTGGGAATATAAATACCTTGCATGCATTTTGGTGCATTTGGTATTAAACAAATTCGATCTCATTTTTTAAAAAACACACTAACATGGAGAACAAGAGGCTGGTGAAACTCTATTTTGATGACTGTTCAAACTAATAAACTATTTTATGTACAAACTTTTGTGGATGTTTGATTCTAAAAAGTCAGAAAAGGAGGAAACTGGGGAAAAAAAGATCAGAAAAGAGACAACTAGAAACAAGCATTGGAAATGCAATAGGTCTCGCATTTGCTTAAGTTAGAGCTATTGGCGTTGTAAATGACAATTTATTTTATCCATGTATTATGGAGTGTATGTGGTGTGTAGTGAAATGCAGCAAGTAGTGGGGGTCCCTCAGAGCTCTCCCAAAGAGGCTACTGCTATCCAAAATTTCCACTTTGAGCGAGCACGTGTAAAGGGTTTAATGAACCCCCTGCAGCGTCACCACAGGAACATGAAAACAGAATAGAAATGAATGCAGGTCTAGATTAGGGGAAACTGAAATCCTGACGTTTCGTGTTTATCCGTTTATAGCACTTTGCTATAGTAGACAGTAAATAGTCACAAAAAATAAAGATGCATCAAAGGTCTAAAGGTTTTAGTTGCTGTCAGATGGCCAACAAAGAAAAGGCTGTCGAATAAAGTCCTGGGGCAGCGATGAGCGGCTGATTAAATATGAACCTATTGATGGATTAAAACGACATTTTAAAAATATCTGTTCTAACATTATGCGATCTGCGGGGAGCCCAGGAAATGAGCAGATACGTGGTTGTAACTATTCAAATAACCCAAAACAGGCTAAGGGGCGGGGGCATTTAACTCTGCCCCCTCCTCACGCCAAGGAAGCCATGTGCAAGAATGTAGCAAGGGGAAAGTGTGCACCGGGTCCGGATAATATACACACCATGCAAAACAGAGTCCAAGAAGTGACAAACAACCCCCTTCACACCCCCACTCCTCTGACTCTTCCCCATCCCCTCCTGGATTCTGCAGAAGGAGCCAGTTGTTGTCTATGCTGCATTAAACAAGTTGCAGCGCCCTTCTGTGACCAGCGCCGGGCACTGCAGCCTGCTCTGGAGAAAAACAACTTTGATTGGCAGTGATAGTATAGCGAGGAACTGATGACCCCAGGACAAAGGAAGGCAGGGATGTGGGACAGGGGTGACCAATGCGCCTAGAAACGAATACCTCGCTATCAGTAGCAACAAACTGCAACAATATGTTATAAGAATGCGTGTCCGATGGCGGATGAAGTGGGCGCCACAGTATGTACCCGGAAAGTAAAGCAGCACACATGATTTGGAACCCAAAGACTCATTCCTTAAAAAAAAAAAGCAGCTACAAAATGCAACAATATGTTATAAAAATGCGTGTCCAATGGCGGATGAAGTGCGTGCCACAGTACGAGCCCGGAACGCAAAGCAGCATACACTATTCGGATCCCAACGTAACGTAACCCAAAAGAAAATACTATATTAGAATCCAGTAACACATCATTTAGAAAGCATATCCACGCGATACCAACAAAAAAGGCTTACCCACGGACATGACAGTAAAAGTCCCCAAAAAGTGCCTGCCCCGTATTTATAATACGCACCATGTTACTCCGCCAGTAAAAAAAAGATCCAGTCCAGGTGGGCGGGACGAAAAGGAAACAGGGCGGGAACAAGGTGGGACTAGAAAGCCTCACTCGCAATAAAAAGCCAGCGTTTGAACATAAACAATGACGCAAGCCAATGAAAATACGAGGCGGAGACTACACTCCACTTCTGAATGTTATCAATTATAAGAGGCCTCGC